>NC_143577.1:22052616-22760116 GCF_048544385.1 Mastigoproctus giganteus | reverse complement strand
CTTCTGCATGAAGTCCATGTCACTAGCACTGTCCTCACTAATATCATGACCCTTATTCTGTAACTTGTACAATAGCTGAAGCAAGCACGGCCAATCAATTTCACTGACACTCAAATTCAAAAACATCATAGGTTTACCGAGCTGTCTAACATAGCAAATAGATCATGCTTACATTGAGCTCAGTAGTAGGTCGAGTTTGGAATTGTCCGTAGGAAGGCCAAATTGTTTTTGATACAGCCAAGTGATTAATGTAATCCTTTGGATTGAACTTGCTTCCGGGACAGTTTTGTATCTTTACTATGTGTTTGAAAGCCACCGTCAGAAGAGTCTCTCATTCTCAATCTCACTATCTTCATTTCTATATAAAGGAGATGATATGGAGTAACACTGAGTTGGTCAAATCATCTGAGCTCGCTCATTGCCATCATGAATGGAGCCGCACGTAAATTCTCTCTGAAAGTTCTGAATTGTTCAAAATAAATGCTGGGAAAGGACAGTTCCTCTGCGTCCTTATCAGACAGTAAGCTGTGAGGTATGTTAGTTTCTACTGGGGTGATTCTAAGATATTTATCATCGCTCCACAAAATTTGCTGTTGAGCGACGAGACTTTCCTCGATTGGAACAGCTTCGCTTATGTCGTCTTTAGCCAAATTAATTTCCATGTGACTGTCATCAAAGAATGACTGATCTATCATGATTTGATACAATCGACAGAGAGACGTGTATACCAAATATTGAAGCCACGCTTTAACCACTCGCTTTCTTACTAATTCGATCAAATAGCTGGACTTGTGTATTTTCTTGCATTTTATATGCACAAATAAGGCACATGAGACATGCATATGGATAATGCGGCATTCTGGGCCAAGTAATCAATGTGCCTGTTTCAGTCAATCTCCCTTGGCAAGCGATGGACCACAGTGTTGACTGAAACAGGCACATTGATCACTTGGCCCAGAATGCCTTATTGTCTGTATGCACGTTTCAGGCGACTTATTTTCATGAATAGTAAGTGAGGAGAAAAAAGCCTCTCTGTCACTAAATCCAACTTCAGTAAATGTGATGGAATTTCTCGGTAGACAAAGCCATTCAACTTAGCGCTGGAATGATGTTGTTCTCAAGTGATCCTCTGCATACAAGGATCCCATCGACGTCAACATCAGGAAATGCAGCTTTAGAAGCTGCTTTCTTTGAGTCATTTTCGAACCATAGACAATCACAAATGTAGCATACAGAACAGAAATCATTTTTAATAAATATCCTTTCAAACTCTCAATGTGCGTTCTTATGTAAATAGTAGTTGGTGTAAAGAACATAAGCTTGATAATTTAAACTCATCTGCTCTGCAATTGGAGAAGTGTTCCATTGTACATAATTAATACTCACTTTGGGTACATCATTGTTAAATGGAGCGGCATTGCTGGTTGATGGCACTGCTAAATCCAACGCTTGATTTTCCGTTTGTCTTTTACGCAATCTCGATATGCTTTGTCATTCTCACACACTCATTGCTATCTCCATTTTTATTTTGTTAGGTTGGCTTGCTCGGTACTCTTGACAATGCTCTGCATTTGACTTCAGCATCATTGAACACAAAGGCTATAGCAGTGTGGCATTCAATTCCTTTCACTACTCAGAAAATTACTGATGTAAAAACATCTATAGTGGCACCTAACAATGGAATGTAACGAAAATGTAGATTTCAACAATACAAATACCTGTATTGTTGCAATCATACTATTCAACAAACGGCTACAATCAGATGGGTAATTAGGCTATTGGCTTGGATTTCGCTAACCTCTTCCACATGTTGATTTGGTAGAGTAAGTAGTGGGCGTGTACATAAAACATTATATCGTTCATACTAAATATTTCGGAATGAAGTATGATGCTAATGATGCTAACATTAATTCAATAGAGGAAGTAGTGGGCATGAGCATAAAACGTTACATCATTCATGATTTTGGTTCTAGCTGTTCAATTTTAAAATGGTTCCGATTTTCGTCAAAGATATTTTCACATAAAAAATATTTTGTGCATCCAAGGTACACATGCGGGGATTTTTTCTTATTGTATTGTTAACCTTGTCATCATTTTTATGTTGTATCAATGGAAAATGAAGTTTACTCTGTGTGTGTTTTTTTTTTATTGGCATATATATATTGTTCCCCGCAACCACCTATTTTCTATGGGGACCCTAGTCTTGCCAATCAGAGTTTTGTCAGGTGTGCTACTTTTTTTCAGGAACATATATCTCACCCCCCCCCATGGTTGGCAAGACAATCTTGTATGTGTGTGTTTATTACATATATGTAACACATACACACACACACACAAACAAGATTGTATATTCACACACACACACACAAACAAGATTGTATATACACACACACACACACACTACTGTGGGCAGTGGTTGTCAGGGCTTCATACCTTCCCGGGAACAAATGACTAAATGAAAGAACAGTAAAAACTGATTAATATTCGCTATGTCAAGGCAAAGGCTTTCAGAGCCACAAATCTTTGGATTGTTTCATGAAGGAAATGATCTTTGGCAATGGCATGTTTAATTCAAGGTTGAAAAGCTGTCCAATAGACCTTGTGTCACCATGGAATGGAAGTAAGTTTTGATTAAATTCACTTTTGAAAAAGCTGCGTATTGCACTGACAAAATTAATAAAAATAAAATAAAAAACACTTCGCACATCACCTGTCCAACCCCTTCTAATAATTTTTCTAGTTCCTGCTTAAATTTATTAAAACTACCCACTTCCACAGAACAAAATGGAAGTTTGTTCCAACAATCAACTACCTGCTGGTTGAAAGCAAACTTCCACTCATCTACCTGCAGCTATCCTTTCTCAATTTAAATTCATGTCTCCTCATGTGTGTGTTGTCTGAGCAAGAGAACAGATGCCATCAGCATTTAGCTTACTTAGTACATTCAAAGCTTTAAAAAACTCAATCAGATCTAATCACAAGTGCTTAGTTTCCAGAAGCTGCGATTTGCAGAACTGAAGCCATTCTTGGTAAGAGTACTCTTTTGTGTCCCTCACTAATCTTATTGCCCTTCTCTGCACCCACTTCAACAGTTCAACATCTTTCCTAAAATGAAGTTTCCAGATCAGCATGTAGTGCTCAAGAAGTACCTGAACTATGAACTTATACAATGGGATAATCACCTCCTTATTTCTTCTGGCAAAATTCCTATACGTCACTGACAACACTCCATGAGCTGTCCTGACAGCCTGTCTGCATTACTTAGGAGGAAACTTGATGTCTGACTGAACAAATACCTGTTTGTTGTTCTCACACACACTCATTGCTATCTCCATCCTTATTTTGTTAGGTTGGCTTGCTCGATACTGTTGACAACACTCTGCATTTGACTTCAGTATCGTTGAACACAAAGGCTTTTTCATTTTTCACTACACTCATCTGGTACTACATAGTTGGTATGTTATTTTGGGATTGCATTACATTAGTTTAGACATATCATGCAAAGAAGCAAGCTTATAAAAAAAAACAAAAAAACCTTCCCATTTCATCCATCCAGTCACTCCAAATGTTTGTCTAGTTCAGCCTTAAATTTATTTGAGCTATCAACTTCCACAACAACAGACGGAAGTCTCTTCCAGCAAATAAATTAATGCTGGCTAAAGGCAAACTTCTGCATCTATTTTACAACAGCCTTTCCTCAATTTGAATCTATGCCCCTTCAGGTTTGCAATCTGAGCAAGCAGAAGAATCCCATCAGCATTGAGCCTGCTGAAACAATTTGCCTCAATAAGATCACCTTGCAGGTGCCTAGTCTCCAGATGCTGCAACTTGTAGAACTTAAGCCTTTATTGGTAAGAGCACCCATTTGTTCCTCTCACCAATCTTGTTGCCCTTCTTTGTACTTGTTCTAGCAACTCTACATCCTTCCTAAAATGAGGCCTCCAGATCTGTATGCAGTAGTGAAGGTGTGATCTGACCATTGGCTTATACAAAGGGGTAATTACTTCCTTGTGTCTGTTGGCAAAATTCCTATATATTATTGACAAAACTCCACGACCTGCTCTATCAGCCATCTGCACTGCTCAGAGAACTTCATATTTGACTGCTCAATTACCCCACTTCCCTGAGTGTAATACCACACAGGTGATATGTTTCTTTTGGGTTACTGCTACCCATATATGCAGTACTTTGCATTTGTCAATGTTAAACTTGAGTTGCCACTCTCAGGTCATCTGCCTAACTTTTCTAGATCCTGTTGCAGTAGCATACTGCCTTTACTGTGATTAACAAAACCTGCCAACCTTTGCATCATTTACAAACCTAGGCATTAAGCCTGATATACCTTCATCGATATCATTGATAAATACATAAAACAACAATGGACCCAGCACCAAACCCTGGGGAATCCACTAATAACATTAGTCTATGAAGAGCGGTGTCCATTTATTACCCCTCTCTGTTGCCCCCCAATAAACCATCCCTTTATCCATTGTACAACTTGCCCTTAATGCCATAAAAAGTTAAACATAAAAAAGGCACCTGAGGTGGATGGAATCTATCCAGTTATATCGAAGGAGGCAGCAAGGGAAGTAAGTAAACCATTTCAATTTGTACAGTAATCTTCCGTGTGAACAGTATCAAAAGCTTTCCTGAAATCCAAGTACGTGATATCAAAATTATTTTTTGCATCCAGTTCCTTTGTAACCACATCATAGTATCCATTCAAATTGGTCAGACAAGACCTCTCCTTAACAAACCCATGCTGAGTCTCAACTATTATTGCAGTCTTGTCTAGATTATCCTGCAATGCTTCTTTAACCAGCGACTCCATTATTTTCCCTAGAACAGAAGTTAAAAAACAGGTCTATAATTATCTTTGTCACTCTTCGAACGCCCTTTGTGAATTGGGGATACAAATTGCACATCTCCACTCCATGGTGATCTCCCCTGAGACTAAGGATACTTACTTCCCTCGCTGCCTACTTCAATATAACTGGATAGATTCCATCCATCCAAGGTGCCTTTTTTGATGCTCAACTTCAATAATTTCTCCTCCATTTTGCTCTCTGTTATTATTATTGCTCTTATATTATTTCTCCCGGATTGGGGTTTCCACCCCGTGATGGGTATTACTACCAAATACACAGGGTGGTGGTTGTTGTCTGATGTTACTGTTGGTCGAGGAACTCTCTGACTATCCTACAGGTGTTTGTGACTTTCTGGAGTTCCTTGTAGGTGTTCGCTGGGAGACCTATTGCTGTTATGTAGGGTCTTTGGCGCCATACCTGTGATTGATATGATGATCGGGATGGTTGTTACTTGTTGCATATGCCACATCTCTTTGATCTCCTGTCTTAGGTTCATATACTTCCTGATTTTTACCCATGGGTTTTCTGCAGGGTACAAGTGTTGGATACTGCTATGTCAATCAGACAGGCAGCCTTTTCCTTCTTGCCCACAAGGGTTATGTCCAGTCTGTTGGGTGCGACTGTCCTATCCGTTATTATGGTGTGGTCCCAGTACAGCTTGTGCGGTGGGGTCTCCAGTACTGCCTGGGGTTCGTACCTGTAGTACAGTATACTTTCTTCGATTAACTGGTATTTCCTTGCTAGCTTCTGATGTATTATCCTGCCTACCTCGTCGTGTCTATGAGTGTATTCAGTCTGGGTGATCACCTTGCATCCAACAGTGATGTGTTGGATCATTTCTGAGGCCAGGCATCGTCGACATGTGTCATTGAACACTCCGGGCTACTTGGCAATGTATTTTCTATAGTTCCTGGGGTTGATTACCTGGTCTTGGATGGCGAGCATGAATCCTTCAGTCTCGGGGAAGAGCGTCCTGCTCGTGAGCCATGCACTGGAAGCAATTTTATCTATGTGATCTTGATGGAGATCATTATAGTGTCTGCTATGGAGTGTCTTCTCTGACCATCTTTCTAGCTTCGTTTATGCCTCCTGGTTGGGGGGAATCCTTGCTTAAGTTGAGTAGGGTATTCTGCTTGTCTATCTTCCTTATGGCCTGCTGGAGTGCTGCTGCTGTGTGTTTCTGGAAGTAATCCTTCATGTTAACTATCGCTGTCTTCTGTTGCCCAATGACATCTATCAGGCCCCTTCGTGCTTTTTATTTCCTGGCAATTGTCAGTCTCTCCACGGCAGATTTCGGGTGGTGTTGGCAGCTTTTGATCATCATTGTCCTTGTCTTTCTCATGACATCCTCCAGCTCGGTGTTAGTCCAATCTATGACCCCGAAGGAGTATGTTAGCACTGGGACATATGTGTTTATGGCTTTAACTGTCTTCCTTCCATTTAGCTTTGCTTTCAGCAGGCTTCTAAGTCTATGATGGTATTTTTCAGTCAGGCAAGCTTTAATTTCCTTGTGTTGTAACTGCTGAGCCTGCTTCATCCCCAAGTATTTGTAGGCCTCTCCCTCTGCCATGGCTTCAATCTTTTTACCAGTCTGCAGCTGGGTATTTTGGTTGACTCCTTTTTCCTACTGTAATCCGTGGGTCTTGCATTTGTCTAGACCAAATTCCATTCTAATATTATTGCTGAATTCTTCAGTGATCTGGAGTAGTTGCTGGAGGTGCTTCTCTGTTCCCCCATACAGCTTGATGTCATCCATGTACATTAGGTGGGTGAGGGTGTACAGGTTGTTCCTTACTTCTTTGAGGTTCTATCCATACTTGCTACTGATGAGCATGGTGGATAGCAGGTTAAGTGCTAGACAGAACCACAATGGGCTCAGGACATCTCCCTGAAAGATTCCTCTCCTGATAGGGATTGGCCTGGTTGTGATGTTTTCGAACTTAATGGTGGTACTCCATTTTGGCATCATTTCTACTAGAAAGTTTGTCACTATCAGATTGACTTTGTAGATGTTCCGTGCCTCTATTAGCCAGCTATGAGGCACAGAGTCAAAGGCCTTGCAGTAATCAATGTAGACTGTGTACATGTTGTAGGCTTGCTCCATAACCACAGCATTTATGGTTAATTGCTCCTTGTATCCTTTGCTCAGCCACTTGCATCCTTTCTGCTGTTCGGCCATTATGTTCTGGG
The DNA here is from genome assembly GCF_048544385.1 of Mastigoproctus giganteus. Lineage (NCBI taxonomy): Eukaryota > Metazoa > Arthropoda > Arachnida > Uropygi > Thelyphonidae > Mastigoproctus > Mastigoproctus giganteus. The sequence goes on along the minus strand of NC_143577.1, from coordinate 22,753,058 downwards.
TGGTCTGATATCTTCCTGGTTATGCAGCTGGTCAAGATCTTGTAAATTGTTGGGAGGCAGGTGATTGGCCTATATTTTGCCTGGTTTCTTGTATCTTCATCTTTAGGCTTCAGATATGTGATTCCTTGAGTGAGAAACTTTGGGATTGCTTCTTGGTGCCTTATCATTAGGGGGAACTGCTCTGCCAGGTGCTTGTGTGTGCAAGTGAGCTTCTTGTACCAGTAGTTGTGGATGTTATCTATTCCTGGAGTTTGCCAGTTGTGAGAGTTCTTGTTCGCCTGTTTTACTTCTTCTTCCCGAATCTCCCATCCTCTCATTTCTTGTATGTCCTTGATTTTCTTGCGTTCTATTTCTATCCAGGTGGCTTGGCTGTTTTGTCTTACTTCCCTGCTCCATATGTTTCCCCAGAACTCCTCAATTGTTTTCTGCTCGGGTGGTTTATTCCCTTCTTTCCTGTAACCTCAGAGACTCCTGTAGAAGCCTCTTTAGTCGTCATCGAAGATTTGGTTGTTTATTTTCTTCTGGGAGCTCTCTTTGTATCGGCGTAGTCTCTTGCTGAGTGCAAGGAGGTTCTGCGTCAATGTGTCCAAGTACTCTCCTATTCTCTAATTTTTTGTCTCATGTTTGCTGTGGATGCTGTTTTTCTTGAGGATGCTCTTCACTTTTCCAATTAATTGCTTACTGCTATCTTCTGCTAAAGTCTTCTTTCCCAGGCTGGTGGTTCCTTCTGTTTTTGGTTCTTCTGCTGCTGGTCTCTCGCTTCTCTTCCATTAATCCCTGTGGCTGCTTCTGCAACACAATACAAGGCTGTGTGGATGGCCTCCATTTTTGCACCACTGCTGTTGTGGTAATGCAGTATCATGTGCCGATTGAGGTGGTCTTTGACTGTCCACAAGGTTTTTATTCGGCCTCTGCTTTGCTATCACGTGAGTCTTTGTGTGGTCCATTCCTTCGAATTCTGTTAGGGCCTTCTTCCACTCGTCCTCTATTCTGGATAATCATGACCTCTTCTGTTTCCACTTAAGCTGCTGCGGGTTGTATTTCCTCTTGCTCTTCTGAATCTGGTTCGGCAGTGGTATGTTCTTCCTCCTCTGGTTCCATATTCTTTATCCTTTGTAGTTGATCACTCACCTCCTGCTTGATTTTTTCCACGATTGCAGGGGCTATTAGGTTGCTCGTGACGATGGTCCTTCTCTGGTCTGCTATTCGCTGTTCAGTGACCTGAATATCCGGGAATCGTTCCAGCCACTTGGTATGTAGTCTTGCCCTGTAAGTTGTCATATCTGTCTCCAGCTTCGTTATTTCGTAGTATGCTTGCATGATGTATGTATTCATTTCGATGCTCCAACACATGAAGTGGACCTCATGTGTTGGCGTTTTCTCCCTTCCTGGGTGGTCACTAGCGTAGTTGCGCAGGAAGCACTTCCAGTTGGTGGGCTGGATGATCTTGCCCTTCTCTTGTGGTAGCCAATATGGGGGACAGTGCCACTTGCTCCACTGTCTTCCTTGGGAGACAGTCTCTGATTTTTTGAACCGAACACAAGTGACTTTATCCTGTGCCACACTCGATGCAGTGGGTAGGTCCCTTGGAGCAACTTTCACAATGTTTATTTATTTATTAATTTTTATTAGTATTAATTTATTTATTATTATTATTCTAATTTATTACTATTATTTTACCGGTCTCCCAGTGTGGTGGAGCCACATTCGATTCCGCCAAGGCGGTAGTCGAACCTGGGTCCATCAGGCTGGTAGTCCAGTGTTGTAACCACTGGGCCATCATGCCCCTTTTATTATTATTATTATTAGCCATATGGTGCAAGGAAGCCTGATGCTTATGCTGCACCTGTCAAAAAAAAAATTCCTGAGTTACCCTGAGAGAAAGAGAGAGGAATCACCAAGAGAAGAATGATGATATCCAGCTCAGGACCCTGGGTGTGCCAAGCCCATACTCACCAGATGTGAGCCCCTTATTACAAAATTATTTAACTCCTTGTTAGAGTTTAGTAAACTTCTGTCCTCCCCTTCTACCTACCTTTCTTTTACCTATATGCAGTATTTTGCAATCGCCAGCATTAATCTTCAAGACAGACTGAGAAATTTTTCTAAATTGGGAAGATAGACTGGATAATAGAACTGTTTCTACTTTCCAAACTGACGTTTACAGCAAACCTACCAACACAGGAACCCGCTTCAATTACCACTCCTCACCAAGACCCTGCATAACTTCAGTTCCTAGGAACTTGAATTAGAACTACTCTGATCTGGAAAAATCCTGCACCATAAGGATTACCTCCACCCACCTGATCAACTGGATTTTTAATAACAATATTGAAAAGTTCTATGCTCCTGTCCCACATCAGAGATTTCAGATGAACTGAATCTCTGGTGTGGGAGAGGGGGCACAAATTTACCATTTTCTCATTGCTCTGGTGCTAGCGAATGTCACACCAAATATCACAGTATTAAACCAAATTTTGGGTGCCAAATTCCTTCCTTCCTTCCTTCTTGCCAGTGCAGATGCCCAGTTTATAACCTGCTTGCCACACTACTGCAGTTGCTGCAGTAGCAGTGTTTGCAGTAACATACCCAGATTGCAATCATTAACCATCATGCCTCCATCAATATCATTAGTGAATATTGTAAACAACAATAAGCCCAACTCTGAACCCTTCGGGGCTTCACTAATAACATTAATCCAAGAAGAGCAGTGCCCACTGAAAACCACTCTTTGTCTTCTCCCAGTAAACCATCCCTTTATCCATAGTAACTTGCTCCTAATGTCAAGTATTGGCAATGAGAAGAAAGAATTTACCAATGATGCCATTAAATTGTTTGAGCACATGAACTGCAAGATATTTGGTTTTAGCTGCTTTGACAGTGCCTCCGTAGCCAGGTAAGCAGGAGCAGCAGTGCGTAGCACAAACTTCTTGATTAGATCGGGGTTCGAGCCCGTACCCACCAAATACGGAGGATGCGGAAAGGTCAGGGAATGACCACCGCATATCCCCGGAGCAATATGGTCTTAGTTGCTAATGCTCCTAAAAACCAAACAACAGCTGCTGCTTTGAAATGGTTTTGCAGATATTTTCATTCTTCAAATAAGTCAATGCTAAAGATGACTTTCTGATCACCATCTGTAACCACAATTTATAAATCCATACAATTGTCTCTCATTTCTGTGGAATAAATTAAGTCATAGAAAAACTGGAAGTGATTGTTGTGCTCTAAGGTCAACTCAGGCAACACAATCCAGTCAATGAAAATGACTGGCTTGTGGTATCTAAAATACTGAAGAAGTAGATTCCAAAAATTTTCCTTCTCTATTGTTACAACATTGTCTTAGTGTTAACTATTGAACATTCATTTTCCACAGTAAATTATTGTTTGCTAAAAGTCAGGTTCAATTTCCAATTCAACTGACAACTTTTTTCTTTTTTTTCATCATCTAGAAGCATTTATATTTATATTAAAGGCATTAAAATTTATCATCTGTTTTTTGTTTTGTTTTGTTATTTGGTTTTTAAGAGCATTAGCAACTAAGGCCATATTGCTCTGTGTGTGATGAGTTGTATAATTTTAAAACTCAAAACAACATTATCAGTTCTTCTACATGGATTATTTTCCCAGCATGTTTAGTCAGGTAAAGTGGAAAGCTTTTTTTCCAAACTTTTCATATTTTAATTTGAATATATACTAAATGCAAATCAGACAAGGTATATTCATGCCTTATTGCTACCAATTCACAACAGATATTAATGGCATTTTTGCCCTTCACAAAAAAGAATGATGAGGAAATGCAGTTTAGTAAAATTCATTGCAATTCTGCACTCAAAAACATGATCTCACTATCAAACAGTAATTGAATGGATTTGCATAATGTAGCATATACATATGCATAAAAACTTGAAAGGAGTATTGTTTGCATACTGTTCTTAACTTTACTGAAGTGGGCATACATGCACGCATGTTGTATATTTTTAACATTCCATCAGTCTTAGTGTCTCCTGCTACACTATATCTTAATTTTTAATATTGTAAAGGTAGCTTCACAACTATGTAAACAACTTAGTATATAATTATAACTCCTTAGTTGTTGCCACCATCATATGTCCAAACAAAAAAGTCAATATCATGCCATGCTAGCTCTAACAAATCAAATGTTATATGATTAAAAGCAGCTCTAATTTTGTTTTCTTTAGTTTTTGTAAATATGCTTGTAAAGATGGCTGATAAACTTGATCCTTAAAGAATCAGATGAAAAAAATTTAACGGTGTGAAGTTCGGGGATCACGGTTGCCACAGAATTGGACTAACTCATCCTCTTCAATGATTTGGAGAGTTTCTTCCCAGAATTTTATGATGAAGAGAGAAATGGTCTGATGATTTGGACTATAAGAAGGTTTTCTAACATGTTAAATACACAAACATTGTGAAGATTTTTTTCAAAGAAAAATGGGCCATAAACATTTGCATTATTCAGAGTTCAAATCAGATTCATCTTAGGACTGTTTTATTAATTTGTTTATTAATTAATCTACTCAAATGAAAATATACTCATAGATGAAGATGAAAATTTTCATGGAACTTGATTCGTTCTCTCTTATCTCCACCAAAATGTTGATGCAAAAACTGAGGTACTATGCGCTGAGGACTAGATTGACATGTTGATTTCTATGACTTTGGACAAATTTTGCTGTTATTTGTTATTTGGTTTTTAGGAGCAATAGCAACTAGGGCCATATTGCTCCGGGTTATGCGGTGGTCATTCCCTGACCTTTCTGCATCCTCCGTATTTGGTGGTGACGGGCTCGAACCCCGGTCTAATCAAGAAGCGTGTGCTACGCACTGCTGCTCCTTCCCACCTGGCTACGGAGGTGCCAACAAATCTTGCTCCTCACGTTTTCCATACTATTATTTCTTATATGTGTTCTAATTTTTTTTTGTCGTGTAGCAAAGAACAACTTGTATAAAACAAAATTTTTGTGCCATTTACAAATTTAATCTCTACTTGGAGGCTCCTTCCCATCATGCTGAACTTATGAAATGGACTTGATTGTTCAAACAGAATAATACAATGCACTTGAATGCAGGCATATCTAGCTTGTTTACATTGTGTGCCTACCAATGTAAACAAGCTAGATATGCTTGTTTACAATGGTATTATAACAGCCAACAAAAGTTATAACTACTAGTCAAATACAAGCTTAAGTTTTGAAGTTTATATTGGTGACTATCAGTAATGATTTTTCAAAACACACATGAAGTTATAAGTTGTGAAGCTATTTCTCAATTACCCTGTACTTAAACTTTCAGCCTTACTGGATGCAACTTATAAACCTGGAACAGTTTCCACAATTAAAAATATGTACTGATTAGTTTCAGAATAGTAATTTAATCTGATAGTTTAATCAATGCATTCAAAATTTTAAATGTTTTTAATAAACTGTGTTTCTATAAATTTATATTAAGATTACATGAATTTATGGTTTATATTTATATTTAAACATATCCCAGGGGCTCACATCTGGTGAGTATGGGCTTGGCAAACCCAGGTCCCGAGCTGGATATCATCATTCTTCTCTTTCTTGATTTTATGGCAATTCCCTTCTACTTTTCTCTCTCTCTCTCAGGGTAACGTAGGAATTTTTTTTTTTTTTTTTTTTTGGCTAGTGCAGCATAAGCTTCAGGCTTCCTTGCCCCATATGGCTAATAATAATAATAAACTTAGTAGTAATGATGGGGCACCTTACAGCTGCCACTTGAAAATAACATTCCTACATTAACTGTTAAAATTCCAAAATATTTTTCTACCTTCCTAAATACAGGGTGTCTCAAAAATATTGGTACAGATGTTTAGGGGAGGTAGGTAACATCTAAAGGAATGTGAATCGCATGGGAACCCATAACTGGAAACGTCACGGAAAAGTAGTAGCAGAGGCACAAGAAGCAGAAATGACACAAGACAGTAATTTTTTAGAAAAACATTTATTTGACATAATATTAACAATGGAGTACGAAGTGGATGCATTTCATGATGTTACAACAGATGCTTGAAGGTTCCACCATGAGACGCGATGCATGCGCGACACCGATGCAGCATGGATTGGCGGACACAGTCGAACGCACCTGGAGTTTCTTTGACAGTAGCAGCAGCGCAGACGAGTCTTGCCACGAGATCCATTTCCGTCTCCACAGGCGATTCATACAAGATAGATTTGAGGGCCCCCACAGAAAGAAATCAAGGCTCGATAAATCAGGTGAGCGTGAGGGCCAGGCAACGGGTCAACCATGGCCAATCCATCGACGCCCAAAACGCCTGTACAAATGGTCACGAACACACCTTCCATAATGGGCAGGCACCCCGTCATGTTGAAGCCAAATGTTGCATCTCACATTTGCTGGAGCATCGTCAAGTAACCCTGGTAGAACTTGTTCAAGAAAGGTCCGATATTTAGCGGAGTTCATGCGGGATGGTAACAGGTATGGGCCGACTAAGCAGTCACCGACCATACCTACCCACACATTTATTGCGAAGCGATGTTGTGCTGCATGGGAGCGCACACCGTGTGGGTTGTTGTGAGCCCACACATGAGCATTGTGCTGATTGAATAAGTCTTCCCGAGTGAAATAAGCCTCATCCGTGAACAAAACATAGGCTGGAAAATTCAAGTCTTGAACACTTTCTTGGAGAAACCACTGTGCAAGAGCCACATGTGCAGGATGAGCTTGGGGGAGCAGTAACTGAACCCTTTGGAGATGAAAGGGGTGTAAGGAATCGTCATGCCAGACATGCTGTACACTGCAATGAGACACTCCTAAGGCAGAGGCAACGGCACATGTGCTGGTAGTAGGATTATTCCGGACGGCATTCAACACACTTTCTTCCATGGTGGCAGTTCGTGTTGAACGTGGTCTGCCCGCACTATTCCTGTTACCTCTAAATGACCCATAATCGCACAAATTTTGATGCACATGTGCAAACAAATGGTGGTCCAGTACATGTCTGTCTGGGAAGCGTTCTCCATAAATTCATTGAGTGGCTCGTCCATTGCCCTCTGCTAATCCATACACTAGGTGCATGTCTGCCAGCTCACAGTTCGTATATCGATGAATGCTCTTCGTGCGGTGACTACTGCTTGAATGAGTAAACCAGAAATTTTCCCTCTCGTGAACTGATGAACAGCGCTGTGTATCTACTTACGGTGATGTTTCCGGTTATGGGTTTCAATGTGATTCACATTCCTTTAGATGTTATCTACCTCCCCTAAACATTTGTACCAATATTTTTGAGACACCCTGTATAGCTAAACTTTTACTGCAGTAGTTTCTGAAGTGATTTCCTTATGGTTTTTTGTATATAAATTGAGGGCAAGAACCTGCCCTCAATTTATCAGTGGCAGGACACCTGAGGGCAAGAACCTCAGGTGCCCTGCCACTGTTTTTGCAACTATTTTGATTTTGATTGAAGAACAGTGTGATACTGTACAAGTGCCAACACTGTTTTTGTTTAAATTTTAAAGTTACTTATTTTTTCTCTCCCACTAGGTCAATAAATATCTACCATCTTACCCTAGTTGTTTCTGAAAGATTTACTATTGTTTTCACAGCATGAGGATGGTATTGCAAAACCCAGTATTCTCTCAAAATGGTTACTACTCTGCAGAAAGCACATAGTTTCAAATTTTGAGCACTGTGAAGGGTGCCAAATTTGAAATATGCTTGAAAATGGCAGTATATAATAGTATCAAATGTACATAATATATTATTTTTTAAAATTTTTTAATAACATTTATATGAATAATAAGCAGAAATATATCCACATGTGCAGTATGAAAATTCATGCACTTAACAGTCTTTTAAATGGAAAATAGAACAGACTAAGAGAAATTAACTGAAGTTCCTATTTTATGTCTAATATATTTTCTTGTAATTTTTAGAAAAATTAATATATTTTTTGTTTTTTTGAAAAATAAAAAGTGTAAAACACATTTAAATAAACAATACGCATTATAATCCATTATATTAAACTGTAATTAATATATAGTTTGAATTCCTATAGTCATGTAGGTTAGTTTATTTGTGTATTTATATAAGTATTTGGAAGGCTACAGCTTAATTTTCAAATATCTTTGTTACTGATATTTTGGCGGGAACCTTGAAACTTTCAATTGGTAGCTTAAATTTAACTTCATTAGTGGTTAAAGTTTTGTTAACAGATCAACTTCTGTAATATTTTGTTAATTTAAGTTCTGTAATATATTGTAAATTTCTATCTTGTAATCTTTCTGAAGTGATCATCCTCGCAGGGGACTTTAATGCCCATATTGGCGTGGACAGATCTGGTTGGGAAACAACAATGGGCAAGTTTGGCCATGGGAAGATCAATGACAACGGACTACGTTTGTTGTCCTTTGCCGCATCTAACAACCTGATCATTGGAAACAGCCATTTCCAGCACCCTCAAAAACATCAACTTACATGGCGAAATCCATCTGGCAAGGACTCAGCAATCCTGGACTACATTTTGATCAATGCCAGATTTCGCTCATCACTCATGGATGTTCGTGCCATGAGGGGACCTGATTGCGGATCTGATCATTACCTCATCCGGGCTAAGGTGCAGCTCAAATTACGGCATGCAAAAAGATCATCTCGGTCAGCCAAGCTGGACTGGAGGCAGCTAATGAATGCTGCCAACAAACAGGCATATCAGATCGCCCTATCCAACCGCTTCAAGATGCTGGCCGTGCCCGAGGATATAAATGAAGAAGAAAAGCAGATCTCTGATGCCATCCTGGAATGTGCCAAGCCCCTATGTCCACCTGCCCGACGTCGAACGCAACCATGGATATCAGACGAGTGCCTCGACCTCGTGGACAAACGGAAACAGGCAAAGTTGGTCGACTTTGAACGGTACCGGCAGCTAAACCGAGAAGTCCGGCAAAGAATGACAGCAGAAAGAGAAGCATACTGGAACCAAGTGGCAGACGATCTTGAAGTGGCGGCATCCAAAAACGAGTACCGCACTCTCTACCGCACCCTCAGATGTCTGAGTGGAAAGACTAAATTGACTAGTGACAACATCAAGAATGCTGATGGGACCTTCGTGCGATCACCATCCGAACGCCTGCAACGGTGGAGTGAATTCTTCAAAGCTCTGTATAATCACGACCCACCTCAGGGACCGCCAGCAACAGCACTCTCGATCGACCCCCCTGAGGTCTCCATGGTCGATGTTGAGCCTACAGTAGAAGAAGTGAAAGCAGCCATACAATCCCTGAAGAATGGCAAGGCACTAGGAGTGGACCAAGTCACCACAGAAGCGATCAAAGCCGGGGGAGATGTACTGCTTCGCCGACTACACTCACTCCTCAAAACCATCTGGTGCACTGAACAAATTCCGTTAACATGGAGGAAAGCCATTATCGTACCGATCCACAAGAAAGGTGATAACCGGGACTGCAAGAACTACCGTGGCATCAGCCTCCTTTCCATCATTGGAAAGGTCTTTATGAAGACTGCAAAAACATCGCGAGCAAACCAGTCGAGAAGAACAGGCAGGATTTAGACCCGGGCGAGGATGCTGTGATCAAATCTTTGCCATTCGTCAGCTGATGGAGGAGAGGATCCGGTGTGGACAGCGAACCGTCATTGTTTTCATTGACTTTAAGTCTGCTTTCGACTGTGTCCACCGGCCTGCCTTATGGAAACTACTAGAGGTTGAACATGTACCTCGAAAAGTCATCACACTCCTCCAAACTGCATACAACGGTTTAACCAGCCAGGTGCGCATCCAGAACGATTTATCTGAGGAATTTACCATCCAAACTGGAGTCCGCCAAGGGGATGTAGCCTCCCCGTTGCTTTTCAACATCGTGGTCGACGCCATTATGAGGCAAGCATTCAGAAACAGACAGGGCATACAATATGACAAGGATCACTATGTGACTGACCTGATGTTTGCTGATGATAGTGCTATCCTTGCCGGTAACGACGCTGAAGCCACGGAAATCCTCTACGACATTGCCCGCATTGCCCGGCCATACGGTTTGAAGATCAATGCTGGTAAGACAAAGGCCCTGACAACAGATGGGTCGCAAGCCACCATCTATCTCGAAGGCGTCCAGATCGAGCAAGTGCAGGACTTTAAACACCTTGGGTCGCTGGTCCAGGAGAAGAAAGTTGCATCCACCATGGAAATTCACAGCAGAATTGGACAGGCGGCCACTGCGTTCGCCTCGCTCAAATGGTGTCTGTGGAAGAGGACCAACATTTCCACAAAGACTAAAATCCGACTCTTCTGGACTTTGATCCTGCCCATTCTTCTTTACGGATCGGAAACATGGATTTGTCTCAAGTTAGATTTGAACAAACTTGAGGTATTCCAAATGCGATGCCTGCGGCAGATCTTGGGCATCTCTCTTCGCGACCGCATCACTAATGATACCATCCGCGCCAGATGCCAACAGCAACCAACCATTGCCGACCAAATCCAGAAGCGAAGGCTCAGATGGTTTGGCCACGTATGTAGAATGGGCACGAACAGAATACCATCCACACTCCTTTGGAGACAACGACCCACCCAATGGAGCATCCAACGGACCGCGCCTAGGAAAACGTGGGCCAAGCAAGTGGAAGATGACTTGAAGAGCCGACGTCTCGACCTTAACCAGGCCAGGACTGAAGCCATGGATCATAAGGTATGGAAGAACATCACAGAGCAAGTCCGAAACCCTGCAGCACCTACAGCAGCATACTGGTTGCGTGGCCAACCGCCTCCCCCAGCTGCCAGCTAAGGACCAAAGAAGAAGAAGAATCTTTCTGAAGTTCAAATTTTACCTAAATAATGGTTGTTACAAGATCCACTTGCAATACAAAGTCCAAGTATATTGTGATCAGAAGCAAATGCCTGCGGACATTCCAGTGTTGGTCATGAGTTTTTATTGTATAGCCTGTATTCTAAAATCGGTATACTAAGCAAACCTAGCTGAACTGATGATCCTTTTCTTTGCATCGTTGTAAGGAGTGTACCAATCTAAAATTAGAATTGTTGCATTATGAGAAGAATTTGGGTCACTGAAGAAATGGGCACTTGCCCTAGAAACAAATGTGACTGGAAGCCCATCAGAAATTCCAGTAATTCATGACCTGCCAAGTGATGGACTCTTAATTCGGGTCCCAGAAAAGATTAGTCAAGTGGACATTGCTTTGATTGAAGGTGACTGTTTTATTTATTATTATTATTATTATTAATAGCCATATGGTGCAAGGAAGCCTGAGGCTTATGCTGCACCAGGAAAAAAAAAATTCCCCAGTTACCCTGAGAGAGAGAGAGAGAGAGAGAGAGAGAGAGAGAGAGAGAGAGAGAGAGAGTCAAAAGAAGAAGGGAATCACCAAGAAAGAGAAGAATGATGACCCAGCTCAGGACCCTGGGTGTGCCAAGCCCATACTCACCAGATGTGAGCCCCCGGGGTTGATTTGAAGATTCTATGTCACAGGAAAATGAGTAATATATTTTGGAATAGAGATAGGTGCACCAGAAACAGGATGTGTTTGCTAGAAGCAACAATTAATGATGTTACCAAAAGGTTGTCACAATTTAAGGTGGAGGTAAAGAGAGCATTATTATTCATTTGGGAACTAATGACATTAAATGAATGTAGCCTGTCCATTTGTTTAAAAAATAGAGGATCAAGCTGAAAAAATGCCACGATTTAGGTCAGAATGTGTACGTGTCTGCAATTCTGGCCAAATACAATTGGAGGGATTATACGCTGAAACTCAAGACTTTAAGGAATCTGCAAGGCTCTACGGAAGAAATTTTTATCAGTGTGGCCCACACTTGTAGGTAGAAGAAATCTATTTTGTAGAAGTGATTTTCATTTGAACAAAGGTGTTGCAAGAATTTTTGCCAGTATCACTGAAGATAACTTAAGGGCTCAGGGGAACTGCTAGCTGAGGGAAGGGGGGGAAAGAAGGGTAATATAGATCCACATTTATCTGATGATATGGGTCACAATAATTCTTGCATTCACCTCAAAAATTCCTATTTGTTGCTGCAAGAGTTAGTGTTGTCAAGATATGTCCTGAGGGTTGCAACGTTTCAAATGAGCAGAAAGATCTAGCTGGATAACAAGCCTAAATTAACTTCAAGGCATTCTTCTACAGTAAACTAACTATAGAAGAATAAAAAAAAAAAAAAAATAGAAGAATACTTAGCCTTAACTGTGACTACAGTAATTTCAGGAGTGTTGTCAATAAAATGGCTGAATTCAAACTCCTGGTTACGTCAAATAATGCTGACATATAATAGGGCTGACAGAAATATGGTGCCACTTGGAAACTGGGGATGATGAATTCCACTATGGTATGCATAATGTATTTAGGAAAGATAGAGAAGGTAGAAGGGGTGTTGGGGTCATGCTTCTTATCAAAAGCAGCCTGAGTGTGAAAAAGAGCTTTTGCTGAGTCAGAAGGTTACATACAGACCAGAAGATTGTGAAGAGTATGACGAGAGTAGCTACATGCAGTTGAAATGGACAAGCAAGCATGAATATTTTACTATGAGTGACTTTGGTCTACCCCAGATTTGGAATAAGTGAGAATTTTTTTTCATGGGGAAATTTTTTTTTTTAAAAATTAAACTAGATGATTATTTGTAGCAGCATATTGGAGAAAATACTAGGGTGAGAATATTCTTGACCTCATCATTATTCATGAACCAGATGACATCACAGGGCTTAAAGTACAGGAACCACTGGCAGATAGCGATCATGCAGTCATTAGTTGGAAGATAAAGAAAGATGTTGCAGCAGTTAAATATAAAAGCACAGGTTTTAATTTCAGAAGAGGGGACTATGAGGGGGAGAGCATACATGCAATTAAGAAAATATTGCACACGGAGGATGCCAAAATGGATGAATGCGAGCTGGTTGGTCTAATAGAGCAGAAAAAGGAAGCGTGGGATAGTTAAAAGGCGATGAAAAGTACTGAAGTCTACAACAGCTACATATTTGTGTACATACATGTGGTACAGTTACAGATAACATTTATCTGTAATAGTACCACATATAAGGTTAGGGCAGCCAAGCCTGCATTTGAGAAAGCAGTTGCTAAGTGAGCAAAGAATAGGGATAAGGAATTTTTCATGTCTGTGAACACAATGAAAAGAAAGAGAATCAGATCAGACCCTTGTGTACTGGGTATGGGAAAGTCAGATAACCCAGCTGATGAATTGAATAGGTACTTTTAATCAGCCTTTATTGATGACAGACCCTTCATGCTGAGAAGAGGTTGTGCAAGTGAGGTTGAGCCATAACAAATTAGTGATTTCAAAATTACAGATGACTGTTTATCAGAAAATTTTTGAGCATAAAGGCAAGTAAGGCTCCAGGAGTTGATAGCAGTTACCCAGTAGTTTTGAGAGAGCCACAAGAGAGTGTATATTGAACCACTAGGGTTAATTATGAGAGCATCTTTGAACTCGAGAGAGAGAGAGAGAGAGAGAGAGAGAGAGAGAGATCCTTTTGGACTAGAGTAGTGCCAACATATCACTAATACATACAGGCAGTTCTAAGAGTGAAGTCAGAAACTACAGACCAGTTAGTCTAATTTCAGTGGTAGGGAAAATTTTAGAGGCAATGATTAGGAGTGCAAGTCGGGGACATTCAGATAGAAATGGCATTCTGAAGAACATACAACATGGTTTTGTTAAGTGAAATCGTGTTTAACTAACCTAATAAGTTATTTTGACACAGTTACTTCAACATAGTTTATTTGAATTTTAGCAAAGCATTGGCTCATTTTCTCTCATGAGAGGTTACTGTATAAGCTGGACAGGGCCAGATTAAGGATGAAATAGGCCTCCGGTCATATTTAAATTTGAGGTCCCTTTAATATTTATATATATATATATATATATATATAATTGTAGAAGATTAGGTAATTAATTTGGCTAGTGGTGAGTAGGTAGTATAATAAAACAGTAAGTCAAAATCACAAAATAAGACCAGAAATAAGTCAATTCATACCTGCAAAAATAAAGGTAAAACAAAATATCAAAAATAATATACCGAAAGTACTTAATGTTGTAAATTCGATGATTTCAACATCTTTCTCAAGGGTCAGCTGTCAAAACCAAGGAAAATGCAGCAAGAAGTAAGGGCCTTTGTTTCTAACATGAAATGTATATAGCACATGGCAGATATAAAGAAACCAAGTTATAATATAAGTGAGTCCAGGTCAATCATAGTGGATAGTGTACGGAATGCTGGTGTATATTTCATGGCTGACTCGACAGAGGCTGAGAAATGATAAGTTGTAAAAAATTACTAAAATCTGAAGGCCAAAGGCTGAAATAAGGAGTTGGAACAGTGGGTCTGGAACAGTACTTACTGTATTTCTGTAGAGTCGTAGAGTCGACTGTAAGGTGTAGATCAGTGTGCTGCGGTTGAGATAACAATGCTATGTGCTCATGTGAATGACTATATAGTATGCAAAAGCGACCTCAGGTGTTGGAATGCAGTATGATGTATGGGGTTGAAAGAGGAATTAAACACGATGAAGCAGCACATCCCAGGATAGGGAAGAAAAAATAACTGACAAAATAGGGTAAAGTAGATGCTGAACTTTGTATAAGACAAAAAAAGCAAATATAGCAGGAAAATAGCACCTCAATGTTGCTTTCGAAACCTAATCATGCACAGGAAATAAAAGATAGGGAGTCAGAACAGTAAAAAGTAATCTCAGAATGAGTGAAATAGATGTGCTGGGATAGTTCCTGTAGTAGGACCCTGAATGTAGTTCTTGGAGTGTGCCTCGTGTTTAAGTCAATAGTGTTACCAATGGTGAATGAAGACCATTACATACCATTTAAAGATTATTACCTTTATAAGCATTGTAATAGTGATAATAATAAAAATAAATTAAAAATACTCCTTTAGTAGCCAATTGGTGGGCACAGGTTTTTCAGATGATGAGACACCAAAGAAGCTAAGGGGTATTGCCTGTACATTATATACACAACCTGGATATAGAGGATGTCAGTTTGCTAATATAATTGCCACATCTAGGGGATGGTTAATTATTTTCTTATATTTTAAAAATTTGGAGTGCTTTGTTGAAGTGATAGGGAAGGTAGGCAGCTGGAAACTGATTATCCAGTAGCTTGTTATTACAACCTGTGCCCACTGATTGGCTACTAAAGGAGTATTTTTTAATTTTTTAAATTGTTAATTTTTAATTTATTTTTATTTTTATTATTATCACTATTATAATGCTTATAATGATAATAATCTTTAAATGGTATGATAATGGTCTCCTTCACAAATATTAACAATATTTACTTAAACACATGAGGCACACTCCTAGAACTACGTTCAGAGTCCTGCTACAGGAACAGCTTAGCAACCCTGAACTACCCTAGCACACCCATTTCCACTCACCTCACATTACTTTTTACTGTTTTGACTCCCTACCTTTTATTTCTTGTGTGCAATTAGGTTTTCGAAAGCAACATCAAGATGCTATTTTCCTGCTATATTTGCTTTTTTCGCCTTATACAAAGTTCCGTATCTACTTTATGCTATTTTGTCAGTTATTCTTTCTCCCCTATCCTGGGACTTGCTTCAACTTATTTAATTCCTCCATCAACCCCAAATGTCATACTGCATTCCAAAGCCTGAGGTTTCTTTTGCATACTATACAGTCGTTCACATCACACAAGCACATAGCATTCTTTATCTCTACCGCAGCATAACAGGCGACTCCAGCACGGAAATACAGTAAGTACTGTTCCTGACCCTCTGTTCTAACTCCTTATTTTGGCCTTTTGCCTTCGGATTTTAATAATTTTTTACTACTTATCATTTTTCCTCCTCTGTCGGGTCAGCCATGAAATATAAGCAAGCATTCTGTGCACTATCCACTACGATTAACCTTGCTTCCTCGCTTATATTATAACTTGGTTTTTTATACTTACCATGTGCTGTGCATATTCATGTTAGAAACAGAGGCCTCACTTCTTGCTGCATTTTCCTTGGTTTTGAGAGCTGATCCTTGAAAAAGATGTTGAAATCATGGAATTTGCAACATTAACTACTTCTAATATATTATTTTTGATATTTTGTTTTTACCTTTATTTTTGCTGGTACTAATTGACTTATTATTTAACTTTTATTTCCAGTCTTATTCCATGATTTCGACTTACTTATGGGTTTATTATACCCTATTCACCACTAGCCACATATGGGGCTCACATCTGGTGAGTATGGGCTTGGCAAACCCAGGATCCTAAGCTGGATATCATCATTATGATCTTTCTTGGTGATTCCCTTCTACTCCTCTCTCTCTCTCTCTCTCTCTCTCAGGGTAATGCAGAATTTTTTTTTTTTTTTTGGCTGGTGCAGCATAACCCTCAGGATTCCTTGCACCATATGGCTAATAATAATATTATTGTTATTGCTGCTCTTATATTATTTATCCCTGATTAGGGGTTCCACCTTGTGACGGGTATTGCTACCAAGTACGCAGGGTGGTTGTTGTTATGTCTGATGTTGCTGTTGGTTGAGGAACTCTCTGACAATCCTACAGGCATTCAGGATTGCGACTTTCTGGAGTTCCTTGCACGTGTTCCCTGGGAGACCTATTGCTGCTAGGCTGTTATGTAGGGTCTTTGGCACCATACCTGTGGTTGACACGATGATCGAGATGGTCGTTACTTGTTGCATATGCCACATCTCTTTGATCTCCTGTCTTAGGTTCGTGTACTTCCTGATTTTTCCCCATGGGTTTTCTGCAGGTTGCCAGTGTTGGATGCCGCTATGTCAATCAGATAGGTAGCCTTTTCCTTCTTGTCCACAAGGGTTATGTCTGGTCTGTTGTGTGGGATTGTCCTATCCATTATTATGGCATGGTCCCAGTACAGCTTGTGGGTCTCTAGTACTGCCTGGGGTTCGTACTTATAGTACGGTACACTTTTTTTGATCAACTGGTATTTCCGTGCTAGCTTCTGATATATTATCCTGGCTACCTGGTCGTTTGTTTGTTTGTTATTTGGTTTTTAGGAGCATTAGCAACTAAGGCCATATTGCTCCGGGGATATGCGGTGGTCATTCCCTGACCGTTCCGCATCCTCCGTATTTGGTGGTCACGGGCTTGAACCACGGTCTAATCAAGAAGCGTGTGCTATGCACTGCTGCTCCTGCCCACCTGGCTACAGAGGCACCCCTACCTGGTCGTGCCTATGAGTTTACTCAGTCCGGGTGATCACCTTGCATCCCACGATGATGTGTTGGATCATTTCTGAGGCTAGGAGGCATCGTCGACATGTATCATCTAACACTCCAGGCTCCTTGGTGATGTATTTTCTATAGTTCCTGGTGTTGATTACCTGGTCTTGGATGGCGAGCATGAATCCTTCAGTCTTGGGGAAGAGTGTCCTAATCGTGAGCCATGCATTGGAAGCAATTTTATCTATGTGACCCTGATGGAGATCATTGTAGTGTCTGCCATGGAGTGTCTTCTCTAGCTTCCCCCATTTTTCTAGCTTCCTTTGTGCCTACTGGTTGGGGAGGGGGGTCCTCGCTTAGGTTGAGGACCCCCTCCCCACCACTACTTGTCTTAGGTATACCACTTGTCTATCTTCCTTATGGCCTGGTGGAGTGCTGCTGTGTGTTTCTGGAAGTAAACCTTCAGGTTAACTATAGCTGTCTTCTATTGCTCAATGAGATCTATCAGGCCCCTTCCTCCTTCTTCCTGGGCAATTGTCAGTCTCTCCATGGCAGCTCTCGGGTGGCGTTGGCGGCTCTTGGTCATCATTGAACTTGTCTTTCTCATGATATCCTCCAGCTCGCAGTTAGTCCAATCTATGACCCTGAAGGAGTATGTTAGCACTGGAACTGAATAGGTGTTTATAGCTTTAACTGTGTTCCCTCCATTCAGGTTTACTTTCAGCAGGCGTCTGAGTCTTCGATGGTATTTTTCGGTGAGGCAGGCCACCACTTTGCTTATTGGAGGCTTGAAGTGGTGAAACCCATGTTTAGTCTCTAGAGCAAAGTTTCCGGCATCCCCCTCCCCCCATACTTCTCCTTCAACTCATGCACGGTACTAAGTACTATAGGTTTTGATACCTTTCGTGTTTGGGGTTTTCATAAAAAAAAAACAAAAAAAAAACTGCTGAGCCTGCATAATCCCCAAGTATTTGTAGGCCTCTCCCTCTGCCATGGCTTCGATCTCTTTATCACTCTGCAGCTGGTAGTTTCGGTTGACTAATTTTCCATGACGCAAACCGTGGGTCTTGCATTTGTCTAGCCCAAATTCCATTCTAATATCCTTGCTGAATTCTTCAGTGATCTGGAGTAGCTGCTGAAGGTGCTTGTCAGTTCCCGTGTAGAGCTTGATATCATCCATATACATCGGGGGGGTGAAGGTTCTTCCTTCCTTCTTTGAGGTTATATCCGTACTTGCTACTGTTGAGCATGGTGGACAGGGGGTTAAGTGCTAGACAGAACCACAATGGGCTCAGGGCATCTCCCTGAAAGATTCCTCTCCTGATGAGGATTGGTCTGGTTGTGATGTTTTCGACCTTAATGGGGGTACTCCGTTTTGCCATTGTTTCTCCTAGGAAGTTTGTCGCTGTCGGATTGACTTTGTAGATTTTCGGCGCCTCTATTAGCCAGCTGTGAGGCACGGAGTCGAAGGCCCTGCAGTAATCAATGTAGGCTGTGTACATGTTGAGGTGCTTCTTGTATGCTTGCTCCATAACTGCAGCATCTATGGTTAATTGCTCCTTGTATCCTCTGCTCAGCCGCTTGCATTCTTTCTGTTGTTCGGCCATTATGCTCTGGTTCACCAAGTAGTCTGTTATCTTCCTGGTTATGCAGCTGGTCAGGATCTTGTACATTGTTGGGAGGCATGTGATTGGCCTATGTTTCGCTGGGTTTCTTGTATCTTCATCTTTAGGTTTCGGATATGTGATTTCTTGAGTGAGAAACTTCAGGATTGTCTCTGGGTGCCTTATCATTTGGGTGAACTGCTCTGCTAGGTGCTTGTGTGTGCAAGTGAACTTTTATACCAGTAGTTGTGGAATTTATCTATTCCTGGAGTTATCTATTCTTACTGTGTCCAAGTATGGAGACCTCATCTGAAAAAGGACATTGAGCTCCTTGAAAGGGTCCAATGACAGCGATTCACGTAGTGAGATCAGCAAAAGGATGACCATACAAGGAAAGACTACTATTACATGGGTTACATGTAATAGTAGTCTTTCCTTGGGTTACATTATGGGTTACAGAGCCTGGGAAGCAGGCACCTAAGAGCCTTATACACCTCAATCAGGGGGACCTGATTGAGGTGTATAAGGCTCTGAGAGGAGTTAGTAAAATGAACAAAGGGGAATTTTCACTGTTATAAAGAATTCCATAATTAGGGGAAATTCAAAGGCCAACTGGATGAGGAGGGAAGTGCATAATTTGTTGTTTCTTATCTTTTTTTTCATTTGATAAAAACTGATGTAAAAGCTCATTGGTGTAATTACTTATTAAAACCATAATTCAACCTTAAGGCTGAAATATGCATTTAAATTTTATACTGAGAATTTATCGTCATGTACATGCACATGACTTTATGGCAATTTATCTGAAATAAAGAAATCTCTTGCTATATTTTAATAATTATTCCTTCATAAATCTGATTTATTTGCAATTTCTTTTGAGTTATTTATTTATAAAATATGAAATTTCTATTCCTTCACTAGAGATTATGTCAGTATTGATGTATAGTGAATGGTTTTCTTATGTGTATTGTTGACTATTGACAATTGATTTTAATTCACAAGTACTGAACAATTATCACAGGTCATTAGTTCTTCTTTTCAAGAATAATATAATTGAAATTTCAAATTATGAGCAAGTTGTCAGCTGTCAAAATATTATTTATATTATTATAAGATTACATTACTTAATATTCCACTTAATATCTAATAAAAACCTTCATATTTTGTTTATTTCTTTATGAATTTAAAAGTGTATGTTTAATTATTATTAATATTCTTTATACTCCACTTACATATTTAGTTCTTAACAGTGAATTTCTAGTTCTCAACCTTGAGTTTTTTTTTTTTTTTTGTTATATTCATTTTTTTGTTGAACACAGACTAAGATCGCCTAAATATATCCATTACACCATGTTAACTTATCTTCAAATAACTGCTATTATCATATCTACAAAAAATTAATATTCTTATTTTAAGTATGAATGTTTTCTAGTAATCTCTGCCAAATTTAATTTAGGAGAAAGAGAAAAAACACTATTCAACAGCAATCAATTCTAGTTAAATATGATCACCATAAATATATCTAATATTCAGGGTGGGTCAAATGTCAGTTTATTGACAGGAGATGCCATTAAAAATAATATCGACATGAAACTGACTTTGAGATTTTCATTTCACAAATTATTTCTCTGTACACTGACATGTGCCTCATCCTGGGTATTATAAGTAGCTACATATTAGTATCCAGAGGTTTTCATAATTTCTTTACTGAAAAACAATTCCCTTTTATACCTTTATTCTCATATCCCTAAGAACAATTTTTTTGACTATCTAATAAAAACTTTCAATAATAAATAAAGCAACATTTATAAAATACTTTAGATATCTTGTAACTAATCTTAGATATTTTAGATTATTTTTTGTGATGTTAGTGATCTCTCTAATTTCCATTTTATTTAGATCATAAAATTTGTAATTTTGTTACACCAGATACTGATAGCAATTTTGGTAAATACAAGAAATATACTTAAGGATAAAACATTTCTCTCATTTGCATATCATGGTTAAATCACCAGCCTTTTTACTGCTGTATATAATCATTAAAAAGGGAAAAATAGCACAAGGGCAGTATTCTATAAAGAACATAAGTAAGTGTTTGATTTAATCTCACAAGAATATATCTTATTTCTTAGTGTACCTCTTAACAATCAAGGTAAAAAAAAAGGTAATGTTATAATTTAATATACTTCCTAAACTTAAGCTAAAAAATATATATATATATATTAAAAAAGAGTAGTTTATCTAAGTGTATCTAGGATAGGTTAGTACAGATGCAGATATGCAAATGCTGTGAAATCATAGAGTGGATGCCCAAACTAAAAATGCTCTCATAATGCTTGATTTTACATGCATGCATAACAACCTCAGCATGGTGAGCAACTGCAAGCCAAAATTAGTTCCATCGAGTGGAGATATAGAGAATTTCAACGCTTCTTTAAAATTGGGCAAAATGTTGGGCTTCAGTCATGCCAGAACATTTTAAACAAACTAGCAAACAAATCATAAAAATACTGCATTTAATACAGAGTTATTTTTTATTTTCTGATTGTAGCTGAGTGCGATGTTTCAGCAGCACTTTAAGTAGTTTAAACATTGGAAATTTCTATAATGTGTTACGAAAACAGATAAAACTACTAATTCTTACTCAAATAAAATCATATGAAACTGGCTGTGTAAAATACTTAATAATAAATTTGTCATTTTAGTACATTTTAAACAAATCATAAAATCAAGCTAAGAAGAATTTTAGGAGTGGACAAGAGTTCAGAACAGAGAGCACATTAGTTTTTTTTTTTTTTTTTTTTTTTTACCACCTTTGAGGAACACCAAAACTAAGTATAGCATTTAAAATGTAAAATTTGGTTAATGAGGGCACTGATAATCAAGAAAATATATTTTTTTGAGTTTTTCAAAGTTGGGCTTCAGTCATGCCAGAACATTTTAAACAAACTAGCAAACAAATCATAAAAATACTGCATTTAATACAGAGTTATTTTTTATTTTCTGATTGTAGCTGAGTGCGATGTTTCAGCAGCACTTTAAGTAGTTTAAACATTGGAAATTTCTATAATGTGTTACGAAAACAGATAAAACTACTAATTCTTACTCAAATAAAATCATATGAAACTGGCTGTGTAAAATACTTAATAATAAATTTGTCATTTTAGTACATTTTAAACAAATCATAAAATCAAGCTAAGAAGAATTTTAGGAGTGGACAAGAGTTCAGAACAGAGAGCACATTAGTTTTTTTTTTTTTTTTTTTTTTTTACCACCTTTGAGGAACACCAAAACTAAGTATAGCATTTAAAATGTAAAATTTGGTTAATGAGGGCACTGATAATCAAGAAAATATATTTTTTTGAGTTTTTCAAAGCAAGCTATTTTATTTGCTAGTCTGCTATCTACCGGTAAGTCAAAAGTTTCAAGGCAGTCTTCTTAATCAGCATCTCAGTCACTCAACATGTATTCAAGTTATTGATTTTTGACTTTTGAAAAGTCGGAGATTGTTATGTAAGCAGGACAAAAAAAGGAGATTTTCTGGCCAAAAACAGGTAGAAAAAAAGAACTTTTTTTGTAAAAAGGTAGGAGTTCTTCATGAAAAATGGGAGGAAAACATGATATTTTTGGAAAAGCAGGAGTTTTTAAAGTCTACACTGCATTATAAATTAAATTTCACCAACAACATACTGTACACATTTTATATTAAAATACAGCCATTGGAGTGTTTGTCAATACAATATGCTTTTCAACATTAGCTGACCTTAGATTTTTCTGCCTGTGGATTTCTGTTTGGAATTGTCTGTTAGATATCAACTGATTATGATACTTCAAGAAAGCAAGAAAGTTCCTATTGGAGACTCTGTTCTCTTCGGAAATGCTGAGTCAAAGTTTTGTTTATAACAATGGCACTACTCTTCAGACTTGGCTACTAAGAGCAATTACAAAGCTTCACCAGAAAGAGAAGAGCTGAATGCAGTTTTTTTTAACCTGGCTGAATATTCTCTCACACTCAGCATTGCTATGAGGAATTGTTAAAATGTCAAGCACAATTTTGGATAATTTGTTATATTTTAAGCTTCCTTGTGCACTTATTAAATTCTCAACCAAGGGTAACTGTATTTAATTCTTTCTTTTTTCAGTCTTGTAGGTTCTTAACTGCAAAATATCTATTTCTTTATCTTTAATGATATTGAGAAATACCAGGAACTTAAATGTTTTTGTTTTTTTTTCCCTCAATTTGTTTCAAAGAAACTTGTTCACAAGTCATAATGTTGGGTGATGAATTTTCCAAATACAATTATATTTAACAATAACAAAAATGATTATAATTATGAAAATGATTACAAAAATACATTATATATTCAGAAATAGCAAGGTTAACAAAACTAAAAGAGGACAACAGAATTTTTATTCATGAAAATTTGAAAGAAAATATAGTGAATACTAATATAATTAATACTAATTAGTCACAACAAAATTCAAGGGAATGCTAAATAATTTTACCCATATTAACATCTATGCTACAGAAGAGAAAAATCACAAAATAAAACAGAAAAGTTTATAACTACCTGCAAGAAATGTTTGATAAAATTAAGAATGCATACCTGGAGCTACAAACAATTCAATGAAGAAACAAGAATGGAAAGTATATATTATAGTTATGCTAAAAATGAACTTAGGATTTACAACACATTTATGGCCCCTCTTTACAAAATTCAATAGAAAACAACATAGAGGAACACTCTAAGTCCACTCGTTGATTAAATAATAACTGATAGAAAAATAAAACCAAAAAAAAAGTTATTCACATAAAAGTCTTGCCATCTGAGAAAATTAAAACTTGACGACTACCTCCTAATTGGCATAATTAGATTTAATCATCAGTTCACAAAAAATTTAAAAAACATAAATAAAGACATTACAGAAAACTTCAAAACATAACTGTTTAATGGTGACTCAACAAAAATAAGGTATCAAAACAGGTTGGCCAAAAGACTAGAAATACCAGAAGCTAATGAAAGTGATGGTGAAGAAAGATGGAATAGACTAAACATGACTGTAATAGAATCAGAAAATGAAATGAAGTATGGAGAATAAAAACATCACAAAGCAGAAAAACCAAATAGTGGATAAATGGCTTAAAGAAATGAAAAACCAGAAGAAAATCTACATGGAATATTCAGAAACAAAAAAGGGAGAAGTTTATGAGGAATATAAAAACTTGATAAACCAGGAAGTTGCTGCAATATGAAAATCAAAACAAGAACTATGGAATAATTACTCTCGTCAATTATATGGCTTTTACAGCATGCAGAAATTTTAAACCTCAACTGACATCTCTCAGCCCATCTACCTAATTTTTCTAGGTCTTTTTGCAGTAGTATGCTTTGATAATAATTATAATTGTTGCAGTAGTATGCCTATTATAATAATTATTAACCTGATCAACTTTTGTATAATCTGCATACTTAGACAATAAGCTTCATATGTCTTCTTTACGGGGGGGAGGGGGCAGCATTGAAACCACGAGGGACTTCACTATTAACATTAGCCCAAGAAGAGCAGTGCCCATTTATAAGCACCCTCTATATTCTGCCACTGAACTATTCCTTGAACCACAGCAGTATCTTGCCCCAGTGCTCCACAGATGTGATGCTAGCATTTGTGACACCTGATGCAAAACCTTGTCATGGCACCTAATTCATATCGTATCTTAACACGCATATATATGCAGTAGCACATCTAGCAGCACCTATTTTAGGTGATGCCTGTGGCAAGTGCCTTAATTGTGCACCCTTAGCACCAGGCCTGATGCTCCAGTTTGTATAGCAGTCTTTTGTGTGGAACAGTTCCAAAAGCTTTTCTGAAATCTGAGTATCATGTAAATATTTATTTTTTATATCCAGTTACTTTGTTACTGCCTTATAGTAGATAATGAGATTGTTCAGACGAAGAAATCCCATTAACAAATCCATGCAGTGATTTCTGTATCACACCATGTCAAGATGATACTACAATACTTCTTAACCACCGATTCCATTATTTTCCCTGGTATAAAAGTCAAGCTTACAGGTCAATAATTAATTACTCACTTTGCCCTTTGATCTCAATTTATGAATAGGAGAGATATTAGCACATCTCCAATCTAAAGGCACCTCTCCTGAATCAAAGGATACTCTCATAATTATGGTTAAGGTTTGCTTACCTCTTTTGCTGCTTCTTTTAATATAGTTGGACATTTTCTACCAGTCCCAAAAAAGATATCTTCCATTTTCTTCTCGGTTATCACAAAATCATTTAACGGGCAGTCACAACTTGGTATATGTTGTGTTCCCATATTTAAAAACTTCTTCATGTGTGAATGTAGATGCAAAATATGTATTCAGTTTGTCAGCAACCTGAATAGGACCATGTTTGTTTGTTTGTTTGTTATTTGGTTTTTAGGAGCATTAGCAACTAAGGCCATATTGCTCCGGGGATATGCGGTGGTCATTCCCTGACTTTTCCGCATCCTCCGTATTTGGTGGTCACAGGCTCAAAAAAAGGACCATGTATACTTATACAATCCATATCCGATAGTTCAGCCCTTTCCTTCTAGTATTAATATAAGAAAGAAATTTTTTGCTACTTTTCTTTGCACTCTTAGCCAAAGACATCTCATAATTTACCTAACCCCTTGAATTATTTGATTACAGACTAGTTTGTATTTACTATTGGATTCTGTTTTTCAGTGATAATTTATAATCACCCCATCCGTTTTTCTCCTCACCATAGTCTCATTAGTTTATCTGGCATCCATTGAGGTCTAAATCTTGAATAATAGCTCTTAGTTGGTATAAAAAACTTAGTAGCTTTTAAGATTACTTCCCTAAATGTTTTCGTTTAAGAATTTACAGTTGGTAACAATCTGTTGGTTCCTTGAAAAGAATTTAAAAAATGTAACAACTTAAAATTTTATAGGCTTTCAATAGATTTCAAAGTTTAAAATTTTAAAGAATTTAAGAACCACTGTAGTTGCTCACTTTACTAAAATAAAATCCAATTTACTCTTATCAGTACTATTAGTATTAGTAGTGGGTAAATGATGCAAGATAGCAATGTATATATGGTATCAGCCAAAAAAAAAAAATACTCCTCCCATATCATCTCTCCATCCCCTCCAAAAGTTTATCTAGTTCTTCCTTGAATTTATTCAAATAAGTGATATTTACAACAAGAGATGAAGTTTTTTTCCAACAATCAACTACTGGCAGGCTGAAGGCAAACATACATACATACACATATCTATCTATCTATCTTCGCCGATCTAAACAGAATAATTTACACCTTCTATACCTCCATTTCCTCAATGTTTCTTCTGCCACGAAGAGGGTCACATCAGGAAAAACTGCCCGCATATCTGTAACTCTTCTGAAAGTAATACCGAAATTCAGGCGGCACCAACCTGAGTCAGGCCAGATGCACAAAGCGAGCTGACTGTTGGAGATATTGGGGATGCTGAAGAAACTGTCAAACAGTCTGAGATGCTTCCCACAACAAACTCTTCAGAAAAAGAAAATTCAAAGACCACAGAAGACCAGGATGCAATCTCTTCAGGAGACCGACCAACCGAAACAAGAGTTTTATCTCGGAATCAACCTCCAAGGTAGACCACGTCCAAAGCCACAAAATAGAAGAAGACAATGCACACAGCGGCAGGAAAAGAGCAAACTGCTAACAAAAACAACAGGAGCGACGAAAATAAATACAGAACACCACAGAAGCCAAACAGTCAGATCTCAAATAAGTCCATCATACCACCAAGTATGGAAATAAATAAACAGCTACAAACCACTCACGATCCAAATGAAGAAGAACCCGAATTTCTGGGCACTGAAGAAGAGACCAACTGTGATTCTCACGATTCAAGTGCTTCACAGGACAAGGAAAACGATTTTACCTACACTAAAGGTCCTTTAACTGTGGAAAAACAATGCTCCTTTCTACGGGAAGTATGCGGCTCCCCACAGAAGCTGGTGACAGCTCTGAAGTTCACCTCTAACATACCCGAGCTAATCTCACAACTTACGGGTCTGCGTTCCAAACTAAAAGAAAAGAAGGACAGGGTAGATGTGAATAGATCCAAGTGCCTACTTGATTAACGGGCTCGAACAGCAATATCATCAATCAAGATGTTAACCGCCCCAAAACTTGCAAAGCCCCTTACCTTTATTCCTGGAGATAATGCTGACTCTTAGCATGCTATCACTTAATGCAAGAGGATGCGCCTCTGCATTGCGCAATAAGCTGATCCTTCACCAGGTCCAACGACATCATGCCGACCTACTCTTCCTACAAGAAACAAATATTAAAACAGACACAAGGCCATCCTTGAAATGGACAGATTAGTTATATGTATTTCATCATTCTCCAACACAACAACATCATGGAGCAGGAGTGAGTGTCGGCCTTCATCAAAAGTCTGCCTGCAAGCTCAATGTGATAGCAGAGATCGCTGGCTATGCAATTTACGCCCGCCTGGATACACCCCAGAAGGAAACCCTGCACCTTTTTAACATCTACATGCCACAGCATGACAGACTTGCTATTCAAATAACCAACTTCATACAAAGCCACCTCTACTATAGATCAAGAACACATCATTCTTGCTGGCGACTTCAACTGCACTCTTGACCCAGAAATGGACAGAGCACGATGCACTGAGCACCGCACAACATTAATCAACAACCTGCAGGCCTTGATAAACAACAATGAACTGATTGATGTATTTAGACACCAGCACCCAGAAGAAAAGTCCTACACCTTGAGATCAGCAAATACAGCATCTGAAAGACTACCTTACCAAGCCCAACTGGACAGATACTACATCCCAAAACACACCATTTCCCCCCCCCCTGGTCAGAAGCATTACACATTTGCCATCTTATATCTCAGATCACTCCTTTATCAAATTAGAGCTCTCTTTCTCACCCAATCACTACAAAAGTGGAGGTGCTTATTGGATGTTCAACAATAGCCTTCTTCAAGACAAGGAATACACCTCTAAGCTGCAAGACCTGATATCCAACCTTGCCCAATCCAAAGACAGATTGGAGCCCATGAACACATGGTGGCCTAGATTTAAAAGTAAACTGAAATCATTCTCGCAAACCTACAGCCATCAGAAAAGTCAACAAAAGCGTAATAACCTCTATCAACTTGAGCAAAGGCTGAAAAATCTCCCATCTGATAGTCAGACCTATCAGTCAACACTACAAGCCATACAAACCCACTTAGAACACTCTGCAAAAGGCACCCTGCTCAGATCGAGATACACCCACATAAAGCTATCTGATGCCCCGACCAAATACTTTTTCTCATTAGAAAGCAAACATCAGAAATCAACCACCATCACTGCCATTCAGCTGCAAAACGGAAACATCACTGAAGACCCAGAAGAAATCTTCTCTGAAGTAACAAGATTTTATAGAGAAATTTACAGTTCTCAAGAAACCTCTACAAAGGCAACGGAGGAAATCCTTTCACGACTTAAAAAAAAATCTCCCATACGGCCCAGTGCAGTATGGAGAAACAAATCAAGAACAAGAACTAACAGCAGCATGCAAAAGCCCTTGCTAAAAGCCCTTTCCAAAAATAAATCATCAGGTCTGGATGGACTGACTTCTAAATTCTTCCAAACATTTTGGGATCAACTCGGAGTGCTACTTTTTGGAATGCTTGAAGAAGCTCAGTCCCATGGACTACCAGCTTCGGTCACCACCTTTGTTGCTTGACTGATTCCCAAGAAAGGGGATCGCACCAATTTACAAAACTGGTGCCTGATTTCCTT
This sequence comes from Mastigoproctus giganteus, assembly GCF_048544385.1. Lineage (NCBI taxonomy): Eukaryota > Metazoa > Arthropoda > Arachnida > Uropygi > Thelyphonidae > Mastigoproctus > Mastigoproctus giganteus. The sequence continues at coordinate 22,724,391 of NC_143577.1, read as the reverse complement.
AATGAATACGGACTGTAAAATCATTTCCAAAGCCATCGCCAATAGATTAAAAGCCACTCTCCCTGATATCATCAATCACCAACAAACATACTCTATACCTGGAAGATTGACTCACGACAATCTGCATCTGATCCGAGACCTCCTCTCCACTGCAAACAGCCAAAGAGAATTCCTAGCACTAATTAGCCTTGAACAGAAAACGGCATTTGACAGCGTTGAACACAGCTACCTATTTCAAACCTTGAAAGCCTTTAGACATGGACCTTACATCATCGGAACAATCCATCTGCTATACAAGGAAGCCAAATTCTGCCTGAAACTCAACAACCAGCTCACCTGCCACTTTCCGTATTCCAGAGGAATAAAACAAGGCTGCCCACTCTCTGGACAACTCTACACAATTGCCATAGAACCATTCCTTAATAAAATTGCCACCAGTATACAATCCCGACGAACGCTGCTACCAGAACCCCACCTAAATATAACCTACTCAGCATACGCAGATGACGTCACAATTGCAATACGCCACGAGAGCGAATTTGAAGTCATTCAAAAGGCTCATGATCTCTATGCTCAAGCATCAGGCGCAAAACTCAACCACTGTAAGACCAGCGGCCTGTGGGCTGGCAACTGGAAAACTAGAACCAACTCCCCCATCCAAGGCACATGGTCCAGTGAGGGACAGAAATACATAGGTGTGTACCTCGGTAATACCCTCCTTTTCTCCCAGAAGAACTGGCCCGAATTGCTGAGTCGTTTCAACAAAGTACTCGGGAAATGGAGAAGCGTGTGCACCACGTCTTCGCCACATCAATCATATGGCGGCAAGCGTTCTCTGGCACACCTTCAAAATTCTCACTCCACCTGCCGACTTCCTCCACCAAATCCAGGCATCTGTCCGAAGCTTCCTTTGGAACAAAACCAACTGGATGTCCTGCTCCAAACTTAGCCAACCACTTACTCACGGGGGTCAAGGGTTGGTCTCTCTTGACGAGAGACCATTCCGGACAATCACAGCATTCCGGACCACCTTTCTTCTTAAGACTCTGCAAACAAAATACCCACATTCCAACACTACGGATAAACTACTAGCAATAGCCACTAGAGGACTATCCCTTTCAACAATATTGAGAATGGATATGGCACCAGCACCACTCAAACTACTGCCGTTTTATAAAGATGCACTATACCACTGGAAAAAGCTAAACCTTCACCATAATCTTGAGAGAACATCCCTTCCTGGAATACCTTCAGAACCGCTCTCTTCTAAAATAAAAGAATAATAGACCCTGCAAATGATGATATTCTCTTCTTCCCTACGTGGAACTGGGCAGGAATAAGAACCATAGGTGACCTCCTGACACCAAGCCTTGAATGGAAAAGATCAGAAGATTTGTCCATTAAAACCATAAATGCAAAGCAGCAACACATACATCTAAAATCAGCAATCACACAAGCTCTTCCAGACATCACTACAACTAAAGGGATTGGAAATGTCACTGGATCCTCGCCTACACCAACCTTTGTCATCACATCACCAGAAGACACGGTACCTCTGCCTCCTGCACCCTCCAAAAAAGTCTACCAGCTAATCATGTCTTGCCATACAACCACGATTTTCCCGTCATCCACCTGCCAAGCTGTCCCTACACTCCTCTCCACTCGCCACAAGCCACCAAATACGTTTTGGATGCAGCAAAGCTTGCCTGCAACCACGCCCACACTCCGGAGGACTACTGGTACCTACTTCACTCTGAGCAGACAGCTCACACCACCTGCAACTTCCTATTCATTGCGGCAAAGGGTGTCATTTACAACTTCTACTTGAAGCACACAAGAAGCAGTGATGACGTGCCTCCTGTCGCCACATCGGCGCAACATCTGAAGTGGAGCCTACGGAGGAAATTGCAGAGCAGACTTCTACTCGAATTCCACAGCAAAAAACCAGAAACTATGGATCATCTTAACAGCAAATGGAACAGTGGCGGTCACCTCTTCACCATCACTGAACAGTCCATCACCTTCAACGTGTGACACTTAATATGAGAATGATCCAACCCCAAGAAACTGTTTTTCTTATTTCCTGAAATTAAAATATTGAAACTTTTGTATTTCTTTCTAAAAAGTTTTCTTTATCATTCCTTTTTTTGCTTTGTACATAGAATGTAAATAGTTGCTGCTGAAAATGTATCTACTGTTCATGTTTTAATAAAAAAAAAAAAAAAAAAAATCTATCTTCGTAGGTACAATAGTATATGCGTTAGGACACGTGCTTTGAGCTCCTACCTTTTTGCCCCTTTTCAACGTTCGTCCGCGACAACCTCAGTCAAGACTTATATTGTTCGATTCCTCTTCGGAAGAGCTTTCGAGTAGTAATAATTTTGTGTGTGTAGATTTAGCGGATTTTGAGTTATATAAGATTTAAATTTTTCAACTTTAGCCATGGAAGGCTGAATATTCCAGTAACGGCTTATTCCATGCCCCACACCCACCCCATCAATTGCCTCCAGCTATGGCCAGTGAAGGTCAAACAACCACAGCAACGGAACCCACAGCTATTGCCAGCAGTGACCAAGACACCGGAAGCCACACCCTGCGAATTAACTGCTAATTCTTATGCTAATGCCGTATCTAATGATTACGGCTTGACACTAGCGAAAACCCCTCTCTTGTGACCAACAATAGTACACACACGCGGCCGAACAATGCTCCTACAGATGAAACAACCGCTATTACTTCCTGGGAAAATGGAATAGTGATCTTTGCCAAGGAAAACACCCCTTTAGAGCAGTACCTTACAGCGATCGCTGAGAAAATACCACTGAAAAATATTACTCATGCCTCCTGTGTGGCGGAAACTGTGCAGGTGTATTTCAGTCACCCCTCGTGGGCACAAACTAAACTGCAAAACGGAATAGACATTGGTCTTCATCACCTGGAAGGGGCACCAACTGCCTTAGCACCAACGAAAGTTACAATATCAAACGTCCTACCTGAAATTCCTCATCAATTCCTCAGAGGAATTTTATCCAAATACGGATCCGTAACCAGAAAAATACGCACACTATCTGCAGCAACTATGAAACTGGAATTTTCACATATAAAAAGCTTTCGAAGGCAAGCACTTATGCACTTCGCCAACAACACAGCAAACAACATCCCTAAACTCATCAACGCCAATTTAAACGGAATCATTTACACCTTCTATACCTCCATTTCCTCACAATGTTTCTTCTGCCACGAAGAGGGCCACATCAGAAAAATTGCCTGCATATCTCCAGCCCTTCTGAAAGTAATAACGAAATTCAGGCGTCACTAACCAGGGCCAGGCCAGATGCACAGAGCAAGCTGACTGTTTGAGAAAATGGGGAGATGCTTCACACACCAAACTTGTCAGAAAAAGAAAATCCAACAACCACAGAAGACCAGGATGCATTCTCTTCAGAAGGCCCATCAACAGAAACAAGAGATGTTTCTTTGAATCAACCCCAAGGCAGACCATGTCCAAAGTCACAAAACAGAAGAAGACAACGCATATGGCGGCAGGAAAAGAGCAAACCACTAACAAAAACAACAGGATTGATGAAAAGAAGTACAGAACGTCATCACAGAAGTCAAACAGTCAGATCCCAAATAAGCCCATCATGCCATCAAGTTTGGAAATAAATAAGCAGGTAGAAACCACCCACGATTCAAATGAAGAACAACTTGAATTTCTGTAAGAAGAAGAAGAAAACAACCATGATTCCCATTATTCAGATGCTTCAGAGGATGGAGATGGGGAAAGCAACTTTCCCTTCACTAAAGACCCTTTAACTGTGGAAAAACTATGCTCCTTTCTGAAGGAAGTCCATGGCTCTCCACAAAAGCTGGTGACAGCTCTGAAGTTCACCACTAACATACCAGAGCTCATCTCACAACTTAAAGATCTGCGTTCTAAACTAAAAGGAAAAAAGGACAGGGCAGACGTGAACAGATCTAAGCGTCTGTACTACTTGATTAATGGGCTGGAACAACAATATCATCAATCAGGATGCTAACCACTCTCAAAATTTGCAAAACCTTTACCATTATTCCTGTAGATAATGAGGATTTTTAGCATTTGTTACTTAATGCAAGAGGATGCTCCTCTGCATTGCACAATAAACTGGCCCTTGACCAGGTCGAACGACATCATGCCTACCTACTCCTCCTGCAAGAAATAAATATTAAAGCAGACACAAGGCCATCTTTGAAATGGGCAGACTGGCCACATGTATTCCATTATTCTCCAACCCAACAACATCATGGAGCAGGAGTGAGTATTGGCATTCATCGTAAGTCTGCCTGTAAACTCAATGTGATAGCAGAGATCGCTGGCAACGCAATTTATGCCACCCTGGATACACCCAAAAAGGAAACCCTGCATATCTTTAACATCTATTTAACATCTATTATAACATCATAACATATTTATAACAACATGCTATTCAAATAACCAGCTTCATACTCAGCCATATCTCTGCAATAGATCAGGAACACATAATTCTTGCTGGCGATTTCAGCTGCACTCTTGACCCAGAAATGGACAGAGCGCAATGCACTGAGCATCGCACAATGTTAATCAACAACCTGCAGACTTGGGTAAACAACAATGAACTGGTCGATGCATTTAGACACCAGTACCCAGAGGAAAAGTCCTACACCTGGAGATCAGCAAATACAGCATCAGGAAGACTCCCTTACCAAGCCCGATTGGACAGATACTACATCCCAAAACACACAATCCCCCTGGTCAGAAGCATCACACATGTCCCATCTTATATCTCAGATCACTCCTTTGTCAAACTGCAACTCTCCTTCTCACCCAATTACTTCAAAAGTGGAGGTGCTTATTGGACGTTCAACAATAGCCTTCTTCAAGACAGAGAATATATCTTTAAACTACAAGACCTGATATTCTCAACCTTGCCCAATCCAAAGACAGACTGGAACCTATGAACGCATGGTGGCCTAGATTTAAAAGTCAACTGAGATCATTTTCACAAATCTATAGCCATCAAAAGAGCCAACAAAAGCACATTGACCTCTACCAATTTAGCAAAGACTGAAACAACTACCACCTGATAGTCTGGCCCATCAGTCAACACTACAGGCCATTCAAACTCACTTGGAACACACAGCCAAAGGCACCCTACTGAGATCAAGACACAACCATATAACTCTTTCGGACACTCCAACCAAATACTCCTTCTCATTAGAATGCAGGCGACACAAAGCAAACACCATCACTGCCACTCAGCTCCAAGACGGAAACATTACTGAAAACCCGGAGCAAATCTTCTGAGAAGTAACCAGATTTTATCAAGAAATATACAGTTCTCAAGAAACCTCTACAAAGGCAACCGAAGAAATCATTTCGGGACTCAAAAAAATCCACCCAACAGTCCAACACAGCTTAGAGAAACCAATCACCCTAAAACAACTTACAGCAGCATGCAAAGCACTTCCCAAAAACAAATCTCCAGATCTGGATGGACTAACTTCAGAATTCTTCCAAACCTTCTGGAATCAACTTGGAGTGCTTCTCTTACAAATGCTTGAAGAAGCACAATCCCACGGTCTACCAGATTCCGTCACTACTTCTGTCGCACGACTGATACCCAAGAAAGGAGATTGCACAAACCTCCAAAACTGGTGCCCAATATCCTTAATGAACACAGATTGCAAAATATTTTCAAAGGCCATCGCCAATAGACTAAAATCCACCCTTCCTGATATTATCGGTCACCAACAGACATATTCAGTACCAGGAAGATCGATATACATCAATCTGCATCTGATCCGTGACCTTCTCTCCATTGCAAACAGCCAACAGGAATTTCTAGCACTAATTAGCCTTGACCAGGAAAAGGCATTTGACAGAGTTGAACACTGCTACCTGCTTGAAATGCAGAAAGCATTTGGATATGGATCCTACATCATCCGAAATATCCATCTGCTATACAAGGATGCCAAATTCTGCTTGAAAGTCAATAACCAGCTTACCCGCAACCTTCCTTACTCCAGAGGGATAAAACAGGGCTGCCCACTTTCTGGGCAACTGTACACAATTGCCATTGAACCTTTCCTCAATAAAACTGCCACCAAGGTACAATCCAGATGAACACTGCTACCAGAGCCTCACCTTAAAATAACCTACTCAGCATACGCTGATGACGTCACAATCGTAATTCGCGACGATAGTGAGTTTGAAAACATCCAAAAGGCTCACAATCTCTATGCCCAAGCATCAGGTGCCAAATTGAACCACTGTAAGACCAGCGGTCTCTGGGCTGGCAACTGGAAAAGCAGAACTGACTCCCCCATCCAATGCACATGGTCTAGTGAGGGACAGAAATACCTAGGTGTGAATCTAGGCAATACCCTCCTTTTCTCCCAGAAGAACTGGCCCGAATTGTTGAGCCGTTTCAACAGGGTACTCGGGAAATGGAGAAGAGTGTGCGCAACATCTTCGTTGAGAGGGAGAGTTCTTGTGGTCAACCAGCTGGCGGCAAGCATTCTCTGGCACACCCTCAAAGTTCTCACCCCCCTTTGGTGGAGTGACTTCCGCCACCAAATCCAAGCATCTGCCCGTAGCTTCCTTTGGAGCAAAACCAATTGGATGTCATTCTCTAAACTCTTCCAGCCACTCACTCACACGAATCAGGGGCTGGTCTTTCTTGAAGACAAAATCACAGCCTTCAGGATCACCTTTCTTCTAAAGACATTGCAAATGAAAAACTCATATTCTGCCACCACCATTAAACTACTAGCAACAGCCACAAGAGGGCTCTCACTGTCAACAATCATAAGAATGGACATGGCGCCAAACCCTTAAAACTGTCTTTCTTCTGCAAAGACGCACTACTTTAGCAGTGCAGTGTGTCTTTGTAGAAGACGCACTGCACCGCTGGAAGAAGCTTAACCTTCACCACACTCTTGATTGAACCTCACTTCCTGCAATCCTCTCAGAACCACTCTTCTACAATAAATGAATAACAGATCCCACAACTGATGACCACTTCGTTCTTCCTACGTGGAACTGGGCAGGAACTGGGCAGAAATAGAACCATAGCTGACCTCCTGACCCCTCACCTAGAATGGAAAAATCATGAAGACCTGACAATTAAAACCATAAATGCAAAGCAGGAACACAGACGTCTAAAATCAGTGGCTGCACAAGCTCTTCCAGACATCACCACAGCTAAAGGGATTGATGTCGCCGGATCCTCACCAGCACCAACCTTCATCATCACAACACCAGAAAACACTGTATCTCTGTCCCCTGCACCCTCCAAAAGAGTCTATCAACTAATCATGTCTCGCCATGATCTTCACGTCATCCACCTGCCAGGTTTTCCCGGTACCCCTCTCCACTCACCACAAGCCACCATCCAACTTTCAGTGGAACCTTCCGTACAGGACAAAATGTTCCAAATTGGACGCAGACATCCAGTGGAGACTGTGGCACAACAGCCTCCCCACCCGAGTCAAGCTTCAAATCTTCGGGTTACGCACCTCACACGACTGCCTCTTCTGTGCCACACCAGGTACCCTGGATATCAGTTCCTTGTTCAGCAGGATGTGCCTGCTGAACAAAGAACTGATCAAATATGCCTTGGATGCAGCAAAGCTTACCTGCAACCACACCCACACTCTGGGTGTGGTTGCAGGGAGCAAGTACCAGGACTACTGGTGGTTGCAGGGAGCAAGTACCAGGACTACTGGTACTTGCTCCACTCTGAGCAGACAGCACACACCACCTGCAACTTCTTATTCGTTGCCGCCAAGGCCGTCATTTACAACTTCTACTTGAAGCACACGAGAAGCAGTGACAATGTGCCTGTATTAGTTCCTTGCAGGTGACACAGAAACAAATACAGTTGACACAGAAGCCTATGGCAGATAAAAACTAAGTCCGTAATCAGGTCACAAATGAGATTAGGCAGCTGAAGGCAGATTACAAGAAATTCTTGGCAAAGGATGAAAGAAAAACAGCAAAGAGTCCTTTACTTATGTAAATTCTAGAAGGAAAGGGATGAATCAGATTGGATCACTTAACACAGATGGGTTGACTACTGATGATCATGCTCAGGTAGCTGATAAACTGAATGAGTATTTTGCATTTACATTCACACATGAGGAGTTATTCAAGGAGTGGAGTGCCAGAAGTGTATCAAACTAACAGGAGCTAAGTAATTTTGTAATAAATGAGAGCAAAGTGGAAGAGAAACTGTTGAAGTTAAACATAAAAAGGGCACCTGGGTGGATGGGATCTATCCAGTTATATTAAAGGCGGCAGCAAAGGAAATAAGTAAACCCTTAGCCATAATTATGAGAGCTTCCTTGGACTCAGGGGAAGTCCCCATGGACTGGAGGCATGCAAATGTATCACCAATTCACAAAGGGGATTCAAACGTTGACACAAGTAACTATAGATCTGTTAGTTTGACTTGTGTTCCGGGGAAAATAATGGAATCATTGGTTAAAGAAGCATTGCAGGATCATCTAAACAAGACTGCAGCAGTAGTTAAGAAACAGCATGGGTTTGTTAAAGGGAGGTCTTGTCTGACCAATTTGATTGGATACTATGATGTGGTCACAAAGGAACTGAATGCAAAAATAATTTTAATAACATATACTTGGATTTCAGGAAAGCTTTCAATACTGTTGCATATGAAAGACTGCTGTACAAATTGAAGAGATATGGCATTAAGGGCAAGTTGCTACAATGGATAAAGGGATGGGTGAGTGGGAAACGACAGAGAGTGGTAATCAGTGGACACTGCTCTTCGTGGACAAATGTTATTAGTGGAGTTCCCCAGGGTTCAGTGTTGGGTCCATTGTAGTTTTGTATATTTATCAGTGATATTGATGAAGGTATATCAGGTTTAACGTCCAAGTTTGCAGATGATACAAAGGTTGGTAGGGTTGTTAATGACAGTAGAGACAGTATGCTACTCCAACTGGATCGAGATAAGTTAGGCAAATGTTCTGAGAAGTGGTAACTGAAGTTTAACATTGACAAATGCAAAGTACTTCATATGGGTTGCAATAAACAAAGAGAAACATACCAACTGTGTGGTACTACACTCAGGGAAGTGGAAGGCGAAAAAGACATGGAGGTAATTGTGCATTCGTATATGAAGTTCATTAAGCAGTGCAGATGGGCTGCCAGGACAGATCATGGAGTCTTGTCAATGATATATACGAATTTTGCTAGCAGGGACAGGAAGGTGATTATTCTGTTATACAAGGCAATGATCAGGCCACACCGAGAGTACTGTGTACAGGTCTGGAGGTCTCATTTTAGGAAGGATGTAGAGTTGCTAGAACATGTACAAAGAAGGGAAACAAAATTGGTGAGAGGAACAAAGGGGTGCTCTTACCAAGAAAGGCTTAAATTCTGCAAATTGCAGCACCTGGAGAGTAGGAACCTGCAAGGTGATCTGATTGAGGTGTATAAGGCCTTGAATGGCTTGAGCAAGCTGAATACTGATGGGATTCTTCCTCTTGCTCAGATTAAGAACCTGAGGGGGGCACAGATTCAAATTGGGGAAAGACATTTCTAGAATAGTTGTGCAGAAATTTGCCTTTAGCAACCGGGTAGCTGATTGGTGGGACAAACTTCCATCTTTTGTTGTGGAAGTTGATAGCCCAAATAAATTTAAGGCTGAGCTGGACAGGCATTTGGAACGGATGGAGAGGTTTTTTTTTTTAATTTTTTTTTGGCTGATGCTGCATAAGCTTGCTTTCTTGCATCGTATGCCTCTACTAATGCTAATTTTAACTTTCCAGATGTTGACTGAAATTTGTGGGTTGGTCACACACACACTAGCAAAACTTTGTGGATATCTTGGATGGCTATTTTCCTTCAGCAGCATGTTAGAGAGGCAACAAGATGAAGTAATACTCTTGATCTGGTTATCAGCAGCAATTCTTCATTCATTAAGAACTGAAGGTTAAAGACCCATGGAGTGGCAGTGATCGCAGTGTACTAGTGTGGAATTTAATTAAAGACGTAACTACTGTCAAGGATAAAGGCTTTTTCTTTTATAAGGTAACTACATAGATGACTGGAATTTGTGGGTTGGTCACTCACACTAGCAAAACTTTGTGGATATCGTGGATGACTGTTTTCCTACAGCAGCATGTTAGAGAAGCAACAAGAGGAAGCAATATTCTTGATCTGGTTATCACCAGCAATTCTTCATGAATTAAGAACTGAAGGTTAAATACCCACGGGGGTAGCAGTGATCACAGTGTACTAGTGTGGAATTTAATTAAAGAAATAATTACTGGAAAGGATAAAGGGAAAGGCTTTTGCTTTTATAAGGTAACTACAGATATCTAAGACAGGTTTTAAATTGTGTGCAGTGGGACCAACTGATGATATTACCAACAGCAAATTCTAAATGAGAAGTATTCAAAGAAGTAATCAAAGAAGCTACTAGGCTTTTCATACCAACAAAGAAATACTGTTCAAGGCTTAAACCTAAATGGATGTCAGATGAACTATTGAAATATGTGGCAGAGAAGAAAAGTGCACGGGATGCATATAAATTATTATACAGAAGCCTATGGTAGATATAAACTAGTCTGTAATCAAGTCAGAAAAGAGGTTAGGCAAGCTAAGGCAGATTATGAGAAGTTTCTGGAAAAGAATTCAAAGAGAAACAGCAAAAACTTCTATGGCCATATTAACAATAGAAGTAAGTTGTTGAATCACATTGGGACACTTGATGTTTATGGGCTAACTGTCGATGATCCTGATCAGGTTGTGGAAAAATTGAATACATGTTTTGCATCTATATTTGCATATCAGTAATTCTTTAGCGAAGGGGATACCAGAAGTTTACCTAATGAGGAGCTAAATTACTTTGTGATAACTGAAGGAAAGTTGGAAGAGAATTTGTTGAGGATTGCCATAAGAAAGGCACCTGGGTCAGAAGAAATCTATCCAATTATATTAAGGGAAGCAGCATAGGAGATAAGAAAACCCTTTGCCATAATTATGAGAACATCCTTGGATTCAGGGGTGGTCCCTATGGACTGGAGCAGTGTGAATATATCCTCAACTTATAAAGGGGTTCAAAAGGCAACACGAGTAAATACAGACTTCGTTAATTTAACATCTGTTTCGGGAAAGATAATCGAATCACTGGTTAAAGAAGTAATGCAGGACAATTTGGATAGGCGTGCAATTATCCTTCAATCACAGCATGGATTTGTAAAGGGGCTGTCTTGTCTAACCAATCTGATAAGTTACTATAATGAAGGGACCAAGCAGCTGGATGCAAAAAAATAATTTTGACACCATACTTAGATTTCAGTACGGCTCTTGATAGTGTTGTACATAAAAGACTGCTGTACAAACTGGAGCAATGTGGCATTGAGGGCAAGTTACTGCAATGGACAAAGGGATAGTTAAATGGAAGAAGACAGAGAGTGGTTATCAATGGGCACTGGTCTTCATGGACTAATGTTATTAGTGGAGTTCCCCAGGGTTCGGTGCTGGGTCCATTGTTGTTTTCAATATTTATCAACAATACTGATGAAGGTATATCAGACTTAATCTCTAAGTTTGATACAAAGGGTTGCAGATTGGTTAACGACAGTGATCAGGGTGAGCTGCTACGACAGATCTAGGAAAACTGAATCGATGGGCTGAGAAATGGCAGCTGAAGCTTGACAAATGCAAAGTACTGCTTATAGGTAGCAGTAATCCCAGAGTAACTTATCAACTGTTTGTTACTACAGACATGAAATTCTTGAGCAGTCAGACATGACATGCTCATGAGGTTTTGTCAGTGATATACAGAAACTTTGCTAGTAAAATTGATTGGATACTATGATGTAGTCACAAAGGAACTGGATGCAAAGAATAATTTTGATATCATATATATGGATCTTAGAAAGGCGTTTGATACTGTTGCACATGGAAGACTGCTGCACAAATTGAAGCAGTGTGGCATTGGAGGCAAATTGCTGCTATGGATAAAGGGATGGTTGAGTGAGAGAAGACAGAGAGTGGTAATCAATAGACACTGCTCTTTGTGGACTAATGTTATTAGTGGAGTCCTCCAGGGTTCAGTGTTGGGTCCATTGTTGTTTACTGTATTCATTAATAATATTGAAGATGGTATATCAGGCTTAATGTCCAAGCTTGCAGACGATACGAAGGTCGGCAGGGTTGTTAATGACACTAATGACAGTATGGTGCTGCAACCAGATCTAGAAAAGTTGAGCAGATGGGCTGAGAGGGGGCAACTGAAGTTTAACATTGACAAATGTAAAGTACTGCATATGAGAAGCAGTAATGCCAGAGCAATGTATCAACTGTGTGGTACTACACTGACAGTGGTAGAGTGAAAGGGACCTGGGGGTAATTGTGCAGGCATTTTGAAATTTTCTGAGCAGTGCAGACGGTCTGCAAGAGTAGTTCATGGTGTCTTGTCAATGATATACAGGAATTTTTCTAGCCGTGATTAGGAGGTGATTATCCCCTTGTATAAGGCAATGGTCAGGCAACACCTTGAGTACTGTATACAGGGCCGGAGGCCTCATTTTAAGAAGGATGTAGAGCTGTTGGAACAAGTACAGAGAAGGGCAACAAGATTAGTGAATGGAACAAAGGGTTGCTCTTACAAAGAAAGGCTTAAGTTTTGCAAATTACAGTGTCTGGAGACTAGGCACCTGCAAGGTGATCTGATTGAGGTGTATAAAGGCTTGAATGGTTTGAGCATGCTCAATGCTGATGGGATTCTTCCTCTTGCTCAGAATAATCACCTGAGAGGGCATAAATTCAAAGAGAGAAGAAACAAAGAAAGATGAGTGAAGAAGGCACTCCGTGGTATACACTACAATGACCTCCCTCAAGACTACTTGGACGATTGGGCTTCGAATGCATGGCTGATGAGTGGGTGGCTCTTCCATGTCTGAAGGATTCAAACCTGCCATCCAAGACCTGGTAATCAACACCAGGAACTAGAGTGACAAATGACATATGTCAATGCCACCTGGCCCCAGAAACAGCCCAGCCATCACCATGGAATGCAAGGTATGTATTATTGCTCAGATGGGGTACAATTACAGACATGACCAAGTCATCAAGATAATACATCAGAAGCTAGTTTAAAAATCCCAGTTGATCAAGGGATGTGTACCATGTTACAACTATGAATCCCTGGCTGTACCTAAGACCTATACTCACAAACTATACAGGACCCACACCATAATAATGGACAAGACAATCCTGCTCAACAGACCAGACACAACCCTCATTAACAAGAAGGAAATCATTACCTATCTGACCAACATAGCAGTGCCCAACACTAGCAACCTCGAGAAAAACCTTCCTCACTGAGAATCAGAGACCAAGACTGAGAAACCTGCTAAAATCAAAACTGAATAGAAGGAATGTGTCAGAGCCATAAACCCCTACACAGTCCCAGTACTAACATAATCCTTCAGCATAACAGATTATTGAACCAACACTGTGTTGGAGGAGATTATGTGATCAGCAACAAGGACAATAATGACCAAGAGCTGCCAATAGCACGAGGAAAAGATCAGAAAGTACGCAGACCTAAGACAGGAGGTCAAAGAAATGTGGCATATGGAACAAGTAGCAACCATCCAATCAAATGTCAACCACTTGAATGGTGGCAAAGGGCCTCCATAAGAACCTAGCAACAATAGGCCTCACAGAGTACAGAGAAAGTTGAAATCCTGTAGGATAGTCAGAGAGTTCCTCAACCAATAACAGTAACCAGACATAACAATCACTCTGGTACCAACACTTGTTGCAGGATTGGGAAAAAACCCATTAGGAGCAAGAAGAGATAACAATAATATTAATATTAATAAATATCAGTTTATTAATAACTAATAGTCACCTTGGGACAAGCAGATGGCTAAAACGGTGAACACTGACTTGCATTTATAAAAAAATATAGTATAAGATGTATAACATGACAGACAGTAAAAAAATGGAAAAAAATGCAAGATAATTTATAGGTATGATTACAACAGAGCAAATAATTATAAATAATTATTTTAACAATTCTGTTGTAATATATAAGCTTAAGGGAAATCAGACTCAATTAAAATGTTCGAGCACAAGTCGTTTCTGAAGAATTGAGGTGGCTTGTGACTGATGTAGTGCAACCACTGACTAATGACAATGAAAATCAGTGTCTACTTGGCAGATTGATCATTTGGTGTTCATTGCCTGCAGCTAATGAAGGCCAAGGTAGTAATAAGGATTCTAGAAATGAGTTTTAAAATTGTATAAGGAGATGCTTCGGTCAGTATTTGTGACCTGTATACCCTGTTTGCACAGTATTTATTTGCACCAATTCCCACATGAAGAGATGGAGGGCATTTAAACTTCACTAACCCCAGAAACATGTTCTTGTTCTTGATGAACAGTTTCTGAGGCTAGTGAAGTTGTTTTAGGTTGTTACATAACAGTAAATGCAGGTTAGAGTTAGTTGTTCCTGCTGTTCTTTTGTGAATGGATGGATGCTCCTAAAATCTGGACTTATATAAAAAAAAAAAAAAACTTGAAAATTAAAATGGCTAAAAGTGTGATGTAAATATGAAGTTTTATATTCCTACAGTATATTTTTAACTTCTGATCTGCATCCCCTGATCTTGTTTGAATTTGAGAAGTATGTCTTTAAAAAAATCAGATCTGAGTATTATACATTTTGCATATGCCCACGCACTAGTTCATGTAATAATAGGCTTAAGCATTTGTTGAGAGTACCATGAGTTTGTAATAAAAATGAATATCATGGGTCAGAAAAATTAATTCTAAAGGAATGAAGATATCTAAGATTCATTTATTTTTGATTTATTCTGCTGACATGACACGAATTTTCCAAAATTATCAGCACTTCAGTTCTGCATGCAGTCATTGTTATTGTCCACAATATTAAAATAGAAAACAGCATACCTTTATAATTACATGGCTGCGATGTAGCCGAGTGGTCAGGAGCATTTTTTTTTTTTTTTTTGGTAGTTATTGGCACATCGGCTTCTGTGGCCATAATGCACTTCCCAAGGTTTTTGCAGTACTTTGATCCAAGCCTGAGGCGGGATTCAAACCCGCGACCTTTGGGTTGCTAGGCAGGCACTTTACCCATCCAACTAGCCCGGTCAGCTGATCAGGAGCATGAGTGCAGTGGCACGTGCTCTTTGATTGCACCAGGGTTCAAGCACATGACAACTAAATACGACAAACGTTTGCATTGACATTGGGTGAAAGAAACACAAAAATAAAACCAAGAGCATAAGGCATGGCCTGTAAAAATTTGGCAGAACATATCAACATGGAGGAACAACAAGCATTCCATCCATGTTGCTGACCCCTATTGGAATAAACAGCAGAGATAATTTTTTTTATACCTTTATAATTACATCAGCACAGAATATTATTGATTTCATTTGTAGATTTATTGTCAACTTTTATTCGCAATCTGATTCACATATATTATATACACTTGATTATCAAAATTCAATAAAGTGCAAGAAAGTGGTGGAAGCAAATGTGACTCTCAAATTCTTTAATTTTCTTTAAAAATTCTTTAAATTTTAAAAAAATTTAAAAACAAAGCATACACTGAAAAATTTTTATTTATTTTTTTTTACTTTTAAACTTTTATAAGACTTATTTTAAAGTTTTTTCTTAAAGTGTTATTCTTAAACATTTATTATTAAACTTATTTAAATTTTTTTTAAAATATATTTTGTCATATATGCTTAAAAGATACTTTGTGTGCATACTCCATAAGGTATTCTATATGCATACTCCATAAGATACTCTGTGTTCATTTATATGCTTAAGGACACCTCCATAGCCAGGTGGGCAGGAGCAGCAGTTCATAGCAAACGCTTCTTGATTAGACCGGGGTTCGAGCCCGTGACCACCAAAACGGAGGGTGCGGAAAGGTCAGGGAATGATCACCGCATATCCCCGGAGCAATATGGCTCCAAATAACAAGACAACAACAACTAAAAAAAAAAAAAACATATGCTTAAGAAAATATACTCTGTTCATTTATATGCTTAAGGACGCCTCCGTAGCCAGGTGGGCAGGAGCAGCAGTGCGCAGCACATGCTTCTTGATTAGACTGGGGTTCGAGCCCATGACCACCAAAACGGAGGGTGCGGAAAGGTCAGGGAATGACCACCGCATATCCCTGGAGCAATATGGCCTTAGTTGCTAATGCTCCAAATAACAAAACAACAAAAAAAAACACACATGCTTAAGAAAATATCTGCTAGCAGTGTAATGATTTTTAATCCTACTTTAGTTTAATTTATAAAAAAAATTAAAATAATTAAAAAATTATTTATTATTTACTCTTCTACACTGTCAAGATAATGAACACATTAATTTTAAATTATTTATTGCCTCTATTCTGAACATTTCTATGGCATTGTGGTATCACGGAGAATTCAGACACACACCAGCTAGCATGATTTTTAGAGATATGCCAGCTAGTGAGTGTGAGAGTGAACCAGAGCCCTGAGACATATATTGCGATTTGTATGAGGTATCATGGAATATATTTCAGAGATTTGGGTAATGCAATCCCACTAGTTCCTACTGGATGGCTCACCTCGCTGCAAAAGACTGCTTTTTTTCGCCATACTGAAGTGGTGCTAAAAAAGTGAGCTTGTCATCCTGAGACTTGTTGATCATTACATTGATTTCATTTTTAAATCTTTTGCATGCAAAGGATATTTGTGCTGATTTTTGCTGCTTTAGTTCCAACTCATGTTTTCTGGATAGATTTTAGAATTAGCATTTGCCTTACAGTATTCTCATTTATAGCAGGCACCTATTTGGGATCATCTGAAACTATAAAGAATTTCAAATCATCTGTATATGACAGAAAACTGAGATGTCTTGACAGTAAGGGTTCCAAGATTAGCAGCAAAGAGGGTAGCTCTGAGAAGACTCCTCCACCTTGGGGACATCCCTAGGCATGGTTGGCACCTACTTGTATGTGAACTGTAAGGTGATTTGGCTACATGATTATTTTCAATATCGTCAGCAAATACCTTGTAATTTAAGAACATTGTTGACAACCAGTGACAGCTATCAGGATTTTCCGTGGAGCAAAAAAATATATATATATATAAAAAATAAAAAAAATTAAAATTGAAATGGCCATCATAGTGAGCGGTAAGTGTGAATTTTAATATTCATTCAGGTGTAGTTTTGATGGCTTGATCTGCATCCTTGATTCTGTTGTAATTTGAAGAGTATGTCTGTAAAAAATCAGATCTCAGTATTAGGCATTCTCTAAATATAGCAATGCTTGCTCATGTAAGGCTTAAGCAGGCTTAACCATTTGTTGAGAAAGTCATGAATTTGTAATAAAAATGAACATCGTAATTCAGAAAAAATAATTCTATAGGGATGCAGAAATCTAGCAGTAATGTTTTCAGTTTTGATTTCATATATCTTTCATGTCACTGCTGCAATTTAAAGTGTTAGTTGGATTAATATAAGTTATTATAAATGATATTTATTATAATATTTTATTATACTATAAGTCATAAATTATAATATGTTAGTTGGATTAAAATAATGAGAGAGAGAGAGAGAGAGAGAGAGAGAGAACTAAGGGTGTGAAAATTAAAAAAGAGGAAAAAGGGGTGATGTTCAGAGAACAGTTCAGGAAGGTTATTCCAAAGATGGTGGTGGACAAAAAATGGACACCAAATGGAAAGAATTCAAAGACTATTGTGGGGCTGACAGAGCAATTATGCAAAAGGACAAGCAACAGAAAGAGATGGAAAGAAACCCCATGTGAAATGAGAGGATAAGAGAGAGGGTGTGAAAAATAAGATTAATGCCTTCAGGAGCTACTTTAAGAACAGAAATGAAGAGAATAGCGAAAGATATAAAACTGCAAAGAAGGAGGCCAAGAGGATAGTCAATGAGGAGAGAAGGAGGTGGCTGGAAGAATGGAGTGAAACACTATAACAAGAAGGTGCCTCCATAGCCAGGTGGGCAGGAGCAGCAGTGCGTAGCACATGCTTCTTGATTAAACCAGGGTTCGAGCCCGTGACCACCAAATATGGAGGATGCGGAAAGGTCAGGGAATGACCACTGCATATCCCTGGAGCAATATGGCCTTAGTTGCTAATGCTCCTAAAAAAAAAAAGCCAAAACCCACTACAACAAGATATTGAAGGTAATAAAAGCATGCTGTATGGCATGGTTAGGAATAAGGGAAGAGATTGTGAGCAGAGCAAATATCTAATTGATGATAACGAGAAGCTAATAAATAAGGATGAAAAGATAAGAGAAACATGGAAGAAGTATTTCAACAATGTTGAATATGCAGGCCAGTCAACAAAAGGGATGAAGGCAGGATGACCATAAAAGAGGGGATGGGGAGATGATACAGAGAGAGAGAACAGACAGATCTGACTTGGAGTGATGTGGTGCATACATAGAAATACATCAAGACAGGTAAATCTGCTAGTATGGACAGATAACCAGAGAGATGCTTCCACTCTATCCAGGGATAGAGTGGAGATGCAGACTGTTTTGCAAGATCTGGAATGAGAGACAGGTGCCAAAGGACTGGAAAGAAGGTATGAACACACTGCTGTCCAAGAAGGGGAACAGTAAGTGTTCCAATTATAGAGGCATCACACTGACATCACATGTGAGCAAGCTGTATGAGAGAGTGTTGGAGCAGAAGATAAGAGGAATGATTAAAACTCAGATAGTAGAGGAACAGTATGGCTTTAGGCTTGGCAGATTGACAGTGGATCTTATTTTCTGCATCAGGCAATTGATGGAAAAATATTATGAACATAATGAAGAACTATGGATGGCATTTTTGGACATAGAGAAAGTGTTTGATGCCGTAAAGAGGGAGAAATTGTGGGAAGTTTTGAGAAACTTGGGGACAGAGGAACATCTTGTGGAGAGAATTGAGAATATCTACACAAACAGTGAGCAAAGTAAGAACAGTGGTTGGGCTGACAGAGAGCTTTGAAATAACTTCAGATCTGAGACAAGGTGTCCTGTCACCGCTACTATTTATTGCTGTCATGAATGATGGTAGAGTTGCAGAACAACTTGGAAAAGTTCAGATGAAAGTAAAGTGATGCTCTTTGCAAATGACCTCTGTATATGGAGAGGGAATAGGGAACATATACAATGGCAAGTTGATGCATGGACTAGTGGCCAAAGAATTTGGACTGGTTTTCAGTCAGGAGCAGAGTGAAGTATTGGTTCTAAAGAGGAGTGGTGAGCCTGATGGATACATTGCAATGGAAGGGAAGGTGCTGAAAATGGTTAACAACTTCAAGTATCTAGGAAGTACCCTTCAGAAAGACTGGAGATATTGATGAAGAAATAAGCAGAAGGATACAAGCTGGCAGGAATTTCTATAGACAGATAAGAGATCCAATCTGGAACAGGAACATACCACTAAAGTGTAAGAAGGCTATTTAACAGACCTACTATATACCAATTGTAATATATGCATCTGAAACTTGTACTATAAGAAAAAAAGACGAAAGCAGGATGCAGGGGGCAGACATGAGGTTTGTGAGGCGCATAACCGGAAAGACAAGATGCGAAAAAATTAGGAATAATGTGATTAGAGAGAGAATTCAAGTAGAGAGGCTACAGAGTAGGATTGAAAGTCTTGCTTGAGATGGTTTGGGCATGTCAAGACGATGAACGAGAGGCTTTTGCCAAGAAGGATGTTCGATTTGCAACTAAAGGACAGACCAAAGGGGAGAGACAGAATGAGGTGGAAGAATATGATAAAGACCAATGTCATTAAGAGAGGTGGAAATTGGAGTGTAACCAATGAAGGAGACAAGCTCATGGACAGGAGAGGCTTCTTGCATCAACCCATGGAATAGCAGAATGATGATCAATGATGATGGTGATGATAGCTGGATTATAATTTTTTGGTGGACAATATAATTCAGATTAGAAGTTTTCTGGACTATGACAAGACTACTGTTTTACTGTTGTTAGTAGATTTTACATTTGCACAACTGACTGTAATTTTTATTCCAATGTATAGAAATTATTCCAATTTCTATACATCCTCTTGCCAATTAGTGAATTAGTGTTTCGCTAGCACAGCATGACATGGAAAATTCAACAGTCACTAGTGGGACACTTATATGACACAAAATTTACTCCTGTATCAACTCTTCAATTCTGCATGTGTCATTATTGCCCACAATCATAAAAAATTATAAAGTAAAACTTTATTATTATGTCAGCATCCAAGATTGTTGATTTCATTTTCAGATTTATTATCACCTTTTGTTTTGTGATCTGGTTCACACATATCATATGCTTGATTGTGGAAATTTAGTCAAGTGCAGAAAATAGCAAGAGCAAATTATTTAAATTTTTCTAAAATTCAAATAATTTGAGAACCAGATTTTATTTCAGAATTTAAATTCTTTAAAATTATTTAATTTTTTAAATATTCATTAAAAACAAGCATATATGAAAAACTTATATTATAAAACTTTTAAAAATATTTTTTTGCCATATATGCTTAAAAGATATTTGACAGGATATCTCTGTGTACATTTATATGCTTATGGAACTACCTACTAGTTGTTGTGATGATTTTTTAATCCTATTTCAGGTTAACTTATAAAAAGAAAAATTAATAATTAAAAAAATTATTTCTTCTTACATATGTTATATTGTCATGATAATAATACATTTAGAAGTGTCCAATTGCCATTATTCCAAACATCTCAATAGTACTGATGTAAACCCCAATAATTAAACTCCTAATTATCTGGATGCAACTTTTTGGGGTGTGCCTGCTAGATGGCTAGTGAAGTGAAAAATAAAAATCTGATTCTGAGCTAGCTGAATATTCAGTAACTTAATGTTGCAATAAACTTTGGTGTATTTTGATTTATATGACCAAGATGTACCAAATATTGTTACAATGTTAAGTCACAAATTATTCAGAAAGCACAGAATCACAGCTCTACTTCCCTACATTTTAGTATTTGGTAGCTACCAAAGGAGATTCATAAATGAGATTTCTTAACAACAGTTTTTTCCATAAGCACATCTGAAGAGTTAAATATATATTTTTTATTATATGTTGGCCTTTAATAAAACAATGCACTCAGCTAACAGAACAGAAATGTAGAATAAATGTGAATTAATAAATTTGGTGCTTCTGATAATTTATGCTAATTTTCATGTATAATAAACATTATACAAGAAAATATAAAGTAAAAAGTAAAGTATACTCTTATAAAGCACCAAATTATGCATACATGATTATTATAAGCTATTATAAGGTTATAAGAATAACATAATCTAATCAGGAAAGAAAAAATATATATTTTTTAATCTAATTAAAGTAAACTCCTAATTATCTGTGTGTAGATTATTGGGTTTATAGATTATCTGCATGGTTGTACAATTTCATTTTCTTTTGATTTTCATTATTTGCCAATTTATTAAAGACTTATGAAACAGCATGTTGTCTATAAACTAAATTAATCAAACTTTCATTTCTCTCTCTCTCTCTCTCTCTCTCTTCCATTTTTGCACTTCTAACAGTGTTGTTGTTCCTTCCAAGCAACAGAGGATTAAAAGAGCAACAGAAGATTTTTATCTTCCATGCATGCATTGATAATTGGGCATGTACAAGCATTACAATTAATGATTTTCTTATCAAGTAATAATAATTTCTTAAAAACTGAGAAATTATCATTACTTGAAAGAAACAATGCATTGTAAGTATGTATTGTAATCTTGCTTCTCTCTTTCCTATTCTTCCAATTTACTATAGTCTAGTTCATTTTTCAAGTAATGGAGGAAAGAAATTACATTTTAGTGGTTAACGAAATAAAAACAGTGCAGAATTCTGCATAAGTTATTTACTGATACTACCACTTTAAACTTAATCCAGATTAACTATGTTTTTGAGTTCCGCTGAATCCCATCATCATCCTTAACCCACTGTAATATGAACAATCTTAGAAACTTATTACTAATTTCGGTTTGAGAGTAGTCCATTTCAGGGGTCATTCATATTGGAGAGGTGTGATGACGGAATTCAGTGGAAATTAGAATTGTAAACAATTTGTATTAAGTTTAGATTAAAGAGGCAACATTTTAATAAATAACTTATATAAAAGTTTTTCAAAGAATAACATTATTTCATTAACTACTAAAATGACAAACCATGTAACAACTTCCCTACCTTCCAACAAAATAAAATTGCATTCTGTCATCAAGTTGCTGAGCATATGATGAGCTGTATTGTACTTTGGCTAAAATTATAGTAATCACATTAACAATCTGTAACTGATTTATGAATAAAACACAGTACTATATGGTTTACCAAATAAAATTATTCTTTGGGACACAACAAAAGGCAGAAAAATTCTGACATTTTAATAAAATAAAAAAATAAAAAAATTATTTCTAATTTGTCTAATTTCATTCATTTATAATTTTATATGTTGTAAATTTAATAATTAACAGAATTTAATAGAACAGTGCACTCAGCTAGCAGAACTATTATTCATGTATACTTTATTGATGTTTTAGACAAGCTTTAAACATACATAATGGAGGTTGCCATTATGTATGTATAAAGTACAAGTTAAAAATAAAACAATTTTGAATTATTCTTGTTTTTCAACTATCCATGCATTCTCTCCCACCATTAGTCCAGATAATGAGGAGTTTACTATATTTTGATAAAGAACATTTAGTATATAGGGTGGGCAGTTTACCAAGAAGAGATGCAATTTGTCAAAAAAGCAAATTAACAAAATTAGTTTGGGCAATTCATTTCAACCATGAATATAAAAATAAAAAAATATAAAATAAAAAAATATAAAATAAAAAAATATAAAAATATATCACTTAAATATATATTAAAGGGTATTATGGGCCTGAAACTGACTTTGAGATTTAAATTATGCAAATTATTTCTTGGTAAACTGGCATTTAGCCCACCACAAATATTTAAAAATTTCCAATGTTCAAAATTAATTTGATTTTAATGGATGGCCATTTGTTATTCACTATAAATTTTATTTCATTTAAAAAATTTATTTTTCTACATCATTGTGATTAAATAATAACATGTCACACTCATTGCAAAACGTTACATAAAGTGAAAATAAGATTTTAATCCATAGCAATAACAGAAGGAGTATGGAGCAGAAAAGGAGTTTTTCATACAAAGAAACAATCAAATCAGGCCCTTATGTAATAGGTGTGGAAAATACTTTAGCATTAGCATTAGTAGTAGTAAATGATGAAAAAAAAAAAAACAAGCTTATACAGCATCAGCCAAAAAAAAAAAAAAAAAAACCCCTTCCCATTTCACCTATCCAATTTGTCTAATTCAGCCAAATTGTATCCTTTAATCCCAATACGGCTGGAAATCTAGCAGAAGTAGATATCGAATCTACTTTCATAGAGATTGTATATCATCTGCCGAATCCCAGATAGGGCTGAATGAGTGGTGTATCTCATCACTGATAAAGCCTGTAGTGCACTCATAGAATAGCTCTTGGGCATGAATACTGAATGGATGGTTGACAGTCCAATGAGTATTATAAAGATTTTCCTATCATGGCTCAAAAGCAGATGTCCACATGAAGTGGTATAGCAGAGAGTTCAGCTTAGAAGCATATTGTAGAGACAATTGGTTTCATTGAAGCAACAGGGTGGTTTGTTTGCTTCCACATATAGACTCTGGGCGGGTGATCTTCTGAATGCACCATTAGCAATATGAATAGCCTTATGGTAAAAGCAGTCAAGCCACTGAAGGACACTGTTTCTGGCAGAATGCATATACTTGAGACCCATAATCTAATTTTGATCACACAAGTGCATGATACAGACAGCGTAAAGTGCACCGGTCTACACCACAAGAAGCAGGGGGGGGGAGAGAGAGAGTGCAGAGAATGTTCAGTACTCTCATGCACTTTGTGCATAGCTGATGAATGTTTTGGAGAAATGTCAACTTTTTGTCAAATATGAGTCCAAAGAATTTCATCTCTGCTACTACTACTCCTGGGATGGTGCTTTGTCCAAGTCTTAATTCAGGTTTAGGGTGTTATGGTTGTCATAAAAATGAACTCAAACAGTCTCCTCCAGTGAGGACTTGAAACCATTGGTCACTGCCAAGGAGCAAAGGCGATCAATGCCTTGTCATGGTTATCTCTTGATAACCCTCATGTTGCATGATTGGGAAAATATGTGGAAGTCATCAACACAGAATGCACTGTTTAAGGTTGGAGGAAGTTGTTCAGTAATGGAGTTTACTTTAACATGTTGACTGCCACATCAGCCATAATGTCTGACACTATTAGGTTTTTTAGGCGTCATATATGGTTGACACCCTCTGTTTCAGTCGGAGTTACATCAGCTGTATAGCATTGATGATTGAATTTACATTATTTTTGAAAAGTGTGGCCCCTGGTGATACATCTGATGAAATTTGCATGCCACTAAGAGAAAAATAACCGAGTAACTGCTGATTATTTAAAAATTATTTATACGAATTTTACAATTACAAAATTATGTAGATTTATGGTGTTGACCAAAACACTCTAAACACATGAAAGGCTAATGATTATAGTCTGAGCAATAAGTAGAAACCCATTTTGTCTTCTTTACTGGTGTAGGGTTCATCAACCATTTCTGGGGCATACTTTGTTGTCAATGGTCTCAGATCTAGAGAATCCCGCCAATTTAGAATGAAATCCCATTTTTTTTCTTACTTGGCAATCATCCTCCCTTTATCTAGTTTTGAGTACATAACTTCTTTAGGCATAAAGAAGTCAAATCATTTTTGATTTTTTATTGAAAAAATGACATAACACTGACAAAATATTGATTTTAGAATTACTAATCAAATTTTTTACTATATATTTTTTGGCCCCAAAGGTAATTTTTTCTTAAACTAGCATGGTAGTCAACGTGTTAATGTCAAAAAGTGTAACACTTAAAACAGATCCTTGCAGTATTCTCTCCTCTTGGCAAAAAGCCCGTGAGAGGATTGATCCTACTTGAATTTGGAAAAAAAATGATGGGATAAAAAGTATTTTATAAAAATGGGAAGGTCACCTCTTAGACTGAGGTTATAAAGATCCTTTAAAATCTCAAATCTCAAAGTGGTATTATATGCTTTTCCATCAAAGAAGATGGACACTATGCTCTCTTTTTTAGGAAAGCATCTTGAATAAATATTTCCATTCTAATTATTTGGTCCAAAGTGGTCGTGTTCCTTCAGAAGCCATCCCAAATGTGGAAGAGAACAGGACAAAAGTACCATAAAAGATGAGGGTTGACCACTCTTTCCAATAATTTTCACAAGCAGCTGACTGAGCAATAGGGTGCTAATTTGTTGGAAATTTAGGATCCTTGCCTGGCTCTGGCTTAGCAAAAGCAAGAATAGTTGCCTTGTGCAGGTGTCCAAAAACTGCTCTTCAAGGAAGATTATTGTACAGGAAGAGCACGTGGTCTATAGATTTTGGTGAGAAGTGTTTAATCATTTCATAATAGATGCCATCTGGTCCAACAGATTGCCTTCGTAAGGGTGAGAGTTGTTTTCAGCTCATGAATGGTAAATGGTTCATTATATAAGTAAAAATGCTTTGATATAAAATTAAGAGCCTCTCAGTTTTGTGTTTAAGGACCAGAAACTCTGGGGAGTAAGATGACATTGCTGAGATGTTATAAAATTTTCCCCAATGTTTGCAGTTGAGTCTGCAATGGTATGTCCATTATATTCCAGGAACAGAGGCATGCTGTTTATTTTCCCTTCATTTTTCAGATTTTTTCTCAGACCACTTCAGAGCTGGTTGCTTGGGTAATAGAAAATGTAAAATGGATCCAGGATGACTTTTGGCTCTGGTGATGGATATAATGTGTTTTGTGCATGCAAATTTAAAAGCTATGAGATTAGCTGTAGTGGGATATTGTCGGAATATTCCCACAGGCTTTGTTTTGTGTCTTTTTTGCTGCTGTGCATACTGAATTCCACCATGGTTTGGGAAATGGTGGAAACCAGGTGGATGTTTTTGGGATTGCAATTTCAGCTGCTTGAACAATAGTTTCTCTGATGTTTGTGACTGCATTGTTGATAAGCTTTTGACTGGCTGTAGTGATGTTGAAATTTTACAGCTCAACCTTCCACCATGGTAACCAAAGAGGAAGACACAGTCTCCCATTAATTAGGGTGGTTATCATGAGGGAAATTAGCAGGAAAAAAAATTATCACCTCCATATCAGTTCTCCTCCACCTCCTAAGTAAGTGAAAGGAAGGGAGGAGAGAAGGGGAGCAGATAGAAAGATCAATGAAAGAAAACATATAGTAGGCAAGTGGAAGGTGTTTGTTCCCAAATTTAGAAGGGAGAGGTCACTCAGTGAGCATATGCTCTATGACCTGTCCCCTTCCATTGATATTAACACTACCCCCATAGGGTGTTATGTCCAAATGGGAGACAACTGCATTACACAATCATCAAGGTTTTTCTGGGGGATGTTAGTCCCAGGTGGGATCTTATTGCCCATGAGGATAGTGACTCCTCTGTGAGCAAGGTCATCCACAATTCTACCCTTACAAATAATCATGATGTTAAGCATAGTGGGGTCATCATTTGTCTTTAGTAAGTCTCCTGTATGCAAAAGCAAGCTGGTTCATGCTTTTGCAGGAGTATCTTGATGTCTTCTACATTTCACTGGAATCCATGACAATTCTACTGTAAGAATTTAGCCATTACTTGGGCTTGGGTGGTTCTGTCAGTTGGCTTCCAAAGTGCTGAGGGCTTACTTTTCTCAGACTTGGATTTGTCTTTATTTGGAAAAGTATGGACACTGTCCTGTGTCCATTCCTTCCTCCACAAAGAGTTCCAAGATTGTTTTATTATTTTTTCTTGTATTGCCATTGGTGGTTGGGTTTTCTGTACTGTTACTTGACTGCTCGAATTTTGTGATGCTGGGACACAACAAGGAGTGGCAGCTGATTGAGTTTTTTGTGCTAGTTTTTCTGAGTTCAGTAAATAGCAGGTGATAGGCATAAATGGCTCTTTTGATGGTGCTGTCATTTCCATTTGAATCCTAATAGAACATTTCTTGGTAACCTTTCTACATATGTTGCTTATTACTATTTACTGGTTTAATTGCTTTTCTGGACTTCTGGTATGAAATGTTCAGGTCATGGGGGTTTTGTCAATGATATATAGGAATTTTGCTAGCAGGGAAAAGGAGGTGATTGTCCCTCTGTATAAGGCAATGGTCAGGCCATGCCTTGAGTACTGCGTACAGGTCTGGAGGCCTCATTTTAGGAAGGATGTAGATTTGCTTGAGCGTGTATAGAGAAGGGCAACAAGATTGGTGAGGGGAATGAAGGGATCCTCTTACCAAGAGAGGCTTAAGTTCTGCAAATTGCAGTGGCTGGAGACTAGGCACCTGCGCAGTGATCTGATTGAGGTGTATAAGGCCTTGAATGGGTTGAGCACGCTGAATTCTGATGGGATCCTTCCATTTGTTCAGATTACAAACATAAGGGGGGACATTAATTCAAATTAAGAAAAGACAGATGTAGAATAGATGTGCGGAAATTTGCCTTTAGCCAGCGGGTAGTTAATTGCTGGAACAAACTTCCATCTGTCGTTGTGGAAGTTGATAGGTTAAATAAATTTAAGGAGGAACTGGACAGGCATTTGGAGGGAATGGTGTGATTTTTTTTTTTTGGCTGATGCTGCATAAGCTCATACACTTGCTTTCCTGCATCACATGCCACTACTACTACTATACTACTACTTTAAGTTGGTGTGTTTCATTTTCTTCCTTCCTCCCACCTCTGGCATGTTCAAGAGCATGCATGGCATTCTCCCTGGCAGTTGATGCAAGTGGGTTTTGCAGCTTTACATGATGTAATTTCATGGTCCTTTTCACCACATTGAGCACATGAAAGGCACAATGGCAGGCCATTTGTGAATGTCCATATTTCTGCCACTTGAAGCACCTTAACAGATTTTAAATATATACTGTGCAGTTCAGATAATCAGCTTTAATCTCATTAGGAGATATTGGTGTGCTAAAAGTAAGTATGAGGTTTCTAGTCAGTACCAGATTCCTATCCTTATGTATGTACGTTTGCTTTGTAACTGTCGCTCCTTGCAATTTTAGTTCTGAACAGCTCTCCTCTTCAGACACTTCCAGACGATCCTACTCAGAGATCACACCCCTGCATGAGTGTGTAGTGTTTGTGGGATGTTACCATAACTAGCATTCCTCCCAATAAAGCTGGTCCAGAGGAGCTGTTTGGAGTGTTTATCACACTTCATTTCTATGAGGATATCCCCAGAATGCAGCTGTTTTACAGATTTAGGGGAGCTTTCCAACTCTTCCAAACCCTTCTCAATAAGAGGTGACATTTTTATAGTGACATTTTTCCTATAGGCTTCTTCTCTCTAGTAGAATGGATTATCAGGTATCTAGGTGTTGGATCTGATATTGTATTTGTTCTGGGCTTCTTTGCTAAAGTGGTGGTGCCTGTACTCATGTTATTAGTTTCTGGTAGGAACCATGCCAGGGGCCCCAGAAGACAAGTTTAGGTTATCAGGATTAATAATGGTTTTATTTTTTGTTCAGTGCCAGGCTTCCCAGCCACCACAGAGCCAAAAATAGAGAAATAAAGGATACAAGGATTACCGAGATACAATATCTTGTCCCTTGGACCATGGGGGTATTGCATTGATATGATTGACCCTTGCAGGAAAACCCACTAGCATCCTGGGAAAGCCATCCCAAGACTACTAAGTTTAAGCAGGGGCCAAAGTGGTGTGTTGAAGCTGGGCCTCTCAACCATCAGGATCCCCCTTTCCAAGTTTCCACGAGTGGCAGTGCACACATGCCAGATTCCTGTGATGTTAGCCTGGAACCTAGGTTGTGGGCATTGGATCTTAGTGATGCTAATCTGGAGGACCAGCAGAATCACTGGGAGGGGGCCCCCTCACCATGCAATGGTGTCCACATTGAGGGGTAATATAGACAAGCATAAAGTGCAATGTAAACACGCAGCAACTAGGGTCCTAACAATGATTTATCAAACATTCACTTGTGGAAATGAAAGGCCACAATCCTACTGTATAAGGCACTGTAAGGCCACACTTGGAATGCTGTGTTCATGTATGGAAACAACACCTAAAAAAAAAAAAAGACATTGAGCTTCTTAAAGTCAAAAGATAGGCAGCATGACTCAGATCAGGCAAAAGGGTACATATATGAGGAAAGACTCTCACTATGTGGATTACAGAGCTTAGTAACCAGGTACTTTAGATTAGATCTGATTGAAGTCTATAAGCTCTGCGAGAGGACAGTAAAATTAATGAAAGTGAAATGTCCAGGTTTACAAATGACACTAGAACCAGGGGACATAAATTCAACTTATGGGAAAAGAGGATTAGAATGGATTGTGAGAGATTTCCTTTAGCCAGTTAATTATGTAAATAATTTACCTTTATGAGTACCTTTTTCCAGTAATTAAGAGATTGATGAAATCAAAGCTCAACTGAATAGGCACTTCCATGTTGAGGCTAACATGCAAATTATTTATTTATTTTATTTTATTAATTAATTAATTAATTTTTTTGCTGTTGCAGCAAAAAATCCTGGAGCTTCCTTTCACCATATGGCTAACGTTAATACTAATACATGTACTAATAATATGGTTGCAAGGCTAAATCCTGGCTTCAGTAAACTTCACAAATATTGTTTTGTAATAATACTATATTTCTTCTATCACTGCTACAGCTTAAAATCCCATATTTGCACTTAGTTTAGTATTTGTTTTACAATTATGTTGATTCAGTACTTGCACTATGATATGTATAGAATGCATACTATGGTTACAATTTAAAATTTAATCATAATTTATGACTTTAATTAGGAAATTTTTATACAAATAAATAAATATTTTATTTAAGCATGAAGGATTCTGCTTTGATACAAAAGTTATAAATTATGTATATAATATATACAGTATTCTCACCACCTCTCTTGACATATATACCTGGCACGATCTTACCTTCATCATAAGTAGCAATGTGTTGAGCACAATTAAAACCATGATGAAATATTCAAATGGCGTTGATACTACTATCCTCCAGATGCGATATTTGGCGCCCTCTTTGTTTCCTGGCATGTAACGCTGTAGTGGCTTTGCTTGGATAGCAAAATCAATACATGATTTCTAAAGAAAACATATATCAATTAGTCAATATCTGTTTATTTATTATTCATGGAGTCAATACAAAGTTCTTAAACCAAACTAACTAGAGTATAGTATTACAAAAACACACATTGTGGGGGAAATAGTTTATCCAAGCATGTAAAAGTAAACCAATAGTACAGCCACAATCTATGACAAGAGGGGGTGAACATTAGAATATTAAACAAATTTTGTAAATTAACACATAAAAAGAGAAGAGAATGTAGTGATTAGCATTAGCATTAGTAGAGGCATTTGATGCAAGAAAGCAAGCTTATGCAGCATCAGCCAAAAAAAAAAAAAAAACCACTTCCACTTCACCCCTCTGTTCATTCAAAATACCTGTCCAGCTGAGCCTTAAACTTATTTAGGCTATCAACTTCCACGACAAGGGATGGAAGTCTGTTCCACCTACCAACCACCCGCTGGCTAAAGGCAAATTTCTGCATGTCTATCCTACATCTGTCTTTCCTCAATTTGAATTTATGCCCTCTCAGGTGATTATTCTGAGCGAGAGGAAGAATCCCATCAGCATTGAGCATGCTCAAACGATTCAAGGCTTTATACACCTCTATCAGATCACCTCGCTGGTGCCTAGTCTCCAGACACTGTAATTTGCAAAACTTAAGCCTTTCTTCGTAAGAGCACCCCTTTGTTCCATTCACTAATCTTGTTGCCCTTCTCTGTACTTGTTCCAGCAGCTCTACATCCTTCTTGAAATGAGGCCTCCAGACCTGTATACAGTACTCTAGGTGTGGCCTGCCCATTGCCTTATACAAGGGAATAATCACCTCCTTATCCCTGCTAGAAAAATTCCTATATATCATTGACAATACACCATGAGCTACTCTTGCAGCCCGTCTGCACTGCTCAGAGAACTTCATATCTGCCTGCACAACCACCCCCAGGTCCCTTTTATTCTCTACCACTGTCAGTGTAGTACCACAGAGTTGATACGTTGCTCTGGGGTTGCTGTTTCCCATGTATAGTACTTTACATTTGTCAATGTTAAACTTCATTTGCCACCTCTCAGCCCATCTGCTCAACCTTTCCAGATCCTGTTGCAGCAGCATAGTGTCAGTAGTGTCCTTGACAACCCTGCCTACCTTTGTATCGTCTGCATACTTCGACATTAAGCTTGATATACCATCATCAATATCATTTATGAATACAGAAAACAATAATGGACCCAACACTGAGCCCTGAGGGACTCCACTAATAACATTAGTCCATTACGAGCAGTGTCCATTGATTACCACTCTCTGTCTTCTCCCCCTCAGCCACCCCTTTATCCACAGCAGCAATTTGCCTCCAATGTCACACTGCTCCAATTTGTGCAGCAGTCTTCCATGTGCAACAGTATCAAAAGCCTTTCTAATATCCAAGTATATAATATCAAAGTTATGCCCTGCATCCAGTTCCTTTGTGACTACATCATAGTATCCAATCAAATTGGTCAGGCAAGACTTCCCCTTAACAAAACCATGCTGTGTCCGAGCTATAACTGAAGTCTTGTCTAAATGATCCTGCAGTACTTCTTTAACTAGTGCCTCCATTAATTTTCCTGGAACAGAAGTTAAACTCACAGGTCTATAATTACTTGTGTCAGCCTTTGATCTTCCTTTGTGAATTGGGGTCACATTTGCACATCTCCAGTCCGTGGGTACCTCCTCTGAGTCCAAGGAAGCTCTCATAATTATGGCTAAGGGTTTGCTTACTTCCTCTGCTGCCTCCTTTAATATAACTGGATAGATCCCATCCACCCCGGGTGCCTTTCTTGTGTTTATCTTCAACAATTTCTCCGCCACTTTACTCTCAGTTATTACAAGATTCTCTAGCTTACTGCTAGAGATGAATACACCTCTGGCTTTCCCCTCGCTAAATAACTCCTCGTGAGTGAATGTCGATGCAAAATATTAATTTAGTTTGTTAGCTACCTGAGCAGGATCATCAACAGTTGACCCATCGATATCAAGTGGTCCAATCTGATTCATCCCCTTACTTCTAGAGTTTACATAAGTAAAGAACTCTTTGCTGTTTTTCTTTGCATCCCTTGCCAAAGATTTCTCGTAATCTGCCTTCGCCTGCCTAACCTCCTTTGTAACTTGGTTACAGATCAACTTGTATCTATCATAGGCTTCTGTGTCATGTGTTAATTTGTATGTATCCCATGCATTTTTCTTCTCTGCCATATGCCTCATCAGTTCATCTGACATCCATTTAGGCCTAAACCTTGAACAATATTTCTTAGTTGGTATGTAAAGCCTAGTAGCTTCTAAGATAAGTTCTTTGAATGCTTCCCATTTTGCATTTGCTGTTGGTAACCTCATCAGTTGGTCCACTGTATAGAATTTAAATACTGTCGCAGTCCATCGTAGTCGCCTTTACTAAAGCAATAACCCTTCCCTTTACCCCTTATGGTAGTTACCTCTTTGAGTAAATCCCACTTCAGCACACTGTGATCACTTCCACCTAGTGGTTCATTTATCTGCAGATTCTTAATGCATGAAGAATCACTGCTGATAATCAAATCAAGAGTATTCCTACCTCTAGTTGCCTCCCGAACATGCTGATGTAGAAAACAATCATCCAATAAATCCACAAAAGCCTTGCTAGTGTGTGAGTGACCATCCCCCAAATTCCAGTCAATATCTGGGAAATTAAAATCCCCCATTATAAGACTCTCTGATTTACTGGTCCACTCTATTTCCCTGTACAATTTCTTATTGTACTCATCAGAGTCATTAGGCCTATGGTCTAATGTAATTAAACTGACTCGACACTGCACTGTCCAGCGATATCCACTGGCTTCACTTCCTTGGATTTTATGTATTTCTTAACTAATAGCATAACCCCTCCTCCCTTCCTATCCAGTCTATCCTTTCTGTAGACGTTGTACTCCCCAAATTCCAGTTCTGCATTCCTTATATCTGTGTGACACCACGTCTCTGATATCCCAACAATATCTGCCTTTGATGTTTTGAGCAATACTTCAAATTGATCAAGTTTATTTACTAAACTCCTAGCATTGGTGTACACGCATGCACCTATTTCTATTCTTAGCTACCCTAACACAACCCATGTGTTTACTTGTACCGTAATGACTCCCAGCAGTTTCTGAAATATCCTGCATCTTGTTTTTCAGGCTTCTGCTCATTCCAATAGAAGCAGTGCAAGAATCTCTTTCACCTCTGCCGGTAGCTACTGTTAATCTATTCGTCTTTGTCTCTCCCCAAGCTAGCAGTTTTCCGACCCACCTAACACTGCCTCGATAGCATCCGCAAATATTCTTGCACCCTTTCTATTTAAGTGTATCCCATCCCTGTAGAAGCAATCTCTCCTGTTAACAAGTACAGTCCAGGCTGAAAAAAATTCTACCCCTTGAGCCTTGCACAATCTTTCCAGGGCCGAATTGATCGACAAGGCTCTCATCATATACTCCCTCCTATCGTGTCTGGGCAGAATTGCAGACACTCTCATATTCAAAGATGAACTATAACTTAAAACATAACCTGAATAAATATTCATATATATAGAATAATATGGAATCAGCAGCAGCCTGCAAAGCAAGGTACTGGGGATTTCAAGGGCTGCTGGGAGCCATCATGGAACAAGTAAATGCATGGGTTGTGTTAGGGTAACTAAGAGTAAGAATAGGTGTATGTATACTTGCATGTACACCAATGCTAGGAATATAATAAATAAATTTGATGAATTTGAAGTGCAGGTCAAGACATCATAAGCAGATATTGTTGAGATATCAGAGACATGGTGCCACACAGATATAAGCAGTGCAGAATTGGAATTTGGGGAATAAAATGTGTACAGAAAGGATAGACAGGACAGGACAGGAAGGGAGGAGGAGGAGTTATGCCGTTAGTTAAGAAACATAAAATATAAGGAAGTGCATTCAATTGGCATTGGTGGACAATGCAATGCTGAGTGTCAGTTTGGTGTGACATAAGCACTGGGAAAGGGAAAATGAGAGCAGGTGTATGTTATAGGCCTAATGAATCTGTTGAGTATAATGAGCAATTATGCAGAGAAATAGAGTGGGTCAGTAAATCAGATTGTGTTATAGTGGGGGATTTTAACTTCCCAGATATTGACTGGAACTTGCGGTTTGGTCACTCTCACACTAGCAAGACTTTTGTGGAGTTATTGGATGAGTGTTTTCTTCAGCAACATGTCTGAGAAGCAACTAGAAAGAGTAATACTCTTGATCTGATTATCAGCAGTGATTCTTCATGTATTAAGATTCTGCAGATAAAGGAACCACTAGGTGGCAGTGATCACAGTGTACTGATGTGGAATTTACTTGGAGCATCCACAGCCAGGTGAGTAGGAGCAGCAGTGCATAGCACTCGCTTCTTGATTAGACCGGGGGTTCAAGCCCGTGACCACCAAATACGGAGGATGCAGAAAGGTCAGGGAATGACCACTGCCTATCCCTGGAGCAATATGGCCTTAGTTGCTAATGCTCCTAAAAACCAAATAACAACAACAAACAGTGGGATTTACTTAAAGGTGTAACTGCCATAAGTTTTTTGCTTTTGTAAAGGTGACTACAGTGGTCTCAGAGAGTTTTTAAATTCTACATATTGATGATGTTACCAAAGGTGAATTCTAAATGGGAGGCCTTAAGGGAATTAATCATGGAGGATACTAGGCTTTTCATACCAACTAAAAAACACTGTTCAAGGTTTAGGATTAAATGGATATCAAATGAATTAATGACGCTCATGGCAAAAAAGAAAAATGCATGGGATGCATATAAATTATCAGGCAACACAGAAGCCTATGGCAGATATAAGCTAGTCTGTAATCAAGTCACAAAAAAGATTAGGCAAGCAAAGGCAGATTATGAGAAATATTTGGCAAAGGATGCAAAGAAAAACAGCAAAGAGTTCTTTACTTATGTAAACCCTAGAAGGAAAGGGATGAATCAGATTGGTCCACTTAACATAGATGGTTTGACTATTGATGATCATGCTCAGGTAGCTGATAAACTAAATAAGTATTTTACATCTACATTCACACATGAGGAGTTATTCAAGGAGGGGAATGCCAGAAGATTATCAAACTCTAACAGGAAGCTACATGATTTTGTAATGACAGAGCAAAGTGGAGGAGAAATTGTTGAAGTTAAACGTAAGGAAGGCACCTGGGGTGGATGGGATCTATCCAGTTATATTAAAGGAGGCAGCAAAGGAAGTAAGCAAACCATTAGCCATAATTATGAACGCTTCCTTGGATGCTGAGGAGGTCTCGATGGACTGGAGATGTGCAAATGTGTCCCCAATTCACAAAGGGGGTACAAAGGGTGATCTTGTTTTTCAGGCTTCTGCTCATTCCAATAGAAGCAGTGCAAGAATCACTTTCACCTCTGCCAGTGGCTACTGTTAATCTATTAGTCTTTGTATCCCCCCAAGCTAGCAGTTTTCCGACCCACCTAACACTGCCTCGATAGCATCAGCAAATATTCTTGCACCCTTTCTATTTAAGTGTATCCAATCCCTGTAGAAGCAGTCTCTCCTGTTAACAAATACAGTCCAGGCTGAAAAAAATTCTACCCCTTGAAGTTAAACATAAAAACAGCACTGGGTCAGTGGGAATCTATCCAGCTATAAAGAAGGAGGCAGGAAGAGAAGTAAGCAAACCTTTAGCCATAATTATGAGAGCATTCTTAGAGTCAGGGGCGGTCCCCATGGACTGGAGATCTGAAAATTTATCACCAATTCAGAAAGGGGGGGGGGGTTCAAAGTGTGACACAAATAATTATAGACCTGTTAGTTTAACTTCTGTTCCAGGGAAATAATGGAGTCACTGGTTAAGGAGGTAATACAGGATCACCTAGACATGACAGCTGTAATAGTTCAGACACAGCATGGGTTTGTAAAGGGGAAGTCTTGTCTGACCAATTTTATTGGATACTACGACGTGGTCACAAAGGAACCGGATGCAAAAAATAACTTTGGTATCATATACTTGGATTTCAGGAAAGATTTTGATACTGTTGCATGTGGAAGACTGCTGTACAAATTGGAGTGGTATGGCATTAAGGGCAAGTTGCTGCAGTGGATAAAGGGATGGTTGAGTGGGAGACGGCAGGGAGTGGAAATAAATGGGCACTGCTCTACATGGCCTAATGTTATTAGCAGAGTCCCCATGTTTTGTTGCTGGGCCCATTGCTGTTTTGTGTATTTATCAATGATATCAATGAAGGTATATGAAGCTTAATATCCAAGTTTGCAGATGATACAAAGTTTGGCAGGGTTGTTAATAACAGTAAAGACAGTATTCTACTGAAACAGGATCTAGAAAAGTTAGGCAGATGGGCTGAGAAGTGGTAACTGAAGTTTAACATTGACAAATGCAAAGTACTACTTATGGGTAGCAGTAACCAAAGAGAAATGTACCAACTGTTTGGTACTACACTCAGGGATGTGGAGAATGTAAAAGAACTGGGGGTAATTATGCAGTCAGATATATGAAGTTCTCTGAGCAGTGCAGATGGGCTGCCAGATCAGGTCATGGAGTTTTGTCAATGATATATAGTAATTTTGCTAGCAGAGACAAGGAGTTGATTATCCCTTTGTATAAGGCAATGGTGAGGTTACACCTTGAGTACTGTCTGGAGGTCTCATTTTAGGAAGGATGTAGAGTTTCTAGAACGAGTACAGAGAAGGGTAACAAGATTGGTGACAGGAACAAAGGGATGTGCTTACAAAGAAAGGCTTAAGTTCTGCAAGTTGTAGTATCTGGAGACTAGGCACCTGCAAGGTGATCTGATTGAGGTGTATAAGACCTTGAATGGTTTGAGCAGGATCAATGCTGATGGGATACTTCTACTTGCTCATATTAAGAACCCGAGGGGGTATAGATTCAAATTGAGGAAAGACAGTTGTAGAATAGATGTGTAGAAATTTGCCTTTATCCAGTGGGTAGTTAATTGCGGGAACAGACTTCCATCTGTTATTTTGGAAGTTGATAGCTTAAATAAATTTAAGGCTCAACTAGACAAACATTTGGAGTGATCGGATGGGCGAAATGGGATTTTTTTTTTTTTTTTTTTTTTTTTTTGGCTGATATTGTATAAGCTTGCTTTCTTGCATCATATGCCTCAACTAATGCTAAGTTGACTTTGAGTATAAGTCAACCCTTAGTTTTTGGGCCTCAGGTAGTCAGGAAATATATGAACCATGTATAAGTAGATATTTAAAAATGTCTTTGAGGGCATAGCCAATGCATTATATAATGAAATGAGTGAAGTGTGTAAAAATATTTGATCCCAAACCTTTTTTAATAATTAAATGAATGGAATGTTTAACTGCAGAGGCTATAATTATTTGTGGCTTCGGCAAAATTAACTATTTTCAAAATAAAGCTAGCTTCAAATGATATTTTCCTTGATATATGAGTCATACTTGCACTTTTTATGTAAAAATTAATAAAACTTAAAACGGTTTTATGTGATGCACTTCCAATTAAGACAAAAACAATTTAATACAAGGTGTGGCTATTAAAGAACAAGACTGTTGCAATAAAATAAATATAATGAAATACTTTGTTGTAACTTACAAGTTAACTCCTTCAAAATAATTGTCTTGGGCTTACACTGTTCCATACATT
The DNA here is from genome assembly GCF_048544385.1 of Mastigoproctus giganteus. Taxonomy (NCBI): domain Eukaryota; kingdom Metazoa; phylum Arthropoda; class Arachnida; order Uropygi; family Thelyphonidae; genus Mastigoproctus; species Mastigoproctus giganteus. The sequence goes on along the minus strand of NC_143577.1, from coordinate 22,686,445 downwards.
TCTTCCAAGCAGAAACATTTATGGAAATAATCTTCTGTAATCCCTTTTAATACTTCAGTTTTATTTTCTGAATGTCTCCAACTGACTGAAATTGGGTTCCCTTAAACTTTTCAGTTTAAGGAAGAGCAAAAAAAAAAGAAAAAAAGACTTTTTCTAGGTCTGGTGAGTAGGATGCGCGCAAATTTGTTTTTTTGGCCAGAGGGTGCATTGTGTGCTGGAGCCGTGTCTTGATGGAGCATCCAACCATCCTTCGACAATTCAGTTCTCTTCCTTGAAATTTTTTCACACAGCTTCAGAACTTCAATGTAGTATATTTGATTTTCAGTCTGATTTGGTGGGACATATTCAGCCATAATAATTCCTTTAATATCAAAGAATACCAGAAGCACGGTTTTCATTTTTGATTTTGATATTCTTACTTTTGTTGATCTGGGGGATTGTTTTGTCTTCCACTGCATTGACTGGCTTTTAATTTCTGTGTTGTTCTGGAACATCCAACTTTCATTGCAAATAATTATAGTACTCAGAAATCTGGATTTTCAATTTTTTTTCCGAAATATATCTGCAAACTTGGAATCTCCTCATTCTTTGATCTTCACTCAAAATTTCTGACACCATCTTGGCACATACTTTTCTCATGCCTAAATTTTCAATTAAAATTTGTCTAACTGTTTCTTTGTCCATATTGAGTTCTGATGCAACCATTCTAATGCTTAAATGATGATCACTTCTAATCAATATCCTTACCCTGTCCACATTTTCATCAGTTTTCATGGATACTAGGCTGCCTGGTCATTCATCATCTTCGACATTCTCTCTTCTTTCTAAAAATCTTTTATGCCATTCAGTAATGCAGGCTCTTGACAGTATCTTCTTCATAAACTTGAAATAACAACTCAAAACTTTCAGTTGTGTTTTCTTTAGTTTTGTTAAATTTGAGGTTGAGTCTTTGTTCTATTCTTTTGTCTGTCATTTTTCTGGCAAACTGCAAAAACACAAGGTAATGAAACCTTGTCTCACTGCAAAACAAATGAGCATGGTGGAATGTGATCTGGCACACAACTAGGGAAAAGGTTCAAGATCAACTGCTGTGCCTTTATTTCACAGGTAGTGCTTGATGTGTTGTGGCTGTGCATGCAGTCTCATTATGTAATAGCCTTGAAATTGATACAATCTATTATGCTACAACAAATACAGTTGCTATAAAAGTTGAGAAGTGCAAAGCTGTCATCTGAATGTGTTCTATAAAACGCTGCACAACAAAAATTAGTAGCAACTAGATATGCAATAATCTGTGTATTTGCTCACTCTATTAACTAATTCAGAGCAAGAAGAATTTTTCCTGATAATATTAAAATATTATTTTAAGTTAGTAATAGAAATTTATCTCCATATGCAGAAACGTGACACGACATATATATACTAGGCGACCAAGTATATATTCACAAGTACTTTCTAATTTAGAAAAAATCCAAAATTTCTTGACTTATACTTGAGTATCTATGGTATATCAGAGTTATACAGTTTATCTAGAAAGACTAAATTGTTAATTATAATGGAAACACAAACTTCCATATAATAAGGGCATTCAACCATGAAGATACTGGACCTCAGTGGTTCAAATTTCTGGTACTGAATATTCCTTTTTAACTGGACATTTTTTTAAAGAACGTCCAATGTAAAAACTAATAGTCAGTAGAAGAAATCTTTTTGAAATTAGATAGAAAAACACCTGAACGGTTAACCTCATCTGTTCAGGTGTTGCTCTATCTAATTTCATCAGGTTAACATCATCTGTTCTGCTATGTAGCCTCATCGTTATCATCGCATCTATGAGGTTACATAACATAAACATATTTTCCCTTAACAAAACCATGTTGTATGTTATTCAGAATGCCATATTTATCTAAATATCCCTGGATTGAACATTTAATCATTGCTTCTAAGATTTGCTTTTAACCAGTCTGTAGTTATCAACTTTGCTTTTTGAACCCCTTTTATGTGTTGGTTATATGTTGGCACTTCTCCAAAAGAATCTCTCCCAAGTCCAAAGATACCTCATAATTAACTTCAATGGTTCAATGCACTCCCAGCGGCCTTCCTCAAAATTACTGGATATATGCCATCAATTCGAGGAGCCTTATTTGTCTTTATGCTCAAAAGTTTTTCTAATAACCAGTCATCTGTAATTTCAAAATCACTTAATTTTGTATGACCCAGCCTCACTTGCACAGCCTCTTCTCAGCGTGAAGGGTCTTTCTTCAGTAAAGACAGATGCAAAGTACCCGTTCAATTCATCCACAACACCAGCTGGGTTGTCTAAGACTTTCTCACACCCAGTGCACAAGGTCCGATCTGATTTACTTTTTTCTTCCTTGTATTCACAAACATGAAAAATTCATTGTCTCCATTCTTTGCTCTCTTAATAATTAATCAATTAGTAATTAATTCGTAACAAGATTATTAGTTATTTAATTTCTGCTTCTATTAATCATAGAAAAAGAAAAAAAATTGTTTAATTTAAGAAATAAAAATCCAATGTGCCTGAAATTTAATGCACTGCATAAATATACTAAGTTTTTATAAGTTATATAGTGCAGCATGGCAATAAGAGGCTATAAATACACACAACACATTTTGCTCCTATTTATGTTAAATATGAGAATTTAATTACTTACAAGATTTTGAAATAAAATCAACTATACCTGATTTTTGTCTAAATCACCCTCTTCCAGTTCTTTTTCTCCTTGTTCCTGGAAAGTGATGATAATCAAGGCCACAAAGATGTTGACGAAGAAGAAAGGAAACACAATGAAAAACACAATATAAAAGACGCTCATTTCGATTCTGTACCTGGGAAGAGGTCCTGTATCTTCATATGTTGAATCCATTGAATTTTGAAGAACTCTATAAATGAATATATATATATGTATATATATTATATTTGTATAATATAATATATATACATATACATGTATAATTTAATATACATACATATATATATACATATACATGTATATGTATATATATATGTATGTATATTAAATTATACATGTATATGTATATATATTATATTATACAAATATAATATATATACATATACATATATATATATATATATATATATTATATATACTGCCCTGCCATTAATATATCAATATTCCCTTTCCTTTTAACAGCTGGTCATGTCCTACCTAAGCATCGTGAGTCACCCATAAATAAATTTGTTTGAAGGCATTTGAGAAAACAGTACAATTGTGATTGCAAGATGCTGTGATTGATAGAATTAACAGATTTTGAGCATGGAATGATAACAGAGTGTGGTCTGTATGTATAATTTCAACAGCGTGGAAGATCCTGAAGTTGACATTGGTGATGTTATCTGCAAACGGAAATGGACTGGTGCTGAAACAGTCATAAAACCACCCAGAAAACTTCTGAAGCTGATGGAACATGACAAGGGAGTCCTGCAAAAAATAGTCTACTTGAAATGCACAACACTGTCACAGCATACATCCAATGAAACAATTGGGACAGGACATGTATTATCACCAGTGTGCATATTATCAGTATACAGTGTGCACAATGCAGCATATGGGTTACCACAGTTGTGCAGCTACCTACAAGCCACTAATCACCCTGACTAATGCCAGATGCCATCCAATATGGGAATGGAAAGCTGTGCATTGGAGTGATGAGTCATGGTACATGGCCTAGTCTGGCAGTTGGGCCTGGGTGTGGCAGATGCATGGAGCAGGCTACCTGCTAGGGTGTATCATTCTACCAATGAAGTTTGGCAGAGGCAGAGCGATGGTCTGGGCTGTTCTTCATGGTTTTACCTCGAATCATCAGTCGTTTTTGGACAAACCATGAATGCTGACGTTTATCTAGACATTCTGAACAATAATGAATTACCTATGTTGTGGTAGCATGTCAGGAAGGCAGTATGACACTGAGCAGTGTCCTGTACCAGCAGGACACTGCTCAAGTGTCATAGAGCAGTGAGCAGTGTCCTATACCAGTAGAACTCTTCTCAGTGTCATACTGTTTACATTGTGATGGACTGGTTTGAAGATATAAGCTTTAAAAAATTGGACCCAGTCTAGAGCCCTGACCTCAATCATACAGAGAACTACTGGGATGAATTGGACTGTCAGGCCTGTGTGAGGAGAGACTGCCAAAAACAGAACTAAACGCTCACTGTTTATAACTTGGAGTCAAATGGAGAAAATATCAGAGGGCATTTATAAGATTTCAGTGTGCATCATTAGTTTTCCTAATATAGTGTATGCATATATATAGTGTATGTGTGTAAAAATCATAATATATTATTAGTAAAAATAAAAATAATATATGTGTATGTAAAAATCATGGTGTGAACAGAAATATCTGCATACAAATTTCAAACAAATGACATGCTATTCTTTCAAACATGCAAAACAGACAGCAATATATGTAAAAAGAAAGCTTTAGAGTTGAAAAACTTTATTTGCTTTTAAGTATATATATATTAATTTATTTGGATAAGCAGTCTGGGCAGTGGTGCATTATCCTATAGGCAAAAAAGACATCTGCCTAGGGCCCCAGTCAGAGGGGGGGGGGCCCAAAAATTGCTGTTTTTCACTAATATTTTTAAATGGTTTTTATCGAAAACTAAACTTTCTACCTTCAAAGGTCAATGAACTTTGAAGATTAACGTAAAAATATTATGTTTATTTCAAAAATAGTTTTACCGATTTTAATGAAATTTTATATTTAAATCTTCCTTAAATAGTTGAGCTAATTTAAAAAATAAAGACTGTCTTGTATGTAAATGGCACTGCTGGTGCCCTTATGCTTAAGGCAGTACAGTAGCAGGGAGAAGGTAGCCACGATCTTATCAACTGCAGTGAAATACACCAACTGTATATAACTGAAACTCAGTTATATACAGTTGGTGTATTCCACTGCAGTTAGAGTCAGAACTTTCCCAAATTGCATTATATCAGATTATTTTATTATTATATTGCATTATATCAGATTATTTAATTATTATATTGCATTATATCATTATATTATTTTTCCAGCAGAGTTGCACAGAACATCATCGAGGTTCCGCAAGAAATTATAGCATAAATAAATAAAAATTCTGAAATACCAGGAAAATTTTCAAATATTCCTTGAAAAAACTATGGGAATTTTTGTCCTGCAATTGACAATACTGGAGTAATCTCTGTGCGCCTCTAGCAGCCTTTTTTGATTTTGTTTTGGTCAGTTTGTTTTTAAGGTTATATTTAGTTATATTATGTCTGTGTTCATCTGCATTCTTCTTGCCTTTCTGTCACCGTGTCACTAGTGATCAAAGAAAGGTGAGCCTTGTGTTGCTAAGAGAAAGGAGCAGCACAGTGATCTTCCTGGAAGCAGTGTCTGTACCTGCAGGTCAAGTTAGAAGAATCCCTTTTGCTTGCCAGCTGTTATTGAAAGTAATCAACTCCAGTTTATTACTTGACTTTTATATTCACAAGGCAAACAATGTAGAGGTTTCGAGAAGAAAGTGACTGTCAATAAAAGGGCACAAGAAGCAAGCTATTTAATAGCTGAGCTAGTTGGACAAAAAATGAAAAGTTACGTTAATGCTGAAAGCATGTTTGTAAAAATAATAGTGAAAACAATGATAGGTAAAGAGACTAAAAGTGAAACTGACAAAATTCCTGTTTCTAATGACACTTATTAATAGGTGTGTGTGGATCAAACAAAACATCTTCAATATCACAGAACATGAAGATGTCGTGTTTGAAATGCTAAAAAATACTAATCTTGCTCTCTAAGTTAATGAATGAGTCAACAGACGTAACAAGTACAGGTATTGGCATTCATATGACTTGAAGTCAAAGGTGAAATAATGGAAAATTTTTGTTTTCGTAAAAAACTGTCAGAAATGACCTTAGATCAAGGCATTTTCAACACCATCTCTTCTTATTTAGAATCCTATGTTTTTTCATGGAGCTGATGTGTTGGAATTTGCACTGGTAGCATTTCCCTCAGGGTTCAGTGTTGGGTCCATTATTGTTTTCTGTATTTATAAATATTGATGATGGTATATCAAGCTTAATGTCCAAGTTTGCAGACGATACAAAGGTTGGCAGGGTTGTCAAGGACACTACTGACACTATGCTGCTGCAACAGGATCTGGAAAGGTTGAGCAGATGGGCTGAGAGGTGGCAAATGAAGTTTAACATTGACAAATGTAAAGTACTACATATGGGAAACAGCAACCCCAGGGCAATGTATCAACTCTGTGGTACTACACTGACAGTGGTAGAGAATGAAAGGGACCTGGGGTGGTTGTGCAGGCAGATATGAAGTTCTCTCTGAGCAGTGCAGACGGGCTGCAAGAGTAGCTCATGGTGTATTGTTAATGATATATAGGAATTTTTCTAGCAGGGATAAGGAGGTGATTATTCCCTTGTATAAGACAATGGTCAGGCCACACCTAGAGTACTGTATACAGATCTGGAGGCCTCATTTCAAGAAGGATGTAGAGCTGCTGGAACGAGTACAGAGAAGGGCAACAAGATTAGTGAATGGAACAAAGGGGTGCTCTTACGAAGAAAGGCTTAAGTTTTGCAAATTACAGTGTCTGGAGACTAGGCACCAGCGAGGTGATCTGATAGAGGTGTATAAAGCCTTGAATGGTTTGAGAATGCTCAATGCTGATGGGATTCTTCCTCTTGCTCAGAATAATCACCTGAGAGGGCATAAATTCAAATTGAGGAAAGACAGATGTTGGATAGACGTGCAGAAATTTGCCTTTAGCCAGAAGGTGGTTGGTTGGTGGAGCAGACTTCCATCCCTTGTCGTGGAAGTTGATAGCCTAAATAAGTTTAAGACTCAGCTGGACAGATATTACTCAACCAACGATCTTTTGAGTGTTGTCAGTAAATTTTATTTTCTCTATATTTTGCTGTGCTGAAGCTGCTTACTTGCATTCTCAATGCACAAATGCCTCAACTAAAGCATTCAGTTGAAATGTTAAATTGTTAGTAAGTTGAGTTCCCTCAATGATTGGATAACAAGCTTTGTTATGTTCGTCGAAGAAAATACCTTTGAGGTAATAATGACCCACTGCTCCCTCCATCAGGAAGTTCTTATTTTAAAATCTATTGGGGAGGATTTAAAACAAGTCGTTGATATAGCTATGAGCATGGTCAATTTTATAAAGCAGTGCCCTCCATGCATGTTTACAAAGCTGGGTGAAAATATGCAAAAAAAAAAAAAAAAAAAAACTCATGAGACTTTACGCCCTGAGGTTAAATGGCTTTTGAGAGGGGAAAGTTTTTAATAAGGATATCTGAAATGTGAGAGTAAGTACTGCTTTTCCTCAAACATAATAATAAGGCCAGTTTTTCTGACTTTCGTGAAGATGCAAAATGGATGCTGTAACTAGCCTACTTAGTAGATATTTATCAGCACTTAAACACCTTGAACACTATGCAGGGACCAAAAATAAAACATTCTAACTTCCACAAACAAACTTCTTGCATTCAAGATTAACTCAAGATTTGAAAAAAAAAAAAAAAATGCCTTTCAAATGGAAATACTAAAATGTTTCTACTCCTACTTCAGGTTAAATGTTTGACAGATTGTAAGGAGGTCATCCTATTAATTATTAGTCATTTGGAATCACTGATGAACTTCATCTGCAACAAGATGAGGCATGTGTGCATTAAACTAAAGGATATGTAAGTAGTCAGAAATGATAGACTGTCTGCAGCAGAAGAATGGTTATAAGATGTATTACTCATGGTTAGTTCTTAAGTGTATCATTTCTTTAGCTCTTATAAACTCTGAACATTCCAGATCACGAACAGTGTCTGGAATTCTTCTTTCCAGATTTAGAGTATGCACATACTGAAGATTCAGATTTACCTGGGCATTTGCTAAACACATGGCCATGCTTGGAGCAATGGGGACAAGTGGAGGACTCCTGCAGACAAGTGTGGTGGTGTGACCAAAGCCTAGGCAGGTATAATATTTCATCACCACCACAAAAGATCTAAATTTGTGGGCAATAAACACATAGTAGAGATGCTACAGCTTGAATATTAATTTATATGGTGAGGAGAAATTCCAATGACCCATATACATTACTTTTGGGTACAGCCTTAGTGGTAAATCAAAAAGTCAATTTCGTGGTAAGATCTGCAAGTGTAATATCAAAACCTTGCAGATTTTTGAAATAAAGATCTTCAAGAAACTCTTCTTTGGATTAATCTTTCTATATGTAAAAAATAAGCAGGGCCAGGTCAGATTTTTTAGAGGACAATAAGGAGATCCCCATATTTGACAAAACTCGTAGGGATGCAATTTTAGCTATATCAGCCTCAGTAAGCCTCGTAGCTTTTATTTTAATGTCCTTCAGATTTTCCTTCAATGCCTTGGTCACTTCTGATTTAACATCTTGTTTGGTACCCAAATTAGATCACCTGCCTTTAAAATAATAATATTCTGTTCAGCAGGAGACAAAGCAGACGTAGCTGCAAGCTGTACAGCAAGGACACACAGGAGAGGGAGGTTATGCTCTTAGTTAAGAAGCATATTAAATCTAAGGCAAGGCATCAGAAGTTGACATGGATGGTCAGTAAAATATTCAGTCAGTTTAATGTGCCTTAAGCACTGAGAAAACAAAAATGAGAGTAGGGGTGTGTTATAGGCCTATTGACTGCGATTACAGATATTCAAGAAACTCTTCTCTGGATAAGTCTTTCTCCATGTCAAAAATAAATAGGACAGGGTCAGATTTTTTAGGGATGATGAGGAGATCCCACATTTGACAAAGCTTTGACAAATGCAATCTTTGCTGTATCAGCCTCAGAGGCAGTTTCTAGAGTACAATGAACAACTATACAGGGAGGTACAAATGCTTTTAGACCAGTAAAGAGTGGGCCAGTAAATCAGAATATCTTATAACGGAAGATTTTAAATTCTAGAATCTGACTGGAACTTGTGGGTTAGTCACTCACACACCAGCAAGACTCCTGTGGATTTATTGGATGACTGTTTCTAGAGAAGCACATTAGATAGGCAACAAGAGAGAGAGAGAGAGAGAGAGAGAGAGAGAGAGAGAGAGAGAGAGAGAGAGAGAGAGAGAGAGAGAGCAACACTCTTGATCTGATTATCACAGTTGATTCTTTATGCATTAAGAATATGCAGATAAAAGAACCACTACAAATGTGGGATTTACTTAAAGATTACAAATGCAACTATCTTCAAGGGTAAAGGGAGGGGTTTATGAGTAATGATTATGGGGAAATCACTGGTTAAAGAAGTAATGCAGGACCATCTCGATAGGAGTGCAGTTATACTTTAGTCACAGCATGGATTTGTTCAGTGGTGATCTTGTCTGACCTGACCAATTAGACTGGATACTATGATACGGTAACAAAGGAACTGGATGCAAAAAAAAAAAAATTAATTTTGATATCATATACTTGGATTTCAGGAAAGCTTTTAATACTGTTGAATATAAAAGGCTCCTGTACAAATTGGAGCCATATATTATTAAGGGCAAGTTTATGGATAGAGCAATGGTTGAGTGGGAGAATACAGAGAGTGGTTATCTGTGGGCACTACTATTTATGGACTAATGTTATTAGTGGATTTCCTCAGAGTATGGTGCTGGACTTATTAATTTCTGTTTTCTGTATTTATTAATGATATTGATGAAGGTATATCAGGCTTAAGGTCCAAGTCTGTAGATAATACATAAGTTGATAGAGTGGTTAATGATAGTAATCAAGGTAAGCTACTGCAAACAAGATCTAAAAAAATTAGACAGGTGGGCTGAGAAATGGGAACGGAAATTTAACATTGACAAATGCAAGGTACTGCGTATGGAAGTTTTGCTAGGGAGACTGAAAAGGAGGTGATTATCCCATTCTATAAGGCAATGGTCAGGTGACATCTTGAGTACTGCATACAGGTGTGAAGGTCTCATCTTAAGAGGGATCTGGATCCGCTGGAACAGGTGCAGTAATCGATATTAATGTACAAACTGTGTGATATTACACTCCTCTGGAAAATGAAAACATCCTGGGGGTAATTGTGCAATCAGATGTGAATTTCTTTGAGCAGTGCAGATAGGCTGCCCAGTAGTTAATGAGGTTTTGTCAATGATTTCTCCTCCACTTTCCTCTCAGTTATTACAAAATAATTTAGTTCCCTGTTAGAGCTTGATAAACTACTGGCATTCCCCTCCTTGAATAACTTCTCATGTGTGAATGTAGATGCAAAATACTCATTCGGTTTGTCAGCAACCTGAGTAGGATCATCAACAGTTAAACCATTAATATCAAGTGGACCAATTTGATTCATCCCATTCTTTCTAGAGTTTACATAAGCACAGAAGTCTTTGTTGTTTTTCTTTGCATTCTTTCCCAAAGATTTCTCATAAATACCAACTAATTAATTTCATCAACATCTTGATCCAAAATCCAGAGAATTTATTAAATTCTGGCTTTTGCAAGCCGAAATCAGAAAATTTAAGCTAGAAGTACAAGCTTTTCTTCCAATTTTCTGACTGCCATCAATTACACCACTCTGCTTGATTTTCGATGTTTTTAAAGAAACAATGTTTTTAACTCAGTTTTTTATGCTGATTTCAGAATGTTATTCATTTTTTCTATAACATACTGTTTTTATACAAATTGCTTAAGCTGATGTCAGGAGTTGTATTATTGAATATACAGTAAACCCTCGTGAATCCGGATTAATTGGGGGGGGGGAGGTCATCTGGATTAAGCAATAATCCGGATTAGTGAAGCAAAAGATAGTCTTAAAAGAGCAAAAACTTAGAAGTATTTAATGGGAAATTTATTAAATAAAAATATAGGTAGTGCTGATGAAAATAAATAAAAAAAATCACTGTACAGCCTTTATTTAAAAACTATAAAAAAACAATACATTTATCTATCTATCAATGGATAAATGTATTGTCTTTTTATACATTTATCAGGTGGCACTGGTGGCACTTGAATACAGCTTCTTCCAGCAACACTTCTTTTGACTTTTTTAATGTCTGTCTATTTGATACACTGCTTTTTTCACTTCCCACTGAATTTTAAAGCAAATGTCTGTATAGATTCTTTTTGTTTTTTAATATCTGACACAGTCTGTTGGCCATACCAAATTCTTCAGCAATTTTTTTTTTCTGTGAACACCATTTTCAAGTTGTTCTATCACTTTGAGCTTGTTAATGATAGTTAAAGTAACATGTTTTCTCTTTATTCCACTTTTCAATTCTTTAGAACCCATAATTGTATAAAATATGTTAACTTATGTACATATATACATTTTTTTTTTTTTTTTGTATGCAAATGAAGCGATATAAGCAATAACATCTGTCTGACTCAGAGTCAACAACGATACTGAACAACACGCAAGACAATGTAATGTATGCTCCACATCTCTGCGTGCAGTCAGAGTGATTCATCTGCCTTCCTAAATCCAGTGTGTCTTTCAAAGCACTCAACTGTGAACAGAATTTTTCATATTTTGACCTGGATTATCCAACATCTGGATTAACTGTAACCAGATTAGCAAGGGTTTACTGTATTAAGTTAGGAATAAATGCTGGGAATTTGTAAACTAAACCTTCACATGTTGGCAACACTGACCACTTTTTTTTTCTTGATCTCATTGACTTATTTGTTTCTTCACCTCAAGAGATCCATGTAGCAGTGTTTATCAGGGGGGACTTCAATTTATTTTTGAGGTTATCATGCTAAACTTGTGCTGAAAAGGGAGTAAAATATCTTCATGCAAGTGTTTGAACAATCCAAACTTATTTTGTTATATTTGTGGAAGCTATGTAGTCCTCAGGGAAAGACAAGATGTTACAGAATTTCTAAAAAATATGTTTTGTGCTGTGGAGTGAAACTCAGTGACCAAGATAAACAATAGACTCCACAGAATGTGGGTTGAAGCTTTGAGATTGTGGAAAAATGGTAAAAAGAAGGCTATGCCATTTGCAATTCCCATGATTTAGCAGGAGCCTACAAATCACTGTGATGACTGTTACTTTTGCTTACACACGCTTCTTGATTAGACCGGGGTTCGAGCCCGTCACCACCAAATACGGAGGATGAGGAAAGGTCAGAGAATGACCACCGCATATTCCGGAGCAATATGGCCTTAGTTGCTAATGCTCCTAAAAACCAAATAACAAACTTTTGCTTAGTTAATGTAGAGGGATATAATGCAAAGAGTTAGAAGGGCATTGTGTATAATAAAATTCCTTCTGCTATCAGACTAGTTCACCTGGTGATTCCATGGCCTCCACTTATATTGGAGAATGTAGCAGCAAAGAGTGCTGAAAGTGATGCTTCTGAAGATGAAACTGAAGTCTACATGCATAGAGACATTGAGTCCAGCCCTCAAATGTTTTCTCAGCATGAACTAGAAGCTTCTAAGATTAATTCCTTGAATGCATCCCATTTAGAATTTGCTGTTGGAAACATTATCAAGGCTGAATTAGACAAACTTTTGGAGTGAATGGATAGGTGAAACGGGAAGGTTTTTTTTTTTATTTTGGCTGATGCTATATAAGCTTGCTTTCTTGCATCATATGCCTCTATTAATGCTAACTCAATGATCTGGTAGGAGATTTAAATATCAAAAGAATCTGCGAAACTTCCTTGGTTCTAGACTTAAGTTAAGACATCTTCTAGCACATGGGATGGTTTTCTCATGGTATAGACACAGAGAATGATAACTAGTCTCCTATTTTTCTGTGGATGATTCTATGGTTTTTTTTTTTTTTTTTTGCAGTAATATAAATGACTTAATGAACTATTTAGGAATTAGTTACAATCCTACACAGTGGAGACTTTTTAGTGACTCATCAAAGGGAAGTCTCAAAGGTGTGTTGTTCCACAGTGGAAATAAATATGGTCAATTCCAGTAGCTCATTCATTCATGTGCATTTAAAAGAAAGATGTGAGAACATGAAGTTTTTGACAATTATTAAGTAGTAGTAGTAGTGTTAGTGGTAGTAGTGGCATGTGATGCAAGAAAGCAAGTGTATGAGCTTATGCAGCATCAGCCAAAAAAAAAAAAAAAAAAAATCACACCATTGCCTCCAAATGCCTGTCAAGTTCCTCCTTAAATTTATTCAACCTATCAACTTCCACAACGACAGATGGAAGTTTGTTCCAGCAATTAACCACCCGCTGGCTAAAGGCAAATTTCCACACATCTATTCTAAATCTGTCTTTTCTTAATTTGAATTTATGCCTCCTTAGGTTCGTAATCTGAACAAGTGGAAGGAACCCATCAGAATTCAGCGTGCTCAACCCATTCAAGGCCTTATATACCTCAATCAGATCAGCCCGCAGGTGCCCAAATTATCTAGATCCTGTTGCAGTAGCACACTGCCATTACTGTCATTAACAACCCTGCCAACCTTTGTATCATCTGCAAACTTCGACATTAAGCCTGATATACCTTCATCAATATCATTGATAAATATACAAAACAACAGTGGACCTAACACCGAACCCTGTGGGACTCCACTAATAACATTAGTCCACGAAGAGCAGCACCCATTGATTACCACCCTCTGTCTTCTCCCACTTAACCATCCTTTTATCCATTGTAGCAACTTACCCTTAATACCATTCTGCTCCAATTTGTATAATAGTCTTCCATGTGCAACAGTGTCAAAAGTTTTCCTGAAATCCAAATATATGATATGATATTTTTTGCATCCAGTTCCTTTGTGACCACATCATAATATCCTATCAAATTTGTCAGACAAGACTTTCCCTTAACAAACCCATGCTGTGTCTGAATTATTGCTGCAGTCTTGTCTAGATGATCCTGCAATGCATCTTTAACCAGTGACTCCATTATTTTACCAGGAACAGAATTTAAACTAACTGGTCTGTAATTACTCGTGTCACCCTTCGATCCCCCTTTGTGAATTGGGGTTACATTTGCACATCTCCAGTCCATGGGGACCTCCCCCCTGAGTCCAAGGATGCTCTCATAATTATGGCTAAGGGTTTGCTTAGTTGCTTTGCCGCCTCCTTTAATATAACAGATAGATCCCATCCACCCCAGGTGCCTTTCTTATGTTTAACTTCAACAATTTCTCCTCCACTTTGCTTTCAGTTACAAAATCATTAAGTATCCTGCTACAATTTGATAACCTTCTGCCATTTTCAAACCTTAATAATTCCTCATGTGTGAATGTAGATGCAAAATACTCATTCAGTTTATTTGCTATCTGAGCAGGATCATCAACAGTCGAACCATCGATGTCAAGTGGACCATCAGATTCATCCCCTTCCTTTTAGAGTTTATATAAGTAAAGAAATCCTTGCTGTTTTTCTTAGCATCTTTTGCCAAGGATTTCTCGTAATCTGCCTTCGCCTGCCTAACCTCCTTTGTGACCTGATTACAGACTAGCTTATATCTGCCATTGGCTTCTGAGTCGCTTGATAATTTATATGCATCCCATGCATTTTTCTTCTCTGTTACGAGTCTCATTAGTTCATTAGATAACCATTTAGGCCTAAACCTTGAACAATATTTCTTAATAGGTATGAAACTTTTAGTAGCATCCTCGATTAATTCCTTGAATGCTTCCCACTTAGAATTTACTGTTGGTAACATCGTCAGTTGATCCCACTGTACAAAATTTAAAAACTGTCGGAGGCCACTGTACTCCCCCTTACGGAAGCAAAAACCCTTTCCTTTACCCCTGATGGTAATTAAATCTTTAAGTAAATCCCACATCAGTACACTGTGATCACTGCCGCCTAGTGGTTCCTTTATCTGCAAATTCTTAATACACGAATGATCACTGCTGATAACCAGATCAAGAATACTACTTTCTCTGGTTGCCTCTCAAACATGCTGCTACAGAAAACAGTCATCCAATAAATCCACAAAAGTCTGACTAGTGTGTGAGTGACCAACTCACAAGTTCCAGTCAATATCTGGGAAGTTAAAATCCCCCATTATTACTAGCCCACTCTATTTCTCTGTACAATTGTTCACTGTACTCATTCGAGTCATTAGGCCTATAACACACTCCTACTCTTATTTTTGCTTTCGCAGTGCTTATGTCACACCAAACTGACTCAACAGTGCACTGTTCATCTATATCAACTGGATGCACTTCTTTTAATTTTATGTTTTTCTTAATTAACAGCATAACACCACTTCCCTTTCTATCCTGTTTATCCTTTCTGTACACATTGTACTCCCCAAATTCCGGTGCAGCATTCCTTATATCTGTGTGACACCACGTCTCTGCTATCCCAACAATATCCACCTTTGATGTCTTGACCAACACTTCAAATTCATAAAATTTATTTACTATACTTCTAGCATTGGTATACATGCAAGCATACATGCTCCTACTCCTATTCTTAGTTACCCTAACACATCCCATATACCCACCAATCAAACATGATTGGTTTGGCTTACTTTAAAGTGATAGATAAGAATGTTACTTGGACAGCAATCTGGCTATACAAAAATAGCTTCCTTTTTTTGTGTGAGTGGGAGCAAGGATTAAGCACTAGGATGTCAAGATCTCACCAAAGAGGGGCAGTTTGTTGACTGGATCAAAGAACATAATTCATAATCCACTGGTAAATCCCAAAATTGTTCTCCTTCCATCCTTGCATATCAAACTGGGTTTGATGAAACAGCGGGTGAAAGTTTTACCTCAGAAAGGTCCCTGAGGTAAAGCTTTCACAAACTTTGTACTAAATTCCCATTGATCACCCAAGAGAAGCTAAAAGAAGATATTTTTGTTGGACCTCAAATTTGCAAACTGATGAGGGACTGAGATTTTGAGGGAACTGTGAATAAAAAAGATAAAACAGGCATGGGTTAGCTTTTGGTCCATTGATGAAGACTTAATTTGGAACAACAAGGATCCAGACTACAAAAATATACTTGAAAATACGTTGGCAAACGTCAAGAAGCTGGACTGCAACATGAGCGTCAAGGTAAATTTTTTACACTCCTACATTGACTACTTCCCAGAAAATCTGGGAAGTTAGTGAAGAAAAGGGTGAGAGATTTCACCAGAACATTAAAGACATGGAGATGAGGTACCAGTAGAGGTGGAATGTCAACATGATGGCTGAATATTGCTGGATGATGAAGAGGGACTGTAAAGTAGAAGGATCTGCAAGAAAATCAGAAAATTACTATGACCCATAAACATAAACATATGACCCATCGTAGATCAGTTTTTAAAATGAGAGGTGAATGTTTAGTGGACTGTTACCACACTGCCCTTTTTAATAGTGTTTTGAACATCTATTTAAATATAAAAGTATGGTAAAGGTAGCATTTTGTTGTAATTTCAGTGCACAAATTCTGCCAAAATTAATAAAAATTTGTGAAAAATCAAATTTACTTTTGTGATTTTTGAAGAAACCTGACATGATGGAAGTCATTTTTGAAATCAACATTAGAAAATTATTCATAAACACCCTTTTCTGAGAAAACATCAGTGAATTTTTTTCAAAATGCAGAGCAGTGTTATAAACTATGTCTACAATTGCTTGGAAACACAAAGAAATGGCAGCATCCACTTAAATATTTCTAGATAATATTTAAAAACAGAAAAATTATTAGACACAAACCTTCAAAATTATATATATATATATATATATATATATGGGGGGTCAAAAGTTCTGACAATGGAGCATAAAAGTCACAGATACAAAATTACGTTTTTATTTTTATTTTTCAGTACATTCAACCTGAAATTTAATACATTTATTGTGTTTAATCTGCAAATAGTTATTACTTCAAAAAAAAAAAAAAAAAGAAAGAAAGAAAGAAAGAAAAACTTCCGTTTGGACACCAAACCAAGCTTCCACAGCTGCTTTTAGCACTTCATCATCATTAAAATTTGTTCAGAAACCACCAATCCCATTTCTACGAAAATGGGACTGGCAGTTTCTGAACAAATAATAGTCACATATGGAGCCAGATATGGATTGTATAGGGAGTGGTTTATGTTCAAATCCATATTCATGAATTTTACCCTCTGTGACCTGGGGTTTGTGTGGATTTGACCAAATAAACCACTCCCCATACAATGCAGATCTGGCCAAACTTGGGCTTGGGCACAGGTGTGTTGTCACGGATAAGCAAATTCTAATGACCCAACTTTCCTTGTCTTTTTCCCAAACTGCAGCTTTTAACTTTGGCATAAGGGTGCCAAATATTCCCCTGTTACTGTTGTTTTAGGTGCAAGGTAATGAATTAACAACAATCCTTTTGTGTCCAAGACAACTGATGTCAACACTTTTTCCAGTTGATGGTTGGGTTTGAAACTTTCTCAGAATTAACGATGCCTTGTGCTTCCACTGCATGCTTTCTCATTTGTCAGAATCATAAAAATATAGACAAGTTTCATCACAAGTCACAAAGCAGGAGAAAAATCTATCTGTATTAGCAAGATATTATTTTACACTTTCTTTTGATGACTCCACCCTCTGACATTTGTTACAAATGGAAAGGTTTCTGTTTACCCATCTTGTACAAGTTATGAACATTCCCAAATGGTGGCATATACCATTGTTAAAATGCTTCCATGGAAAATTTTAAGTACTTCATCAAGTTCAGACACTTTAATTCTTCTGGTTTCTAAAATAATTTTTTCTTCATTGATGGCAATTGTTTCAGAATTGATTGCTTCAGAAGGCTGACCAGATTTTGGATCATCTCAACTGAGTCCAGTGCCGTACCTAGGATGAACTGGGCAGTCCAGGGCCCAGGAATGTAGGAGGACCTAATTCCAATGATATTTTAATTTTTTTTTAAATATAAAAAAATGGTTATTTCTTAATATAATACTTTAATTATACAAAAAAATTTTGATACTGCCTTATTTATATTACAGTAAATTTATTTATTTTATAATCAGATATTAAAAGAAATTAATTTTTGCCTATTTTTATTATTTAAACCTAATTTAAAAAAAAAACGTATTTGAATTATATCCCAACATCATCATTTCTCTTCGGATATTATTAATATTGCTAATTATAGTTGCATCTGGAGAGAGAGAGGAGTTTTTCAAGTCTCAAAATTATTAAAACATATTCATGAGCAACAATTGGCCAAGAAAGAATTAATGGATTGGCCATTATGTTAATAGAACAAGATGTACCAAAAGATCTAAAAACATCAGGCATTATAGGCAAATTTATATCAAGTAAATATCAAAAGGCAATGATGTGAAAAGTTTATATAAATAATGTACTAGTTATTAGAGTGTAAATAAATAATTATGATCTGAATAATTTTTGGGTGTTTCCTTTATTTTTCAATCTTACGAATTCCATCTTTAATTTTTGAGAGGGGGACCCAGATGAATATTTGGCCTGTGGCTGACAAAAGTCTTGAATGCTTTTTCAAGATGGGAATGACCGACTCCCATCCTCTTTTGAATTCTGTTAGCCATCTTGCAATAGCAGCATAACTCGTAATACTTCTTCAAATACTCTAGTCATTCTTTCATAGATTTCTCCAGCATTTCTCCTCTTTGGTCAAAAATTTGATTACTGAATTTCTTCCACCAACCAACATAAGACATTAAATTTTAGAAACTATATAAGACATAGACTGTTGGTGACTCTATTGTCAGGGACAGGGAGACATGGAATATATTATGCAAAAAGGATAGGTTGAACAGGACCAGGGTATGTATACCAGGGGTGAAAGTTGATGATGTAGGACAGATATCATCTTTTAAGGGCTCTTATTTCTTAGTAGAAAATATATGACAGAATACACTGAGTAGCCATTTTAATAGGTACAGAGCTATATAAGAGAGAGTATGTTTCCCCTTTAGCAATCAGAACAGCCTGGATTTGTCATGACACAGACTCAACAGCATGCCACAGGGATACTGGTCCATGTTGCCTCATCAGCTTTCCACAGTTTTTGCAAATTAGATGGTTGTAGATCTCTACTCTGAAGAGCTTGTGTCCATGGGTGCTCAGTTGAATTGAGATCAAATGAGTGAGAAGGCCACCTAGGCTGAAACCCATGTTTGTGGAATCAATTCTCTAAACTTCTAGCCTTGTGACATGGTGACATTATTCTGTCTAAAGAACCCATTCAGTGATGGATAAACTGCAGATATGGAAGGATGAAACCTGACTGGAAACAATCGCCACTTCACTGGTATCAAGGAGTAACCAATGTGCACCATGAAAACACTCCCCATCATTGCAGGCTAACACCATCCTACATGGTGTTAGCCTGCAATGCTAATACCATGTAGGATGGGTTCATGAGCTCACATGCTGTTTTTGCCATATTTTGATCCTCTCATCAGTGTGAAATAGCTGGAAGTGGGATTCATCACAATAGAATGCTTTTTCAATCCTCCATTTGATTTTCTTGAGCCCACCTTCTTGGTTTTTTTTTTTTTTTTTTGCAGCAGGAGTGGTATCCAGCCCAGGAATCAGCTGTTTTACTCTATTCACAACAAGGTACAATGAGTTTGTGTTCTGAAATGCTCCTTTAATTATTACTGTTGTACTGGGTTGTTATTTGACTGCTGTAGCCTTTCTGTTACCCTGAACAAGTCTTATCAGCTTTCACTGGCCTCTCACATCAGCAAGCTGTTTCTAACCATAGGATCACTTTTGGCTGAATGTTATTTGGTTACCAGACCAATCCTGATACACCAGAGACACAGTTGTATGTGAAAACCTTAGCAAGGTGTTGCAGTTTTGAGATAACTCATAATAGTTTTTTCTTCACCAACTATATACCACATTCCATACATATTTTCCCACCTTCTTTATATCACATAAGATAATGATGCCATTACCAAAGGAGTGCTCCATTTCGTGAAAAGGATAGATGTATATAATAAAGTGAGCACTCAGTGCATTTGTGATGAAAAACCACAGAGAAAAAGTTCCTTTCATTATTGACAGGAGATAAAATAAGATTTTTCTAAATAGTTATGCATTGTACTAAGTGAGCCACAGAGGCACTGGAAACCTAATGAAAATTTCATAACCGTGTGGGCTACCACATTAATTGTATTTATTAATTTTTGTACATACTAAATGGATTATACAAGATATTTCATTATAAAACAGTAATTTCTTACGTTGGCCAGCCCTCCCCTGTCTGTACAGTGAAAAGTGTTAACATGGCTGCCATCACATCATCATAATGAAAAGACTGATGGTCCCAAGTCCGCAGTTTAACTTCAGGTGGCTTATTTTGATCAGTAAATACAAAATACTCTCCACTAAAAAAAGAAGAAGAAAAGAGAATAATAAATAAATACATGAATAAATAAATAAGTAAATAAATAAAAAATACTTCATAGACTATTTGTTGCTCAGATATAAAGCACAGTGGCTCAGATATAAAGCACATCTGAAAATTTGAATTAAAATTGAAAAAAATTAATTAAAACTGAAAAATTACTTATAAATTACACTGGTCAACACATAAAATGTTACAAAAACAAAAATACCCAATATTCACTAATTTAATGCTGCTGAACACAAAAATTACATTAAAATTTGTTGATTGGCTCTTGTTCTTCAATTACAGTTGGGGTCTCATATTAGCAAGTTACTCTACATTATCAACTACAGCTCATGGCAAAACACATGGCAACACCACAGTTTCAGTACCACCATACTCTTATCACGTGACTGGCAACTGTCACCTTGCTCTGCATCACATGATATGTTGTCACCTCAAATGTGTCTTCAATTCTGTTGCAGTAATCCTCCAATGTGGCTAGGTACTGGGTGATTTGTTCTCAGTTGTTCTCTGTGAGATTCCTACTTTATGTGTAGTATTTGTGTTGTGTAAGATTAATATTCCCCATAATTGTGTGAACAGTCCAGCTGACTTCTGTTATGTATGTGGAGACGTTACATTAGCTTCAAGAAAGCGTCACTTAACTCGAGCCATAAAATAAGGCCTCCTCCTTGTTCTTTGTGTGTAAAGTGGGTGATCAGGACAAGAACTGGGCTCCACACATAAGCTGCACTACCTGTTCATCAAAACTCAATGCATGAGTGAATCGAAAGGGATGTTTTATCCCTTTCGCAGTTTTGGAGGGGGCCAACGAATGACGTCACAGACTGTTACTTTTGTATGGTACTTCCTATTAGAAAAGGGATGACAATTAAGAAAAAGTGGACAGTTGGGTACACAAATGTACCATCTGTAATTCATCCTGTGCCTCACGGTGAAGTACTACCTATTCCTGAACCACCCAACCATTTTTCTGTACACTCTGATGAAGATGAAGACACTGATGAACATCAACTTGATATATACAAAAAAGTACAACAGCCATCTACGTCAAGGGATCCACCATTTTGTTCAAACATTTATCCTTCTGAACAACATAAGATCACGGAAAGTGAGCTTAATGACCTCATAAGGGATCTCGAACTGTCAAAGAATAAAGCAGAGCTTTTGGCCTCGAGGCTACAAAAGTGAAATCTTCTAAATCATTCTGTGAAAGTGATAATATTTCATACTCGAAATAAAGACTATGATAAATTCTATCAAACAGAAAGTGAATTCACTTTTTGTAAGGATGTTGATGGTCTAATGGCAGCAAAGAACATGAGGCACATTCCCGAAGAATGGCGACTATTTATAGACACTTCTAAGGTTAGCCTTAAGGCTGTGTTTTTACACAGTGGAAATATACTGCCTTCAATACCTCTTGCGTATGCCATCCGCAAAAAAGAAACATATGCAAACATGGAGAGCATCCTCTTAGGTGTACACTATCAGAAGTATGAGTGGCAGATATGTGGTGATTTAAAGGTAATCGCCATTTTATTAGGACTACAAAAGGGTTATAGCACTGTGGCAGTTTCATCTGAAAATATAAAACTGTCACTCACAGACAAAGCAACAATACTAAGTATTTATTGCTTTCTCTGTGAGTGGGATAGTCATGCCAAGGATATGCACTACGAGGAGAGGAGTTGGTCTCAACGAAAATCATTAACACCTGGAATAAAGAACGTAGCATCTGAACCTCTGGTAGATCCAAATAAAGTTTTGCTTCCACCACGCCACTCCAAACTGGGGCTTATGAAAAATTCCCAACACTTAGTACAGAAAAGATTAAGGCAGCAATTTCAAGGGGCTCACATCTGGTGAGTATGGGCTTTGCACACCCAGGGTCCTGAGCTTGATATCATCATTCTTCTCTTTCTTGGTGATTCCTTTCTACTTTTCTTTCTCTCTCTCTCTCTCTCTCTCTCTCTCTCTCTCTGGATAACTCGGGGAATAATAAGGCAACTTTTCAAAGACTAACAGTTCAAATGTGTCCTTAGTGATAGCGAGAAATCAGCGTGGAAAGCCTTTCGAAATGTTTTGACTGGTTTTCTAGGAAATGTTAAAGCTGGAAACTACAGGCAGCATGTAAAGATCTCATTACTTCTTATGAAAAACTGGGGTGCAATGTGTCATTGAAGATGCATTTCTTGCAGTCACACCTGAATTTCTCGCTGCCAAACTGTGGTGCCATCAGCGACAAACATGGTGACTGCTTCCATCAAGACATCCCAGCAATGGAACAAAGATACAAAAGTAAATGGAGTGCCGCTACATTAGCCGATTATTGTTGGGTAGTGGAAAGGGATGCTCCCAAAGCTGAATACAAGTGAAAGGCAAAAAGGTCTCGTGTTTGATACAGATATGTTCATAGCTACATCTTACTGTCATATAAACAAAAAATACTTTGTATAAATATTAAAAAAACTAACGTTTTTGAAAACAAGAGCCAATCTACCATTTTAACTACTATTTCCATGATTAGCAGCTCAAAATCTATAAAGTAACAATATGGGACCCAAAATTTGTTGTTCAGTGTTATTTGAAAAATCCTAATATTTATGCAAATTTTATAACTGAAAACTACATAAATTTATCAGTAGCGGAATTTACTTATTATATGGTTTAATTTTGCAAACAAGCAAAATTAAATCAGGTCTATTTTAAGACCACCGAAAAGCAAACCATTCATAAGTGAAACAAATTGTTTGGAAGATAATTGATTCACATTTTCCCTCAGCATGAATTGTTGAGGAGGCTTCCACCCTGCAGGGGGTTGATAATGGCTGCACTTTACTTTTTTTACTTACTATGCAGAAGAAATTACTCAATCAAATATTGGTTACAAAACATGACAGTAGATAATGTACACTATAGTAATAGGCATTCCTGTGCAAGCTTTATAAATCATGGTGAAGAGGTATTGCACGATAAATAAAATAACCATTTTTTTATTGGAGGCTCAGCAGTAAACCTATGTTTAATCTCCAGAACAAACCTCCAGTACCTTCCTCTCTTTTCTAATATTAGTGCAATATGAGTGTTGTCTTTTGAAGTTATGATTATTCACGTTATTATTAACTACTTCCAAGTGTAAATTATTTTTGTACAAGAGTATTATTATGTTTACAGACTTGTGTGTTCACAGTTTCATTTGAATGTTGCATAGTCTGAAAATTATTTTTGTACAAGAGTATTATTATGTTTACAGACTTGTGTGTTCACAGTTTCATTTGAATGTTGCACAGTCTGAAAATCCCAAAATAACTCACAGGGAAAAAACTCTACTACCTCCACCTGAGAGTGCCTAACTACAGCCTTGACTAAAGAGGGCATTAGAAATTCCTCTGATCATCAATGGGAATTAAACTCAGACCTCTCTAAATTAGTAAAAAGTGCCAAAACTACTATATGCTCATGGAGGACATTTGAGGTTATGATGAGCATCATGGTGAGATTCAATATTCCTTACATTTTGAGGATACAGTTTCAAAACAGTTTTTGCATGCTAGCCACCAAATAGCTCACTGAACTGAAGCAACTGGTAGCTCTCTAAGAGGAAACAAATAAACTAGTGCATAATCTCTCCCACCAATAATGGGCAGCCCTCTATTCTGCTAGCTCAATACTAAAGAGAGAGAGAGAGAGAGAGAGAGAGAGAGAGAGAGAGAGAGAGAGAGAGGAGGGAGATTGTGTCACATTGCTGAAGCCATGTTATGTCAAGAGATTAGAACATTCTTGTGGGGCATACACCACAGATGAAAATTTCATCGATTCATATATGCTCCCTCCTCTCGACGATTTTTACCTCATCAACATCAATGCTTCATGGATACTCAAACCAACCACAACAAATTAATTCATCAAAAGATCCAAACCAAAACAGAAACTTCCCAATCAATATCAAAAATATGCAGTTTCAGTTCCTTCAACGATGCCATTCCATTTACTATCTTCTATTATGCTTATTATATGCTTTTTAATTTTTTTTTCAGATAAAACCACAATTATTGGTTGTCTCAACCAGCACTAATCAAAATATTATTTACTTAATTATTTACATATTATATATATTATCCTAATTATTTACTGTATAATTCCTTTTGATTAAAAGGTGACATTTGTGTACATGTCTACTCTGATATTCCAGGCAAAAGACTTTCAAATCCGGAATCTCCTCTGGATTAAAATATCTCTGCCCCAATCTCTAAAATTCATTTGTTGCCTCTATTATTCTCCTAACTCTACTAACTTGACTTAGCATTAGTAGAGGCATCTGATGCAAGGAAGCAAGCTTATACAGCATCAGCAAAAAAAAAAAAAAAAAAAATTCCCATTTCACACATCCATTCCTGCAAAAGTTTGTTCAGTTCTTCCTTAAATTTATTTATTGAAGCTGATAGCTTAATAAATAAATTGATAGCTTGATAAATAAATAAATGAATAAATTGGAAGTTAATAGCTTAATAAATAAATTTATTAAACTATCAACTTCCACTACACACTGACGGAAGTTTGTTCCAGCAATGAACAACATGATGGCTAAAGGCAAATTTTTGCAAATCTATTCTAGAACTGTCTTTCCTCAACGTAAATTTATGCCCCCTCAGTGGTGCAATCTGAGTAAGAGGAAGAATCCCATCAGCATTGAGCCTGCTGAAACCATTCAGGGCCTTATACACCACAATCAGATAACCTTGCAGGTGCCTAGTCTCCAGATGTTGCAATTTGCAGAACTTAAGTCGTTCTTCGTAAGAGCAACACTTTGTTCCCCTCACCAATCTCGTTGCCCTTCTTTGTACTCATTCCAGTAGCGCTACATCCTTCCTAAAATGAGGCCCCCCAGACCTGTATGCAGTACTCAAGATGTGCCTGACCAATGCCTTATACAAGGGGATAATCACCTCCTTATCTCTACTAGAAAAATTCCTCCTGTATATCACTGACAAGACTCCATGAGCTGCTCTCACAGCCTGTCTGCACTGCCCAGAAAACTTCATATCTGACTCCACTACCCTGAGTGGAGTACCACACAGTTGGTATGTTACTCTGGGGTTACTGTTTCTCATATCTGGTAGTTTGCATTTGTCAATGTTAATCTTCAGTAGCCACCTCTCAGCCCATCTGCCCAACTTTTCTAGATCCTCTCCAGCAGTTTACCATCTTTACTGTCATTAACAACCCTGCCCACCTTTGTATCATCTGCAAGCTTGGACATTAAGCCTCATATACCTTCATCAATATTATTAATAAATACAGAAAACAGCAATGGACCCAACATTGAACCCTGAGGGACTCCACTAATAACATTAGTCCATGAAGCAAAATGTCCATCGATACTGTCCACTCTCTGTCTTCTACCACTCAACCATCCCTTTATCCATAGCAGCAACTTGCCCTTAATGCCATACTGCTCCAATTTGTACAGCAGCCTTCCATACGCAACAGTATCAAAAAACTTTCCTGAAATCGAAGTATATAACATCAAAATTATTTTTGGCATCTAGTTCCTTTGTGAAAACATCGCAGTACCTAATAAAATTGGTCAGACAACACTTCCCCTTAACAAACCTATGCTATGTGTCTGAACTGGAGCTTCAGTCTTGTTTGCCTAGATGATCCTGTGATCCAGTGACTCCATAATTTTCCCCAGAACAGAAGTTAAACTAACAGGTCTGTAATTATTCGTGTCACCTTTTGAACCCCTTTGTGAATTGGGGATACATTTGCACATCTCCATTCTGTGTGGACCTCCTCTGAATCCAGGGATGTTCTATAATTATGGCTAAGGGTTTGCTTACTTCTTTTGCTGCCTCCTTTAATATAATTGAATACTCCCATCCACCCAATGTACCTTTCTTATGTTTAACTTCAACAATTTCTCCTCCACTTTGCTCAGTTATTACAAAATCATTTAGCTCCCTGTTAGAATTTGATAAACTCCTGCTCCCCCACTTCCCTACAGAATTCCTCATGTGTGAATGTAGAAGCAAAATACTCATTCAGTTTGTCAGCTACTTGAGCAAGATCATTAACAGTCGAACCATCAGTATCAAGTGAACCAATCTGATTCTTCCCCTTCCTTCTAAAGTTTACATAAGTAAAGAAGTCTTTGCTGTTTTTCTTTGCCAAAGATTTCTCATAGCCTGCCTTCACTTGCCTAATCTTTTTTATGACTTGATTACACACTAGCTTATATCTATCATAATTTTCTGTGTCACCTGATACTTTAAATGCAACTCATGCATTCTTCTTCTCTGCCACAAGTCTGATTAGTTCATCTTTATCCAATATAAATTCCCCAACAGTAAAATAATTTTCCTTGGTGATTTTAATATTCACAATTACAGCTAGCTTCAATTTCTTATTTCCAAGGTCCAAGTTGGTAGAGATGCTGTGGCTTTTTTGAATACTAATGAAATTGAAAAACTTGTACATTTACCTAATTAGAATTCCAGGCAATTTAACTATACATACATACTACTATTCTCGATCTTTATCTCCTAAACAACCCTTTTAAAAAAATACATAAAATCAATGGCCATCCACATACTTCAGATTATAGCTCAGTGATGGTCTCCTCTCCAATGGAGCCTCAAGACCATGGCCATTTTCATACTCACATTGTTTCTCATTAGAAGAATGCAAAATGGGAAGGTCTGCATGAATCCCGCACTGCTTTTTCTTAGTGGTGCTACAGTTTTAAATCTTCCAATCCAATAATGTTCGTTTAGATCATGTCAGTGTTATTATTCTTGTCGAATGAAATCCTTTATTATCCTAAAATTTCATCCTTTATCTAAACCTTGAGTTTACAGTAATTGTGCTAAGGTTATTCAATATAAGAATATATTGTTCTAACAATCAACTACTTGCTGGCTGAAGGCACACTTCTGCTTATCTACCCTGTAAATATCCTTCCTTGATTTTAATTTATGCCCTGTAATGTGTGTGTGTGTGTGTGTGTGTGTGTATGCTGAGCAAGAGATATGCTCCATCAGCATTCAGCTTACTTACTTAATCCATTCAAAGCCTTAAGCAGATCAATCAGATCTGCTTAAGGCTTTGATCAATCAAGGTGTCTATTCTCCAGATGCTGCAATTGCAGAATTGATGCCTTTCCTGGTGAGAGCACCTTTTTGTTCTTCTCACTAATCTCACTGCTCTTCTCTGTACCCACACCAACAGATCCACAGCCTTCCTAATATGAGGCTTCCAGACCTGTAAGAAGTACGAAATACGGGGTCTTATACAACAAGATAATCATCTTCTTATCCCTGTTGGCAAAATTCCTGTATATCATTACAAAAATCCAATGGGCTGTCCTGGCAGCCTGTTTGCACTGTTCAGGGAAATTCATATCTGAAATTCTGAAGAGAATCTGAAAAGAACTATATATGAAGATACTTTATATAATTCTTCTAATATGAAGATACTTCATATCTTCATATTTTCTTTCCCCCAAACTTGTGCACACTTTCTTATTCCTCATATTCAACCACTTCCTCAAGAGGGTGAAAAATTCGTCTCTTTCAGTTATCACGATATTGCACTTAACTGTACTTTTTCCAAAGTGATGAAGAAATCCATTAAATACAAGGTTTTATATTACTTAGAAACTTTCCACATGATCAACGATTGGCTATATGGATTCTGTCACTGTCAATCCACTGGTAATATCCTGGCTTATGTTACTAATTTGTGGACAAAAATTTAGTTGAAAATTTTAGCAAAACTCAAGCAGTTGCTCTTAATATTTCCAAGGCATTTAATTGGGTTTGGCATAAAGGTCTAAACAAGCTTCCATTTTATTGCTTGCCTTGTGTTTTGCAACTGGGCAATCAGTGTTTTCTCAGACTGCTCAATGTCATATAATTACTCAACTAATGGTGTTTTCTCCAGAGTTCAGTTATTTTGCCCCTTTTCTTTATCTTTTATAGTAATGATCTTCTTCTAATGACTGGATCCTGTCCATAGTTCTGCTGACAAGAATCATAGTTCTGTTAGCCCAGTTCGTCAAGAGATCCAGTTATTATGACTAGGTTCTTGGTTGGAATGTGGCATCAAAATTGAAGTTCATTAGCCTGGGAATGGGTGGAGCTGTACAGGGTAAGGGTTGGGGTTGGGGATGAGATTTATTATCTGTGAGACTCAAGCAGCTGCTCTTAATGTTCATGTTCTTTGCAGGTGTAATGTGATGCTCCATGAGGGTGCATAAACCTAGTGCAGATAAGCATTTTATTTATACAAAATGCTAAGTCCTGAGTCTATCCTCCTTGGACACCAGAACACATGAAATTTATCTTAAGAATAGACTGATTATCCAAGTTTAGTAAGAGGTGATATCAGTGACAACAGATACACTTAAACAGTAACAACTGTT
Organism: Mastigoproctus giganteus; assembly: GCF_048544385.1. Taxonomy (NCBI): domain Eukaryota; kingdom Metazoa; phylum Arthropoda; class Arachnida; order Uropygi; family Thelyphonidae; genus Mastigoproctus; species Mastigoproctus giganteus. The sequence goes on along the minus strand of NC_143577.1, from coordinate 22,657,698 downwards.
TAATGATATTATTCACGATGACTATTTGCACTTTATGAAAAGTAAATATGACAACAAAATTTCATCTAAGATACATAGGCAGATTGTCCCTCATTCATAGCTATGGCACACATTAACAAGAGTAAATATGATGACTACATTCCATTTGAGGAATCCATGGGCAGCTTAGGGTTATAAAACATTGAAAGTAAATATGACGAAAACATTCCACTTAAGGTACCTAGGCAGCTTTAGGCCAAACTTTTAATACATTAATAAAAGTAAGTGTGCATATTATTACAAGAATGAATGAATGTTAAATTAATATTGTAGCCATAGGGATAATCAAAGGATGGCTCCTTATCTATAATACTCCATAATCCTGTTGGGAAAAATATGTATGGTCTCTTACCAAAGAAGTGCTAGAAGCGGGCAACTGGGCCAAGCGCGAAATCTAGTCTTCTTTGGGTCAGAGATTGCTGCTCCTAGACTAACTTCAAATTCTTGATGTAGCATCCAACACTGAGTCAAATGAATAAACTTCCCTTCCCCCTGCCATTTGTTTATTCAACCCTTATATACTAATTTTCTACTCAATTAATTACATTTTAGGTAAGTTATTTGTATTAACCCAAATTACAGTTCATCTGCCTGTCTTGTTGTTAACATTTATGACCATTTGTGGTTCAGCTGCAAATTCATAATAGACATTGGAAGAGGTTAGAGTTGATGCTTTTGAACAAAAATTCTATCAATGCAATTTTTTAGACTACAAATCTCTGTGATATCCAGTGGCAACAAATTTGGGCCAATGTAATATGATTAACAGCCATTTCTTGGGTTTCTTTAAACACACCTGCATACATTGTCTGGAGCTGTTTACAACAGTAAATCACCACAGGAAAATGGATGCCATCAGCAATAGCTAATAAGTGAGATAACAAATCGGTGGGGGTTTATCAAGTTAGAGCTGCAAGATTAATCTGAATTTTTCAATTTGGATTCACAAGATATTATTTAATATGAAGTAGATGGTAAAAATAAAAGGAAGGGGAGCAAAAAGAGGTGGCCTTGACACATGCTGAGCAAACTTGCTGTAAAATTTGTTTCATTTCTTGTTGCCAACTGTTGTAACATTTTGCTTTGTTTCTTGTTGTGAACCAGACACTTCCTAGATGTCAAGAATGTGATTCTTTCAGACTATGTTGTTCAGCCAAATTCAGTTACAGCATGACATGTGACAGTGAGGAATGCCTAAACTCTTGTGGTCAGAGAACAGAGGGGCAGGGATTGTAATGATGGGAGATAGTGAAAGACGAAATTACGTATTCACTAGTGAATATGTAATGAAAGGGATAGAATGAAAATACATTGTAACACATTCCCCCACTGCTTGGTGCAATTTTTGGCTTCACTGACAAAAGTCATCTCCTCAGGGTAGTACCTAAAATATAATGAACACAGCCATCCCACTGTGTTTTCTTTCAGCTCACCCAGCAAATACATCCAATCTAAAGATTTAATCACACAATTTCATCAATTTAAAATGAAGAGATATAAGGATTAGGAATTATAAATATATAGTTGCAACCATAATACACAAAGTAGACTAAATTTTACAACCTCTTATCCTCTTAAAATTTAAATAAATAAATAAATAAAATAAAAATTTCCATTTTTAGAAACGATACTATTGTCTATAATAGTTTCCCATTAGAGTCATATAGATTAGAAAGAAAATTTTAAAATGTGAGGTATTTTTAAAGGTATTAAAGGTGTATAAGGCCTTGAATGGGTTGAGCAGGCTCAATGCTGATGGTATTCTTTCTCTTCCTCAGATTATGAACCTGAGGGGGCATAAATTCAAATTGAGAAAAGACGGTTGTAGAACAGTTGTGTGGAAATTTGCCTTTAGCCAGTAGGTAGTTGAATGTTGGAACAAACTTCCATCTGCCGTTGTGGAAGTTGATATCTTAAATAAATTCAAGGGAGAACTGGACAATCTTATAGAGCAAATGGATGTGTGAAATGTAATTTTTTTTTTTTTTTTGGCTAATGCTGTATAAGCTTGCTTTCTTGCATCTTATGCCTTTACTAATGCTAATTTAACTAGTTTAATAACTTAACTATTATATTAAAAATATATATTTCAGAGGAGCATGCATCCACCTTCTGTGGTAAAAAATTGATAACACAATATTATTATTGTATTATCAATTTTTTACTCATTATCAAATTTTGTAAATTATATTAAATACCCATTTCTGGGCACTTTCATTTTACTTTTGTCCCAGATAGCACAAACAACTTGGAACAGAGTAAGTTATGGAATCTACAAAGTCAGATCATGCAATAAGAAGCATTGGAGTTTAGCTCTACTGTCTTGATGGATAGCACTCAAGCATATATGGCTTCTAGCCCTCATTTAGCTGCCAACTACATCAATTAGGTGGGTCTGTTGCAGTTAGAAGTCTGATTCATTGCTACAAAGAATAAACAAAAATGTAACAGCATACTGAAGGTACGAGTACCTCATCAAATTAGGGATCTCTTGGTTAAGAGGTCTAGAATTTTTATAAATTGGTCTTCATACTGGACCAAAGCTATTGTGTTGGTGACTCAACGTTACAAATGTCTAAGGTATGGACACTGCTAAAAACTATAAGGGTGAGGTGCACTGTGGACACTGTTCCGTCAGTGGATAACTTTTTAAAGAATGCTCCATTCTCAATGAACTGCCTAGGTGCATCAATTACCGGAAGAAACTTCATAATTTTTCCAGCAATCAGCCACTATCTGGCTAAAGGCAAATTTTCACACATCTATTCTACATATTCTCAATGAATACAGAATAGATGTATCTATTCTCAATTTGAATGTATGCCCCTTTAGGTGTGTAATCTGAGCAAGAGGAAGAATCCATCAGCATTGAGCTTGCTCAAACCATTCAATACTTATACACCTCAGTCAGATCACCTTGCAGGTGCCTAGCCTGCAGATGCTGAAATTTGCAGAATTGAACTTAAGCCTTTCTTGGTAAGCTTTGTTGCCCTCACTAATCTTGTTGCCCTTCTTTGGACTCCTTCCAGCAGCTCTACATCCTTCCTAAAATGAGACCTTCAGACCTGTATGCAGTACTCAAGGTGTGGCCTTACCACTGCCTTATACAAAGGGATAATCATTAATCATCTCCTTATCCCTGCTAGCTAACTTCCTATATATATCATTGACAAGGCCCTATGAGCTGCTTTGGCAGCCTGTCTGCACTGCTCAGGAAATTTCATATCTGACTGCACAATTGCCCCCAGGTGGTCTCTTTCATTCTCTAACTCTGAATGTAGTACTGCATATCATATTGGCACCTCCATAGCCAGGTGGGAAGGAGCAACAGTGCGTAGCACACGCTTCTTAATTAGACTGGGGTTCGAGCCCATCACCACCAAATATGGAGGATGCGGAAAGGTAAGGGAATGACCACCGCATGTTCCCGGAGCAATATGGCCTTAGTTGCTAATGCTCCTAAAAACCAAACAACAAACAAACAAACAAAGCATATCATAGTATCCAATCAAATTGGTCAGACAAGACCAATTTGCTGGAAAAATTACGAAGCTTCTTCCAGCAATTGATGCACCCTTAACAAACCATGCTACGTCTGAACTATAACTGCAGTCTTGTCGAGATGATTCTGCAACTTGTTCTGCAATGCTTCTTTAACCAGTGACTCCATTATTTTTCCCAGAACAGAAGTTAAACTAACAGGTCTGTAATTACTCTACTAATTGCTGAAGATGAAATATGTAAGGTAATCACCTATGTCAATGAATACCTGGGGCAACATGTGCTGAGTATTTCAGTACTCTGTGGTGGGACAGTATGCTTTACAGGGTAGGAGCGCCCTGTGTCCCAACAACTTCTATCAAGTTCTGAGGAATTACTTTTGAGCAGAAGTATTATTAGATCTGGATGCAATCAGGAGGTCTATTTGGTTGAATGAGGTTGTCCTCAAGGATCGGTTTTGGTGTCTTTCATGTGGAGCATTGTGCTTGACAAGTTTTTAGAGCATAATTTGGAGAGTGTTTATAAAGTGGCTTATGTGACCTAGTGCTCCCTATTTCTGGGGAGTTCAGAAAACAGACTGATCAACATGCTTGAGATCTGGTCTGGTCTGCATAAGCTCTCCATCTTTAAGTTGAAGATGGCAGTAATGCTATTCAAAGGCAATCTAAGCTTGATGAGGCCACCTTTAGTTAGGCATGGGGATGTCTCTCTCTAAAGTATGTCATTCAAGTAAGATAGCTTGGACTGTTGCGGGGGGGGGGGACTGTTTTTCATTGCATATTGCGACATTCGAAGGACAATATGAGGCCTATGATAAGCTCTAGAGAATGGTTCATAGGGATTGGGCTATTAAGGGTAGATCCCTTAATCTGTCCTATAACTCTGTGCTTGTTTCTATCATACCTCTGGGATTGTGTACAGAGAGGGCTGCCACTTCTCTAACCTTAAAAATTAGGACATTTGGGCAGAAAATTCTGGACTTGTGAGGATTCCTTTCCCTACTGTACCAAAACACACCTTACATTCTCTTACAGTCTTTTCAAAAATGCCCATGCCTTTAATAACAGTTTATTATGATAATAGGGTAATAACACAGTAACTGGCAAAGTAATAACATGTTAAATATTTTAATTGAATATCTCAAATCCCTTAAATTAACAGAATTTGCACTTACCATTCTTATGCAGATTGCTTAACTTGTAAAAAATTATACACAAAAAATTTACTTATGGTATGAATAAAAAAAAGTACTTTTTTTTATTTTTCTCAGCATAAATTATTTGCTGTTGTCTATATTTCTTTTATATTTTTCCACCGATGCAATTTTTCTTTGTTAATCTGTGTTTTTGGATAAATATGAATGGAAATCTTTACACACATGTCACTGAAATTGAATTTTGTAGGCATTAGTCCTATAATAGAATCCACAGTAAATGAGTTTCTATCCTTAGACCACTGCATCTCCATCATTGAAAACAGTCTTTCGATAAATGCACTATGTGGTGGTATGGAAAATAAAAATTGAGCAATTATTAACAGCTCGAAGAAAACTCTTCATTCTTACAGTGGCTAAAATAATCTTACATTACAAGGAACAGAAACATAGTATCCTTAATTACCGTTACAATTTTTTTTAAATTGCAAAACTGATCAAAGCACTTTACATCATCCACACACTCCTTTTGTAAGAAGATACCTAATTGTTGAAATCACACTATCCCATTCAAGTGGCTCTCTTAAAGACATCCGCCTGATTGAAAAAACTCCTTCCCGTGGTTTCAAACACATGTCCAAGTATTCAGTGCATTACCTCCAGGGGCTCACATCTGGTGAGTATAGGCTTGGCACACTCAGAGTCCTGAGCTGGACATCATCATTCTTCTCTTTCTTGGTGATTCCTTTCTACTTCTCTCTCTGTCTCTCAGGGTAATAGGGAATTTTTTCTTTTTGGCTGGTGCAGCATAAGCCTCAGGCTTCCTTGAACCATATGGCTAATAATAATAATAATAATAATGATGATGAATATAAATTCTAGATATTTACTCTGAAAACTCCACATTTCTCTGTATATCCCTCTTCTTGCCTCTTCTCCAACATTTCCTTCACTTTGAGGGAAATGAACTGACATTTACTTATTTCTGACAGAATATCCCTTATGGAAGCAAGAGCTTCAATAACTGCACGAACAAAATGTCAGTAAATCTGAACACACAATAAACTCCTCAATGTTGATCTGTGTTGTTTACAGCCAGAAGTAGAGTTTGTTTGTTATTTGGCTTTTAGGAGCATTAGCAACTAAGGCCATATTGCTCCGCGGATATGCAGTGGTCATTCCCTGACCTTTCTGCATCCTCTGTATTTGGTGGTCATGGGCTCGAACCCCGGTCTAATCAAGAAGCACATGCTATGCATTGCTGCTCCTGCCCACCTGGCTATGGAGGGGCCTCGGAAGTAGAGATTCTTGGGATTACTTCCACAAAGCTGATGGTGCCTCCGTAGCCAGGTGGGCAGGAGCAGCAGTGCGTAGCATGTGCTTCTTGATTAGACTGGGGTTCGAGCCTATGAGCCACCAAATACGGAGGATGCAGAAAGGTCAGAGAATGACCACTGCATATACCCGGAGTAATATGGCCTTAGTTGCTAATGCTCCTAAAAACCAAATAACAACAACAACAAAGCTGATTGGTGCATGCCTTACAAATTTTACCAATGATAAGGATCAAGAGATTTTCGAATTTTAAGAGCCAAAATTCTGTCCAGACAGTCCATGATACGTAAAAAATGAGGACATGTCTGGGAAAATTAGAACAGATAGCAGCCCTATGTACAGAGGCAAGTAAGATTTTTGTCAGAAGACAAAAACCTTACTTACTTTGCTCTCTTGTGGATAACCAGAGCATGCGGAACTATTTCATCTGATGCAGTGTGTGTGTGATATCCGGAAAGATTGGTTGGTTTGGGTTTTATTGGTGCATTAGCAACTGAGGCTATAATGCACCAAAACCAGGTCATATAAAAGATAACAGTTAAAATTTCAGTGACCTAACCATTTAGATCACTATGCCAAAGCATATAACAATAAAAATATGTAAAAAGGATATAAAAGAGTAAATTTTAAATGAGAATGAAAAGGTTTAATGATTTTAGATAAGTAAAATTGGCTGTCACATGGTCATTGCTGGATAAAATTTGACTGATTGTATAAGGCTTAGTCAGATGATTAAAAGCAGGAAAATATAAAACATTTCTGTCTATAATGTGGACCCTTAGATAAAATATGTCATATGGTAAAAAAGGTGTAATGGTGCTCACATATAGAGGAGTCATTAACTCTCAGCAGGAACAAATGTGTAAGATAACTGTGTCATAAGTAAAGGCAAGCAAGCAGGCCAGGGTTTCTGGTGCCTATGCAGAAGTGTATTTGGTGCCATTGAAGTTGTAATAAATACTACAATTTTGAATAAACAGAAATGAAAATACATAAAATGCATTTGTTATGAATTTTATTTACATCAATTACATTCTCACTTTACGTGCTTCAATATTCACAAAATCATGTACAAGTTCAGATACATGTAATTGTTCACAAATATCGTGTTCTATAGATATCATTGCCAGATTTACAAGTCTATCTTGTGATATAACTGATCTTAAATAGTTTTTAATGAGTTTTAATTTGAAAAATGATCTCTCCCCATTTTCGACATTCACCGGAATTGTTAATAAAATTCTTAGGGCTATTGTCATATTCGGAAAAAGCAATTTACTTGGGCAAATTAATTTGAAAGTTTCATAGGGATTTTTAAATTTGTCTAAATCTAATTTAAAAAGATCTCTGAAGATTTTTAACTTGCAATTCTTTATTTACACAGTCAATATTATGAAGTACTTTATTCCATATAGCCAATCTGCATAAAAAATGGATAGTCTATTTGTACAAACAGACTTTAAGCAATACTGATAGTTTCCGCATTTGCATATGTATCTTCAGTATTAATTAAGACTTCATGAACTTTTGTTATTTGTAAGAACAAAGATTTTATAGCTCATCCTATGGATGACAATCTTCTGTCTCTATGTACTTTTAAGTGAAATCTTCAAAGTATATTCATTAAATTTTCCCAGTGACTAGTGGAACCAGAAAAAAAAAGTAAATATTCTATGAACAATGCCAAAAAAACTTATCATCCTAGACGTTATTGATGCTGCATGTAAACCAGCTAAATTAAGGCTATGTGCCGAACATGCAAATTCATTTTTTTAATTATTGCCTGTATGCCATTATATTTTCCCACCATATTGTCCCCGTTATCGTATCCTTGCCCCTTTACATTTTTAATGTCAAGCCATCCTTTTCTAATTTGCATTTTTACATTTTTAATGTCAAGCCATCCTTTTCTAATTTGCATTTTTACATTTTTAATGTCAAGTCATCCTTTTCTAATTTGGTAAGAATTTCTGTCCCCAATCCAATGGCAATATTTTCTTTACTTTCTATAAAATCAATGAAAATCTCTTCTATTGATATTTTTCTGTCATTTATAAGTTAAGTGCAAATGCATCATTAATACACAGCCAATTCTAAATTAGCAAAATATTTGCAAAGGCGGAATTGTTTTAAGTTATATCTCATATTGTGAATACCTTCACAATGAGTTGCCATGATATTGCACTACTTTGAATTAGTAACGCTTCACCCAAAGGAGAAGACTGATGTTACTTATTCTCAGTGGATACCACCACACAAGCGGCACCATTTCAGGGCTATTTTGTATATGTGTGGGATAATAACTCGACTATCCACTTGTCCCTATTAGACTTAGAAAAGCAAAAAGGTAGAGGGAAAGTAATAGTAGGAGTGGAAGAGGAAAAGAAACATTGTAGAAGAATGAAAGGGACAGTAACTCTCTGAGCAGTGCAGACGAGCTGCAAGAGTAGCTCATGGTGTCTTGTCAATGATATACAGGAATTTTTCTAGCAGGGATAAGCAGGTGATTATTCCCTTGTATAAGGCAATGGTTAGGCCACATCTTGAGTACTGTATACAGGTCTGGAGGCCTCATTTCAAGAAGGATGTAGAGCTGCTGGAACGGGTACAGAGAAGGGCAACAAGATTAGTGAATGGAACAAAGGGTTGCTCTTACGAAGAAAGGCTTAAGTTTTGCAAATTACAGAGTCTGGAGACTAGGCACCGGCAAGGTGATCTGATAGAGGTGTATAAGGCTTTGAATGGTTTGAGCATGCTCAATGCCAATGGGATTCTTCATCTTGCTCAGAATAATCACCTCAGAGGGCATAAATTCAAATTGAGGAAGGACGGATGTCGGATAGATGTGCGGAAATTTGCCTTTGGCCAGCGGGTGGTTGGTTGGTGGAACCGACTTCCATCACTTGTTGAAGTTGATAGCCTAAACAAATTTAAAGCTCAACTGGACAGGTATTTCGAACGAACAGAGGGGTGAAATGGGAGTGGTGTGTGTTTTTTTTTTTTTTTTGGCTGATGCTGAATAAGCTTGCTTTCTTGCATCATATGCCTCTACTAATGCTAATGCTAACTCCTTCAACTCATACCATTCAAAAACTCATAAACTCCTCAAATAGGCAACGCTTCTCCAGTAGAGAAGACTGTTGCCTATTCTTGGAAACTCCAGACATCATCAGGCTCCCCCTGGTGCCGTTTCAGGGCTATTTATATATGTGTGGGATAATAACTCGACTATCCACTTGTCCCTATTAGACTTAGAAAAGCAAAAAGGTAGAGGGAAAGTAATAGTGGGAGCGGAAGAGGAAAAGAAATGGTGAAGAAGAGTGAAAGGGAAAGTAACTCCAACTCACACCACTCAAAAACTCAAACTCCTCGAATAGGCAACGCACAGTGGAGAAGGCTGTTGTTACCTATTCTTGGAAACTCCGGACATCAGGCTCCCCCTGGTGCCGTTTCAGGGCTATTTGGTCCTTCTTCAGTGGGTGGGTAGGTACCCAAGTGATGCAATGATGGCAAAACAGTTATGAAGTATAACTCCACAATATGAGAGATGCCTGATGGTGTATGATGTATTAAGACTATAATGTGTTTAAAAACAATGCGTTTTAAAATAATACTGGCCAGAATTTCATTTCTGATTATTTCTTGCATTAAGAGATTCTTACCTATAATTTATAAATTTTAATGATTTGTTATTTTAATTAAATTTGGAGCACAGATAAATAAATAATGTTGTTTATTGTAGACTAGAATTCTAGAACAGCATTTTTAAAAATTGTTTCATTGAGGCATATGCACAAATTGAAATAAATTTTAGTATATAAACACAGATATTTTATTAACTACCATTTACTATTTTACACAATATACTTAGTACTTGAATTGGAAAAATTTGACAAGGGGAATGCTAAATTTTTTTTAGTAAGGTAGTATATTACACATTTTATTGCACATACAGTATTGTAATATTTTAGAAAATAATTACAATTTAGAGGCACAAATTTAAAAAAAATGAGATAATGGTCACTTTTTTTTGTATCCATAAAAAAAATATATATATGCAGCATTCGAAAACCCACTTCATTGTAGTCGATTGTTCATTGTCAAGCTATATGACTGCCACGATTAGAAAAAGAAAAACTTGATAATACATTATTTTAAATAGGAATTTGCTCGCAATCTGTATTTTTGCAATATAAAAAAGTATTTTAACAAGGAAAACATTCTACTCAAACAATTTACAAGAAGAACTGCACCCTCCCAATTCGATTACTGTGTCTAAAACTCATTTTGGAAATGAGACAAAAATCGGATTCTAAGACATATATTTTAAATAACTAATAATTGCATATATTTTTATAACCTATAAAAATAAAATATATGGTTACAATTCAACTAAAAGCAATTAAGTACATAAAAGAAAGGTTTGTTTATAACAATTTATTAAAACTAACTTTTTTAATGTGGAGATGAAACAACTGAATAATTAAAATTATTTATTAGGGTCACACATAACTGATTACATCTACCAATGTGTTTTGTGTCTGTAAATTGCATGTGTTCTCTGGTGTCGATTTGCCTGTTTTGCTGGATGAAAAACCCCAGTTTCTGGGGTAAAAAATCTTGCTATCTACACCTGAGACCGACTAACTCAGCATGGAGTGAAAAAAGTCCAGAGGTGGAAACAATGCATACAAAGTTAAGTCTCTCATAATCCGTTCATTGTATGGAAATGTTCTTCATTCTACGGTAACTATTTTAAATGTAATTGTAATTACTTAGAGGAATTCAAAAAAAATTTGCTATAAAGAAGTTCAAAGTTCATTAAACAGAGGTCTGACTGTAATCGAATCAAAAATAAACCAATATTAAAATACATAACTGGTCAAGTGCTCCCTTAAATTGCTGTGGCTGGGGTTGTAGCTGATTTTGAACTATATAGTATCGATGTAAATACACCATAGTTAACCCATAAACTTGAACTACGTATGTAGCGTAGAAGGCATCGTTTTAATTGTATCTCATATTGTGGTTACCTTCACAACAAGATAGTTGCTATTGCATTACTCAAATAAATAATGCTTCTCTTGTAGAGAAGACTACTGTTATTTATTTTCAGCGGTACCACCACCCAGATGATCGAATTCGAAGCTATTGGGCTTCATCATCAGTGGGCGGGTAGGTACCCAGGTAATGCAACAAGCCATCACAGTTGCGAAGTTATATCCACAATATGAGAGATGCCAAAAGGGTGTGGTAGTAACGTATTTTGAAAACGAAATGCACAAGGCATAATCTTTATGGGTTTTGATAATTAACTATATAGTATCGGTGTAAATACACCATAATTAATCCATAAACTTGAACTACGGTGTATTTACACCGATACTATATAGTTAATTATCAAAACCCATAAGGATTATGCCTTGTGCATTTAATTTTCAAAATACATTACTACCACACCCTTTTGGCATCTCTCATATTGTGGATATAACTTCGCAAATGTGATGGCTTGTTGTATTACCTGGGTACCTGCCCACCCACTGATGATAGGCCAATAGCCTTGAAACATGTCTGTAGGCTAGTTTGTGAATTGTTTCGTTCATTGGTGTTCTACTCGTTCTGAAGGTTGAGGAAAGTGTCCGATCGTATCAAGAGGTTAGCGGTGGTCCTTTCAGCTGAGGTTACCCGTTGTGGGGAACCTCCTTTAGGAGGGTAGTAAGTGATTGATTTTCTTTTGTTTTACATTTCTTTGAAATTTATTTCTGCCAAGTTAGGTATTTTCTTTTTTCGTTTTGCTGGTGTCAGGCAGGACACGGGATTTTTTAACTATTCATTTTCCTTAAGGAACCGAGATTAATTATGGCACAGTTCTTTTTTAGAGAAAGAACAGTGGAGTTTCAGACTACAGAGGTTTGTCCAATTAGAGAGGTAATGCGGGGAGTGACTCAAGTTGTTTCGGTTCACGAGATAAAAGGATTAACTCCATTACCGAGGCAGAAATATCAGTTGGTCTTGAAAACAATAGAGGCAAGAGGAAAGGGTTTTCTATTAGAAACGTAATGATCAAACCCGTGCAAATTGGTAACATACGCAAAGTGGTTACTATTGACAGGTTTCCGGTAGAAATGTTTAATAATCCTGTCGAGAGTTTTTTTAACAAGTTTGGTACGGTTGTTAAGATTCACAGGAAAGAATATGAGGAATGGCCAGGCGTAGAAACAGGTACGGTGCAAATTCATAATGACATGAAAACGCCCGTGCCAAACATCCTTGATTTGATGGGTCATAGGTTATTAATAAATTACCCAGGAGTTCAGAAAGTTTGCTTGAGGTGTGGAGGTAAAGACCATTTGGGAGCAGAATGCCAAAAATCACGTTGTTTTAATTGTAATGGAACCGGTCATATTGCGGCCAACTGCCTTAATAATTGTAAAAAATGCGGAGCTTCCATGCATAAATTCATACAATGCCCGGAACGCACGTTTGCCGAAAGAGTTTCTGGTGGGGGGAGGACAACAGAAAGCGAGCAAGCCGCCAAAAGATATGCCTAATGCTGAGAGCGCGGAAACTATAGTAGCGCAGAGGGGTGAGACGCAGATTAAAGAAATCACACCAACGTTTACAATAGCGTACGATATGTTGGTAAACACAATTGGAACACGCAGAACTAACCGAGGATATGTAAGCGGAAAATACAGTACAAAATGTACATAAGTGGGGGGAGAAGGAAGAAATAAGCAGTAAAACTAAAAGAGCAAAAGGGGGAACAGAGGAAATTCAAGAAGAGACCGAAACAAAACAAATAGAGGAGGAAGAGGTATCAATTTTGTCAGGCGGTAAGAAAGATTGCAAAACACTTTCGGCGTCTGATTCAGATGGCATACAAACGAGGGAATATGAAGGAATAGAATGGTTAAATGTAGTAGGAAACACAAAAGAATACAGGGAATATAGGCGAAGCTTGGCGGAAATTGTTAAAACTCGAGGAGAACCGAATTTTCTTTGGAATGAAAATGAGGAGGGTTAAGTAGTTAATATTCAGTTCAATTGGGGCGATTTCGTTATTTCCAATATTAAAAACAAGAATGTTGGAGATCTCATGGTGTTGCTCACCAGTAACAAGTTAAAGTAAAATGCCGAACATAGGAATATCTTAGCAGAAATTCTAGTAAAGTTCTGCTCATAATGTCCGGAATAACATTTATGTTGTTAAATGTTCAGGGTCTGAGAGCGATTAACAAACAAAGGATGATATGGCAAATTATGATGAACATGGGGGGGGGGCGAAGATTTGGTTTCTACAAGAAACCCACTTCGCAAGTTTAGCAGACATCCAGCAGTTTCAAAACAGATACCGGTTGTTAGGATTTTAGAGTTTTGTGACAAATCGATCCACAGGGGTGGGAATAGTAGTGGTTCCTCCAATTTTAGGGACTGTACGACTGGCGGGTAGGGATACAGAAGGTCGGGTTGTGGCAGTGGATTGGAGTTATGGGGGGCACACAATTAGACTAATCTGTGTCTATAGTCCAAATTCCACTTTAGAAAGGAAAACTCTGTTTCAGGGGCTGGGCAACTATATGAGGGGGGGGGTGCAGTGGGTTATAATGGCAGGGGACTGGAGCTGGGTTCCTGACCCCCATTATGGACAAAATTCTGGTGGGTACCCTGCATCATGGTACAGGGCAGGTTCGTGAATTAATCGAGGTTTGTACTAAATTGGACTTGGTAGACGTCTGGAGGGAAAATAATCCGGGGAAACGAGCGGCCACGAGAATAGCCAATAATATAGGAACTAGGATAGATCACATTTATGCAACAAGTCAGTTGAAGGATAAGATAACAATGATACGGCATGTGAAATTTGTGGGAGGTCGACAAGTTTCAGATCACATGGCAGTAATGTGGAAGGGAGATTTATTTACGAACGTTAGTCTGGGTAAAGGCTATTGGAAGCTCAACCCAGCAGTTCTGGAGAGAGAGGACTGGGACTTTACAACAGTTATTAAAAAGATAGTAAAGCAAGGTGGTAATGAGTGGGAAATGTTGGTGAAAATTAAAGAAAGTGGTAAATCATTTTATTACTCCAAAATTAAGGAAAGAAACGAACAACACAGAAATAGACTGAAAGATCTCTTACAAGAAAAAAGAATTGACCAATGGTGCGGGGATAAAAGGGCAACAGTGGAAGTACAAGCGATTATTGATGGTATAATATTGGAAGAAGAGAAAGAAAACGCGCGAAAAATACAGCTGAAATTTAGGGAGGCTGATAGTCCTTCAGCTGCGTTTTACCAAAGAAGACTAAGGCTAAATAATTTAGCCAAAACGGTTCAGGAAATTAAAGACGATGACAATACACATTCAACAATGCTAACTATTATGAATAGTTTTGTAAATTACTATGAAAAAGAGCTTGCTTTGCAGAAATAAGAGAGAGAGACAACTCCATTTGGACGATTGGACAATTCACACCCGAGCAAAAAGCATTACAGGACAGGGAAATAATTATGGGGGATCTAAATGTGGCTCTAAAATCATGTAAATTATGACGCGTGCCAGGACCGGATGGTTTGGGGGTTGAATTTTATAAGAAATTTTGGAAGTTATTAGCGCCTATTCTTCTGGCCATCTTTAACAAATTTTTTCAGGAAGGGGTTGTACCCGAAGGCTGGACGGGATTTAACGAAAATTGCTAACTGGAGACCTATAACGTTGGCTAATTGTGACTACAAAATATTTGCAAAGATTTTGACAACTAAGTTAAAACGCGACGTAACCCAGGTAGTTAGAAGCACACAGTGCTACGGCATACCGGGGAGGCAGATAGAATATAACCTTTGGCTATTAAAAGATATATTAGAATATCGGAAAAGAAAGAGTTACAATTTAGCATTAGTGGCAATCGACCTAGAAAAGGCTTTCGATAGAATCGACCACGACTACCTTTTCTCTATAATTAAAGATATGAACATAGGATCTCAGTTGTTTACAGTCCTGAGAAATCTATATACACGTAGTAGCACACGACTTTTGATAAATGGAGAAATTTCAAAAAACATTAAAATTGATAGGGGAGTAAAACAAGGAAGTCCACTTAGTCCTTTGTTATTTACGTTAGCACTGGAACCACTACTGGGAAGAATAGACAGAACTGAGGCCATTCAGGGGATACCGCTGCCAAAGCCGGCAGAGCAGTGTAAATGTATAGTGTATGTGGATGATGTTACCGCCACTCTCACTACGAGTTATGCGGTGGAAGAATTTATGTCACTCGTTACTTCTTTGGGTAAGAAGTCGGGGTTAAACATAAACGAAGACAAGACTAGGATCAAATTGTAGGGGAATGGATACATTTGGCCTTTACCACAACGAGAAGTGGAGTCGGATAAATCAATCCAAATATTGGGAGTTCCGTTTAGAGAGAGTCCCATGCTACCCATAGGAGGGCTCACCACTAAAATACGGGAAAGTTTAAAAGAGTGGGAAGTGGGATAATTTTCTTTTGAGAACAAATCCATTATTGTTAGAACCATAATTCTTCCTATAATCTTATACACGGTGTTTATAACAGGAATCACAACTGGGACAATGAGACGATTTTAGGTTGCAACATTTCAGTTTCTATGGGGAGGAAAACGGCAAGAGATAGCGCAGAAATTTTTATTTTTATAGTGGGAAGATGGGGGAATAAGTATTCCAAAAATTAATTTGAGGTGTAGCTGTAAGAGACTGCAGGATGTGGCTAATATGGTGCAAACTAACCATTTAGTAGTGGTACTGAAAAAATATTTTATGGGATTTAATACAGCCTTAATTAAAGGCGCCAATTCTCTAGGGCCAAAAGCAGAGACAATTCCTATATATTACAAAAAAATTCGGGATATGTGCACGCAGTTAAGGGAGAAAGATATAGATCCTTTTAAGGGTGGTTTAAAACGACTCTACTGGGCACTGTTTAACTCAGAAAATCCAGAAAAGCCAAATTTAGGAAACCATAATGCGCAATTGTTTTTTTAAAAATCTAAAAATTGGCGAAAACTACCCATTGAGTATTGATTTTTCGTGGAGGGTTGGCTACGGAAATATACCAGTGAACGATATTACGTATAGATTTAGTCAGACAGGCAACAGATTATGCGAATTTTGTACCAATATTGAAACAGTGTACCATTTATTTTATTACTGTCGATTCGCACAGGAAGTTTGGAAAAGAATTTGTAGATTTTTGAGGATAAGACAGTTCACACTAGAGGAGGTAATTTACTTGCAATTCGATCATCCCTTGGGCAAGAAAAAAATGTTCACGATATTTTTAATTACAGAGACAAAATATCATGTGTGGAAGCTTCGAAAACGGAAAAGGTTTGGGACCTTTAGGGGATATCTTTGGGACTTGAAACAAACAAACAATGTCTGCTCCATGCAAAGGTTTTTACAGTTGGAAAAATGGCGTTTAGGGTCTGATAAGTTTCTGAAAAGGTGGGGAGAGCCACCTCTTCTGTGCAGTTTGGTTGGAGATGAGGTTCATCTAAAGTACTGGTTTTAGTTATTTGAAAAAAAAAAAAAAAAAAAAAGCACCTGGGTTTTTTTTTCGTTTATTATAAAATTCAGTTTTCTTGATAAAAATGTAGATCTCTTAGGCTCTCATCAAAACAGTTCCATGACATAGGTTTAAATTTTATAACTCATTTGTTTGGTTTAATAGACCTGGTCCAATGGGTTATTTTTCACATTAAATTCACAAATAGCTTTGAAATGATCGTCTGAATTAAGATTTTTCATGATTTAGGTTTGGATTTTATAATTCATTTGTTTGATTTAATAGATCTGGTCCAATGGGTTTTTTTCACATTAAATTGACAATAGCTTCGAAACGATCGTCTGGGGGGGTGGTACCGCTGAAAATAAATAACAGTAGTCTTCTCTACTAGAGAAGCGTTATTTATTTGAAGTAATGCAATAGCAGCTATCTCGTTGTGAAGGCAACCACAATATGAGATACAATTAAAAGGATGCCTTCTACGCTACATACTTTTATTTCAAAATACATATATTTTGAAATAAAAGCCATCGTTTTGAAATACTAGTCATCTTGCACGCTCCTAAGCTGTGAATAGACACAGGGTGCAATTTTGCTATACAATTCAATAATAGTTTATGTTTGTATATTGACTTTAAAGTCAGTATTTATTGACTTTAACTAAGATACTTTTATCAAATATTATTATAATAAAAGTTTTGAATTTTGGCATCCCCAGAAATTGGTGCCCCTATGCTCTGCTTACCAGGCTTACCTTTTCCTACAGCCCTGCGAGCAAGAACAACTTTCTCTCTGCAGTTCCTGCACAGACTAGATCCAGTGTTTTTACAGGCTTTATCTGACCTGATTCAGCTTGTTCATGACCTGCCCATGTCAACTTGGTTGCCACTGGGAGTGTAATCTATTGCACATTACTTGCATGTAGTCTGTATAGAGGTATTAACAAGTTAGGATTATCCTGGGGTTTTAGTGACCTGGTTGCAGCATCAGCCAATTCATTACCCTTGATTCCATGTGCCTGTAGTATATTTAAAGAGTTTTTATACATCAAACACCTTTGGTATTGCAGGTTTTAATGTGGCCCAAGGCTAATTCTATAGCATACAATTCTGCTGAGATATGCTGTATTTGTCAGGAATCTTCTCAGATATAGTGCTATCCAGGAAGATGGCAGCAGCCCTGACAGATGACTCTGAAATCGAGCCACCAGTGAAGACAGGCAAGAAGTCAGAGTATTCAGCTTGGTGGGTAGCACACAGTTGTTGGAAGGCAGACTTTTAAGTGGTGGTCTTTCCCCAGGTTTTAAAAGAGAAGTAGCATGAGAGTATTAAGCATACCACGGTGGTGGCAATTATCATGATAACTCAGCCACATTGTCTACCATAATGTTCAATTACCGTAGCAAATTTTGAATACAAATACCATAGAGACAGCTTTGCAGATGTTATAGAGGTTTTCCCAACATGGCTCAAAAATGGATGCCCATGTGGGGTGGTCTGGAATTGATTTTAGTTTAAAGGTGTACTGTAATGGCAATTGCTTTTGTTGAAGAAACAAGGATGGTTTGGTTGCTACTACATATCAGGTGGTAGATGACTTTCATCAACCGGTGAAATACCACCACTTTGCTTATTGGAGGCTTGAAGTGGTGAAACCCATGTTAAGTCTCTAGAGCAAAGTTTCCGGCATCCCCCTTCCCCCATACTTCTCCTTCAACCCATGCATGGTACTAAGTACTATAGGTTTTGATACCTTTCGTGTTTGGGGTTTTCATAAAAAAAAAAAAAAAAAAAAATATAGACTCTGGGTCAAGCCATTTCAGTAGGCTGTTTCTAGTTGATGCATAAATCCTGGGACCTGTAATCTAATTTAGAATGCAAGAGTGCACAATAAAGTTGAAATAACATGCAACGACCAGCACACCATTTGTTGGAGGATATAGCTCATAACATGTAATTCCACTAGTAGTAGTAGAAGCAGTGGCATATGATGCAAGAAAGCAATCTTATGTGGCATAAGCAAAAAAAAAAAAAAAAAAACCTATGAGATCACCTGTTCGTCCCCTCCAAGAATATTTGTCTAGTTCTTTCTTGAATTCCTTCAAACTGACCACTTTCACAAATACAGATGGAAGTTTGTTCCAACAATCAACCACCCACTGGTTGAATGCAAACAGCCACACATCTATCCTAGAAACATCCTTCCTCAGTTTGAATTTATGCCCCCTCATGTGTGTAGTCTGAGCAAGAGGTATAATGCCATCCAGCATTGAGCTTACTCAATCCATTCAAAGCCTTAAACATCTCACCTGGCACCTGCCAGGTGAGATGTTTAACTTCTGTTCCAGGAACTTCTGTTCCAGGGAAAATAATGGAATCAGTGGTTAAAGAAGCATTGAAGGGCCATCTAGACAAGATTGAAGCTATAGTTCAGACACAGCATGGGTTTGTTAAGGTGAAAGCTTGTCTGACCAATTTGATTGGATACGGTGATGTGGTCACAAAAGAAATGGATGCAAAAAATAATTTTGATATCATATACTTGGATTTCAGGAAAGCATTTGATATTGCTGCGCACAGAAGACTGCTGTACAAATTGGAGCAGTATGGCATTAAGGGCAAGTTGTTCCTATGGATAAAGGGATAGTTGAGTGGGAGAAGACAGAGAGTGGTAATCAATAGACACTACTCTTCATGGATTAATGTTATTGGTGGGGTCCCCAGTGTTCGGTGTTGGGCCCATTGTTGTTTTCTATATTTATCAATGATATTGATGAAGGTATATCAGGTTCAATGTCCAAGTTTACATATAATAAGAAGGTTGGCAGGGTTGTTAATGACAATGATGACAGTATGCTACTGCAACAGGATTCAAAAGTTGGGCAGATGGGCTGAGAGGAAGCAACTGAAGTTTAACACTGACAAATGCAAAGTAATCTCAATGTAATTATCAACTGTGGAATACTACACTCAGAGGAGTGGAGAATGAAAAAGTCCTGGGGTAATTGTGCAGTCAGATATGAAGTTTTCTGAGTAGTGCACATAGGCTGAAAGAGCAGGTAATGGGGTCTTGTAAATGATATACAGGAATTTTGATAGAAGGGATAAGGAGAAAATTTTTCCTTTGTATAAAGCAATGGTCAGGTCACATCTTGAGTATTGCATACAGGTCTGGCAGCCTCATTTTAGAAAGAATGTAGAGCAGCTGGAATGGGTACAGAGAAGGGTAATGAGACTGGTGAGGGAAACAAAGGGGTTGCTCTTACCAATAAAGGTTTAAGTTTTGCAATTTGCAGCGTATGGAGACTAGGCACTTGCAAGGTGATCTGATTGAGATGTATAAGGCTTTGAATGGTTTGAGCAAACCCAGTGCTGATGGGATTCTTCCTCTTGCTCAGATTCCACACTTGAGGGGGCACAAATTCAAATTGAGGAAAGACAGTTGCACAATAGATGTGTGGAAATTTGCCTTTAGCCAGCTAATGGTTGATTACTGCTACAAACTTCCATCTGTCGTTGTGAAAGTTGATAACCTAAATAGATTCAAGAAAGGACTGTACAAATGTTTGGAGCAAATGGATAAGTGAAATGGGAAGGTTTTTTTTTTGGCTGATGCTAGATAAGTTTTCTTTCTTGCATCATATGCCACTACTAATGCTAATGATAATTATCACTTCTCTAAAAGCAAAAAAATAATTTAAAAAGCCTGTCATCTTTCAGCAGGATACTGATGACTATGTTTTAAAACTTTTATATTTATGTAAATTATGCAGTAATGCACTTCTAAAAAGAAAGGTCAGCAGTGGCAAGTGATTTCTATGAACTTTGTGGCACTGCAAAATAGGCAATTCATTTGGGAAAAAAAATGTTGCTTAAAGCAGGAGCAAAGAATAATGCAATTTTTTCTATGCTGCTATATTAATCTTATGATGTGTCTAGGAATTGAATGCTATCAAATTCACCTTACTGTTCTGATATTGTGGTACCTGATTTTCATGTATTTTTAACCAAATAAGATATACTTTGGAAGGAATAAGATATACTGTGGTTCAAGAATGATGGAGAAGCTTAAAATGCAGTACATAATTGGCTGTATTTCTCAACAAATAGTCTTTTCTAATGGAACAAGAGTAGGAAAGGGACCAAAATAAATGTGAATAGAGAAGGGAAGGAGATTACATTAAAATATAGGAGATATTCTAATATTTCTGGGATGAACCATTTAGAGCAGGAATTTTCAATGGGGACAATATTACCCCCAAGGAGGCAAAAAAAATACGAGTTAAAAATCATTACAATGGTTTGTTGCCCCTCCAAAGTTCATTGCTATCCAATGACATCTTATTCCTTAATATTTAATTTCTCTCGTGTTTTCTTTTCCCCTGAGACAACTGATTTTTAACATACAGGTATATTATATTATTATTATTAGTCATAAGGTGCAAGGAAGCCTGATGCTGCATCTTATGCTGCACCGGCCAAAAAAAAATTCTGAGTTACCCAGAGAGAGAGAGAGAGAGAGAGAGAAAGAGAGAGAAGTAGAAAGGAATCACCAAGAAAGAGAAGAATGATGATATCCAGCTCAGGACCGTGGGTGTGACAAGCCCATACTCACCAGATGTGATCCCCTGGGGGCTGGAGTGAGTGATAGAATTTTATAAAAAGAAAATAGTGGACATGATTTAATTTAACCACCTTTGCTTTAGGCCTTAATGCCTAAGTGCTTTCAGAGGTAATGTTTCCGCAATCCTTGGCGTTTTTGCCTTTCCGACAACTGCACCTTGGCGGCGATGTGGTGCAGGGCCAGATTTTCCATTAGGTGCCGTACCTAGGGCCTACAAAGGAAGGGAAAAATTTAAAAAAAAACCACTTCACTCTTCACTGTGACTAACGAAAAATGAGATGAGAAAACATAAGCACAATCGACTCTTGGAGCTTCAATTCATTTCATAGATTTCAATTCAATTCATAGATTTTCAGATTTATTTTCTTTTGAAGTGAAGCCATGGATATTAGATCCAATTGGATGCAATGCCGGGTCTGCTAGTGAAGAAATTCAAACACTCGTAGAATTAAAATGTAACGAAGAATAAAAATATAAATTCGAAAAAGGTGGAATGACTGAGTTGTGGGGATCAAAAACAACTAAACTTCTTTATCCAACAATGTGGTCCAAAATGGCCAAAGTACTTTTTTGTTTTCCAACATCTTATATGGCTGAAAGTGGTTTTAGTTCAGTAAATAAAATATTAACAAGGAAAGAAACAGAATTGATATCTGTTCAAGAGGAGACATTAGAATTAAACTTACTAACATCATACCGAACATTGAACTTTTAGCTAAGAAGCATCAGGCTCAGGGAACCCATTGAATAAAAAGAGTAAGTATAAAATATTTTGTTTAAACTTTCATGAGGGCAATTAGGGAAAAAAATGTCTAAAAAAGCCTTTAGGGGGGCAATAATTAAAAAAAGGTTGAGAAACACTGGTTTAGACAATATGCTGAAATTCATCTTCTTCATTGACTCACTTCCATACAACAAATGCACTTTTCCATATTTTATTTCTATTTAATATATCAGAATTAATAAATAATAAATTAGGATCAGAATTTTTTTTTTTTTTTTTTTACTTTGTTATCATGGATGGTTTCCTGAAATGCATACTGACAGTCATTCAAGGTGTACTCTTTTCCCTAATCAGACAGTGCCCAAATAGGAATACTTTCATCTGGTGACATAATTCTCTATCACAAGAATGGTCACTAGGGCAGTCAAAGAATCATTAAGAATTACTGCATTTTTTTCACTGTTTACAGCATTACTTACTGACAAAGGTCCTTCGTCAATTTAGAAGTATCTGTACAGAAATAAAACTTGCCGTTAAACAACTGTACAGCTATCACAGCAAAGATAAACTGAAACAGGATGTACACAATAAGGATGTTGAAGACATTTTTCAAGGAAGTGACCACACAATCAAAGACAGCCTATAAAAGAAAACAATATGTAATTATTTAGTAAGATTTTATAAGTTATTTTCATTGCTTTAATAATTTGTAAAGAATCAAAAAAAAGACTTCTTTAAAACACTTGGTATTCATAAAACTACTTAAATCAAAACTCTGTGATTCAGTTACAAACTCAAACACCTGAATTTTCAGTTTATTTATAAATAAAGCATATAATCAGACATGATTTTAGATATAATTACATATAATAATCGAACCATTAATTAGAAAATAAGAACAATTCTTAGACAACAAAAATGTCTGTATAATGGAATCACTTTTTGACACAAAAATAAATTCCTTTTCATATTCTAGATATTTGCTTGAGTTGTTGCAGACTGAGTTTAAAAGCATATATTATAGACAGCAATTTTCATCAAAACATTGCCAGCCTTAGTTCTGCAATTTTGCCATTACATTTTCCCCCACACACTGGAAACCGAAGTCATCCTATGATAAGGAATTTTGAATGCCAGGTTGAATTATGAGGTTCCTCCCTAGCTAATAACCTCTCTCAAAAATATTATAATTATACTACATACTGGAGCATAATCTTGCTACAGAACAGATGTTTTCTTTTAAATCTTTCTTTCAATTTCTGAAGGTTGCAGTTTAAGATGTTTTGAATAAAGTTTGCACAAAAAAATAGGCTTGAGCATATAGTACATTACTAAACATTGTTGCATTGTTAGTATGAAGGAAGAAGAAATGAAGAATGCTAGGAGAATGATAGTAGATACTATGTGGGATTTTTTTTTATTAAAATTAGTAGTGCAATTATATTTGTGTTTATTTCATAAACTCAGTGAAATGGTTTCTTCCTTGGATGCTAAAACCACTTTAAAATAGAATCAGAGTAAGAGGGAATTTTAGTGCTATTATCAGCATTAACCAATCTATATTAGTGGTGCCAAATGATGCAAGAAAGCAAACTCATACAACATCAGCCGCCGACCGGGCTAGCCGAGTGGGTAAAGTACCTGCCCGGCAACCCAAAGGTCGCGGGTTCGATTCCCGCCTCGGGCTTGGATCAAAGTACTGCAAAAACCTTGGGAGGTGCAATATGGCCACAGAAGCCGATGCGCCAATAACTACCAAATCAAAAAAAAAAAAAAAAAAAAAAAAAAACAACATCAGCCAAATATTCCTTTTTAATATCACTATTTCATATTCCTTTTCAGTTCCACATAAGTATAATTAATATTAGAAGAATTTTAGTAGCGCTATAAACAAGGTTTAAAACATTACAAACATAACTATATTTTACCAGGGTATGACTGCCTGGGATAAAAGCTGATGAAGTTGTACAGTAGCTATAACATTTCAAGGGCATAAAAGGTGATAATGTTATACACATTAGTGCTAATGATATTTAGAGTAGACGACTGAGGACTTACTTCCAGCAATATATACAAATTAAGCTTTAATTTCACATCTTGCACCATGAAAATTATTTTCACATATCGTTAAATAAATGTGTCTATATTACCCTTCTCCTCTAACTAGCAGTTTCCCTGAATCTTTAAGGATATCCTCAATGATACTGTAAAAATGCTTTGCACCACCTTTGTTCAAAAGAATACTGTCTTTACAAAATAAATTTCTTTTATCTACAAGTGCAGGCCACTGATAAAAATGCCCCCCCCCCAGGACCTTGCAGACTCCCTCAAGTCTAGAGTTAATCCACAAAGCTTTCAGCACATAATCCCTCATATATCTGGCGAGTATGGGCTTGGCACACCAGGATCCTGAGCTGTATATCATCATTCTTCTCTTTCTTGGTGATTCCCTTCTACTTCTCTTTCTCTCGGGGTAATTCAGAAATTTTTTTTTTTTTTTTTTGGCTGGTGTAGTATAAGCCTCAGGCTTCCTTGCACCATATGACTAATAATAATAATAATAATAATAATAATAATATCATGTCTGGGCAGAATTGCAGACACATATACATTCTAACTGAGCTCATGGCATTTTTTCATCAATAGTCCCACATTTATCCAACAAATCGTCAGGCCATGTTCATTCAATACCACATGAATAATAATGCTCCCCCCCCCCCCAAAGTATGATAATCTGTTGGTAATATCAATAACTGCTGCTCCTAGCAAACATACCTGGTCCTGTTCCACCTATCTTTATAAAAAAATGTTACCTGTTTCCCTGACAGTAGAATCTCCCAATAAAACTAAATCACCTTCAACCAGAAAAATATGCACTTAACTATTCTGTTCTGGGATCCAAATTGGGGGTGCATCACCTGGAGGGTGATGAGATACTTCCCCGATGAGCTGTCAATTACATTTGTTTCTAGGGCAAGCACCCATTTCTTCAGTGACTCAAATTCTTCTAATAAGGCACCAAATTTTTTCAATATAGAGGCCTCTGGAGTCAGGAACACTGTAATTTATCTATAATGCTACTAAAACATTGACTCAAATCAATAAAATACCTTTATTAAATAAATACACTGACTGTATAAACTGAATATTAAAATAAAATAAGATGATATTATAACAAGAATGAAAAATAAAAATGCTAAAAAGATGTTTAAAATTACTAAAAACCACTAAAACTGTAGCTTTTGGCAGCAGCGGCTACCTTCATCAGCAATAATGGTTACAGGTTATCCAATGATCTATGTATGTACACCTATACGTCACCAGCAGGTATGCAACACGAACTATGGCACTTGCGTTTGGTCCACTTCCCGTGCTTTGGAACCAGAAATGGCACTGGAACGAACCATTCCAAAACATTTGTTTCTCCCTAGGATAAGGGCTTCAAAGAGTGGATGAATACGACAGCCCTTATCTCTATTAAGACTATAGCGTCCAAATGAACATATCCTTAGACTCGTACCATTTCTAGTTCCAAAAACCATGTGCTTTATCCACAATCATTGCTTCTTTAGTTGTAATACCGTGCCCAGTTTCCCAGGCATGTTTTTGAGGGCTCTATCATGCTCCCCCAGGTGATCACGCAGCCTATGTTTTGTCTCTCCCACATAACAGAGAGCTTTACTGAACAATGTTTAAGAGATATGAGTAGCAGTCGTACGGATGCTTTTACACCTGTTGCCACTGCATACATCCCCTACTGTCTGGGCATCTCGGAACCCATCGCTCGTATATTGCGCTCGTGTCAGATACACTGTGTGTAGCTTCTGGGTCAGAGACTGCACAATGAAAGATCCTATTGCGACTAATGACACTAGTGGGATTGTATACGAAATTGAGTGTCCGGATTGTGGGGAATGTTATGTGGAGGATACAAAACATAGGCTGCATGATCACCTGGGGGAGCAGGATAGAGCCCACAAGACAGCTAATTATGTAGTATGTTCAGCCATAGCTGAACATGCCTCGGAAACTGGGCATGGTATTACGACTAAAGAAGCCGTGATTGTGGATAAGGCGCGTGGTTTTTGGAACCGGAAATGGTTAGAGAGTCTAAAGATATGTTCATCTGGATGCTATAGTCTTAATAAGGATAAGGGCTGTCGTATTCATCCACTCTTTGAAGCCCTTACCCTAGGGAGAGACGAACATTTTGGAATGGTCGTTCGAGTACCATTTCCGGTTCCAACGAATGGGAAGTGGATCAAATGCAAGTGCCATAGCTCATGTTGCATACCTGCTGGTGAAATATAGGTGTACATATATAGATTGTCAGATAACCTGTAACCATTATTGCTGATGAAAGCGGCCGCTGGTGTTGAAAGCTATGGTTTTAGTGGTTTTTAGTACTTTTAAACATCTTTTTAGCATTTTTATTTTTCATTCTTGTTATAATATCATCTTATTTTATTTTAATATACAGTTGGTATATTTATTTAATAAAGATATTTTATTGATTTGAGTCAGTGTTTTAGTAGCATTATAGACGAATTACACCAAATTTTTATTTCAGATCTGTACACTCCTTACATCAGGTGCAAAGAAAAGAATCGTCAGTTGAACTTGGTTTGTCTACTAGACCGACCTTTGAATAGATGCCACAAACTATACAAGTGACAAACTCATGACTCATGATGAAAATTCCTGCAGGCATTTGTGTCTAGGTAATGATGACCTAGGATTTTGTCAGAAAGTGGATCTTTAGTCCTTATTACCTTGTGATGACTAATGTCACCAGGTGTCACAGGTTCTGGCAGCTTGTATTTTCTATTCTGCACTCATCCATGCTGCTAAATCATTTGACAAGTCATAACATCAAACTGCCCACACATCTTTTTTTAGCTCCTGGCCCACTTCAGCTTGTCCATATTCTCTCTGTCTCATGGTTCACTTCATCTTCCTCCATCCTGATCTGATTTGCCACACCACACTGAAGCATTGGCATTGGTTGAGAAAGTACTGCAATTTTAGTGGAACTTTTGTGTTAAACAAAAATATTTCTCCCATAAGTTCTACATATTCCTCCTTTCATATTGATAGTCTTTATGATAGTAGTTATGCAATCAGACTGATGTGGTGGGCTCTTTCTCAATGCCTTTATAAACCATTTTTTCAAGTTGAGTTGAATTCAGCTTTTCCAGGAATGCCCATGGTTTCTGATACTTTCCCAAAGAAAATTTGATAGGAGCAGTTTTTTTCATTTTATTTATTTTTTTAATTTAGAGTATTAGCATTAGCATTAGTAGAGGCATTTGATGCAAGAAAGCAAGCTTATGCAGCATCAGCCAAAAAAAAAAAAAAAAAAACCACTTCCACTTCACCCCTCTGTTCGTTCAAAATACCTGTTCAGCTGAGCCTTAAACTTATTTAGGCTATCAACCTCCACCACAAAGGATGGAAGTCTGTTCCACCAACCAACCACCCGCTGGCTAAAGGCAAATTTCCGCACGTCTATCCTACATCTGTCTTTCCTCAATTTGAATTTATGCCCTCTCAGGTGATTTTTCTGAGCTAGAGGAAGAATCCCATCAGCATTGAGCATGCTTAAACCATTCAAGGCTTTATACACCTCTATCAGATCACCTCGCTGGTGCCTAGTCTCCAGACACTGTAATTTGCAAAACTTAAGCCTTTCTTCGTAAGAGCACCCCTTTGTTCCATTCACTAATCTTGTTGCCCTTCTCTGTACTCGTTCCAGCAGCTCTACATCCTTCTTGAAATGAGGCCTCCAGACCTGTATACAGTACTCTAGGTGTGGCCTGACCATCGCCTTATACAATGGAATAATCACCTCCTTATCCCTGCTGGAAAAATTCCTGTATATCATTGACAATACTCCATGAGCTACTCTTGCAGCCCGTCTGCACTGCTCAGAGAACTTCATATCTGCCTGCACAACCACCCCCAAGTCCCTTTCATTCTCTACCACTGTCAGTGTTGTACCACAGAGTTGATACGTTGCTCTGGGGTTGCTGTTTCCCATGTGTAGTACTTTACATTTGTCAATGTTAAACTTCATTTGCCACCTCTCAGCCCATCTGCTCAACCTTTCCAGATCCTGTTGCAGCAGCATAGTGTCAGTAGTGTCCTTGACAACCCTGCCAACCTTTGTATCGTCTGCAAACTTGGACATTAAGCCCGATATACCATCATCAATATCATTTATAAATACAGAAAACAATAATGGACCCAACACTGAGCCCTGAGGGACTCCACTAATAACATCAGTCCACGATAAGCAGTGTCCATTGATTACCACTCTCTGTCTTCTCCCCCTCAACCACCCCTTTATCCATAGCAGCAATTTGCCTCCAATGTCACACTGCCCCAATTTGTGTAGCAGTCTTCCATGTGCAACAGTATCAAAAGCCTTTCTAAGATCCAAGTATATAATATCAAAGTTATTCCCTGCATCCAGTTCTTTTGTAACTGCATCATAGTATCCAATCAAGTTGGTCAGGCAAGACTTCCCCTTAACAAAACCATGCTGTGTCTGAGCTATAACTGAAGTCTTGTCTGGGGCTCACATCTGGTGAGTATGGGCTTGGCACACCCAGGGTCCTGAGCTGGATATCATCATTCTTCTCTTTCTTGGTGATTCCCTTCTAATTTTGACACACACACACACACACACACACACACACACACACACACACACTCTCTCTCTCTCTCTCTCTCTCTCTCTCTCTCTCTCTCTCTCTCTCTCTCTCTCTCTCTCTCTCTCAGGGTTACTCGGGAACTTTTTTTTTTTTTTTTTCCTGGTGCAGCATAAGCCTCAGGCTTCCTTGCATCATATGGATATTAATAATAATAATAATAATAATAATAAATGATCCTGCAGTGCTTCTTTAACCAGTGCCTCCATTAATTTTCCTGGAACAGAAGTTAAGCTCACAGGTCTATAATTATTTGTGTCAGCCTTTAATCCTCCTTTGTGAATTGGGGTCACATTTGCACATTTCCAGTCTATGGGTACCTCCCCTGAGTCCAAGGAAGCTCTCATAATTATGGCTAAGGGTTTGCTTACTTCCTTTGCTGCCTCCTTTAATATAACTGGATAGATCCCATCCACCCCGGGTGCCTTTCTTGTGTTTATCTTCAACAGTTTCTCCTCCACTTTACTCCCAGTTATTTCAAGATTCTGTAGCTTACTGCTAGAGTTGAATACACCTCTGGCATTCCCCTCGCTGAATAACTCCTCATGTGTGAATATCGATGCAAAATATTCATTTAGTTTGTTAGCTACCTGAGCAGGATCATCAACACTTGACACATCAATATCAAGTGGACCAATCTGATTCATCCCCTTCCTTCTAGAGTTTACATAAGTAAAGAACTCTTTGCTGTTTTTCTTTGCATCTCTTGCCAAGGATTTCTCGTAATCTGCCTTCGCCTGCCTAACCTCCTTTGTAACTTGGTTGCATATCAACTTGTATCTATCATAGGCTTCTGTGTCATGTGTTAATTTGTATGTATCCCATGCATTTTTCTTCTCTGCCATATGCCTCATTAGTTCATCTGTCATCCATTTTGGCCTAAACCTTGAACAATATTTCTTAGTTGGTATGTAAAGCCTAGTAGCTTCCAAGATAAGTTCTTTGAATGCTTCCCATTTTGAATTTGCTGTTGGTAACATCATCAGTTGGTCCCACTGTATAGAATTTAAATACTGTCTCAGTCCATCGTAGTCGCCTTTACGGAAGCAATAACCCTTCCCTTTACCCCTAATGGTAGTTACCTCTTTGAGTAAATCCCACTTCAGCACACTGTGATCACTGCCACCTAGTGGTTCATTTATCTGCAGATTCTTAATGCATGTAGAATCACTGCTGATAATCAAATCAAGAGTATTACTCCCTCTAGTTGACT
This sequence comes from Mastigoproctus giganteus, assembly GCF_048544385.1. Taxonomy (NCBI): domain Eukaryota; kingdom Metazoa; phylum Arthropoda; class Arachnida; order Uropygi; family Thelyphonidae; genus Mastigoproctus; species Mastigoproctus giganteus. The sequence continues at coordinate 22,627,854 of NC_143577.1, read as the reverse complement.
CCCGAACATGCTGATGTAGAAAACAATCATCCAATAAATCCACAAAAGCCCTGCTAGTGTGTGAGTAACCAGCCCCCAAAATCCAGTCAATATCTGGGAAATTAAAATCTCCCATTATAAGACACTCTGATTTACTGGCCCACTCTATTTCCCTGTACAGTTCCTTATTATATTCATCAGAGTCATTAGGCCTATAGCACACTCCTACTCTCAATTTTGATCTCCCAATGTTTATGTCACACCAAACTGACTCCACACTGCACTGTCCAGCGATGTCGACTGGCTTCACTTCCTTGGTTTTTATGTGTTTCTTAACTAATAGCATAACACCTCCCCTCTTCCTATCCTGTCTATCCTTTCTGTAGACGTCGTACTCCCCAAATTGCAGTTCCGCATCCCTTATATCTGTGTGACACCACGTCTCTGATATCCCAACAATATCTGCCTTCGATGTTTTGAGCAATACCTCAAATTCATCAAATTTATTTACTAAACTCCTAGCATTGGTGTACACGCAAGTATACCTGCACCTGTTTCTATTCTTAGCTACCCTAACACAACCCATGTGTTTACTTGTACCGCAATGGCTCCCAGCAGTCTCTGAAATACCATGCATCTTGTTTTTCAGGCTTCTGCTCATTCTAATAGAAGCAGTGCAAGAATCTCTTTCACCTCTGCCAGTGGCTACTGTCAATCTATTGGTCTTTGTCTCCCCCCAAGCTAGCAGTTTTCCGACCCACCTAACACTGCCTCGATAGCATCAGCAAATATTCTTGCACCCTTTCTATTTAAGTGTATCCCATCCCTGTAGAAGCAATCTCTCCAGTTAACAAGTACAGTCCCAGCCAGATTTCCCATTATGTGGTCCCAGCCAGATTTCCCAGCAATCTCACAATCTATTTACAATGTGGTACCACTAACAATATTGATGTACAATTATCTCAGATTCCTTAGTAGGGGGTCAATTCTCTCCGGTTAACAGGAGAGACTGCTTCTACAGAGATTGGATACACTTAAATAGAAAGGGTGCAAGAATAATTGCTGATGCTATCGAGGCAGTGTTAGGTGGGTTGGAAAACTGCTAGCTTGGTGGGGATACAAGGACTAATAGATTACCAATAGCCACTGGCAGAGGTGAAAGTGATTCTTGCATTGCTTCTATTGGAATGAGCAGAAGCCTGAAAAACAAGATGCATGGTATTTCAGAGACTGCTGGGAGCCATTGCGGTACAAGTAAACACATGGGTTGTGTTAGGGTAGCTAAGAATAGAAACAGGTGCAGGTATACTTGCGTGTACACCAATGCTAGGAGTTTAGTAAATAAATTTGATGAATTTGAGGTATTGCTCAAAACATCGAAGGCAGATATTGTTGGGATATCAGAGACGTGGTGTCACACAGATATAAGGGATGCGGAACTGCAATTTGGGGAGTACGACGTCTACAGAAAGGATAGACAGGATAGGAAGAGGGGAGGTGTTATGCTATTAGTTAAGAAACACATAAAAACCAAGGAAGTGAAGCCAGTCGACATCGCTGGACAGTGCAGTGTGGAGTCAGTTTGGTGTGACATAAACATTGGGAGATCAAAATTGAGAATAGGAGTGTGCTATAGGCCTAAGGACTCTGATGAGTATAATAAGAAACTGTACAGGGAAATAGAGTGGGCCAGTTTTTTTTTTTTTTTTTGATTTGGTAGTTGTTGGCGCATCGGCTTCTGTGGCCATATTGCACCTCCCAAGGTTTTTGCAGTACTTTGATCCAAGCCCGAGGCGGGAATCGAACCCGCGACCTTTGGGTGGCCGGGCAGGTACTTTACCCACTCGGCTAGCCCGGTCGGCGAGTGGGCCAGTAAATCAGAGAGTCTTATAATGGGGGATTTTAATTTCCCAGATATTGACTGGAATTTGTGGGTTGGTCACTCACACACTAGCAAGGCTTTTGTGGATTTATTGGATGATTGTTTTCTACATCAGCATGTTCGGGAGGCAACTAGAGGGAGTAATACTCTTGATCTGATTATCACTAGTGATTCTTCATGCATTAAGAATCTGCAGATAAAGGAACCACTAGGTGGCAGTGAGTGATCACAGTGAGCTGAAGTGGGATTTACTCAAAGAGGTAACTACCATCAGGAGTAAAGGGAAGGGTTTTTGCTTTTGTAAAGGCAACTACGATGGTCTGAGACAGTATTTAAATTCTATACAGTGAGACCAACTGATGATATTACCAACAGTTAATTCAAAATAGGAAGCATTCAAAGTATTTATCTTGGAAGCTACTAGGCTTTACATACCAACTAAGAAATATTCTTTAAGGTTTAGTATTGAATGGATGTAAGATGAACTAATGAATCATATGGCAGAGAAGAAAAATGCATGGGATACATACAAATTAATGGGTGACATGGAAGCCTATGATAGATATAAGCTGGTCTGTAACCAAATCACAAAGAAGATTAGGCAGGCAAAGGCAGATTATGAGAAATCCTTGGCAAAGGATGCAAATAAAAACAGAAAAGGATATTGATGGTTCAACTGTTGATGATCCTGCTCAGGTGGCTAACAAACTAAACGAGTATTTTGCATCTACATTCACACATGAGCAGTTATTCAGGAAGGGGAATGCCAGAGGTGAAGTAAACTCTGGCAGTGAGCTAGATGATTTTGTAATAACTGAGAGGAAAGTGGAGGAGAAATTGTTGAGGATAAACAAAAAAAAGGCACCCGGGGTGGATTGGATCTATCCATTTATATTAAAGGAGGCCACAAAGGAAGTAAGCAAACCCTTAGCCATAATTATGAGAGCTTCTTTGGCCTCAGGGGAGGTACCCATAGACTGGAGTTGTGCAAATATGACCCCCAATTCACAAAGGAGGATCAAAATGCTGACACAAGTAATTATAAACCTGTGAGTTTAACTTCTGTTCCAGGAAAATTAATGGAGACACTGGTTAAAGAAGCACTACAGGATCATCTAGACAAGGCTTCAGTTATAGCTAGGACACAGCATGGTTTTGTTAAGGGAAAGACTTGCCTGACCAATTTGATTGGATACTATGCTGCAGTCACAAAATAACTGGATGCAGGGAATAACTTTGATATTATATATTTGGATCTTAGAAAGGCTTTTGATACTGTTGCACATGGAAGACTGCTGCACAAATTGGAGCAGTGTGGCATTGGAGACAAATTGCTGCTATGGATAAAGGGATGGTTGAGAGGGAGAAGACAGAGAGTGGTAATCAATGGACGCTGCTCATCGTGGACTAATGTTATTAGTGGAGTTCCTCAGGGTTCAGTGTTGGGTCCATTGTTGTTTTCTGTATTTATAAATGATACTGATGATGGTATATCAAGGTTAATGTCCAAGTTTGCAGACGACACAAAGGTTGGCAGGGTTGTTAAGGACACTACTGACAGTATGCTGCTGCAACAGGATCTGGAAAGGTTGAGCAGATGAGTCGAGAGGTGGCAAATGAAGTTTAACATTGACAAATGTAAAGTAATACATATGGGAATCAGTAACCCCTGAGTAACGTATCAAGTCTGTGGTACTACACTGACAGTGGTAGAGAATGAAAAGGACCTGGGAGTAATTGTGCAGGCAGATATGAATTTTTCTGATCAGTGGAGACAGGCTGCAAGAGTAGCTCATGGGGTCTTGTCAATGATATACAAGAATTTTTCTAGCAGGGATAAGGAGGTGATTATTCCCTTGTATAAGGCAATGGTCAGACCACACCTTGAGTATTGTATACAGATCTGGAGGCCTCATATCAAGAAGGATGTAGAGCTGCTGGAACGAGTACAGAGAAAGGCAACAAGATTTGTGAATGGAACAAAGGATTGTTCTTACGAAGAAAGGCTTAAGTTTTGCAAATTACAGTGTATGGAGACTAGGCACCGGCGAGGTGATCTGATAGAGGTGTATAAAGCCTTGAATGGTTTGAGCATGCTCAATGCTGATGGGATTCTTCCTCTCGCTCAGAATAATCACCTGAGAGGGCATAAATTCAAATTGAGGAAAGACAGATGTAGGATAGATGTGAGGAAATTTGCCTTTAGCCAGCAGGCAGTTGGTTGGTGGAACAGACTTCCATCCCTTGTTGTGGAAGTTGATAGCCTAAATAAATTTAAGGCTCAGCTGGACAGGTATTTCGAACGAACACAGGGTTAAATGGAAGTGTTTTTTTTTTTTTTTTTTTTGGCTGATGCTGCATAAGCTTGCTTTCTTGTATCAAATTCCTCTACTAATGCTAATGCTAATAGTAATTTGTTCTGAATGTAATGTCTATATCCAAATGCAATACCATGAAGGTATCTGATACTATAAAGTTCCAACATATGGTTGTGATGATCCCTAAGGATCAAATTGACACTTGTAGGTCCACTACAAAGATTCAAAATGAGGAGAAGTCTAAACCAGGAAATATGATCACAACGAAGAAGTCAACTTTTCCATAAACCCAAACAGTCCCAACAGTACAGAAGTATCAGTCTCCACGTACAGTCCCTGGAACCACAATAACACCACAGCATCACAGGTCATCCATCGAAGAAGTAACCACAATGCAATCGAACAGGCTCATTGTGGTGTTCAAATTTCAGTCACTGTTGAATCAGTGTCACAGATTCAACAGCTGTTGATGAAATACATTCCACAACAGCCACTTTTTATAGAATCATTCATAATTCGATTTTAAAATAATCACAGAAAAAAAAATAAATACACACAATCGGGATCATAATCACAATTATGATTGTGACATGTAAAATAGTGTAGGTGTTTCTATGTACTTTTAAAGTTAACTTGTAATTATGTATATAAAACTTACCTTTAATTTTGGCACCCTTTTAATTGTTTTGAGTGGCCTGAGAACTCTGAGAACTCGCAAGGACTTGATGGTGCTAAGGTTTTGACCTGTACTACTGTCACTGTATGAAATAATGTTATATTAGAACAGTTAGTATTTAGTTCACTTAAAAAACAAACATGAAATATTCAATATATAATGTCTAAATATTCTGAAAGGTTGTGATATATATACAGAATAGGATCAAGAAGCTCCAGGAGTGAATTTGTTAAAATATCCGAACACAACAAAGAAAATCGTTTTACAAGTATTTTATTTTGTAACCAAGATGCAGTTAGAGCAGTCAGATATGGCATGTAACTGTATTTACTCTAAAAATCAGAAAAATTGCTAGAGTTTTGTGTCGTCTCTTATGACGTGTGTGATAAAGGAACTTGCAGATTAGAAAAGCATTGTTGTCCAACACAAATGCAAAGAGTATACATTTTACTCTGAGTAGAGTGTAGCAGCATGTACATTTCTAGAGGATAAGCTCAAGTAAAGAGAAAAAGGTGGGTAAACTGTGTACGACCCTTTTGCGATATAGCAGAATAGCTTCCTCCTGTCTGAATAGGTGGAAGCTTCAGACCTACAATTGTGGCTCAAGTTTAAATTGCAAGAGCTGACACATTTTGACTTTTGAAAAGCTGCAGATATGGTAAAAGTAAGTTGGAACGAAGCAGAAGAAAAATCCAGGCTTTGGACTTGAAATTAAATTTCAGTTATGGCATGCACATTTTATATTAATAAAATGTGTCATGTCATAACTGAAAGTCATACAATTGTTTATCAGCATGGTATGCTTTTAAACATTCACTTACCATTGATTTTTGCCTCTGAATTTCTGTTTGGATTATCTGTTAGACATCAATTGATTACTATGAGAGCTTCTTTGGACTCAGGGGAGGTACCCATAGACTGGAGATGTGCAAATGTGATCCCAATTCACAAAGGAGGATCAAAGGCTGACACAAGTAATTATCGACCTGTGAGTTTAACGTCTGTTCCAGGAAAATAAATGGAGGCACTGGTTAAAGAAGCACTGCAGAATCATCTAGACAAGACTTCAGTTATAGCTCGGACACAGCATGGTTTTGTTAAGGGAAAGTCTTGCCTGACCAATTTGATTGGATGCTATGATGCAGTTACAAAAGAACGGGATGCAGGGAATAACTTTGATATTATATATTTGGACCTTAGAAAGGCTTTTGATACTGTTGCACACGGCAGACTGCTGCACAAATTGGAGCAGTGTGGCATTGGAGGCAAATTGCTGCTATGGATAAAGGGATGGTTGAGGGGGAGAAGACAGAGAGTGGTAATCAACGGACACTGCTCATCGTGGACTAATGAGATTAGTGGAGTCCCTCAGGGTACAGTGTTGGGTCCATTGTTGTTTTCTGAATTTTAAATGATATTGATGATGGTATATCAAGCTTAATATCCAAGTTTGCAGATGATACAATGGTTGGCAGGGTTGTTAAGGACACTACTGACAGTATGCTGCTGCAACAGGATCTGGAAAGGTTGAGCAGATGGGCTGAGAGGTGGCAAATGAAGTTTAACATTGAAAAATGTAAAGTACTACATATGGGAAGCAGCAATCCCAGAGTGACGTATCAACTCTGTGGTACTACACTGACAGTGGTAGAGAACGAAAAGGACCTGGAGATAATTGTGCAGGCAGATATGAAGTTTTCTGAGCAGTGCAGATGGTCTGCAAGAGTAGCTCATAGTGTCTTGTCAATGATATACAGGAATTTTTCTAGCAGGGATAGGGAGGCGATTATCCCCTTATATAAGGCAATGTTCAGGCCACACCTTGAGTACTGTATACAGGTCTGGAGGCCTCATTTTAAGAAGGATGTAGGTTGGAACGAGTACAAAGAAGGGCAATAAGATTAGTGAATGGAACAAAGGGTTGTTCTTACGAAGAAAGTCTTAAGTTTTGCAAATTACAGTGTCTGGAGACTAGGCACCGGCGAGGTGATCTGATAGAGGTGTATAAAGCCTTGAATGGTTTGAGCATGCTCAATGCTGATGGGATTCTTCCTCTTGCTCAGAATAATCACCTGAGAGGACATAAATTCAAATTGAGGAAAGACAGATGTAGGATAGATGTGTGCGGAAATTTGCCTTTAGCCAGTGGGTAGTTGGTTGGTGGAACAGACTTCCATCCCTTGTTGGGGAAGTTGATAGCCTAAATAAATTTAAGGCTCAGCTGGAAAAGTATTTCAAACGAACGGAGGGGTGAAATGGAAGTGGGTTTTTTTTTTTTCTTTTTAGCTGATGCTGCATAAGCTTGCTTTCTTGCATCATATGCCTCTACTAATGCTAATGCTAGTTTCAGGGAGATATTGTTGCAGATTTTACCCTCTACAGAAATGTTAAGTTCTTTTTCTCATCACTTCTAACCTCTTCTTTAAACAGACTTGTCAGAGGTGCCACTTTTATACCAGTTCTAGTTAATCATTTACCTAAAAACAGACAATGTGTATACAAGGCAAGAATATCATCAAAAAAGATATTCTTGCAGAAGAAATAAGCTTGCCAGAGGTGCCATTGTTCTACCAGTCAAGTTAATCATTTACCCAAAGACAGACAATGTGTAAACATGATTCAAAATCTTTTTTACTTTAGTGGCACAAATTAATTAAAACTGTTTCACTCTCTTGTCTTTCAGCATTTCTTTCTAGATAGCAGAAAATCTTCACCCACTTTCAGAGGAAGGCATGCATCCCTCTTTCCAGCATAGAAAATTAATTAAGTGACAGGAACAGCCTATTACCAAGTGCTCAATCTCCTTGTTACTACAGTTTTCTAATCTCACATGCTTTCAGGTTGTAAAGAAGAATATGTTTTGGCATTAAAAGAATGCAAAATGGGACGATATATGTAATTTCCAGTTCTCTTTTCCTTGGTTGGATTACAGTTTTAACTATTCCAATCCCAATGTTTGCTTAGATCGCATCAGTGAAATTATTCTTGTAGAAATGAAATCCTTTATTCTGCACAGAATAAAGCACCCTAAACTCTTTCCTTCAGCTATATCTTGATTTTCAAAAAAAATGTACTAAGGCTGTTCAAGATAAGGAGCTATCATATTGCAATTGATACCTTCCCAATCTCCAGAATCATTTTCTACCTAAACTAAAGAAAATAAGTGTAAAAACAGTTATTAATCAATTCAGACTCAATTTTGAGCAGACAAAGAATAGAGTAGTAGTAGTATTTGAGGTTTTTTGGCACAAGGGCCTCTTGGGCCATATTGTGCCTGTTCATGTTTTAGTTATTAATAATTTCGTGTTATTATGATTAGATATAATAATATAAATTTATGCATTTTAAATACTGAAACAGTTGCTCTAAATTTACTTTATTACTGAGAATATGTGATAAGGTTAAAAGTTCCTAAGTTGGATAGGGAGTTAAAGCTGGATTTTCGGACAGATGAAAGTTCAGGACATTCAATGAGAATATGTTTTATTGTTAGGTGCAACTGGCAAAAGAAACACTGAGGAGAATTCTCTCCCAGAAGCAAATACAAATGAGTTGGATGCGAATGACCAATGTGGAGCCTTGCCAGAATCACTTCTTGTCATCTGCTTCTCCTGAAACTAGATGACCACTGTTGTGGCTCTTTTTTAATCTGCAACAGTTTATTATTGATTTGAGTTTTCCAGAGATCAGACCATTGTTTTCTACATGTTTTTTTTATAATGGATTTGTAGTTAGTGTAAGTGTAAAAGTGTAAAGTGTAAAGTGTATTGATGTCTAACGGCACCAGGGGTTTCTCCCATCTCCGCGTTGCTTTCATTGTAGGTGTACCAGTTCACTGGGAAGGCCAGAGATTTAAAAGTGTGTGGATTTTGTATATGTGTGTGGTGTTGTGTATCGTTGTTCATCTGGCCGTTTAGCTGCTGGACCCCTACTGAAGCCCAACGTTGTCCACACTTGGCCTCGTGGAGGCAGACCAGGTACACAGAATGAAATTTTACTCTGGCAGGCCCTGCCACCTAGTTTCCTGAGATTTCAGTGGCTAGGGCCAAAAAAAAAAAAAAAAAAAAAAAAAAACTCGGTAGGGGTGAGCGCTGGAATTAGAAAAGCCAATTGAGGTGTATGCGATTTAATTTGGACGAAGTTAAGTTTTTGCAGTTTGTGTGGGGTTATACGCTGGCGTATTAGGCAGAGTAGGGGGGGAAGACTGAAGGCTGGGGGGAAAAGACAGAAGTATGGGGACGATAGAGAAGACGACCCCAGGATTTTCAGTGAGGCAGGCCCAAGCCCCACCAGGAGAAGAATCAGGGTTGGCAGAGGTGGGAGGAGACAAGACTGTCTCCTCCTCCCCACCAGGGGAAAGGAGTAAAGGTACCAGGCAAGGGAGCCCGGTACTGATCGCCATCAGGCATTGACAGTTGTGAGCACGTGCGGGTCCAAGCGATCTGAACCGGATCTTCTTTGGTGTTCTTTTTCAATGTGGGAGTCAGATCCAAGTCGCAGGGTCATACATGAATCAAGTCCTGTGTCAGGTTGTCTCTGGTTCAGACGTAGGTCTTCCTGGCTGTCAGTTCCCTCGTGAACAAGGCTAAATGATGGTCATGTTCGTGGGTTATTTGGTACAGTTTTCTTGTGTATTCCGGTTTTCTCTAGTCCTGGTTTTGGGATTCATCATCAGCTTCTGGGTGCTGTGCATGGTGGTTTGCTATAAGTGCTCGCCTTCTAGCAAAGATTTTCTGTGCAAAAATGGTAAGGGCTTTGTATTCTTGTTCCGAGTCGAGAAGATGCTGTTCCATGTTCTGCGGGAAGTAGGTGATAGCAGTGGTGAGCCTGCATCGCAGGTCCTCATACTGGTCGCAGTCATACATGATGTAGTTAGTGTAGGGCACTTTCAGTTGAGTCTGGATTTTCCACTCAACTGAAAGTGTAGTGTAGGGCACTTTCAGTTGAGTGGAAAATCCAGAGTCGGGATGTTTAGCAGTGGCATCCGCATGTTTGTTACCTGGGATGCCAACATGGCCAAGAATCCAGCAGAAGGTAAATTTCTGGTTGTCTGTTTGATAGTAAAATAATTTAGAATGGGGTGAGAGGGAGAAAAGGTAGATAGAATGGCAGTGATTGTGCTTAAGGAGTCTGTATATATAAGATGTTGCTCAATATGCAAGTTGTTTATGTTATCTAGAGCCAGTTTCATTGTAAAAAAAGAAAGAGATACAGCTACTGAGAAGGTGGAAGAAACTGCTGCAGCACCTACAGCCACATCTGTTTTCGAGCCATCAGTATAAATATGTACTTTCTCTGAGCTGGCCAAGGAATGCGATTTGTGCAGCTGTTGAAAGGTGATATTTTCCAGGGAGGATTTTCCCCATCTTAAAAAGAAATTGTCATCGACAAGTGAGTAATCAGTCCAGGGAGGTTCTGGGGTAGCAAGGTCTTGGAATATGTTCGGAAAGTTAATATCCTAATTGAGTATGAGTTCTTGCAATCGAAATCCTGTGGGGTGGTTTTCATTGGGTTTACTGTGATATAGCATGGTGAACTGAAGGTCAAACAAGTACTGCCAGCTGGGGTGGAATGGATTACATTTAATCTCTGCTGCATAGTTACCCAATAAAGTTTTTCTCCTGAGATGAAGAGGAGGTTCATTTGCCTCAGGCTGTGAACTGGGGATGCTCTGAAGGCTCCCACAGCTATCCTAAGGGCACTACACTAGATGGTGTCCAGACGTAATAGGGAAGTTTTCCTTGTGGAGTCATAGACAGGTGATCCATAATTCAAGCGTGATCTTATTAAAGCTCTATAGAGATGTAGGAGAGAGCTTCTATCAGCACCCCAGGACAAAGTGGAGACAGCTCTTAGGATGTTCAGTTTTTTAAGACAAGCTATATGAGAAGCAAAATTAAGTTTATTGTCTAAGTATAACCCCTGATGGAACTTGTTGGTAACAGGAATCAGGCATTTTTTAAAAATATATTTCTGGGTCTGAATGTAGTTTGTGTTTTTTACAAAAAGAATTGCAGTGGATTTCTTTTCTGCTAGAGAGAAACCATTCTATAATGCCCATGATTCTATTTTAGCTATGGAAATTTAAAGCTGCCTTTCAATGGTGTTCATAGTTTGGGATTTACAAGAGATAATGAGATCATCGGCAAACATCTACGATTCTATTGTATTTGGTATTTCCCATGTCATGTTTGTAATTCTTATTGAAAATAATGTTGCACTGAGAATGGAATCGTGCAGTACACCCTCCTCTTGTTCAAATGATTTGGATAAATTGTTCATGTATCTAACCTGAAACATTCTATGGCATTGGGGTAACTGCCCTCTCAAGCTGAAAGAATGAAGATCTTGAAGAACACTGTATCACCAGGTGTTATCAAATGCTTTCTCAATATTGAGATTGATCATAACTAGATGTTGTCCCCTTACAAAGGCATTACAGATGTTTGCTTCTGCTTTTATCATCACATCTAGTGTGGACCGATTCTTCCGAAATCCACACTGGTTACTGTTTAGCAAATTGTTTGTTTCCAGGAACCACGTTAGCTGCCTGTGAACCATTTTATCCAGGACTTTGCCTAAACAGCTAGTCAGTGAAATTGGATGGTAGTTATGAGGAAAGGAGCAATCCTTTCCTGGCTTTGGGAAGGCTAGGTATTTTTGGTAGGTATTTTTTAAGACTATTCTGTAGTAATATTTTAACAATGTTCTTTTGGCTCTGTTGTCAAGTTATTTTAACATTATATAGCAGATTCCATCAGGACCAACAGCACTACTGGATGTTTTATTGAGTGCCCATAAAAGTTCTGTTAATGTGAATGGCTGGTTGTTTTTTTTTTTTTTTTTTGATTTGGTAGTTGTTGGCGCATCGGCTTCTGTGGCCATATTGCACCTCCCAAGGTTTTTGCAGTACTTTGATCCAAGCCCGAGGCGGGAATCGAACCCGCGACCTTTGGGTTGCCGGGCAGGTACTTTACCCACTCGGCTAGCCCGGTCGGCAATGGCTGGTTGTATGGATGTGAAACTATCATAGAAAAATTGATCTTTTGCTGTTCTGCAGATTCTTTAATTCGTTAAAAGGTTGGGTTGTAGGTGAATATTGCTGATCTACTGGCAAATGATTCTGCTAAAGCATTTGCTATTTATACTGGTGTTGACAACTCCTTCGCATCCAAATTTAATATTGTAGCTAGGGGACTGAACATATTTGCCATTAAGCATTTGTATTTTCCTCCAGATGATTCTGCTGTCCATGTCCTTATTTATACTTGAGGAAAAGCTAATCCAAGCATTTTTTTTGCTTTTCGTCTTATTTGGCAGAATTTGGCTTTTATCCTTTTAAAGGTGATTAGGTTACTAGTTATGGGGAATTTGTGAAACAAGTTCCAAGCTTTGTTTTTTTCCTGTTTAGCATGTGTACAATCCTGATTCCACCAGGAATTACTGTTTCCCCTGCAAAGATTTTGCTATTGCAGAATTGCAATAGCAAAATCTTTGCTTGCAACATTCCATTAGTCATGTGTTCTGTGACATTATCTATGGGCTCGGAATGGACTATTTCTTCATTAAATTGGATATGTGAGGCATATCCAATTTAATGAATTTAATGGTTCGGGTTGAGGAGGGACAATTGTGTAATAGATGTGCGGAGGTTTGCCTTTGGCCGGCGGGTGGTTGGTTGCTGGAGTGGGCTTCTGTCTGTCATTGTGGGGGTTGATGGCTTGAATGGGTTCAGGGAGGAACTGGATGGGCATTTGGAGGGAATGGTTGTGTGGATTTATTTTTTCTTTTTTTTCTGATGAATGCTTGCTTTCTTGCATCATGTGCCTGTATTACTATTACTAGCAGAGGATCGTCAGCGGAGCACATGTGGTTTACAGACAATATGGCCTTAGTCCCTTATGCTCCTAATGGCTTGATCATAAAGAATAGCAAAATAAGCATAATTCTGTGCATGATAGCCAAAGTAGCTTATGTGCCATGAAACCCCCACAATGCACAATTCTGTATTTCAGGGGAAAGAAATAATAATAACTATTATTAAGTAAAGGAAACTATGAGTTTTTAATTAATAATTAAATAAAGGAAATGAAAGCTCTTATTATAATTCGAGATTAACATTAATTATATTAAATTCTAATTAATATAATAATTACATATTAATTAACTAGATTAATTTTAATAATAATTGAAATTAATGTCAGTTCTTATAATTAATATTAATTATAAAATTAAAATATGCAAATAAATTGATTCTCAAAATAAAAGAAAGCAAAATTAAATGATATTAATAGCATTACCTATCCACAAATTCCTATTAAAAATATGATCCTAACCTGCTTTTATTATTATTATTATTATTAGCTATATGGTGCAAGGAAGCCTGACGCTTTTGCTGCACCAGCAAAAAAAAAAAAAAAAAAGAAAGAAATTCCCGATTTATCCAGAGAGAGAGAGAGAGAGAGAGAGATTCAAAAGTAGAAGGGAATGATCAAGAAAGAGAAGAATGATGATATCCAGCTTAGAACTCTGGGTGTGCCAAGTCCACTCACCAGATATGAGCCCCTGTTATATATGTTTTTCCTCCCTTCTTTTCCGCCTACAGAATTTACACAATTATAGTTACTGTTGAACTGTTGTGATGGTGTTATGTTCACAGATAAATAGGAATTAGCCTATGGCTTCCATGCTTGCTCTATTTCTTTGTGCAATGGAATGCATCTTAGTTTACTGGTTGTTATGTTGTTGTTATTTGGTTTTTAGGAGCATTAGCAACTAAGGCCATATTGCTCCGGGATATGCGGTGGTCATTCCCTGACCTTTCCGCATCCTCCGTATTTGGTGGTGACGGGCTCGAACCCTGGTCTAATCAAGAAGCGTGTGCTACGCACTGCTGCTCCTTCCCACCTGGCTACGGAGGCAGTTTACTGGTGAGTATGGGCTTAGCACACCCAGGATCCTGTGCTGGATATCATCATTCTTCTCTTTCTTGGTGATTCCCATCTACTTCTGACACTCTCTCTCTCTCTCTCTCAGGGTAACTCGGAAATTTTTTCTTGGCTGGTGCAGCATAAGCCTCAGGCTTCTTTGCACTATGTGGCTAGTAATAATAATAATAATAATATTCGTTCCAATGTGCCCAATGAAATTTCCAAGTGGAGTGATGCAATGAAGGGGGGGTTTACCTGTGTTTGCAGCTTGCAGAGGATCGGTAGATGATCACGACTCATTGGATTTTCAAGAACAAACCACTCCATATTGGTATATATAGAGGGAGAACAGATTGATTAATCTATTGCACTCATGGGTCTTGTAGAAAACGAATATAGGTAGGCTCACCAGTGTTCAAAAGAATAAGTTGACAAACATCAAGAAGTGATTCTATTAGTTTACCTCTCTTGTCAATTTTTGGAGATCCCCACAGAGAATGATATGCATTGAAATCTCCAAGAGTAGAACAGATGTGGTAGTTGGTCTATTAGATTTTCTAGGTCATCTGAAGATAATGAGAAATTAGGATGGATATATATAGATGCTATTGTAGGGGTGATCCCAATTACAGTGCACGCTGCCACTACTTCTAAAGGAGTTTGAAGAGCAAGGTGTTTCAATGGAATGTTGTTTCTAATAAGAACTACCACCACTCCACGAGCTGGTGGGTCACACCTGTCTTGTCTGAAAATAGTTCAATTTTTTATGGTAGGACACACTTGTGAATTTAAATAAGTTTCCTGAATGGATATGCCTGCTGATTCATAGCATTCGATGAGATCATATAAATCAGATTTTGCATTGCGAAAGCCTCTACAATTCCATTGAAATATTCTTTCCGTTAAGCGGTTTTGTTGGTTGTTTTTGTTTCTGACTGCTTTTTAGTTGTAGCTTGTTTGTATCTATCTATTTTTGCTTTTTCTTTTTTAAGAAAGAAAGGACATGTCGTGTCCATTTCATTGGATGCAAGAAGTTCCAAAATTCCATCATTGGCTTCAGTGTGTTGATCAATATCCATTCCGATTGAAATCGGAGGTTGCAGTTTTATGGTTTCTGTCACTTTTGATTTTGCTGTTCGAGGAACATTGGCTGGAATGGTAATTGGGATATTACTAGCTCGTTTGGTTTTTTGGTGCAGAAGACACTGTTTGGAAGGAGAAAGTATGAAACGTGCCCAATTAGCGATGGATATATTTGGAGGAACTGAAATATCTGTTTGAATAGCTATGGAATGAAATTGTTGAGCAGCTATGGCATATGTACGTTTTGGCTCCATTTTTATTTTTCTTTTCACCTCTGAATATGTAACTTTGTTCTCACTTTATATGTTTTGATTTTTTTCCTTGCTTCCATAGATTGCATGTATTAGAGAAAGCCAGGTGATTACCCTTACAGTTTGGGCAATGAGAAGTGGTAGCAGTGCATTCAAATTGATTGTATTCCTTTGATCCACAATTAGGACATATTGCCTCACCTTAATATGCAATTTGGGAATGTCCGTATTTTTGGCACTTATACTGCCTGATGGGATTTGAGATATAAGGATGGACACACAATGGAGATATCCTGCTTTGACAAATGTTGGTAGGATGGGTCAGCTAAAAGTGAGGATTATGCTCCTAGTTAGAACAAGAATACCATCTTCCCGAGTCATGATCCTCCTTGCTTGGGTGACTCTTTGTTCACCTAGCTCTTTCATGATTTCCTCCTCTGACATTGTTAATAAATCCCATTTGGAAATTACTCCCTTTGAGGCGTTTAGGGTGGCATAAGGAATAACTTTTATTGGTTGTCTGCCAAAAGTGGTCAGCTTTAACAACTTTGCAGAATTCTGGCATCTCATGGTCTCTACCAGAAGATCCCCAGATTGGAGTCACCTTACTGCTTTTGGTGAACCTGCGGCAGACTCGATGCATTTCTGCAAAAGTAATGGGGATAGTTGACTCAGGGGCTTGTCTAAGAGAGAGAGTGAAATATGAGGAATGTTGGTATCTCCGCTTGACGGTTTGTTTTCAACCTCTTGGGTTGAGAGAAGTCATTTTCTTTGTCTTTGGTAAGTAGTCTTGAGCTCGAAGGCTCTAAAGGTGGAAACATACTGTTATCCATCTTTGCCCCTTTCAGCCCTGGAAGAGCGAATTACTTCTCCCAGGTTACCGGCCCTGCCACGGGGAGGCAGGAGCAGTGCTGCTAGAGTGAACAAGTGGTATAAAAGTTAGCTAGTTTAAAGGAAAAAAACAAAACTAGTTTTCCCTTTATAGTACTTACTTACAATTTAGCATTAGCATTAGTAGAGGCATATTATGCAAGAAAGCAAGCTTATGCAGCATCAGCCAAAAAAAAAAAAAAGAAACCCACTCCCATTTCACCCTTCTGTTCAGTCGAAATACCAGTCCAGCTGAGCCTTAAATTTATTTAGGCTATCAACTTCCACAACAAGGGATGGAAGCCTGTTCCACCAACCAACTACCTGCTGGCTAAAGGCAAATTTCCACACATCTATCCTACATCTGTCTTTCCTCAATTTGAATTTATGCCTTCTCAGGTGATTATTCTGAGCAAGAGGAAGACTCCCATCGACATTGGACATGCTCAAACCATTCAAGGCTTTATACACCGCTATCAGATCACCTCGACGGTGCCTAATCCCCAGACACAGTAATTTGCAAAACTTAAGCCTTTCTTTGTAAGAGCAACCCTTTGTTCCATTCACTAATCTTGTTGCCCTTTGTACTCATTCTAGCAACTCTACATACTTCTTGAAATGAGGCCTCCAGATCTGTATGCAGTACTCCAGGTGTGGCCTGACCACTGCCTTATACTAAGGAATAATCACCTCCTTATCCCTGCTAGAAAAATTCCTGTATATCATTAACAAGACACCATGAGCTACTCTTGCAGCCTGTCTGAACTACTCAGAAAACTTCATATCTGCCTGCACAATTACCACCAGGTCCTTTTCATTCTCTACCACTGTCAGAGTAGTACCACAGAGTTGATACGTTGCTCTGGGATTACTGTTTCCCATATGTAGTACTTTACATTTGTCAATGTTAAACTTCATTTTCCACCTCTCAGCCCATCTGCTCAACCTTTCCAGATCCTGTTGCAGCAACATACTGTCAGTAGTGTCCTTATCAACCCTGCCAACCATTGTATCATCTGCAAACTTGGATATTAAGCTTGATATACCATCATTAATATCATTTATAAATACAGAAAACAACAAAGGACCCAACATTGAACCCTGAGGGACTCCACTAATAACATTAGTCCACGATGAGCAGTGTCCATTGTTTACTACTCTCTGTCTTCTCCCCCTCAACCATCCCTTTATTCATAGCAGCAATTTGCCTCCAATGCCACACTGCTCCAATTTGTGCAGCAGTCTTCCATGTGCAACAGTATCAAAAGAATTTCTAAGATCCAAATATATAATATCAAAGTTATTCCCTGTATCCAGTTATTTTGTGACTGCATCATAGTATCCAATCAAATTGATCAGGCAAGACTTTCCCTTAACAAAACCATGCTGTGTCCGAGCTATAACTGAAGTCTGGTCTAGATGATCCTGCAGTGCTTCTTTAACCAGTGCTTCCATTAATTTTCCTGGAACAAAAGTTAAACTCACAGGTCTTTAATTACTTGTGTCAGCCTTTGATCCTCCTTTGTGAATTGGGGTCACATTTGCACTTCTCCAGTCTATGGGTACCTCCCCTGAGTCTAAAGAAGCTCTCATAATTATGGCTAAGGGTTTGCTTACTTCCTTTGTGGCCTCCTTTAATATAACTGGATAGATCCCACCCACCCTGGGTGCCTTTTTTATGTTTATCCTCAACAATTTCCCCTCCACTTTCCTCTCAGCTATTACAAAATCATCTAGCTCACTGCCAGAGTTAACTTCACTACTGGAATTCCCCTTCCTGAATAACTCCTTATGTGTGAATGTAGATGCAAAATACTCGTTTAGTTTGTTAGTCACCTGAGAAGGATGATCAACAGTTGAACCATCAATATCCAGTGGACCAATCTGATTCATCCCTTTCATTCTAGGGTTTAAATAGGTAAAGAACTCTTTTCTGTATTTCTTTGCATCCTTTGCCAAGGATTTCTTATAATCTGCCTTTGCCTGCCTAATGTCCTTTGTGACTTGGTGACAAACCAGCTTATATCTAACATAGGCTTCCATGTCACCCATTAATTTATATGTATCCCATGCATTTTTCTTCTCTGCCATATGTCTCATTAGTTCATCCGACATCCATAAAGGCCTAAACCTTGAACAATATTTCTTATTTGGTATGTAAAGCCTAGTAGCTGCCACGATAAATTCTTTGAATGCTTCCCATTTTGAATTTGCTGTTGTTGGTAACATCATCAGTTGGTTCCACTGTATAGAATTTAAATACTGTCTCAGACCATCGTAGTCGCCTTTCCAAAAACCCTTCCCTTTACCCCTGATGGTAGTTACCTCTTACACTGCCTCGATAGCATCAGCAAATATTCTTGCACTCTTTCTGTTTAAGTGTATCCCATCCCTGTAGAAGCAGTCTCTCCTGTTAACATGTACAGACCATTCTGAAAAATATTCTACCCCTTGAGCCTTGCACAATCTTTCCAGAGCCGAATTGATCGACAAGGCTCTCATCATATACTCCCTCCTATCGTGTCTGAGCAGAATTGCAGACTCTTTCAAGTAAGACTAAGTTTACTATTACTTAATGAGAATGTAAAAATATTTAACAAATGAACCAAACTGTTACCTTCAGAAAATGCTCTAGAAATCATTCAGGGAATCGCTTGATCACTAAACGCTTGGCACACGGGGCCACAAAGAATAGAAACTTGCTTCTTGTCCGAAAGGTAGTTGAACAAAAATGAGGACTAAATTATAGGCCTAATAAGTGTGATGAGTATAAAAAACAACAATACAGATAAATAGAATTGGCCAGAAAATAAGCTTATATAGCATTAGCCAAAAAAAGAAAAAGAAAAAAAAATCCTCCCATTTCACCCATCTATTCACTCCAAATGCTTGTCCAGCTCAGCCTTAAATTTACTTAAGCTCTCAACTTCCACAACAAGAGATGGAAGTCTGTTCCATCAATCAATTACCGGCTGGCTAATGGCAATTTCTGCACATCTATTCTATAACTGTCTTTCCTCAGTTTGAATCTCTGCCCCCCCTCAGGTTCTTAACCTGAGCAAGAGGAAGAATCCCATCAGCATTGAGCTTGCTCAACCTGTTCAAGGCCTTATACACCTCAATCAGATCACTTCACATGTGCTTAGTCTCCAGGTGCTGCAATTTGCAGAACTTAAGCTTATCCTGGTATGAGCACCCCTTTGTTCCCCTCACCAATCTTGATGCTCTTCTTTGTACTCATTCTAGCAACTCTACGTCCTTCCTAAAATGAAGCTCCAGACCTGTACACAGTATTCAAGATGTGGCCTGACCAATGCCTTGTACAATGGGATAATCGCCTCCTTGTCCCTGCTAGAAAAATTCCTATATATCATTGACAAAACTCCATGACCTGCTCAGGCAGCCCATTCGCACTGCTCAGTGAACTTCGTGTCTGACTGCAGAATTATCCCAAGGTCTTTTTCACTCTCCACTTCCCTGAGTGTGGTACAATGCAGTTGGTACATTTCTCTTGGGTTACTGCTACCCATATGCCATACTTTGGATTCCTAAATGTAAAACTTCAGTTGTCACTTCTCAGTCCATTTGCCCAACTTATCTAGATTCAGTTCCAGTAGTATACAGTTTTTACTGTCAGTAACAACCCTGTCATCCTTTGTATCATCTGCAAATATGGACATTAAGCCTGATATTCCTGCATCAATAACATTGATGCATACATAAAACAACAATGGGCCCAGCACCGAAACTTGGGGAACTCCACTAATAACATTATTTGATTAATAACATTCCATTGATTACCACTCTCTGTTGTCTCCCACTCAACCATCCCTTTATCCATTGTAGCAACTTGTCCTTAATGCCATACCACTCCAATTTGCAAAGCCGTCTTCTGTGTGCAACAGTATCCAAAGCTTTCCTGAAATCAAAGTCATCATCATCATCAGCCATTTTCAATCCACTGCAGGATGAAGGAACTTTCATCCAGCAGTGAAATTCTAGCAACTTTCCAGTTCCTTCTGTTTTGTACAATGGCCATCCATTTACTAACCACAAACTCAAGAATTTCATCTGTCCATCTCCGTTGTTGTCTTCCAGGGTTTCTTCTAGCTCCTCTTGGGTACAATTCTGTTATTTTTTTAGTCCATCTCTCATCATGTCTTCAAGTAATCTGTCCTGCCCAAGACCAATTTAGTTCTTTAGTTTTGATAAGAATGTCCTTTACTTGAGTTTGCTGCCTAATCCACGTGTTTCTCTTCTTATCTATCAGTCTGATTCCCAATATAATTCGTTCCATTCTTCGCTGTGTAGTTCTCAGCTTCTCTTCCATTCTTTTGGTGAGTGCCCAAGTTTCACTTCCATAAATCATGGTGGGGAGTATACAATGGTTCAATATTTTACATTTCAGACAAATTGGGTTATTGCTCCTCAGTATGTGACTATATTTCCTGAATGCTATCCATCCAAAATTTATTCTTCTCTTGACTTCCAGCCATTTATCATTATTACAGCTAATGACTTGTCCCAGATAAGTATATGACTCCACCTTTTCAATTACTGCTCCTTCAATCACTATATACCTTTCTATGGCATACTTGTTCATCATTACTTTTGTTTTGGCCATATTCATCTTTAGTCAAAATCCTTACTAACTCTGCATAACTTATTAATATTTTCCTCTAATTCTTTGGGATCGTGGCTTTTGACCACAATATCATCTGCAAATCGTAAATGGTTTAGATACTCTCCATTCACATTGACTTCTTCCTGCAACCGGTCTAATCTTCTGAAAGCTTCCTCAAGGGCAACAGTAAACCACTTCAGAGATATTGTGTCTCCTTGTTGAACTCCTTTCTCAATTTTAAATTTACTACTGTCTTCAAAATTTTACAAATTTTAAAGACTGTAGTAAACGTCTTGTAAAATTTGTAAGGCTTACACCAATCAGCTTTGTTGTTGTTGTTATTTGGTTTTTATGAGCATTAGCAACTAAGGCCATATTGCTCCGGGAATATGCAGTGCTCATTCCCTGACCTTTCTGCATCCTCCGTATTTGGTGGCCATGGCTCGATCCCCCAGTCTAATCAAGAAGCATTTGCTATGCACTGCTGCTCCTGCCCACTTGGCTATGGAGGCGTCTCTAGTCTAATAAAGGAGGTAACATTCTCATATATTTTCTTCAAAATCATAATATATGGGGTATCTATGCCTTATCTTTCCATTGCCTGAAACATTGCCTTATGCTGTATGGAGTCAAATGCCTTTTCATAATCCACAAATGCCAGGCATAATGGTGTTTTATATTCATTTGCTTTCTCCATTAGCTGTGATATTACGTGAAGGTGATCTATAGTTGAAAATCCTGTTCTAAAGTCAGCTTGCTCTTTTGGTTGATTCTCATCAAGTATTCTTTCTAATCTGTTAGTAATGATCCTTGTGAACAACTTGTAGATGTGGGATAACACCTAATTGGTCTACAATTTCTAGTTTCTAATTTATCTCCTTTCTTATGCAGCAAAACGATGAATGCATTATTTCACTCCTTAGGTGTTGCTACCTTTTCTAATGCATTTTGTGAAGAGTCTTGCTGGTTTTTGTATCATGTCTCTTCCTCCCAATTTTAACAACTCTACAGTAACTTTATCTTCCCCTGGGGCTTTCTGATTCTTTATTTTCTTCAACGCATGTTCTACCTCATCAGGAAGGATATCAGGTATGTTGTATGTGTTACTAATTTGCGATCCATCTTCCCCACATCTGGGATCATTCCCTCGCTCCCTCGCTCCTTGTATAACTCTTTATAATATTTTTCTGCTATAATTTCTTCTGCTATTTGAATTATGCCTTCTCTGCTATTTATAAGTACACCATCGCTGTTCTTCAGTTTCAGTATCATTTGTCTTTCGAGATTCGGCAAATGCAGAAGTTTTTCACCTCTTTCATTTCTTTCACCAATTCCAAAATTTCCTATAGTTCTCCTTTCTGCGCTGTTTTGTCTCTTTTTGTATTACTGCTCATGGCTGCTGATTTAAATCCTTTGTTTTCCCATAATGCTTGTTCTACTTTTCTTGTGTTAAATTTTCTTATGTCCTCTCTGAGTATCTTTCTAATGGCTTTTGCATAACTCAGTATACTCAATTTTCTCCATGTCAGTGTTTTTCTTGCTCTTCATTCGTCGTCTTCAGTTCATCATGACAAGTGTTTCTTGACTAATTTTTTCTTCTTTGGATTTTTTCTAATTTTTTCTTCCTTGGGCTTTATCACTTTCAGAAAGTTGTAATATTCCTCGTCGATATCTTAGTCCTGAGCAGCCTGCAGAAGCTCAAACTTGTTCTTAAGTTCCAGTTTTTTCCTTTCTTTTCTTACATTTATAACAAGTGTACATCTTACCATTCTGTGATCACAGAATGCTAAGTGTACATCTTACTATTCTGTGATCACTTCCAACATTTACCTTGTACAGGACAGTAACACCATTCATGATATATCTTGTGTTAGTGAGGATGAAGTCGATTTGATCAGTTGTTAATCCATTTGGGCTCTTCCATGTCCACTTTCTGTTGCCGCTTCCGTAGCCAGGTGCGCAGGAGCAGCAGTGCGTAGCACACGCTTCTTGATTAGACCGGGGTTCGAGCCCGTGACCACCGCATATCCCTGGAGCAATATGGACTTAGTTGCTAATGCTCCTAAAAACCAAATAACAACAACAACCACTTTCTGTTCACCCTTTTCTTGAAAAAAGTATTCATTACTGACATTCCTCGAGATTCTGCAAATGCAGAAGTCTTTCACCTCTTTCATTTCTTTCACCAATTTCAAAATTTCCTATAGTTCCCCTTTCTGCGCTGTTTTGTCTTTTTCCGACTTAGCATTGAAGTCCCCCATAATGATAGTGTAGTGAGTTATATGTAATTTTCTGAAAGAGTTTTCTGAAATCCAAGTATATGATATCAAAATTATTTTTTGCATTCAGTTCCTTTGTGACCACATCATAGTATCCCATCAAATTGGTCAGAAAAGACATCCCTTTAACAAACCCATCCTGTGTTTTAACTACTACTATACTCTTGTCTAGATGATCCTGCAATGCTTCTTTAACCAGTGACTCCATTATTTTCCCTGGGAACACAGTTAAAGTAACAGGTCTATAGTTACTTGTGTCACATTTTGAACCCCCCTTTGTTATTTTTTACTTGGTTTTTTTTTTAGGAGCATTAGCAACTAAGGCCATGTTGCTCCGGGATATGCGGTGGTCATTCCATGACCTTTCCGCATCCTCCGTATTTGGTGGTGACGGGATCGAACCCCGGTCTAATCAAGAAGCGTGTGCTTTGCACTGCTGCTCCTTCCCACCTGGCTACAGAGGCGCCTCCCCCCTTTGTGAATTGGGGATACATTTGCAAACCTCCAGACCATGGGGACCTCCCCCTGAGTCTAAGGAAGCTCTCATAATTATGGCTAAGGGTTTGTTTACTTCCGTTGCAGCCCCCTTTAATATAACTGGATAGATCCCATCCACCCCAAGTGCCTTCCTTATATTTAACTTCAACAATTTCTTCTCCACTTTGCTCTCAGTTATTACAAAATCACTTAGCTCCCTATTAGAATTTGATAAGCTTCTGGCATTCTCTCCTTGAATAACTCCTCATGTGTGAATGTAGATGCAAAATACTTAATTCAGTTTATCAGCTACCTGAGCATGATCGTCAATAGTCAAACTATCTAAGTTAAGTGGACCTATTTGATTTATCCCATTCCTTCTAGAGTTTACATAAGTAAAGAACTCTTTTCTGTTTTTATTTGCATCCTTTGCTAAAGATTTCTCGTAATCTGTGTTCCCCTGCCTAATCTCCTTTGTGACTTGATTACAGACTAGCTTATATCTGCCATAGGCTTCTTTGTCACTTGATGATTTATATGCATCCCATGCATTTTCTTCTTTGCCATGAGCCTCATTAATTAATCTGAAATCCATTTAGGACTAAACCTTGAAGAGTATATTTATTAGTTGGTATGAAAAGCCTAAGACGTACGACCTTTATTATTAATGAACTTTTCCGCTGACTCAGAATCATATACATATTTTTGTTGATTACGGTCTACAACATTCTACATTCCAGTTTACTCCAGGGCTCATATCTGGTGAGTATGCACTTGGCACACCCAGGGTCCTGAGGTGGATATCATCATCCTTCTCTTTCTTGGCGATTCCCTTTTGGGTAACTCAGAATTTTTTTTTTTTTTTTTTTTTGGCTGGTGCAACATAAGCCTCAGGCTTCCTTGCACCATATGGCTGATAATAATAATAATAACACAGATGACACATGTCAACGATGCAACCACCTGGTCTCAGAAACGATCCAACACATCACCGCAGGGTGCAAGGGGATTACCCAGACTTAGTGCACTCATAGACACGAACAGGTAGCCAGGATAATACATCAGAAGCTAGTGAGAAAATACCAGTTGACCAAAGAAAGTGTTCCATACTACAAGTACGAACCTCAGGCAGTACTAGAGACCTGAAGCCACAAGCTGTACTGGGACCATGCCATAATAATGGATAAGAACATCCCGCACAACAGACCGGACCATAACCCTTGTGGACAAGATGGAAAAGGATACCTACCTGATTGACATAGCGGTGCCCAACACTCTCAATGTCCAGAAAACTCATGAGGAAAAAATTAGGAGGTACCCCCACGAGGTCAAGGAAATGTGGCATATGCAAGAAGTAACAACCATCCTGAACATTGTGTCAACCACTGGTATAGTGCCAAAGACTCTGTATAGCAGCCTAGCAGCAAAAGGTCTCCCAGAAAACACCTACAAGGAACTCCATAAAGTTGCAATTCTGAACACCTGTAGGAGAGTCAGAGAGTTCCACGACCAACAGTAACACCAGACATTACAACCACCCTGCATACGTGGTAGCAGTACCCATCACGGAGTGGAATCCTTCAATCAGGGAGAAAAAATATAAGAAACAACAATAATAATAATAAGACACAGCGCATTACAAAACAGATGAAACTTCTTGAATATCCACCACCAATTCCTTCTATACTAATAAGCAGTAATTCTCCAATGGGAACCAAGAAAACTCAGTTGCTTTAAATTAATCCAACACCTAGTCCTGTCTTATTTCTCTCAAAAGGAGTCTACAGCACCTATGCTCATCGTTGATGACAATCAGATTTCTTGATAATGGAATCACTCATAAGTCCAGTGATTCTCTCATAATTAGCCTCAATGCACTCACTTGCCAAATCCCTTAAGATTATAGGGTATATTACATCAATGCCAGGAGCCATTCAATCAGGCCAGAATGTGCTGGTCCCACAGGAGTTAGTTATTGTTGGTGACTCTATTGTCAGGGTGACAGGCAATATATTATGTAAAAAAGACAGATGGAATAGAACTGGGGTATATCTACCAGGGGCAAATGATGATGATGTTGTACAGCAGATATCATCTTTTAAGAGCACAAAGGGTGATATTGTTGTACACATTGGAACCAATTACATTAAGAGTACGAGATCTGTAGATTTACTTAAGTACAAGTCAATGTTGAAAAAAAGACGTGAGTTAGAGTTAAATTTTGAAAGTGTCTGCAATTCTGCTTTGACACGATAGGAGGGCATATATGATTAGCATTAGCATTAGCAAGGGCACATGATGCAAGAAAGCAAGCTTATATAGCATCAGCCAAAAAAAAAAAAAAAAAAAAAAACTGATTTCACCCATCCCCTTGCCCCAAATATATATCAAGTTCTGCCTTGAATCTATTTAAGCGATCAACTTCTACAACAACAGATGAAAGTTTGTTCCAGCAATCAACCACCCACTGACTAAAGGCAAACTTCCGCACATCTATTCTACAACCGCCTTTCCTCAATTTGAATTTATATCCACTCAGGTGATTATTCTGACCAAGAGGAAGAATCCCATCAGCATTGAGCACCATTCAAGGTTTTATACACCTCGATCAGATCACCTCGCAGGTGCCTAGTCCCCAGACACTGTAATTTGCAAAAAATAAGCCTTTCTTTGTAAGAACAACCCTTTGTTCTGTTCACTAATCTTGTTGCCCTTCTCTGTACTCGTTCCAACAGCTCTACATCCGTCTTAAAATGAGGCCTCCAGACCTGTATACAGTACTCAAGTGGCCTGACCATTGCCTTATACAAGAGGATAATCACCTCCTTATCCCTGCTAGAAAAATTCCTGTATATCACTGATAACCATGAGCTACCCTTGCAGACCGTCCACACTGCTCAGAAAACTTCATATCTGCCTGCACAATTCCCCCCAGGTCCTTTTCATTCTCTACCACTGTCAGTGTGGTACCACAGAGTTGATACATTACTCTGGGATTACTGCTTCCCATATGTAGTACTTTACATTTGTCAATGTTAAACTTCATTTGCACCTCTCACCCCATCTGCTCAACTTTTCTAGATCCTGTTGCAGTAGTATACTGTCATTAGTGTCAATAACAACCCTGCCAACCTTTGTATCATCTGCAAACTTGGACATTAAGCCTGATATACCATCATCAATATCATTTATAAATACAGAAAACAACAATTGACCCAACATTGAACCATGAGGGACTCCACTAATAACATTAGTCCATGAAGAGCAGTGTCCATTGATTACCACTCTCTGTCTATTCCCACTCAACCATCCCTTTATCCATAGCAGCAATTTGCCTCCAATGCCACACTTCTCCAATTTGTGCAGCAGTCTTCCATGTGTAACAGTATCAAAGGTCTTTCTAAGAACCAAATATATGATATCAAAGTGTTTGTTATTTGGATTTTAGGAGCATTAGCAACTAAGGCCATATTGCTCCGGGATATGCGGTGGTCATTCCCTGACCTTTCCGCATCCTCCGTATTTGGTGGTGACGGGCTCGAACCCCGGTCTAATCAAGAAGCATGTGCTACGCACTGCTGCTCCTTCCCACCTGGCTACGGAGGCGCCGGCATATATCAAAGTGATTCTTTGCATCCAGTTCCTTTGTGATTACATCATAGAATCCAATAAAATTAGTCAGACAAGACTTCCCTTTAACCAACCTATGCTGTGATGAGAGCTTTGTCAATAAATTGGCCCTGGAGGTATTGTGCAAGGCTCATGGGATAGAATTTTTTTCAGCGTGGTTTGTGCTTGTTAACAGGGGCGACTGCTTCTACAGGGATAGGATACACTTAAATAGAAAGGGTGCCAGAATGTTTGCTCATGCTATCGAGGCGGCGTTAGTTGGGTTGGAAAACTGCTAGCTAGGGGAGAGTCAGACTAAAAGGTTAGTCTAGAGGTTAGTCTAAAGGTTGCTAGGGGGAGTCAGACTAAAAGGTTAAAAATAGCCGCAGGCAGAAGTGAAGGTGATTCTTGCACTATTTCTATCAGAATGAGCAGCGGCCTGGAGCAAGAGGTGCTAGGTGTTTCGGGGACTAATGGCAGTCATCATGAAACAAATAAATACATGGAATGTGTTAGGGTAAATAAGCATTAGCATTAGTAGAGGCATATGATGCAAGAAAGCAAGCTTATGCAGCATCAGCCAAAAAAAAAAAAACACTTCCATTTCATCCCTCCGTTCATTCAAAATACCTGTCCAGCTGAGCCTTAAATTTATTTAGGCTATCATCTTCCACAACAAGGGATGGAAGTCTATTCCACAAACCAACTGCCCGCTGGCTAAAGGCAAATTTCTGCACATCTATCCTACACCTGTCATTCCTCAATTTGAATTTATGCCTTCTCAGGTGATTATTCAGAGCAAGAGGAAGAAACCCATCGACATTGAGCATGCTCAAACCCTTCAAGGCTTTATACACCGCTGTCAGATCACCTCGTCGGTGCCTATTCTCCAGACACTGTAATTTGCAAAACTTAAGCCTTTCTTCGTAACAGCAACCCATTGTTCCATTCACTAATCTTGTTGCCCTTCTTTGTACTAGTTCCAGTAGCTCTACATCCTTTTTGAAATGAGGCCTCCAGACCTGTATACAGTACTCCAGGTGTGGCCTGACCATTGCCTTATACAAGGGAATAATCACCTCATTATCCCTGCTAAAAAAATTCCTATATATCATTGACAATACACCATGAGCTACTCTTGCAGCCCATCTACACTGCTCAGAGAACTTCATATCTGCCTGCACAATTACCTTCAGGTCCTTTTCATTCTCTACCACTGTTAGTGTAGTACCACAGAGTTGATACGTTGCTCTGAGGTTGCTGTGTCCCATATGTAGTACTTTACATTTGTCAATGTTAAACTTCATTTGCCACCTCTCAGCCCATCGGCTCAACCTTTCCAGATCCTGCTGCAGCAGCATAGCATCAGTAGTGTCCTTAACAGCCCTGCCAACCTTTGTTTCATCTGCAAACTTGGACATTAAGCTTGATATACCATCATCAATATCATTTATAAATACAGAAAACAACAATGGACACAACACTGAACCCTGAGGGACTCCACTAATAACATTAGTCCACGATGAGCAGTGTTCATTGATTACCATTCTGTCTTCTCCCCCTCAACCATCCCTTTATGCATAGCAGCAATTTTCCTCCAATACCACACAGCTCCAATTTGTGGAGCAGTCTTCCATGTGGAACAATATCAAAAGCCTTTCTAAGATCCAAATATTATAATAATATCAAAGTTATTTCCTGCATCCAGTTATTTTGTGACTGCATCATAGTATCCAATCAAATTGGTCAGGCAAGACTTCCCCTTAACAAAACCATGCTGTGTCCGAACTATAACTGAAGTCTTGTCTAGATGATCCAGCAGTGCTTCTTTAACCAGTGCCTCCATTAATTTTCCTGGAACAGAAGTTAAACTCACAGGTCTATAATTACTTGTGTCAGCTTTGATTCTCCTTTGTGAATTGGGGTCACATTTGCTCATCTCCAGTCTATGGGTACCTCCCCTGAGTCCAAAGAAGCTCTCATAATTATGGCTAATGGTTTGCTTACTTCCTTTGCTGCCTCATTTAATATAACTGGATAGATCCCATCCATCCCATTTTCCTTTTTTATATTTATTCTCAAAAATTTCTCCTCAATTTTCCTCTCGGTTATTAAAAAATCATCTAGCTCACCGCCAGAGTTGAATACATGTCTAGCATTCCCTCCCTGAATAACTTCTCATGTGTGAATGTAGATGCAAAATACTCGTGTAGTTTGTTACCCACTGAGCAGGATCCTCAACTGTTGAACGATCAATATCCAGTGGACCAATCCAATTCATCCCTTTTCTTCTAGAGTGTACATAGGAAAAGAACTCTTTTCTGTTTTTCTTTGCATTCTTTGCCAAGAATTTCTCATAATCTACCTTTGGCTGCCTAATCTTCTTTGTGACTTGGTTATAGACCAGCTTATATCTATCATAGGCTCCTATGTCACCCATAAATTTATATGTATCCCATGAATTTTTCTTCTCTGCCATATGTTTCATTAGTTCATCTAACATCAATTTAGGCCTAAACCTTGAACAATTTTTCTTAGTTGGTGTGTAAAGCCTAGTATCTTCTAAGATAAGTTCTTTGAATGCTTCCGTAAATCCCACTTCAGCTCACTGTGATCACTGCCATCTAGTGGTTCCTTTATCTGCAGATTCTTAATGCATGAAGAATCACTACTGATAATCAGATCAAGGGTATTACTCCTTCTAGTTGCCTTACAAACATGCTGATGTAGAAAACCATCATCCAATAAATCCACAAAAGCCTTGCTAGTGTGTGAGTTAAATCCCCCATTATAAGACTCTCTGATTTACTGGCCCACTCTATTTCCCTGTACAGTTTCTTATTATACTCATTTTATAAATTATAAGAATAAGAACAGGTGAATGTATATTTGCATGTACACCAATGCTAGAAGTATAGTAAATAAATTTGATGAATTTTAAGTCTGGTCAAGACATCGAAAGCAGATATTGTTGGGATATCAGAGATGTGGTGTCACACAGATAATGGGAATGCAGAATTGGAATTTGAGGAGTACAATTTGTACAGAAAGGATATCAGGATAGGAAGGGGGGGGGGGTATGCTGTTAATTAAGAAAAACCTAAAATCAAAGGAAGTGCTTCCAGTTGACATAAATGGCCATTGCACTGTCGAGTCAGTTTGGTGTGACATAAGCACTGCGAAAGCAAAAATAAGTGTAGGGGTGTGTTATAGGGCTAATGACTCAAATGAGTACAATGAACAATTGTACAGAGAAATAGAGTGGGCTAGTAAGTCAGAATGTCTTATGATGGGGGATTTTAACTTCCCAGATATTGACTGGAATTTGTGGATTGGTTACTCACACACTAGCAAGACTTTTGTGGATTTATTGGATGATTGTTTTCTGCAGCAGCATGTTCAAGAAACAATCAGAGAGGGTAATACTCGTGATCTGGTTATTAGCAGTGATCATTCGTATATTAAGAATTTGCAGATAAAGAAATGACTAGGTGGCAGTGATCACAGTGTACTGATGTGGGATTTACTTAAAGATATAATTACCATCAGTAGTAAAGGAAACGGTTTTTGCTTCCGTAAAGGTTACTACCGTGGTCTCAGAGATTTTTTAAATTCTGTTCAGTGGGACCAACTGATGATGATGTTATCAACAGAAAATTCAATGTGAGAAGCATTCAAGGAATTAATTGTGGAAGCTACTACACTTTTCATACCTATTAAGAAATATTGTTCATGGTTTAGGCCTAAATGGTTGTCAAATGAACTAATGAGACTTGTTGTTGTTGTTGTTATTTTGGTTTTTAGGAGCATTAGCAGCTCAGGACATATTGCTCCGGGGATATGCGGTGATCATATCCTGACCCTTCCACATCCTCCGTATTTGGTGGTCACGGGCTCGAACTCCGGCCTAATCAAGAAGCGTGTGCTACACACAATGAGACTTAGGGAAAGAAGAAAAATGCATGGGAAGCATATAAATTATCAGCCGACACAGAAGCGTATGGCAGATATAAGATATTCTTTAATCAAGTCACAAAGGAGATTAGGCAAGTGAAGACAGATTACGAGAAATCTTTGGCAAAGGATGCTAAGAAAAACAGAAGGGTTTCTTTACTTATATAAACTCTAAAAGGAAGGGGTTGAATCAGATTTGTCCACTTGATATCGGTGGTTCGACTGTTGATGATCCTGCTCAATTAGCAAACAAACTGAATCAGTATTTTGCATCTACATTCACACATGAGGAGTTAGTAAGGAAGGAAAATTCCGAAGTTTATATCAAATTGTAACAGGATACTTAATGGTTTTGTAATAACTGACAGCAAAGTGGAGGAGAAATTATTGAAGTTAAACATAAGAAAGGCACCTGGGGTGGATGGGATCTATCCAGTTATATTAAAGAAGGTGGCAAAGGAACTAAGCAAACCCTTAGCCATAATTATGAGAGCATCCTTGGACTTAGGGCAAGTCACCACAGACTGGAGATGTACAAATGTATCCCCAATTCAGAAAGGGGGATCGAAGGGTGACAAGAGTAATTACAGATCAGTCAGTTCAACTTCTGTTCTGGTTAAAATAATGGATTCAGTGGTTAAAGATGCATTGTAGGATCATCTTTGCAACACTGCAGCAATAATTCAGAAACAGCATGGATTTGTTAAGGGAAAGTCTTGTCTGACAAATTTGATTGTATACTTCTGTACTTCTGGAATACTACTGTACAAATTGGAGCAGAATGGTATTAAGGGTAAGTTCTACAATAGATAAAAGGGTGGTTGAGTGTGAGAAGACAGAGGGTGGTAATTAATGGACGCTGCTCTTTGTGGACTAATGTTATTAGTGGAGTCCAACCTGGTTTGGTGTTGGGCCCAAATTTGTATATTTATCACTGATATTGATGTAGGTATATCAGGCTTTGTGTCAAAGTTTGCAGATGATACAAAGATTGGCAGGGTTTTTAATGACAGTAATTACAGTGTGCTACTGAAACAGGATCTAGAAAATTTGGGCAGTTGGGCTGAGAAGTGGCAACTGAAGTTTAGCATTGACAAATGCAAAGTCAATGATATACAGGAATTTTGCTAGCAGGGAAAAGGAGGTGATTATCCATTTGTGTAAGGCAACGGTCAGACTACACCTTGATTACTGCATACAGGTCTGGAGACTTCATTTTAGGATGGATGTAGATATGTTTGAGCGTGCACAGGGAAGAGTAACAAGATTGGTGATGGGAATGAAGGGATCCTCTTAACAAGAGAAGCTTAAGTTCTGAAAATTGCAGCGGCTGGAGACTAGGCACCTGCGAGTTGATCTGATTGAGGTGTATAAGGTCTTGAATGGGTTGAGCATGCTGAATTCTGATGGGATTCTTCCACTTGCTCAGATTACAAACCTAAGGGGGCATAAATTCGAATTGAGGAAAAACATTTGTAGAACAGATGTGCGGAAATGTTCCTTTAGCCAGCAGGTGGTTAATTGCTGCAGCAAATGTCCATTTGTTGCTGTGGAAGTTGATAGTATAAATAAATTCAAGGAGGAAGAGGAACTGGGCAAACTTTTAGAGGGAATGGTTGTGTGAATTTTTTTTTTTTTTGGCTGATGCTACATAAGCTCATACGCTTGCTTTCTTGCATCACATGCCTCTATTACTATTACTATCATGTAAGCTTGAAAGTTTTTTCAATTAAATAAACATGTGAAATTTCAACATCATTAATTACCTTTTTTGCAACTTCACTTCCATAATTTCTCATTGACACAAAGGGTTTTTCTTCTGGTTTGTCCTTCTCTTCTTTGCATTTATATATGTGAAGAATTTCTGATTCCCACTCTTTGCCAGCAATTTCTCACACTACCTTTGTCAGCCTAACCTTTTCTGTTGGACTATTACAAATCACTTTGTAGCTATTATAGGCCTCAGTGCTTTTTATTGCTCTGTAACTTTTCCATGCCATCTTTTTTCGCTCAAGTAATCTGGCAACTTCCTTATTCATCCAATTTGGAATCTTCTCGCTGAGTATTTTTTAATGGTATATAAGCATTCGAGGCTTCTGTGATTAATGTTTTGTTGTTATCTTCAGTCTCCTTTTTGCTGCAGTTTGGACTAATTTATATTATTTTTTACTTTATACAAATACCATAATCCCATGAAAGGCCACCAAACCCTTTACATTATACCAATGTGCCTTGCAGTATACAATTTGTCTGTACAAGAACATGTTCTTTCATAACAATGTCAATTTACCTATTTTCCATTTTATGCTTGAATTATTACATTAAAATCGATCTTCTGATTATTATTATTATTATTACACAAAAAATAACTAATATTCATGCAGTTAATAGGCAATCACACATGAACAGTTTTTTCTCCAGATCTGGACCATCATTGTTTTTATACTTGTAAAATAATGGTTTTTTAAACATTATATGCCAAAGATTAAAAGTATACAGGGTGTTTCAGTTAAACGTTTCAGAACTTCTAAGAGGGGTAGGGTACATCCTGACAACTCGAAATCATATAGCAATGTGGGGTCGGAAATGCTTTCCTGAAGTGGTGTTGTACACAAAAGCACCATAAAGAAAAGAGACCATAAGTGAGAAATCGTTTTAATAATTCATGAAAAGAAGCAAAAGGTACATGGATTAAAGTAAGTGTTCGAAGTTTCTTCCACGGGCTACAATGCACGCCTCACATCTCCGACGCATGGACATCCGAACATTCTGGAATACTCCAGGCGAATTTCGAATTTCTTGAACAAGAACGCCAAGTTAGTAGGATGGATGATTACACGAACGCAGAGTTAGCTGATATGCATTTGGCGTACGGGGCTGCAAATTGTAGTGGGCCAGCCGCACAACGTTTGTACGCGGAACGATAGCCGACGAGGCGTATTCCCAGTCATAATTTCTTTGCAAGACTGCACCAGAGGTTAGCTGAGAGAGGTTCA
Organism: Mastigoproctus giganteus; assembly: GCF_048544385.1. NCBI lineage: Eukaryota > Metazoa > Arthropoda > Arachnida > Uropygi > Thelyphonidae > Mastigoproctus > Mastigoproctus giganteus. The sequence goes on along the minus strand of NC_143577.1, from coordinate 22,593,926 downwards.
TTTGAAAGAGCTGACAGGGACAGGGTAAGAACAGCACGGACTCCAGCCGTCAAACAGAATGTGCTGCAGCATGTACAGGGGAATCCAAGAACGAGTACACGAAGTCTAGCAAACGCAGTCGGGGTTTCCCATTGCAGCGTCTGGAGGATTCTCCGAGAACAAGACATGCATCCGTTTCACGTGCAGCGTGTCCAGACACAGCAACCGGAGGATTATGCACCTCGTATTGCTTTCGCACAGTGGTACCTTGGAAAATGTGCTACAAATCCCCTTTTTCCTGCTGAAGTGTTGTTTTCCGATGAGGCATCCTTCACAAGGGAAGGAATTTTCAACACGCATAACGACCATATCTGGGCGGTCGAGAACCCGCATGCAATACGACGTCGTGCAGCACGGATTCGATTTTCGGTCAATGTATGGGCCGGTATTATGGGAGATCACCTCATCGGACCTTACCTGTTACCGTGTCGTCTAACCGGACCTATCTACTTGATCTTTCTGCAGCAAGTATTGCCACAACTTTTGAGAGATGAACAGATTTCTGCATCGACGCAACAGACAATGTGGTTCCAACACGATGGAGCCCCTGCCCATTATAGCGGAGATGTTCGTAACTACCTGGATGTCACATTTGGTCAACAGTGGATCGGACGTGGTGGTCCCGTGCGTTGGCCTGCTCGGTCACCCGACCTATCATGTCTTGATTTTTATTTCTGGGGTCATATGAAATCGCTAGTTTATGACATCCCTGTTGACAATGCTGAGGAGCTGGTTGCAAGAATCGCAGTAGCTGCCGAAGAAATTCGAAATTCGCCTGGAGTATTCCAGAATGTTCAGATGTCCATGCGTCGGAGATGTGAGGCGTGCATTGTAGCCCGTGGAAGAAACTTCGAACACTTACTTTAATCCATGTACCTTTTGCTTCTTTTTATGTATTATTAAAACGATTTCTCACTTATGGTCTCTTTTCTTTATGGTGCTTCTGTGTACAACACCGCTTCAGGAAAGCATTTCCGACCCCACATTGCTATATGATTTCGAGTTGTCAGGATGTACCCTACCCCTCTTAGAAGTTCTGAAACGTTTAACTGAAACACCCTGTATATATATATATATATATATTTTTTTTTTTTTTTTTTTTTTTTTTCATATATAGTAGGCCACAAACAAGCAGTTTTGTCGGTGATTTTATCCTGCAGATTTGGATTTATGCCAGTCCAAGTCTGCGAGAAAAAACACTTGTGTGTAACTGCAAAATGTTGCAGGAACTTTGAAAAGAATATAAATGGATAATTTTCTATAATTATTTAAAGTTTACAATTTACTTCAACATGGGAATAAATAATAATAATTTATTATTTTTCATTGAAAAATATTAATTTTAAGGTGTTTTCTGGATTAATTTGTAGTGCTGGAATATGTCAAAGTTTCATGATGCAAGAAAGAGAGATGAAATAAACATCTCTAATTTCAAGAGAAATGCAATAAACATCTCTATTAATTTAAATTTGGCAATAATTAATATTATCATTTCTATTTTGTGGTGTATCAACCTATTTCTCAAATTGTAAGTATAATTAATAAACTTTTTGTTTTTATTAAAACTAATGAGTGTATATGGTGGCCAAAAAACACATCATTTAAAAACAATTGAATTATTATTAAAAAATAACAAATAATAAACATAATAAATATTGCAATCTACTAATAAAAGATCAAGCATTAGTATAATATAAGCACAATTCAAAATACTAAATAATTTCCTTACAACTTAAGGTTAAAGGTCATCACCTGTCAAGAGATGCCAAATAACAAATAACAATAACTCATGTTATTGTTATTTGTTATTGGTTTTTTTTTAGGAGCATTAGCAACTAAGGCCATATTGCTCTGGGGATATGCAGTGGTCATTTCCTGACCTTTCCGCATCCTCTATATTTGGTAGTCACGGGCTTGAACCCCGGTCTAATCAAGACGTGTGTGTGCTACGCACTGCTGCTCCTGCCCACCTGGCTACGGAGGTGCCACTCATGTTATAAAACTCCATCAAACTACTGCTGGGTTAAGATGATCCTGCAATACTTCTTTAACCACTGACTCCATTATTTTCCTTGGAACAGAAGTCAAACTTATAGATCTATAATTGTTCACATCACCCTTTGTGAACAGGAGAGACATTTGCACATCTACAATCTTCAGAAGCATCTCCTGAATAATTATATGGCCAAGAGTCTGCTTAACCCTTTTGCTGCTTCTTTTAATATAACTGAATAGATCTAATCAGCCCCAGCTGTCTTATTTACTTTTAGTGTCAGCCATTTCTCTTCTACTTCCTTCACAATTATAACAAAGTCATTTAGTCCAAGTTACTTCTGATGTTCCCATCCCTGAAAAGTTCTGAAAATAATGAATTGATACTCGATACTCATATCAATTCATTATTTCTGAGTGTTTCTTGTTTAAATTTAATTTAATTTTTACCCAAAATGGGTTACAAAAAAGCTATTCACTTAGAAGCTTCAAAAATATAAAATTTGCTACTGCCCATGATATGAATTGTATAACGGAATAATTATATATCTGAAGTGCTATCTGAAAAGAGAGAGAGAGAGAGAATACCAGTGACATGCAGTGACCTCTTGAACAGGCGAAGCAGTAAATGTTAACCAATAGTTACAAAAACAAAAATGGTGTTACCTGGTCATTTTGTATTACTTTTACTTTTTTTACTTTTTCACTTTTACTATTTTTACATTTTTTTTTTTTTTTTTTTTTTTTTTTACTTCTGAAATTTTTTATTTTTTGAATCTTGCTTGGAATATACCAATGCTTTACCTTTTAGTAACAGACTGCAATACTTATTAAATGTATTTTTTATGAAAAATTCAGAAATGTAAATATGTTGTGTTTTTTACATGTTATTTTTTATGAAATAAAAATTTTATTTTTTAATTCTGCTGGAAAAAAACATTATAAACATAAAATACAAAACATGAAACTATTAATCACTTCCATTTTAAAGTTTATAAAATTATTTAATCCTTTAAGCTGTCACAAAAATAACAGAAGTAGATAAAATACACCAATTGGTTTAAAATACTAGAAATGGATGAAAATGGAGAACTTAATTTAATTCAAATTTCATTTTCAGTCAGTTAAAATGTTTTAAGAAGATAAAGCTTTTGTATATTCTAACTGTAATATGTAATATGAATTTATGGTTTGTTTTTAATTCTTTGAGACCTTCTATTTTTAATAATCTCATGCTTATTGGAAAACCTACAACCAAAAGGTTTTTAAACTATCAAGTTTTCTAATACTGTATATCTTGAATGAACATTGTTAACATCACATTAATTATAACATAACTGTCCTACCTCACTCATTTCTGTGATTCACTGCAAACAGAATATCTACATGCAGACATGTAAGAACAAATGCCTCCCTTTACTTATATTCAGTACAGTACTTCGAAAAGTAATCCCAATTCTGATCTAACAATCACAATTTCAGTTGAATGTCACTTCAATAAAATTGTATAAAACAGGAGCAATTAAATGCCATGCTTTTCTAAGAAGAAACTAAAAAACTTTTCAGAAATTTTTAAATGTGATAAGCAATTAGCTTGAAGAAAATATCAACATGAAGTGTATACTCATATATATTTTTATTATTAATAGCCATATGGTGCAAGGAAGCCTGAGGCTTCTGCTGCACCTGGCAAAAAAAAAAAAAATTCTGAATTACCCAGAGAGAGAGAGAGAAGTAGAAGGGAATCACCAAGAAAGATAAGAATGATGATAGCCAGCTCAGGACCCTGGTGTGCCAAGCCCATACTCACCAGATGTGAGCCCCTGGGGGGTTATATACGTTCAATGAACTTCAAGCTGACAATTTTTCATACAGCTTGCTACACCATGATAAATAGGAAGTGTTAATGGAGATAATTAATCAGTCAATTACATCAATATATGTAGTGAAAGGAAATCAGAGTGAAAATAATGAATATGATACCAAAATTTGGTGATGCATTTTGCTGTTAAGGTGAATGGAACCTTACTTAGTATAGTAAATGAAATATTGTGTTGTCTAAGTATTTCTTTCTGCCTCGGGCAGATTACCATTCAAACTCAGACTTCTCTAAAGAAGTGCAAAGTGGGAAACCCACTATACTGTCATAGAAGACAATATTTGACCTATTCTAGATAAACAAGATACTATATTAAATTTTAAAATTAGTCAGGGAAGCATTTGAGTAGATTCTATGAAACCTGGAGAATACCAATCCACACTGGAGAATACCAATCATCATTATTTAGCAATTATATTGTTAATATACAAATTAATTTACTCAACAATTATGTGAATTATTTAAGCCTCTACTTACACAAAGGCAAAGGCAACAAGTGCACAGATCACTACTATGGCATCTAAGATATTCCAAAGATCTCGGCAGTAAGAACCAGGATGCAAAATGATACCTTGGTCAACAACCTGGAACAAAAAATAAAGCACAAATAAGATGAAGTATGAATATATCAAGGTTAATATAAGAAAAATTGTGCTCATCTCACATCTTCTGTTGGTCATCTTTTTTGGGAAGTAAACTTGTAACATCACTGTCCTAATTCTTCACTCCCTTGTCTCTCAAGGTCAAGACTGTTGACCTTGAGAGATTGTTGTTGTTTCCATGTGGTTGATCATTTTGTTTCTTTATTGTCGAGATGTTTGTCCCTTCACTCATATTCAGAGAGTGGAGTGTAGTTTAAAGTGCACAAAAAATATTCATTCTGTGTGCATTTTAAGAATGGCTAGTGAATGAAACGTAGCCATCTGTCCTAATTATTATTCAAAAATCAGAGATAAAGACAATCATAATTTTCCAAAAGATGAACTTCTCCATAAAACTCAGAAGTTGTATTTAAGAGAGACAACAGCTTCAAAGAAATAAATGCAGTCATTTGTTTAGAGCATTTTTCTAAGGAAGACTACAAGCATTCCTTAAGGGAAAAACTTCTGTGTTTGTCTCTCTGAAAAATATTAAAAGGCAGTGCAGTGCCAAGTTTGAATCTACTCTTAATTCAGAGAGGAGATCTGGCCAAAAAGAAAGGAAACAAATTGATATTTCTCATGATTTGATAGGGCAGATAATCCTGATAATGGAGGGGACCCAATTGAGGACATTAGAAGGGTGGATGTTAAAATCGCAGAAAGACGTGAATTGAAAAAAAACAAAATGAAATTATGTCAAGGGAAAATGAAAAGCAGAAAAAATGTGCTGTTCAAACTATTGCCTAATATAACCAATGAAGGTTTTGAAGATAAAACAAAATCAAATATACAATGAATCACTTAAGGTGTGATTGTTGGCAAAGAATAAAAATCATATGTAAAAAATTTGCTTCTTCCAATTTTTATTCCAGCACAGATATTTTGATTTTAAGATAAAATAGTTTCTATGGAATTCAACTGATATTTCAGCTGCCATAACTTTAATAATTCCAGGAGAGCATTCTTACCTCAATATTAAGGTGCATTTTCTGCTACTCACTTTGACAACATTGTGCCACTGGGCAATAAAATAAAATGTGCACCTGGAGTTCAAGCAACAACTAAAAAATGATACAACATACCAACTGATTCAACTGAGTGAAGAAGAAACAACCATGATGTGCAATTTCTAGTGATGATTTATGGCAAAAAAAATGTGTTACAGTATTGAAACAGATGAGGTTATGGGATCATATAAACACATACTAGTGTGCATGATAAGAGAGGAAGCAATACTAATACTTTATGATTTTGATTACTTTATGATTACTTATATTCACCAAACTTTATATATATATATATATATATATATATAAAGTTTCAATAAAAAGGCACTGGGATCTATCTTACCTACTTTTAAGGCTTGGACTATTTGTGGCTAATTACATTATATTTGGGTGCTCAAATTTTTAAATTTGATGCAAAGTGTTTAGATTATTTTAGATTGTACAGATTACTTAGATTTTATGATTTAAAATTTTAAATTTGGCCTAACCGCTGCTTTTCTCAGTGGGAAAGTTGTTCCCCATTCTTAGTTTAGTTTAAAAACATCATCGTGATGTTTTTAAACTAAACTTTCAAAATATCAGCTAAACACACATACTGAAGAGCAAACATCCCATATAACCCTGCTGTTCCTTTTTTTTCCCTTCAAGTAAAATAAGCTTGCATTCATTTCTGAAGTACACTGACGCTGTTTTTAGACTAAGCCAGGGAAAAACTTTCCCACTGAGAAAACAAAAGGCAAATTTAAATTCAATAATTATAAAATATAAATAGTAATACTTAGTTTAATTTTGACATCAAATTCAAACATTTCAGCACAAGTATAACAAAAATAGATTTGAATGACCAATTACCTAAACCTAAAAATAAGTGAGATAGACCCTGGTGCTTTTTAATTATATATTTAATTATATTTTATTTAATTATATATATATATACATATATGCACAAACACACACAGTAAAATCCTCTTAAAACAAATACTATTTTAACATTTTGTTATAACAAAAACATTTCTGGTACGTACTAAGTTCCCTTATTATTAATGCTTTATTAGTCTAGTCTAGTTTGAACAAATTAGTTCTGATGAAAAATTCAATAGAACAAATTATCTTCGAATGCCATTCCTTAGTTGTTACCTGGGGTACAAGTATGGTACACATGGCAATACTTCCTAGTGCATCTTTTACAATATTGTGATAGTGTCAGCTATATGAAGATGTATATTTTTCTAGGAAAAAATGCTCTATTCACTGCACCAGATCATGATGTTTCCTGTGCAGCTTTGAATTAATTTCTAAGGACACCATACAGTCAGCAGTATTGACAGTATACCCCTCCTCCCTCAAGAAATCAAGTTAAATAATGCCTCTTAATCTCAAAAAGATAATTTGTTTGAATAAAATTTGAAATGCTTCATGTGTAAACATAAGTTGTAATTAAAATACAATTGTAATCAAATACTTACTTTAAGCACCATTTCAACTGTAAACACTCCTGTGAAGGCATAATCAAAATGATTTAATATTTTGTTGCTAGGGGAGTCTTCATCAACAGGATCCTCTGCAGCTAATGCTATACTACTTAGTGAAATGATGATCATGATGAAAAGATCAAAATATCGAAGATTAACAATGTAATGGGCGGCGCGGCGGACTCTAAAATACAAAAAATGATTTCACTTAGGTTAAAAAAAATTTCGTTATACTCAAAAAATATCAGTCACTTCTGATTACAAAAAATGCAAATCAAGTATCAGCACACTATGATCGTTAACATAATTAACTGGAGATGCTAAATTTCAGATTCCAAGTGATAAAAAATACATATAATTTTTAATCATAATGAACAAATATAGTCATATCCATTATTATTATTTATTATTATTATTATTATTAGCAACATGGTGCAAGGAAGCCTGAGGCTTATGCTGCACCAGCTAAAAAAAAAAAAATTCCCCAAGTTACCCGGGAGAGAGAGAGAGAGAAGTAGTAAAAAGGAATCACCAAGAAAGAGAGAAGAATGATGATATCCAGCTCAGGACCCTGGTGCAAGCCTATACTCACCATATGTGAGCCTCTAGGGCAATTTATAATGAACCACATGGGATTTGATGAAAACTTCATTTTGTATTCATAAATTCAGTGCAAGAGTAACTTCAACAAAACAGATAAAAACACAGTACAGTATTAAGTAAAAAACAAAATCAGTAGCAAAATGCAAAAAAAAGTGAATGTCTAGTAAAAATAACTGACATGTTCAAAGTCGCCGTTTTTTACCCCCTCCTGGATTAACCATTCATCTAATTACACTGTTTTTTCCTTTCTCAAGTTTTCAGGAAAATCCATGTTATCCAATACACCATTTTTGGCAAGTCCACCTTGCAATGTCAAAAACTTTTAATTATATCTTAACATCAGCTCTTTATTCAAGGGATTTTAACCTCAAAGCCACAAACATATCTAATGATTAATTTCTGAAAACATAATATGCCAAAATGGATGAACGCCAGTCATCCATTTCGGCATATTAAGGCAGGTTAGGAGTTTAACTGAGCAAAAGAAACAGCTATGGGACAGGTACAGGTAATCATGGGATTCTAATTTGTAGGAGCAATTACAACAGAATATGTAAATATGTAACAAAGCCACTGATATGCTTAGATGGGCAAAAGCTGATTGTGAGAAAGCATTAGCAGTGGAAAATGATGCAAGATTATACAACAGCCAAAAAAAAAAAAAAAACCCTCTCATTTTACCTATTCATTCCCTCCAATAGTTTTTCTAGTTCTTTCTTGAATTTATTTAAGCTATCAACTGCCACAACAACAGATAGAAGTTTCTTCCAGCAACCAACCACCTGTTGACTAATGGCAAACTTCTGCACATCTATACTGCATCTGTCCTTCCTCAGTTTAAAATTTTGCCTAGTCATGGGAGTGGTCTGAGCAAGAGGAAGAATCCCATCAGCAATGAGCTTGCTCGATGTATTCAAAGCCTTAAACACCTCACACCTCACAGGTGCCTAGTCTCCAGTTGCTACAATTTGCAGAACTGAAGCCTTTCTTAGTAAGAGCACCCCTTTGTTCTGCTCGCCAATCTCGTTGCCCTTCTCTATACTTGTTTCAGCAGCATCACATCCTTCCTAAAATGAGGCCTGCAGACCTGTATTCAAGATGTGATGTGGCCCGACCATTATCTTATACAATGGGATAATCACCTTCTTATCTCTGCTAGCACAATTCCTGTATATCATTGAAAAAACACTCCCAGATCTTTTTCATTTTCCACTACCCTGAGTATCAGACAATTGATAATCAGGGTAGTACCGCACAGTTGGTATACATTACTCTGGGGTTACTATATGCTACCTATATACAGTATTTTGCATTTGTCAATGTTAAACTTCAATTGCCATTTCTCAGTCAATCTGCCTAAGTTTTCTAGATCCTGTTACAGTAGCATACATCATTCCTGTCTTTGCCACCCTGCCAACTTCTGTATCATTTACAAACTTAGATATTAAGTCTGATATGCCTTCATCAATATCATTAATAAATATAGCAAACTGCAATGGGCCCAACACCAAACCATTGGGATGACTCCACTAATAACATTACTTCACAAATATCAACTTCCATTGATTACCACTCTGTCTTCTTCCACTCAATCATCCTTTTATCCATAGCAGCAAATTGCCCATAATGACACACTGGTCCAATTTGTACAGCAGTCTTTTATGTGCAACAATATCAAAATATTTCCTGAAATCCAAGTATACGATATCAAAATTATTTTTTGCATCCAGTTCCTTTGTGAGCACATCGTAGTAACTGATCAAACTGGTGAAACAAGATTTCCCCCTTAACAAATCCATTAGAAAAGAGAGTTAATAATGGGATCAGGAGTTCATTCAGTATGTGAATACAAAATAGAAGAGACTAAATCTAATAAATCCCTTAACCTTTTGCAATGAAGTACCCAGTAGAAATAGCAGATAAGTTGAACAGATACTTCACAATGATATTTACAATCAAATAGGAAGGGTAATATTCCTTTGGGTAATATTAAGGAGTCAGATTGTTGTAAAATAAGAGATATAATGATCTCAGATAAGCATTTGTTAGAAAAGCTACTCAGGTGAAGGGCAAGACTTCAGAGGGTTGATGATATGTATTCAGTTAATTAAAAAGACTTCATGTGGATGTAGCAAACTGGGAATGTTAATAGTAGTAGTATTAGAGGCATGTGATGCAAGAAAGCAAGTGTATGAGCTTATGCAGCATCAGCAAAAAAAAAAAACATAATAAAATAAAATAAAACCATTCCCTCTAAATGGCTGTCCAGTTCCTCCTTAAATTTATTTAACCTATCAACTTCCACAACGACAGATGGAAGTTTGTTCCAGCAATTAACCACCCACCGGCTAAAGGCAAATTTCCGCACATCTATTCTACATCCATCTGTCTTTTCTTAATTTGAATTTATGCCCCCTTAGATTCGTAATCCGAACAAGTGGAAAGATCCCATCAGAATTCGGCGTGCTCAACCCATTCAAGACCTTATACACCTCAATCAGATCACCGTGCAGGTGCCTAGTCTCCAGCCACTGCAATTTGCAGAACTTAAGCCTCTCTTGGTAAGAGGATCCCTTCATTCCCCCTCACCAATCTTGTTACCCTTCTCTGTACAAGCTCAAGCAAATCTACATCCTTCCTAAAATGAGGTCTCCAGACCTGTATGCAGTACTCAAGGTGTGGCCTGACCATTGCCTTATACAGAGAGAGACAATCACCTCCTTTTCCCCTGCTAGCAAAATTCCTATAGATCATTGACAAAACCCCATGACCTGCCCTGGCAGTCTGTCTGCATTGCTCAGAAAACTTCATATCTGACTGCACAATTACTCCCAGGTCTTTTTCATTTTCTACCACCTTAAGTGTAGTACCACACAGTTGTTACGTTTCTCTGGGGTTACTTCTACCCAGCAGTACTTGGCATTTATCAAGGTTAAACTTCAGTTGCCACTTCTTAGCCCATCTGCCCAAATTATCTAGATCCTGTTGCACTAGCACACTGGCATTACTGTCATTAACAACCCTGCCAACCTTTGTATCATCTGCAAACTTCAACACTAAGCCTGATATACCTTCATCAATATCATTGATAAATATACAAAACAACAGAGGACCCAACACCGAACCCTGTGGGACTCCACTAATAACATTAGTCTACGAAGAGCAGCACCCATTAATTACCATCCTCTGTCTTCTCCTACTCACCATCCTTTTATCCATTGTAGCAACTTACTCTTAATACCATTCTGCTCCAATTTGTACAATAGTCTTCCTTGCACAACAATGTCAAAAGTTTTCCTGAAATCCAAATATATGATATCAAAATTATTTTTTGCATCCAGTTCCTTTGTAACCATATCATAATATCCTTATCAATTTTGCCAGACACGACTTTCCCTTAACAAACCCATGCTGTGTCTGAATTATTGCTGCAGTCTTGTCTAGATGATCCTGCAATGCATCTTTAACCAGTGGCTCCATTATTTTATCTGGAACAGAAGTTAAACTAACTGGTCTGTAATTACTCGTGTCACCCTTTGATCCCCCTTTGTGAATTGGTGTTACATTTGCACATCTCCAGTCCATTGGGACCTCCCCTGAGTCCAAGGATGCTCTCATAATTATGGCTAAGGGTTTGCTTAGTTGCTTTGCCGCCTCCTTTAATATAACAGATAGATCCCATCCACCCCAGGTGCCTTTCTTATGTTTAACTTCAACAATTTCTCCTCCACTTTGCTCTCAGTTATTAGAAAATCATTAAGCACCCTGCTTCAATTTGATAACCTTCTGCCATTTTCAAACCTTAATAACTCCTCATGTGTGAATGTAGGATGTAAAATACTCATTCAGTTTGTTTGCTATGTGAGCAGGATCATCAACGGTCGAACCATCGATATCAAGTGGACCAATCAGATTCATCCCCTTCCTTTTAGAGTTTATATAAGTAAAGAAATCCTTGCTGTTTTTCTTAGCATCATTTGCCAAAGATTTCTCGTAATCTGCCTTCGCCTGCCTAACCTCCTTTGTGACCTGATTACAGACTACCTTATATCTGCCATAGGCTTTTAGTCGCTTGATAATTTATATGCATCCCATGCATTTTTCCTCTCTGTCACGAGTCTCATTAGTTCATTTGATAACCATTTAGGCCTAAACCTTGAACAATATTTCTTAATAGGTATGAAACTTTTAGTAGCATCCACCATTAATTCCTTGAATGCTTCCCACTTTGAATTTACTGTTGTACAGAATTTGTACAGAATTTAAAAACTGTCTGAGACCACTGTACTCACCTTTACGGAAGCAAAAACCCTTTCCTTTACCCCTGATGGTAATTATATCTTTAAGTAAATCCCACATCAGTACACTGTGATCACTGCCACCTGGTGGTTCCTTTATCTGCAAATTCTTAATGCACGAATGATCACTGCTGATAACCAGATCAAGAGTATTACCCTCTCTGCTTGCCTCTCGAACATGCTGCTGCAGAAAACAATCATCCAATAAATACACAAAAGTCTTACTAGTGTGTGAGTGACCAACCTACCATTTCCAGTCAATATCTGGGAAGTTAAAATCCCCCATTACAAGACATTCTGATTTACTACCCCACTCTATTTCTCTGTACAATTGTTCATTGTACTTATTCGAGTCATTAGGCCTATAACACACTCCTACTCTTATTTTTGCTTTCGCAGTGCTTATGTCACACCAAACTGACTCAACAGTGCACTGTTCATCTATATCAACTGGATGCACTTCTTTTGATTTTATGTTTTTCTTAATTAACAGCATAACACCTCCTCCCTTCCTATCCTGTCTATCCTTTCTGTACACATTGTACTCCCCAAATTCCAGTTCTGCATTCCTTATATCTGTGTGACACCACGTCTCTGCTATCCCAACAATATCAGCCTTTGATGTCTTGACCAACACTTCAAATTCATCAATTTTGTTTACTATACTTCTAGCATTGGTATACATGCAAGTATACATCAATTAATGAATGTCTTTCTGGCAACATTAGACTCCAGGAAGATGCCCTTGGACTGGAGTAGTGTTAATGTCTTCCGACGCCAAAAAGATGGTGCTAAAGAGGCACTCAGGGTAATGAGCCAGTGAGTTTGACTTCTGTGGAAGGAAAATCATGGCATCTGTTGTTAAAGATGTGATTCAGGACCATCTCATCTATCTGGAATAGATTCCAGCATGGGTATGTTAAGGGAAAGTCACGACCAACCAGTCTGGTAAATTACTATGAGTAGTCATTAAACAGTTGGATGCAGGTAGAATTTCAATATTATATATAACACCAAATTATTATCCATAATTAATTAATTAATTACTTTCCTAGAATTTAGTCCAGCTTTTGATAGTGTCTGTCATGGGTGGGTGCTATATAAACTGGAATAAGTTACTTCCTACACCGAATTGCAAACTGGCTAAAAGATAGGAGACAGAGGGCTGTCATAAATAGTTAAGTCTTCAGAATGGACCAGGATAACAAATGGGATTGCCCAAGGTTCAATATCAGATCCCCTCCTCTTTCTAATTTTCATAAATGGAGAAGACTATTGTTACATATTCTCGGTGGATACCACCATCCAGAAGGCACCATTTGCAAAAGAGTATGAGATAAAAACTGTGTTATCCATATCTCTCTCCCTATTAGACTTAGGAAAGCAAAAAGATAGAGGAAAGAGATAGTGGGAGAGGAAGAAGAAGAAGAAATGCCATCAAAAGAGGAAAGGCGGAGTTACTCCTAACTCAAAAATCCCTTGAATAGGCAATACTTCCCCATTCGGAAAGACTGTTGTTACCTATTCTCAGTAGCTCCGGCAGCATCCAGACAGCACAGTTTCAAGGCTCATCACTTTGGTCAGTGGGTAGGTACATTGGTGTTGTAACAGTGACAACCCAGTTATGAAGTATAATTCCAAAATATGAGAGAGGCCCGATGGTGTGCAATATTTTAGACTAAAAGACTTTTTTTTTTTTTTTTTTGGATAGAGCCTTAGACTACAAAGGAGTTTACTGACATATGGGTTAGTGCAATTGCATCATTTTTATATGTGGTAAACTACTAAGGCAGATGAATTGACACTGTTTTAATTATATTTCATTATGAATACCTTCACAATGACTCGCTATGATATTGCACTTATATTGCATCATTTTACATTAATATTAACAATTAGGGGCTCATGTCTGGTGAGTATGGGCTTGGCAAACCCAGGGTCCTGAGCTGGATATCATCATTCTTCTCTTTCTTCATGATTCCCTTTTGACACACTCTCTCTCTCTCTCTCTCTCTCTCTCTCTCTCTTAGGGTAACTCGAATTTTTTTTTTGGCTGGTGCAGCATAAGCCTCAGGCTGCCTTGCACCATATAGCTAATAATAATAATAATAATAATAATAACCCGAATTAACCCACTATCTACCATGCTCAACAGTAGCAAGTACGGATATAACCTCAAAGAAGGAAGAAAGAACATGTACACCCTCACCCACCTGATGTATATGAATGACATCAAGCTTTACTCGGGAACCGAGAAGCATCTTCAGCAACTACTGCAGATCACCGAAGAATTCAGCAAGGATATTAGGATGGTATTTGGTCTAGACAAATGCAAGACCTACGGATTGCATCAGGGAAAATTAGTCAACCGAAACTACCAGCTGCAGATGGTAAAGAGATCAAAGCCATGGCAGAGGGAAAGGCTTACAAATAGTTAGGAATGATGCAGGCTCAGCAGTTACAGCACAAAGAAATTAAGGCCTGCCTGCCTGACCAAAAAATACCATCAGAGACTCAGAAGCCTGCTGAAAGCAAAGTTGAATGGAGGGAACACAGTTAAAGCCATAAACACCTATGCAGTCCGAGTGCTAACATACTCCTTCGGGGTCATAGATTGGACTAACATCGAGCTGGAGGATATCATGAGAAACACAAGGACAATGTTGACCAAGGGCCACAAACACCACCCGAGATCTGCCTTGGAGAGACTGACAATTGCCCGGGAAGAAAGAGGAAGGGGTCTGATAGACCTCATTGAGCAACAAAAGACAGCAATAGTTAACCTGAAGGATTACTTCCAAAAACACACAGCATCACTCCACCAGGCAATAAGGAAGATAGACAAGTGGTATACCCCACTCAACCTAAGCGAGGAGTTCCCCCCAAAACCAGGAGGTACAAATGAAGCTAGAAAAATGGGCAGAGAAGACATTCCATGGCAGACACTACAATGATCTCAATCAGGATCACATAGATAAAATTGCTTCCAACGTAGGGCTTACGAGTTGGACGCTATTCCCCGAAACTGAAGGATTCATGCTCTCCATCCAAGATGAGGTAATCAACACCAGGAACTATAGAAAATACATCGCCAAGGAGCCCGGAGTGTTAGATGACACATGTCGACGATGCCACCTGGCCTCAGAAATGATTCAACACATCATCGCGGAAAGCAAGGTGATCACCCAGACTGAGTACATTCATAGATACCACCAGGTAGCCAGGATAATACATCAGAAGCTGGCAAGGAAATACCAGTTGGTCAAAGAAAGTGTACTGTACTACAAGTACGAACACTACAAGAACTAGAGACCCCAACCCACAAGCTATACTGGGACCATGCCAGAATAACGGATAGGACAATCCCGCACAACAGACCGGACGTAGCCCTTGTGGACAAGAAGGAAAAGGCTACCTATCTGATTGACATAGCAGTACCCAATACTGACAACCTGCAGAAAACCCATGGGGAAAAAATCAGGAAGTAGATGAACCTAAGACAGGAGATCAAAGAGATGTGGCATATGCAACATGTAACGACCATCCTGATCATCGTGTCAACCAAAGGTATGGTGCCAAAGACCCTACATAACAGCCTAGAAGCAATGGGTCTCCCAGCCAACACCTACAAGAAACTCCAGAAAGTTGTAATCTTGCACACCTGCAGGATTGTCAGAGAGTTCCTCGACCAATAGTAACATCAAACATAACAAAAACCACCCTGTGTACTTGGTAGCAATACGCATCACGAAGTGGAAGCCCCAAATAGGGAGAAATAACAATAATAATTAATAATAATTGTCTTCCACTCGCTCCACTGTCTTCCTTGGTCTCCTGAGGAAGACAGTAGAGCGAGTGGCACTGTCCCCCGTATGGCTACCACGAGAGAAGGGCAAGACCATCCAGCCCCACCAAATGAAACTGCGCAAGTGACCATCTGGGAAGGGAGAAAACACCAACGCATGAAGTGGAGCATCAAAATGAATATGTACATCATGCAAGCATGCTACCAAATAACGAAGCTGGAGACCGATATGACAACTTACAGGGCAAGACGACATACCAAGTGGCTGGAACGATTCCCAGATATTCAGGTCACCAAACAGCGAATTGGTGGACCAGAGATGGTCCATCATCACAAAGAACCCAATAGCTCCTGCAATCTTGGAAAAAATCAAGCAGGACGGAGTGATCAACTACAAAGGATAAAGAATGTGGAACCAGAGAAGGAAGAACATACCACCACCGAACCAGAGGAGGAAGAGCAAGAAGAAATACAACCCACAGCAGCTGAAGTGGAAAGAGACAAGGTCATGATATCCAGAATAGAGGACGAGTGGAAGAAGGCCCTAACAGAATTCGAAGTAATGGACCCCCACAAAGACTCACATGATACCGAGGCAGAGGCCAAATAGAACCTTATGGAGAGTCAGACCACCTAAATCGGCACATAATACCGCATTACCTCGGCAGCAATGGTGCAACAGTGGAGACCGTCCAAACAGCCAAAAGGATTAATGGAAGAGAAGCGAGAGACCAGCAGCAAAGGAACCAAGAAGACTTCAGCAGAAGATAGAAGAATTAAGAGTCAAGATAGGCCAATTGACCCAGTACCAATGGGGCAACAGGAGTAAGAAATTAATTGCAAAAGTGAAGAGCATCCTCAAGAAAGACATCATCCACAGCAAACATGAGACAAAATATCAGAGAATAGGAGAGTATACGGACACATTGAAGCAGAACCTCCTTGCACTCAGCAAGAGATTATGCCGATAAAAAGAGAGCTCGCAGAGGAAAAAAAACAATCAAATATTTGATAAGGACCAAAGAGGCTTCTACAGGAGTCGCTGAGATTTCGGGAAAGAAGGGAACAAACCACCAGAGCAGAAGATAATTGAGGAGTTCTGGGGAAACATATGGAGTAGGAAGTAAGACATAACAGCCAAGCCACCTGGATAGAACTAGAACGCAAGGAATAAGAGGGTGGGAGATTCGGGAAGAAGTAAAACAGACGATCAAGAACTTTCTCACAACTGGCGAACACCAGGAATAGATAACGTACACAACTACTGGTACAAGAAGCTCACTTGCACACATAAGCACCTGGCAATCACCTGTCTCCCAACAACCTGACCAGGTGCATAACCAGGAAGATATCAGACCACTTGGAGAGCCTGAACATAATGGCCGAATAGCAGAAAGGATGCAAGCAGCTGAGCAAAGGATGCAAGGAGCAATTAGCCATAGATGCCATGGGTATGGAGCCAGCCTACAAGAAGCGATGCAACATGTACACAGCCTACATCGATTAGCACAAAGCCTTCGACTCCATGCCTCACAGCTGGCTAATAGAGGCACTGAATATCTACAAAGTCAATCTGATAGTGACAAACTTCCTAGGAGAAACGATGGCAAAATGGAGTACCACCATTAAGGTCGAAAACATCACAACCAGCTAATCTCCATCAGGAGAGGAATCTTTCAGGGAGATGCCCTGAGCCCATTGTGGTTCTGTCTAGCACTTAACCCGCTATCCACCATGCTCAACAGTAGCAAGTACGGATATAACCTCAAAGAAAAAAGGAAGAACCTGTACACCCTCACCCACCTGATGTACATGGATGATATCAAGCTCTACGTGGGAACTGAGAAGCACCTTCAGCAACTACTGCAGATCACCGAAGAATTCAGCAAGGATATTAGGATGGAATTTGGTCTAGACAAATGCAAGACCCACGGATTGCATCATGGAAAATTAGTCAACTGAAACTATCAGCTGCAGATGGTAAAGAGATCAAACCATGGCAGAGGGAGAGGCCTACAGATACTTAGGAATAATGCAGGCTCAGCAGTTACAGCACAAATAAATTAAGGCCTGCCTGACCGAAAAATACCATCAGAGACGAAAAATACCATCAAATCCTGCTGAAAGCAAAACTGAATGGAGGGAACACAGTTAAAGCCATAAACACCTATGCAGTTCCAGTGCTAACATACTCCTTCGGGGTCATAGATTGGACTAACATTGAGCTGGAGGATATCATGAGAAACACAAGGACAATGTTGACCAAGAGCCGCCAACACCACCCGAGATCTGCCTTGGAGAGACTGACAATTGCCCGGAAAGAAGTAGGACGGTGAAATACCACCACTTTGCTTATTGGAGGCTTGAAGTGGTGAAACCCATGTTTAGTCTCTAGAGCAAAGTTTCCGGCATCCCCCCCCCCCCATACTTCTCCTTCAACCCATGAATGGTACTAAGTACTATAGGTTTTGATACCTTTCGTGTTTGGGGTTTTCATAAAAAAAAAAAAAAAAGGAAGGAGCCTGATAGACCTCATTGAGCGAAAGAAGACAGCGATAGTTAACCTGAAGGATTAATTCCAAAAACACACAGCAGCACTCCACAAGGCCATAAGGAAGATAGACAAGTGGTATACCCCACTCGACCTAAGCGAGGAGTCCCCCCCACAACTAGGAGGTACAAACAAAGCTAGAAAGATGGACAGAGATGACACTCTACGGCAGACACTACAATGATCTCCATCAAGATCACTGAGATAAAATTGCTTCCAATGCATGGCTCACGAGTGGGACACTCTTCCCCGAGACTGAAGGATTCATGGTTTCCATCCAAGATCAGGTAATCCATACCAAGAATTACATAACAGAAAATACATCACCAATGTGTCCGGCTGGAGTGTTCGATGACACATGTCGATGATGCCACCTGGTCTCAGAAACGATCCAACACATCACTGCAGGATGCAAGGTGATCACCCAAACTGAGTACACTCATAGACACGACCAGGTAGTCAGGTAGTCTTAATACATCAGAAGCTAGCAAGGAAATACCAGTTAATTGAAGAAAGTGTACCGCACTACAAGTACGAACCCCAGGCAGTACTAGAGACCCCAACCCACAAGCTATACTGGGACCGCGCCAGAATAACGGATAGGACAATCCCGCACAACAGACCAGACATAACCCTTGTGGACAAGAAGGAAAAGGCTACCTATGTGATTGAAATAGCAGTACCCAACACTGACAACCTGCAGAAAACCCATTGGGAAAAATCAGGAAGTACAGGAACCTAAGATAGGAGATCAAAGAGATGTGGCATATGCAACAAGTAACGACCATCGCGATCATCGTGTCAACCACAGGTATGGTGCAAAGACCCTACATAACAGCCTAGCAGCAATGGGTCTCCCAGCAAACACCTACAAGGAACTCCAGATTGTCACATAGTTAGCAATAATTGAGAAAAAACATTTTTTTGCAACAATAAACATAAAACAAAGGGGAAGCTACTATCTGTGATAATCTGGTACACCAAATTCAAACTACAAGTGTGAGCAGTGTGCTGTTTATAAAACACTGAAAATAAAACTAGTATTGAGATAAAAAGCAAGAACTGTGAAAAATCTTATGGAACCTGACAGGTTGTTTGCGCTTTTAATTATAGTGGTAATAGTATTTGCCATATAGTTCAAGGAAGCCACAGGCTTTGGCTGCACTAACAAAAAAAAAAACCACACCAAGTAGATAGGAAAATAAAAATTATATGCTTCCCTCCTCACATAGTAAGTATCCAGTTGACCTTTGAATTTATTCAAACTGTCAGCCTCAACTACCTATGAGGGCAAAACTTGTTCCAGCAATCAATGACTCACTGGCTAAAAGAAAACTTCCTACAATCTAATCTAAACCTCAAGCCCTGTAATTTGAATCTATGACCCGTAGTTCTGCAATTCTTTATAATAGTAAAAATTTCACATTCATTCATTTTACGAATCCCTCTCAGAGCTTTATAAACCTCAATCAGGATATCTCTGGGGTTGCCTGATTACCAAGCTGTGTAGCCCACATAATCGGAGCCTTTCCTCATACAACTGTCCTTTTATCGATCTCACTATTTGAGTTAGCATTAGCAGTTTTGCAGTGGCAAATGACACAAGAAAGCAAGCTTATAGAGCATCAGCCAGTATTAAAAAAAAACAAAAAAAAAACAGGATGCTTCCCATTTCACCTATTCATTCCCTCAAATAGTTTGTCTAGTTCTTCCTAGAATTTATTTAAACTACCAACTTCCAAAACAACATATGGAAGACTGTTCCAACAATCAATCAATCCGTTGGCCACAGCAAAATTCCACACATCTATTCTGTAAATGTCCTTCCTCAATTTGAATTTGTGCGACCTCACGTGGGTGGTCTGAGCAAGAGGAAGAATCCCATCAGCACTGACCTTCTCAATGTGGATGGAATTCTCTGAAGGTACCCATCTTTCGACCCTTTCAACAAACTCAATGAATTTTTTTCAGATGAGGTCTCCATACTTGAACACGATATTCCAAATGTGGTCTTACAATTGCCTTAGACAGTGCGATTATAACCTCCCTAACTCTACAGGATAACGTTCAATAAATTATCAATAGGATACTATGGGCTTCCCTGGCTGCCTGTTTACACTGTTCAGAAAACTTCATATCTTCCCATACAGCAACTCCAGATCCCTTTCCTCCTCTACTGTTTTTATTTGGGGAGGATACAATTCTATTAGTTAATCTATTAGTTCTTGTATCCCCCTTGGGAGGATACAAGGACAAATAGATTAACAGTAGCCACTGGCAGAGGTGAAAGTAATTCTTGCACTGCTTCTATTAGAATGAGCAGCAGCCTGTTAAACAAGATGCAGGGTAATTCAGACTGCTGGGAGTCATTGCACTACAAGTAAATACATGGATTGTGTTAGGGTAGCTAAGAATAGGAACAGGTGCATGGACACCAATGCACCTGTTTGGTAAATAAATTTGACGAATTTGAGGTACTGTTCAAAACATCAACGGCAGATATTGTTGGGATATCAGAGACATGGTGTCACAAAGATACAAGGAATGCAGAACTGGAATTTGTGGAGTACAATTTATACAGGAAGGATAGACAGGATAGGAAGGGAGGAGGGGTTATGCTATTAGTTAAGAAACACATAAAATTCAAGGAAGTAAAGCCAGTCGACATTGCTGGACAGTGCAGTGTAGAATCAGTTTGGTATGACATAAGCATTGGGAGATCAAAATTGGGAGCAGGAGTGTGTTATAAGCCAAATGACTCTGATGGGTATAATAAGAAACTGTACAGGGAAACAGAGTGGACCAGTAAATCAGAGAGTCTTATAATGGGGGATTTTAATTTCCCAGATATTGACTGGAATTTGTGGGTTGGTCACTCACACACTAGTAAGGCTTTTGTGGATTTATCGGATGATTGTTTTCTACATCAGTATGTTCGGGAGGCAACTAGAAGAAGTAATACTCTTGGTCTGATTATCATTAGCGATTCTTCATGCATTACGAATCTGCAGATAAAGGAACCACCAGGTGGCAGTGATCACAGTGTGCTGAAGTGGGATTTACTCAAAGAGGTAACTACCATCAGGAGTACAGGGAAGGCTTTTTGCTTTCGTAAAGGCGACTTTTTTTTTTTTTTTTTTTTTTTTGATTTGGTAGTTGTTGGCGCATCGGCTTCTGTGGCCACATTGCACCTCCCAAGGTTTTTGCAGTACTTTGATCCAAGCCCGAGGCGGGAATCAAACCTGCGACCTTTGGGTTGCCGGGCAGGTACTTTACCCACTCGGCTAGCCCGTTCGGCCGTAAAGGCGACTACGGTGGTCTGAGACAGTATTTAAATTCTATACAGTGGGGACCAACTGATGATGTTACCAACAGCAAATTCAAAATGGGAAGTATTCAAAGATTTTATCTTGGAAGCTACTAGGCTTTACATACCAACTAAGAAATATTGTTCAAGGTTTAGGCCTAAATTGATGTCAGATGAACTAATGAAACATATAGCAGAGAAGAAAATTCATGGGATACATATAAATTAATGGGTGACATAGGAGCCTATGATAGATATAAGCTGGTCTGTAACCAAGTCACAAAGGAGATTAGGCAGGCAAAGGTAGATTATGAGAAATCTTTAGGCAAAGGATGTAAAGAAAAACAACAAAGAGTTCTTTACCTATGTAAATTCTAGAAGGAAAGGGATAAATCAGATTGGTCCACTGGATATTGATGGTTCAACTGTTGATGATCCTGCTCAGGTGGCTAACATACTTAATGAGTATTTCACATCTAATTTCATCCAGGAGGAGTTATTCAGGGAGGGGAATGCCAGAGGTGAGTTAAACTCTGGCAGTGAGCTACATGATTTTGTAATAACTGAGAGGAAAGTGGAGAAGAAATTGTTGAAGATAAACATAAAAAAGGCACCCGGGGTGGATTGGATCTTTCCAGTTATATTAAAGGAGGCAGAAAAGTAATTAAGACCCCTTAGCCATAATTATGAGAGCTTATTTGGACTCAGTGGAGGTACCCGTGGACTGGAGATGTGAAAATGTGCCCCCAATTCACAAAGGAGAATCAAAGGCTTACACAAGTAATTATAGACCTGTGACTTTAACTTCTGTTTCAGGAAAATTAATGGAGGCACTGGTTAAAGAAGCACTGCAGGATCATCTAGATGAGACTTCTGTTATAGCTTGGACACAGCATGGTTTTGTTAAGGGAAAGTCTTGCCTGACGAATTTGATTGAATACTATGATGCAGTCACAAAAGAACTGGATGTAGGGAAAAATTTTGATATTATATATTTGGATCTTAGAAAGGCTTTTGATACTGTTGCACATGGAAGACTGCTGCAAAAATTGGAGCAGTGTGGTATTGGAGGCGAATTGCTGCTATGGATAAAGTGATGGTTGAGGGGGAGAGGACAAGAGAGTGTTAATCAATGGACACTGCTCATCGTGGACTAATGTTATTAGTGGAATCCCTCAGGGTTCAGTGCTGGGTCCATTATTGATTTCTGTATTTATAAATAATATTGATGATGGTATATCAAGCTTAATGTCCAAGTTTGCAGATGATACAAAGGTTAGCAGGGTTGCTAAGGACACTACTGGTGCTATGCTGCTGTAACAGGATCTGGAAAGGTTCAGCAAATGGGCTGAGAGGTGGCAAATCAAGTTTAACATTGAAAAATGTAAATTATTACATATGGGAAACAGCAACCCCAGAGCAACGTGTCAACTCTGTGGTACTACACTGACAGTGGTAGAGAATGAAAAGGACCTGGGGTAATTGTGCAATCAGATATGAAGTTCTCTGAGCAGTGCAGACGGGCTTCAAGAGTAGCTCATGGTGTCTTGCCAATGACATACAGGAATTTTTCTAGCAGGGATAGGGAGACGATTATCCCCTTATATAAGGCAATGGTCAGGCCACACCTTGAGTACTGTATACAGGTCTGGAGGCCTCATTTCAAGAAGGATGTAGAGCTGTTGAAACGGGTACAGAGAAGAGCAACAAGATTAGTGAATGGAACAAAGGGTTGCTCTTCCGAAGAAAGGCTTAAATTTTGCAAATTACGGTGTCTGGAGACTAAGCACGGGCGAGGTGATCTGATAGAGGTGTATAAAGCCTTGAATGGTTTGAGCATGCTTAATGCTGATGGGATCCTTCCTCTTGCTCAGAATAATGATTTGAGACGGCATAAATTCAAATTGAGAAAAGACAGATATAGGATAGATGTGTGTAAGTTTGCCTTTAGCCAGTGGGTAGTTGGTTGTTGGAACAGACTTCCATCGTTGGTTGTGGAAGTTGATAGCCTAAATAAATTTAAGGCTGAGCTGGACAGGTATTTGGAACAAATGGAAGGGTGAAATGGGAGCTGGAGTTTTTTTTTTTTTTTTGGCTGATGCTTATTAAGCTTGCTTTCTTGCATCATATGCCTCTACTAATTCTAATGCTATTTCCACCCCACAAAGTGTATAATTTATTTGAGGATTGCTATTCTCTAAATGTAAGACCTTGCATTTAGACCTTACATTTAGTAGCATTAAAACCTGGCTGACACTTCTCTGACCATGGTTGAAGTACGTTCAAGTCATCGTGAAGGAGCAGTGCGTCACACTGATCATTTACAATTTTACCAATCTTCCCATCATCAGCAAATTTTGACATCACACATTCTATTCCTTTGTTAATGTTTTTTATGAAATTGAGAAACTACAAATGGTCCAAGATCCAATCCTTGAGGGATCCCAATCCTGATGTTACAGTAATATGAAGATTATCCAGTAATCACCACCCTCTGCCTTCTGTCCTACAGCCATCAATCAACCCCATCTTAGAACCTTACCAGTAATCTCACCCTATTCAAGCTTATACAGAAACCTCTCATGGGGGACCAAGTCAAATATGAAATGTTTTGTTGAAGAAGCTTCCTTCCTGAAGTGGATTGATAATAGCTGCAGTTCACCATTTTTTTTTTTTTGATACTAACTTTACTCATAAACCTGCTCTTATGTATTGGCAATACATTGATGCTTCTCCAATTCCAACGGAACCTCCTCTGAGTCCAAAGATGCCCTCAAAATTACCCTAAATGGTTCAATACCTTACCTTGCACAATGCTTCGAAACTACAGGGTATATGCCATCAACTTTGGAACAGGGTATGATATTGCCAAGGAGGATGTCTTGTGTGTGTGTGTGTGTGTGTGTGTGTGTGTGTGTGTGTGTGTGTGTGTGTGTGTGTGTGTGTGTGTGTGTGTGTGTGTGCTAGGAGTGCAGAGAGTGTTAAGAAATTAGGCATCACCTCAGCATTCTGATGGGCATCTTTAAGAGTTTGATTTGTAGTAGTAGTAGTAGTAGTGGCATGTGATGCAAGAAAGCAAGTTTATGAGCTTATGCAGCATCAGCCAAAAAAAAAAAAAAAAAAAAAATCACACCATTCCTCCAAATGTCTGTCCGGTTCCTCCTTAAATTTATTCAACCTATCAACTTCCACAATGACAGATGGAAGTTTGTTCCAGCAATTAATCACCCGCTGGCTAAAGGCAAATTTCCGCACATATATTCTACAACTGTCTTTTCTTAATTTGAATTTATGCTCCCTTAGGTTCGTAATCTGAACAAGTGGAAGGTTCCCATCAGAATTCAGCGTGCTCAACCCATTCAAGGCCTTATACACCTCAATCAGATCACCGCGCAGGTGCCTTGTCTCCAGCCACTGCAATTTGCAGAACTTAAGCCTCTCTTGGTAAGAGAATCCCTTCATTCCCCTCACCAATCATGTTGCCCTTCTCTGTACACGCTCAAGTAAATCTACATCCTTCCTAAAATGAGGCCACCAGACCTGTATGCAGTACTCAAGGCATGGCCTGACCATTGCCTTATACAGAGGGACAATCATCTCCTTCTTCTTGCTAGAAAAATTCCTATATATCATTGACAAAACTCCATGACCTGCCCTGGCAGTCTGCCTGCATTGCTCAGAAAACTTCATATCTGACTGCACAATTACTCACAGGGCTTTTTCATTTTCTACCACCTTAAGTGTAGTACCACACAGTTGGTACGTTTCTCTGGGGTTACTTCTACCCATATGCAGTACTTTGCATTTGTCAAGGTTAAACTTCAGTTGCCACTTCTTAGCCCATCTGCCCAAATTATCTAGATCCTGTTGCAGTAGCACACTGCCATTACTGTCATTAACAATCCTGCCAACCTTTGTATCATCTGCAAACTTCGACATTAAGCCTGATATACCTTCATCAATATCATTGATAAATATACAAAACAACAGTGGATAGATGCCCTCGAAGGAATTAAAATGGGGACTCATCAAGCTCCCATCAGGTGCCCAACTCAATAGCAGAGCTCACTCTTGTGCATCAGACAACACAGCAGCAATCTTCATGGTAGAATGTGCTGGTCACACAGGAGCTAGTAGGTGTATAAATTGTCAGGGAAACGGGAAATATATTGTGCAAAAAGGATTGGTGGAAAAGAACCAGGGTATGTGTACCAGAGGTCAAAGTTGATGACGTAGAGCAGATATCATCACTTAAGGGCACAAAAGGTGATATTAGCATTAGCGTTAGTAGAGGCATATGATGTAAGAAAGCAAGCTTATGCAGCATCGGCCAAAAAAAAAAAAAAAAAAAAAAACATGCTACTATTTTAAGCCTCTGTTCATTACAAATACCTGTCCAACTCAGCCTTAAATTTATTTAGGCTATCAACTTCCACAACAGAGGATGGAAGTCTGTTCCACCAACCATCTACCTGCTGGTTAAAGGCAAACTTCCGCACATCTATCCTACATCTGTCTTTCCTCAATTTGAATTTATGCTCTCTCAGGTGATTATTCTGAGCAAGAGGAAGAATCCCATCAGCATGGCACCTCCGTGGCCAGGTGGGCAGGAGTGGCAGTGCGTAGCACATGCTTCTTGATTAGACCGGGGTTCGAGCCCGTGACCACCAAATACGGAGGATGCGAAAAGGTCAGGGAATGACCACCGCATATCCCCGGAGCAATATGGCCTCAGTTGCTAATGCTCCTAAATAACAAACAAAACCATCAGCATTGAGCATGCTCAACCCATTCAAGCCTTTATAGACCTCAATTAGATCACTTCGCAGGTGCCTAGTGTCCAGACACTGTGATTTGCAAAACTTAAGCCTTTCTTCGTAAGAGCAACCCTTTGTTCCATTCACTAATCTTGTTGCCCTTTTCTGTACTCATTCGAACAGAGCAGCCTCTACATCCTTCTTAAAATGAGGCCTCCAGATCTGTATACAGTACTCAAGGTGTGGCCTGACCATTGCCTTATACAAAGGGATAATCACCTCCTTATCAATTCTAGAAAAATTCCTGTATATCATTGACAAGACACCATGAGCTACTCTTGCAGACCATCTATACTGCTAAGAAAACTTCATATCTGCCTGCACAATTACCCCCGGGTCCTCTTCATTCTCTACCCCTGTCAGCTTGGTACTACAGAACTGATACATTATTCTGGGGTTACTGCTTCCCATATGTAGTACTTTACATTTGTCAATGTTAAACTTCATTTGCCACCTTTCAGCCCATCTGCTCAACTTTTCTAGATCCTGTTGCAGCAGTGTACTGTCATTAGTGTCAATAACAACCCTGCCAACCTTCGTATCGTCTGCAAACTTGAACACTAAGCCTGATATACCATCATCGATATTATTTATAAATATAGAAAACAAAAATGGACCCAAGACTAAACCCTGAGGAACTCCACTAATAACATTAGTCCACGATGAGCAGTGTCCATCAATTACCGCTCTCTGTCTTCTCCCACTCAACCATCCCTTTATCCATAGCAGCAATTTGCCTCCAATGCCACACTGCTCCAATTTGTTCAGCAGTCCTCGATGTGCAACAGTATCAAAAGCCTTTCTAAGTTCCAAATATGTGATATCAAAGTTATTCCCTGCACCAGTTCCTTTGTGACCACATCATAGTATCCAATCAAATTGGTCAGGCAAGACTTTCCCTTAACAAAACCATGCTGTGTCTGAGCTATAACTGAAGTCTCATCTAGATGATCCTGCAGTGCTTCTTTAACCAGTGCCTCAATTAATTTTCCTGGAACAGAAGTTAAACTAACAGGTCTATAATTACATGAGTAGCCCTTTGATCCTCCTTTGTGAATTGGGCTCACATTTGCACACCTCCAGTTCACAGGTACCACCCCTGAATCCAAAGAAGCTCTCATAATTATGGCTAAGGGTTTGCTTTCTTCCTTTGCTGCCTCCATTAATATAACTGATTACATCCCATTCACTCCGGGTGCCTTTTTTAGTGTTTTTTCAACAATTTCTCCACCACTTTCCTCTCAATTATTACAAAATCATTTAGGTCACTGCCAGAGTTTAACTCACCTCTGGCATTGCCCTCCCTGAATAACTCCTGATGTGTGAATGTAGATGGAAAATACTCATTTAGTTTGTTAGCCTGAGCAGGATCATCAACAGTTTAAACCATCAATATCCATATTGTACAATATCCATCAATATTATTGTACAAATTGGCACTAATGATGGTAAGTGTAGGAGATACGAAGACTTACTTACCCAGGGGCTCACATCTGGTGAGTATGGGCTTGGCACACCCAGGGTCCTGAGCTGGATATCATCATTCTTCTGTTTCTCGGTGATTCCTTTCTACTTCTCTCTCTCTCTCTCTCTCTCTCAGGGTAACTCTGGCATATTTTTTTTTTTTGGATGGTGAAGCACAGTTCCGGTCAACCCTTCCCTATCTCTTCCATCATCCAGTATGATTGATGACTTTTGGGGTTATGATGAACATCGTGGCGAGATCCAATATTTCTTACATTTCAAGGGTACAGCTCTAAAACGCTGTTCGCAGGCCGGCCGCTAGTTAGTACACCGGACCGAACCTATTGGTAACTCTAGGACGCTTCCGGATCAGCTAGTGTATAATCTTGCTACCTCTACTCTGCCAGATAGTGACTGAAGGGAGCCCGAGTAGTGTGCATGCGGGGAGCATTGTCGGGGCCACGTTATGTTGAGGATATGAGTATATTCTTACCATATGTGTATGCCATATCCAAAAATTTCATTACTTCATACAGCATGTCCCACCCACTTTTTCTTACTATTGAACACACCATGAATTGTCAAACTAATAGAGCAAGCTTATCTGCAAAAAGATCTAAACCTCCCAAGCACTTCCTAATTCAATTCACAAATATACGTGGTCTCAATTCTAATCTCAACGATGTCCATTTCCACTTGCAGTCTGCCAAACCCCATGTACTTTTTGTGACAGAATCTCAGTTATCGGTTGATTCAACTACTGCTCATCTCAGATGCCCAAATTATTCGCTGTATGATTCCTTTCGCCCCAAAGGTGGTACTTGTGCATATGTCCGTTCTGATATTCCCTGTCAGAGACTTGGCAATTTGGAATCTCCTCTCTTTGATCTTCTCTGGCTTAAAATCTCTCTACCTCATTGTGCCAAATTCATCTGTTGTCTCTACCATTCTCCCAACTCCACTAATCACTTTGAGCTCTTTGACTTCCTCTCTTTGCAGCTTAACTTTCTCCAGTCCAACTTTCCTAACAGTGAGGTAATTTTCCTTGGTGATTTTAATATTCACAACTCCAGCTGGCTTCTGTTTTCTAGTCATACCGACCCAGCTGGTCGAGATGCTGAGGCTTTTGCAATTACTAATGACCTAGCACAGATTGTTCACTTACTACAAGAATACCAGATAATCCTAATCATACAACCAATACGCTTGATCTTTTTCTCACAAACAACCCTTCTAAGTACACGGTCGAAGTGAGAGGTCCTTTAGGCACTTCAGATCACAACTTGGTGATCTTCTCCAATGGAAACTTTATCTCATGGCTATTCACAACCTAGTGTTGTTTGGCATTACAAGAATGCAAAATGGGATGACCTGCGAGTCTTCTTTTCTTCTTTTCCTTGGTCAGATTACTGTTTCAAAACTTCTGATGTCAACGTTTGCTCAGATCGTGTCAGTGAAATTATTCTTGCTATAATTCCCGCTCTCTCTTTCAAAACAGTCCAAAAACGTGCCACCACCAGCCAACATCCATTTACTGTCCAACTTCAAACTCACAGAACCAACTTTTCATCTTCCTCGTTTATTCATTTAACTGCCGTTTTCTGGAACAACCTTCCTTCATACGTATTTCCTGAAAATTACAGTCTACAGAAGTTCAAGTCCAATGTCAACAAATATCTTCTTTTGTCTTCTCAACCTCCAACCCATGCACGGTACTAAGTACTATAGGTTCTAATTCCTCTCGTGTTTGGGGTTTACATAAAAAAAAAAAAAAAATAAGCTTCAAGTGTCCTTGCACCATATGGCCAAAAATAATAATAATTTCGATTAATGTTGAAAAAAGTCACGGTTTAGGGTTAAATTTGAAAATTTCTACAATTTGGCGCAGACACCAATGGGGGGGGGGAGTTTATGATGAGAGCCTTGTCAACCATTAACATTTCGCCAAAAGTATACTTTAATTAAATAGTCTGCTAATTCAACTGCAGGCACACTGTGTTAAATACAGTACATGCAGTATATTTCATCAAAAGTATACTTTAATTAAATAGTGTACTAATGGCTAAGGCGCATTTAGGGCTAGAGCCTCAAGCTGCGAACAAATTTAGACTATGTATATAAAGTGCTTAGCATCATAATACACAGCCATTTCTGAATAAACAGAAAATTTTTAAGGTGGCATCGTTTTAGGTTATATCTCATATTGTGAATGCCTTCACAACGAGTTGCCATGATATTGCACTACTTCGAATAAGTAACGCTTCACCTAAGGAGAAGACTAGTGTTACTTATTCTCAGATAGGTACCACCACCCAGACAGCACTGTTTCAGGGCTATTTGGCCCTTCGTCAGTGAGTGGGTAGGTACCCAAGTGATGCAATGATGGCAAAAACAGTTATGAAGTATAACTCCACAATATGAGAGATGCCTGATGGTGTATGATGTATTTAGACTAAGGCGCATTTAGGGCTAGAGCCTCAAGCTGCGAACAAATTTAGACTATGTATATAAAGTGCTTAGCATCATAATACACAGCCAATTTCTGAATAAACAGAAAATTTTTAAGGTGGCATCGTTTTAGGTTATATCTCATATTGTGAATGCCTTCATACCGAGTTGCCATGATATTGCACTACTTCGAATAAGTAACGCTTCACCTAAGGAGAAGACTAGTGTTACTTATTCTCAGATAGGTACCACCACCCAGACAGCACTGTTTCAGGGCTATTTGGCCCTTCGTCAGTGAGTGGGTAGGTACCCAAGTGATGCAATGATGGCAAAAACAGTTATGAAGTATAACTCCACAATATGAGAGATGCCTGATGGTGTATGATGTATTTAGACTAAGGCGCATTTAGGGCTAGAGCCTCAAGCTGCGAACAAATTTAGACTATGTATATAAAGTGCTTAGCATCATAATACACAGCCATTTCTGAATAAACAGAAAACTTTTAAGGTGGCATCGTTTTAGGTTATATCTCATATTGTGAATGCCTTCACACCGAGTTGCCATGATATTGCACTACTTCGAATAAGTAACGCTTCACCTAAGGAGAAGACTAGTGTTACTTATTCTCAGATAGGTACCACCACCCAGACAGCACTGTTTCAGGGCTATTTGGCCCTTCGTCAGTGAGTGGGTAGGTACCCAAGTGATGCAATGATGGCAAAAACAGTTATGAAGTATAACTCCACAATATGAGAGATGCCTGATGGTGTATGATGTATTTAGACTAAGGCGCATTTAGGGCTAGAGCCTCAAGCTGCGAACAAATTTAGACTATGTATATAAAGTGCTTAGCATCATAATACACAGCCATTTCTGAATAAACAGAAAATTTTTAAGGTGGCATCGTTTTAGGTTATATCTCATATTGTGAATGCCTTCACAACGAGTTGCCATGATATTGCACTACTTCGAATAAGTAACGCTTCACCTAAGGAGAAGACTAGTGTTACTTATTCTCAGATAGGTACCACCACCCAGACAGCACTGTTTCAGGGCTATTTGGCCCTTCGTCAGTGAGTGGGTAGGTACCCAAGTGATGCACTGATGGCAAAAACAGTTATGAAGTATAACTCCACAATATGAGAGATGCCTGATGGTGTATGATGTATTTAGACTAATTTAGACTATGTATATAAAGTGCTTAGCATCATAATTTGTTCGCAGCTTGAGGCTCTAGCCCTAAATGCGCCTTAGTCTAAATACATCATACACCATCAGGCATCTCTCATATTGTGGAGTTATACTTCATAACTGTTTTTGCCATCATTGCATCACTTGGGTACCTACCCACTCACTGACGAAGGGCCAAATAGCCCTGAAACAGTGCTGTCTGGGTGGTGGTACCTATCTGAGAATAAGTAACACTAGTCTTCTCCTTAGGTGAAGCGTTACTTATTCGAAGTAGTGCAATATCATGGCAACTCGTTGTGAAGGCATTCACAATATGAGATATAACCTAAAACGATGCCACCTTAAAAATTTTCTGTTTATTCAGAAATGGCTGTGTATTATGATGCTAAGCACTTTATATACATAGTGTACTAATTTAACTTGCAAACTGTGATCTGAAGCAAGGAATAATCACAGGTCATTGGGCTTTTTTTTCCTTTCTCTCTTTCTTTTTGATGTTAAAAACGTTTTTACAGGTGTTATTTGGGAAAAACTTGTTACATTAATTAGAAATCATCACAAAACCCGATGCACATGCGTTGTACTTGTTGCTGCAATGACACAACAAGTACAATTGAGCAGTGACACACTACATTATACCATTTTTTCAGCATAATGATTAATATGTGAGTGACTGTGCGGAAATCTACAGCCCAGCGTTCGAAGGAATATCATGAAAGAAAGTAAGGGAAGTTGGACAGAAATGTGAATCCGAATGAAATTCAACAAGAGTGTTTTGGTATGCCTGGGAGTTCTCAAACTGCACCCAAAAAAAACTCAAGCTGAAATAATGAAGGTATATCGAGAATGGAAGTAAAGGAAATTAGAAATTCAAAATATTCTGAATAATAATGAAATTCAACCACAGAGTTCTACTATGCTTGATACTTGTCAATCACAGAGTTCTACTATGCCCGATACTTATCAGGAATCTAAAACTTCAGCAGAACAAATGAAGGAATATCATGCACGAAAAAAAATAAATGGCTAATAATGAGATTCCTGAAATTATAAATGGCTAATAATGAGATTAGCATTAGCATTAGTAGAGGCATTTGATGCAAGAAAGCAAGCTTATGCAGCATCAGCCAAAAAAAAAAAAAAAAAAAAACCCACTTCCACTTCACCCCTCTGTTCGTTCAAAATACCTGTCCAGCTGAGCCTTAAACTTATTTAGGCTATCAACCTCCACCACAAGGGATGGAAGTCTGTTCCACCAACCAACCACCCACTGGCTAAAGGCAAATTTCCGCACGTCTATCCTACATCTGTCTTTCCTCAATTTGAATTTATGCCCTCTCAGGTGATTTTTCTGAGCTAGAGGAAGAATCCCATCAGCATTGAGCATGCTTAAACCATTCAAGGCTTTATACACCTCTATCAGATCACCTCGCTGGTAGGCGTCTCCGTAGCCAGGTGGGAAGGAGCAGCAGTGCGTAGCACACGCTTCTTGATTAGACCGGGTTCGAGCCCGTCACCACCAAATACGGAGGATGCGGAAAGGTCAGGGAATGACCACCGCATATCCAGGAGCAATATGGCCTTAGTTGCTAATGCTCCTAAAAAACCAAATAACAAACAACAACAAACAACCTCGCTGGTGCCTAGTCTCCAGACACTGTAATTTGCAAAACTTAAGCCTTTCTTCGTAAGAGCACCACTTTGTTCCATTCACTAATCTTGTTGCCCTTCTCTGTACTCGTTCCAGCAGCTCTACATCCTTCTTGAAATGAGGTCTCCAGACCTGTATACAGTACTCTAGGTGTGGCCTGACCATTGCCTTATACAATGGAATAATCACCTCCTTATCCCTGCTGGAAAAATTCCTGTATATCATTGACAATACTCCATGAGCTACTCTTGCAGCCCGTCTGCACTGCTCAGAGAACTTCATATCTGCCTGCACAACCACCCCCAAGTCCCTTTCATTCTGTACCACTGTCAGTGTAGTACCACAGAGTTGATACGTTGCTTTGGGGGTTGCTGTTTCCCATGTGTAGTACTTTACATTTGTCAATGTTAAACTTCATTTGCCACCTCTCAGCCCATCTGCTCAACCTTTCCAGATCCTGTTGCAGCAGCATAGTGTCAGTAGTGTCCTTGACAACCCTGCCAACCTTTGTATCGTCTGCAAACTTGGACATTAAACTTAATATACCATCATCAATATCATTTATAAATACAGAAAACAATAATGGACCCAACACTGAGCCCTGAGGGACTCCACTAATAACATTAGTCCACGATGAGCAGTGTCCATTGATTACCACTCTCTGTCTTCTCCCCCTCAACCACCCCTTTATCCATAGCAGCAATTTGCCTCCAATGTCACACTGCTCCAATTTGTGTAGCAGTCTTCCATGTGCAACAGTATCAAAAGCCTTTCTAAGATCCAAGTATAAAATATCAAAGTTATTCCCTACATCCAGTTCTTTTGTGACTGCATCATAGTATCCAATCAAGTTGGTCAGGCAAGACTTCCCCTTAACAAAACCATGCGGTGTCTGAGCTATAACTGAAGTCTTGTCTAAATGATCCTGCAGTGCTTCTTTAACCAGTGCCTCCATTATTTTTCCTGGCACAGACGTTAAGCTCACAGGTCTATAATTACTTGTGTCAGCCTTTGATCCTCCTTTGTGAATTGGGGTCACATCACATTTGCACATTTCCAGTCTATGGGTACCTCCCCTGAGTCCAAGGAAGCTCTCATAATTATGGCTAACAACAGTAAAGACAGTATGCTACTCCAACTGGATCTAGATAAGTTGGGCAAATGGGCTGAGAAGTGGCAACTGAAGTTTAATATTGACAAATGCAAAGTACTGCATATGGGTAGCAATAACAGAAGAGAAACATACCAACTGTGTGTTTATACCAACTAATGCTACACTCAGGGAAGTGGAAAGTGAAAAGATTTGGGAGTAATTGTACAGTCGATTATGAAATTTTCTGAGCAGTGCAGACGGAATGCCAGGGCAGGTCATGGAGTCTATTCAATGACATATAGGAATTTTGGTAGCAGGGACAGGGAGGTGATTATCCCATTATACAAGGCAATTGTCAAGCCATACCCAGAGTACTGTGTATAGGTCTGGAGGACTCATTTTAAGAAGGATGTAGAGTTGCTAGAACGAGTACAAAGAATTGCAACAAGATTGGTGAGGGGAACAAAGAGATGCTGTTACCAAGAAAGGCTTCAGTTCTGCAAATTGCAGCACCTGGAGAGTAGGCACCTGCGAGGTGATCTGATTGAGGTGTATAAGGGCTTGAATGGGTTGAGCAAGCTGAATGCTGATGGGGTTCTACCTCTTGCTCAGATTAAGAACCTTAGTGGGGACAGATTGAAATTGAGGAAAGACAGTTGTAGAATAGATGTGTGGGAATTTGGCTTTAGCCAGCGAGTAGTTGATTGGTGGAACAGACTTCCATCTTTTGTGGTGGAAATTGATAGCCTAAATAAATTTAAGGCTGAGCTGAACAGGCATTTGGAATGAATGGAGGAGTGAAATGGGTGGGGAGTTTTTTTTTTTTTGGCTTTTTTTGGCTGATGCTGCATAAGCTTTTCTTGCATCATATACCTCTACTAATGCTAATACTAATGCTAATGTTATTACCAGATGAACTTAAAATTATAGAATAGAGATTTGTTACCAAAGAATATGCTGCTAATTTATGTCCGCAAGGGATTCGACTATTTTTAAGAAATAGTTATGTAAATGCCTATAATACAAATGCTATAGTTGCAGATGAAACCCATGAAGTGGTTGTACAAGATTTATACCACGGATATCAAAAATAAAAGTAATAAAATGTCAGTGACTGAAACTGCAGGACTTCCATACATTCTACCATTATTGAAAGGAAAACCGTACATGATTACTACAAATATAGATGTGGTTGATGGATTGGTAAATGGTGCAATTGGTACTTTAGTATATTTCGAATTTGAGGACAACAAAACAGTTAAACAAGTATGGATGAAATTTCCTGAGTCAAAAATAGGACATAACATCCAATCTCGTTATAAACAATATGTGAAAGATAAACATTCATCTAGTCAATCAGTACCTATTATTATTATTATTATTATTATTATTATTATTATTATTAGCCATATGGTGCAAGGAAGCCTGAGGTTTATGCTGCACCAGGCAAAAAAAAATTTCTGAATTCCCCAAAGAGAGAGAGAGAGAAGTAGAAGGGAATTGCCAAGAAGGAGAAGAATGATGATATCCAGCTCAGGACTCTGGGTGTTCCAAGCCCATACTCTCTAGATGTGAGCCCCTAAACCAATCAACTATGGTTCCATTCAAGAACAATAGGAAATTAATATGTAGAAGTGCACAATTCCGTTTAGTATGTGCTTGTGCTTTCACTATATATAAATCTCAAGGAGGGACCTTCAACAAAGTTGTATATAATTATGAAAAAGTTTATCAACAGCAACTTGTATACGCGGCGTTATATCAAGTGACCTCATTGCAAGGTTTATATATTACAAATCCGAACGACGATTTCACATTTCACCCCGGCAAAGCTACTAGTTATATAGAACTTCATTCTGAACTAACCCCGGGGGCTCACATCTGGTGAGTATGAGCTTGTGAGCTTGGCAAACCCAGGGTCCTGAGCTGGATATCATCCTTCTTCTCTTTCTTGGTGATTCCTCTCTCTCTCTCTCTCTCTCTCTCTCTCTCTCTCTCTCTCTCTCTCTCTCTCTCTCTCTCTCTCTCTCTCTCTCTCAGGCTAACTCGGGAATTTTTTTTTGGCTGGTGCAGCATAAGCCTCAGGCTTCCTTGTACCATATGGCTAATAATAATAATAATAATAATAATAATAATAATAATAATAGATCGCTTGAAAAATAATAAGCTACCATCTCTACAGGATGAACTGTAAGATTTCATACAAAGCAGTATATCTATATCGTCAATGAATGTACAAAGTTTACGTGCCCATGTTCGAGTTTTCGAAACGGACACAATCTTACAGCAATCCAAAATATTGATATTAATTGAAACGTGGTTGGATAATGATGAATATATATTACTTAAACCATTCCAACGTGTGACTCAATTTAAAAGGTTGAATGTTCGTAGTGGTGGTGTTGTGATATATCAACATGAAGGTTCAACTATCATCAGTACACCACGTATCTTTGCACAACATAATAGCAGCAATGTGACAGCAGTATCAGATGAAATTGGAGACATTTGTGGATTTTTGTGCAAATTCAATAGTGAATCTATTTTCATCGTTGCCATATACAGTGCATTACTCCAGGGATGTCTTTAGATATAATTCAAAAATTCATAAACAAGAATTATTTTTTCCACTAAAGGTGCAAAATTATTGGAAGAGCCACTGGATCGCATACCTATAGTTCTCGCTATAGGCATGCTCGAGTTCATGTTCGAGTTTTCGAAACGGACACAATCTTACAGCAATCCAAAATATTGATATTAATTGAAACGTGGTTGGATAATGATGAATATATATTACTTAAACCATTCCAACGTGTGACTCAATTTAAAAGGTTGGATGTTCGTAGTGGTGGTGTTGTGATATATCAACATGAAGGTTCAACTATCATCAGTACACCACGTATCTTTGCACAACATAATAGCAGCAATGTGACAGCAGTATCAGATGAAATTGGAGACATTTGTGGATTTTTGTGCAAATTCAATAGTGAATCTATTTTCATCGTTGCCATATACAGTGCATTACTCCAGGGATGTCGTTAGATATAATTCAAAAATTCATAAAAAAGAATTATTTTTTCCACTAAAGGTGCAAAATTATTGGAAGCGCCACTGGATCGCATACCTATAGTTCTCGCTGGTGATTTCAATCTAGAATTAAATTCTGAGGCTGGAAAGAAGTTTTATAAATTTATGAAAGATGTTTTCAATTTAGATATTAAGTCAAATACTTAAGTAAATACTACACGTTATGGAACAACAATCGATTGAGTATTCACTAGGGAATTAAAATCATTTGAGTGTCAAAATTATATATCTTATTTCAGTTACCATAGCCCAATAATTTTAGTGTTATTATAATATATTTTATACGAATTATTTCATTGTACACTAGTACAATGAAACTAGTACTTGAAATAAAGGCATTAAAGCCACTAGTACAATGAAAAATTCCATTCATTGTATTTCATTGTACTGAAATTATTTTTTCAATAAAAATAATGCAGCAATATTTTTTTTATTTATTTTACTGTATCAGTTTGATAATGTTTTATTTTACTGTAACAATTTCATAATGAGTTCCTGCAATAAAAATGTTTTTAAAGGCTGCCACTGTGACATTATCAGTGACACTATCCACCTCACAATAGAGCGGCAACAACTCATTATGTACCTGGTACATGATTTTTTTTTCAAAGTTTGCGTTCAAGAAACTTCATAAATTATAAAAAATTGGCAAATATTTTCAGAAATAGATGACTGAAACTATCTGGATGTAAAAGCAATTAAAAACTTGTAAAACTTTGTGTAAATTTAATCCATTACCAGGCACATTAAAAATATAATGGTAGTCACGATGGTAGACTTTTTTTCGGCATTCTTAAGCTTGAAATAAAGGCATTAAAGCCACCTTTACTTTAAATCTATCATGAACACAACAGTGAAATATTCATTTTTTTACATTAAAATACATATTACCCCCCCCTCCATTGTGCTTTTTATTACACATTTTTTATTCTCACATTTGGGTGTTATTATTATTATTATTATTATTATTATTATTATTAGCTGTATGGTGCAAAGAAGCCCGAGGCTTATGCTGCACCAGCCAAAAAAAAAATTCCCGAGTTACCCTAAGAGAGAGAGAGAGAAGTAGAAGGGAATCACCAAGAAAGAGAAGAATGATGATATACAGCTCAGGACCCTGGGTGTGCCAAGCCCATATTCACCAGATGTGAGCCCCTGGGGTTAATCTTTGCTGTTCGTGAGTGCAATTTGAGAAAAACAAAAGCAGAAAGAAATCTGCAACCCAGGCATCATCATCTTGATGATGCCCAGTCACCACAGTGACTGGGCATCACCAAGATGCTTTTTTGAAATCAAAGAGTGTACTAATATTTGTCCTTAAGTGGATACTAGATGCTGCTAATTTCAAATTCTTCGCTTGATAATTATATACAAAAACTGGCTTCACAAAAGTCTAACAAAAACGTTCCTTTATTATTATCTCTTATTTTTTTATAAACTTCTTCTATAAGAAAAGAATTAATGATATGGATCAAAAGTCAAATCAATAATCAAGGAAAATTAAAATTCACATTGACATCACTTCAATGAATATTTTAAAATTAGATTTCCTTCAGTGGCCAGTGGACATTTTCCAACAACACCGGCCAGTGAAGCATTAACATAAATGTAACATATAGCGATTTTAATAATTACGATTATCAAAATATGTTAGGCACAGGAAGAAGTTCAATAAAATTGAGCCTTTAATAAAAAAAAAAAAAAAAACCTAATAAAAAACTTTTAATAAAATAATATTGAGCAAACCTTTGACTTATAATCATCCAATTCATATTGGTGGACAATGCAATGTTGAGTTAGTGTTGTGTGACATCAGCACTAGGAAAGGGAAAATGAGAGTAGGCGTGGTATAGGCCTAATGAATCTGATGTATAATGAGCAATTGTGCAGGAGTGCATCAGTAAATCAGATTGTCTTATAATGGGGATTTTAACTTTCCAGATATTGACAGGAACTTATGGATTGTCATTTTCAGACTAACAAAACTTTTGTGGATTTATTGGATGATTGTTTTCTACAGCAACATGTTCGAAAGGCAACCAGAGGGAGCAATACTCTTGATCTGATTATCAGCACTGATTCTTCATGTGTTAAGAATCTACAGGTAAAGGAACCACTACGGTGGTAGTGATTACAGTGTACTGATGTGGGATTTACTTAAAGATTTAACTACCATCAGAGGTAAGGGAAAGGGTTTTTCTTTAATAACGGTGACTACAGTGGTCTCAGAGAATTTTTAAATTCTATTCAGTGGGATCAACTGATGACGTTACCAATGGTGAATTCTAAATTGGAAGCCTTCAAGGACTTAATCTTGGAGGGTACTAGGCTTTTCATACCAACTAAGAAATACTATTCAAAGTTTAGGCCTAAATGGAGGTCAGATGAATTACTACAGCTTGTGGCAGAGAAAAAAAATGCATGGGATGTATATAAATTATCACATGACATAGAATCCTATGGCAGATATAAGCTAGTCTGCAATCAAGTCATAAATTAGGTTAGGCAAGCGAAGGCAGATTACAAGTAATGTTTAGTTAGGATGCAAAGAAAAACAGCAAAGAGTTCTTTACTTATGTAAATTGTAGAAGGAACAGGATGAATCAGATTGGCCCACTTAACATAGATGGTTTGACTATTGATGTTCATGCTCAGGTAGCTGACAAACAATGAGTATTTTGCATCTACATTTACACATGAGGAGTTCTTCAAGAAGGGGAATGCCAGAAGTTTTTCAAACTCTAACAGGGAGCTAAGTGATTTTGTAATAACTGAGAGCAAATTGGAGAAGAAATTGTTGAAATTAAATATAAGGAAAGCACCTGGGGTGGATGGGATCTATCCAGGTATATTAAAGGAGGCAGCAAAGGAAGTAAGCAAACTCTCACCCTTAATTATGAAATATTTCTTGGACTCAAGGGAGGTCCCCATGGACTGGAGATGTGCAAATGTGTCCCCAATTCACAAAGGGGAGGATCAAAGGGTGACATGGGTAATTACAGACCTGTTAGCCTGACTTTTGTTCCAAGGAAAATAATGGAGTCACTGGTTAATGAAGCGATGCAGCATCATCTAGACAAGACTGCAGTTATTGTTCAGATACAGCATGGGTTTGCTAAGAGGAAGTCTTGTCTGACAAATATGATTGGATACTACAATGTGGTCACAAAGGAATTGGATGCAAAGAATAATTTTGATATCATATACTTGGATTTTAGGAAAGCTTTTGGTACTGTGGCACATGGAAGACTACTATAAAAATTGGAGCAGTATGGCATTAAGGGCAAGTTGCGACAATGGATAAAAGGATGGTTGAGTGGGAGAAGACAGAGAGTGGTTATCAATGGACACTGCTCTTCATGAACTAATGTTATTAGTGGAGTCCCCGAGGGTTTGGTAATGAGCCCATTGTTGTTTTTGGTATTTATGAATGATATTAATGAAGGTATATCAGGGGTAATGTCCAAGTTGACAGGATTTGGAAAAGTTGGTCAGATGGGCTGAGAGGTGGCAACTGAAGTTTAACATTGACAAATGTAAGTACTGCATATGGGTAGCAGTAACCCCAGAGTAACATATCAAGTGGGTGGTACTACACTCAGAGTAGGGGAGAATGAAACAGACCTGGGGGTAATTGTGCAGTCAGATATGAAGTTTTCTGAGCAATGCAAAAATGGCTGCAAGAGTAGCTCACAGTGTCTTGTCAATGATATATGGGAATTTTGCTAGCAGGGAGCGGGTGATTATCCTCTTATATAAGGCCTCTTGTACAATGTCCTCTTGTATAATGTATACAGGTCTGGAGGTCTCAGTTTAGGACAGATGTAGAGCTGCTGGAACGAGTACAGAGAATGGCAATGAGATTGGTCAGTGGAACAAAGGGTTGGTGTTACCAAGAAAGGCTTAAGTTCTGCAAATAGCAGCTACTGGAGACTAGGCACCTGCAAGGTCATCTAATTGAGGTGTATACGGCCTTGAATGGATTGAGCAAGCTCAATGCTAATGGGATTCTTCCTCTTGCTCAGACTACTCACCTGAGAGGGGAATAAATTCAAATTGAGGAAAGACAACTGTAGAATAGATGTGCAGAAATTCTCCTTTAGCCAATGGGTGGTTGATAGTTGGAACAAACTTCCATCTATTGCAGTGCAGGTTGGCAACTTAAATAAGTTCAAGGCAGAACTAGACAAACATTTGGAGTTTTTTTTTTTGGCTGATATTATATAAGCTTGCTTTCTTGCATCATATGCCCTACTAATGCTAATGATTTATTTTACTGTAATACTGCTTAATTATTCCTCTAATATATATATGTATTTATTTTTATGATATATTAAACTATACTGTCTCTTTTCTTAACATTTTTTTTTCTTCATTTCTAGAGTACAGGGCAAAGTTTTTGCCCTGTTTAAATAAAAAAAATCATAATAAAAACAGGGTAAAGTTCTTGCCCTGTTTTTATTATGATTTTTCTTTGTTTAAATTTTTTTCTCAGATTCTAGGAGTAAAAACTCATTATTGCCTCAGTTATAGTCATTAGCATCTAGTCACCCTATATTTGTGGAATTCACAATATGGTCAGAGAAGCTGCCAAACAGTCCTTTAATATTTTTTGTTTCCAATTTAGTTTAATACATTTAAATGTTTAATTTTTCAGATCTTTTTCTTGTTTAATAAACAGCTCAGCATCTCAGAGCTGCATCACAAATGTAAAACAAAATAATTATTGCATTCTTACATACAAATTACTAGTAGAAATTTGATTACTGGAACTCATGCAAAGTTGGGTATTTCAACAAGTAAATAAAAAAATATTTTCCATATAGAACTCACGGATTAGTTGGTGACAGTATAAACATGGAAGAATAGGGCAGCATTGGTTTGGGTCCAGTAATTTCAACATTCTTGTTTTCTTCCTCTTCCTTGTTAACTTCATCTTCTGAAATCCAAAACAAGCACATCTTCCAACTTAAACTTATCCATATATGCATAAATTTTTAAAATATACACAGTGAATTATAAAATTAAATAACTAACAATTTTTGTTAATATTTACAGAAAGTTGAGTTCTGTATGCATTTGAAGGGACATACAGTGAAACTAGTAAATCAGTCACTTAAAAATCCTATAAATCTCTCATTTAGAAATACAGAATTCTCAATAATCTGACACTTAAAAAATTGTCACCTCCATAGCTAGGTGGAGGAGCAGCAGTGCATAGCATATGCTTCTTGATTAGACTGGGGGTTGAGCCCGTGACCACCAAATATAGAGGATGCAGAAAGGTCAGGGAATGACCGCTGCAATATCCCTGGAGAAATATGGCCTTAGTTGCTAATACTCCTAAAAACCAAAAACAAACAAACAAACTTAAAAAATTCTAATAATCTAGAAATAATTTGACA
The DNA here is from genome assembly GCF_048544385.1 of Mastigoproctus giganteus. Classification (NCBI taxonomy): domain Eukaryota; kingdom Metazoa; phylum Arthropoda; class Arachnida; order Uropygi; family Thelyphonidae; genus Mastigoproctus; species Mastigoproctus giganteus. The sequence goes on along the minus strand of NC_143577.1, from coordinate 22,551,175 downwards.
AGTCTTGCTTTCCACCGAGTGCTGTTGTATTGTCAATTATAAATCATAAACAGCCATGGGAACCTTTCCTGTAACTTCTTGATATCATTAAAAATCCTTGATGTACAGCTCTCAGTAGTTGCTCCTAATAATAATTGACAGATACCATCAATCAAATTAAAAATGAGATTAGTTTCTCACAGTGAAGTTTTTTATATTTTTACACTGATCTCTCTACATTTTCAAAGAGCAAAGCAAGTTTTTTTTAATTTTTTTAAGATAAAACAATTATTATTATCACAAGGCTTATAATGTGATGCTAATAATGTTTCACTAACTTTAGAATTTATTATTTTTTTAATAACTTGTACCAATAACTTTGCTGTCAAGAATTTTTTAATTGTGGGCCCTGAAAAAGAGATTTTGTAGGTTACTACTTATTTAATATACACAGAACATCTGTATTGTTTGAATTTTGCCACCATTGTTATAGCATTATAAAGTGTATGGTAGAGGAATTCTAGTGTTTTAATTGTGATAAATAGGTAGCTCTAAAGTTTTAATCATGTAGGTTGGCATTAGTGTTATTTTATTATATATTATAATTAACTTGTAAATTTCAAGCATAATGGTATAGCATAATACATGTAACACAAACTTGGAAGCATGATACTATTATTTTTGCATAACTGGTGGATTGAAATAGGATTATTATTGCATCTATCATTGCAACTTCAGGTATTTATGAATGATACTACAATGTGGTATGAATGATACTAAATTTTTAGAATTCGAAGTGTAGTTATTGTGATTCTACGATCATATTGGTAAATTTGTTACTTATCAATTATAATTGCTAAAGGAACCACATTCAACTCCTTAAGCTGTCAATATTTATTTTTTTCTTTATAGCAATAAGATTCAAATTTTGTCGCCATATTTAGTGTCTGGTGTTCTAATAGATCCTTTTTTTTTTAAATGAAAACCCCAAACATGAAAGATATTAGATTAGAACCTGTAGTACTTAGTACTGTGCATGGATTGAAGGCTAATAGGCCTCCATAGCTAAGTGGTCATGAGCGGGAATGCAGTAGCACATGCTCTTTGAGTAGACCGGGGTTCAAGCCAATCTGCCAACCCGCACTGGACCAGTATGGCAGATTATGGTCCATTTCCCTCAGCATGAATTGTTGAGGAGGCTTCCATCCTGCAGTGGGTTGATAATGGCTGCAGTTTTTTTTTTATGGATTGAAGGCTGAGAATATGAAAGAAGATACTTGTTAACATTTGAATTGAACATCTGAAGATTGTAATTTTTAGGAAATACATATGAAGAAGGTTGTTCCAGAAAATGGAAGTTGAATGAATAAATGAGGAAGAAAAAAAAAGTTGATTCTATGAGTTTGAAGTAGGACAGTAAAGGAAAGTTGACTGGTTGTGGCACATGTTCGGACTGCTATGGAAGAGAGGGGGGAAATTATAGAAGCCAATTCAGAACAGTACCCATGGAAATATCTAGAGAAAAGGCATACAGCAGAAACAGAACATCTATGAGAAGAGAGTGGAAAACCTCTGTTAGAGATTAGTCATTAATTAACCTAACTGCCCTTTTCTGAATGGAATCTAGAAGCCTGAGATACCCCATATGTGAGAACAATATTTCATGGTAGAGTGGATTTGCAATATGTATAGAGTGAAGAGGAGTTTGGAAGAAAAGTAACGCAGGAAGTAAAAAAGAGAAAACCCAGTTTTTTGGTGCAGAGGAAGCAACATTTGTAAGGTGCTTATGCCAAGAGAGATTAGAAGTCAGAGTAATCCCCAATAGAGATATATGATCTTGCCTATAAATTGGAGTGACACCAAAGACAAGCATAGGAGAAGAAGAATTCTTTTTGTGAGATATAAGACACGACTGAGTTTCAGAATAATTGAAATCAAATAAGCTATGTTTACCACCTTAAAGAATTACCTCAAGATCAGCATTTTGAAGGATTGGTAGGGATATTCGAGAAGTTAAAACTGTTTGTGCAGGTAACGTTTCTTAAACTGGAAGGTGGAATGTAATGTGCTATAATCAGCAAAACTATGGATAGGCTTTCCATTAAATGGAAGAGACTCATCAGCATTAGTTGAGACATATGAAGCAAGCTTATAAAGCTTATACAGCATCAGCCAAAAAACAAACAAACTTCCCATCTAACTCATCCAGTCATTCCAAATGTTTGTCTAGTTCAGCCTTAAATTTATTTAAGCTGTCAATTTCCACAACAACAGATGGGAGTCTGTTCCAGCAATCAACTACTCGCTGCTAAAGGCAAACTTCCGCACATCTATTCTAAAACTGTCTTTTCTCAATTTGAATCTATGCCCCCTCAGAGTTTTAATCTGAGCAAGCGGATGTATCCCGTCACCATTTAGCCTATTGAAACCATTCAAGGCCTTATGCACCTCAGTCAGATCACCTCGAAGGTGCATAGCCTCCAGATGCTGCAACTTGCAGAATTTAGTCTTTCTTCGTAAGCGCACCCCTTTGTTCCTCTCACCAATCTTGTTGCCCTTCTCTGTACTCATTCTAGCAACTCTACATCCTTCCTAAAATGAGACCTCCATCCCTGTATGCAGTACTCAAGGTGTGACCTGACTATTGCCTTATACAAAGGGATAATCACCTTCTTGTCTCTGCTAGCAAAATTCCTCTATATATCATTCAAAAAACTCCATGACCTGCTCTGCCAGCCCATCTGCACTGCTCACAGAACTTCATATCTGACTGTACAATTACCCTGAAGTCTTTTTCATGCTCCACCTCCATGAGTGTAGTACCACACAGTTGGTATGTTTCTCTTGGGTTAATGCTATCCATATGCAGTACTTTGCATTTGTCAATGTTAAACTTCAGTTGCCACATTAGCATTAGCATTAGTAGAGGCAGTACTTTGCATTTGTCAATGTTAAACTTCAGTTGCCACTTTAGCATTAGTAGAGGCATATGATGCAAGAAAGCTGGCTTATTCAGCATCAGCCAAAAAAAAAAAAAAAAAAAAAACACAACCACTTATCCCATTTCTCCCCTCCATTCGTTCGAAATACCTGTCCAGCTGAGCCTTAAATTTGTTTAGGCTATCAACTTCAACAACAAGTGATGGAAGTCTATTCCACAAACCAAATGCCCGCTGGCTAAAGGCAAATTTCCGCACATCTATCCGACATCCGTCCTTCCTCAATTTCAATTTATGCCCTCTCAGGTGATTATTCTGAGCAAGAGGAAGAATCCCATCGGCATTGAGCATGCTCAAGCCATTCAAAGCCTTATACACCTCTATCAGATCACCTCGCCGATGCCTAGTCTCCAGATGCTGTAATTTGCAAAACTTAAGCCTTTCTTCGTAAGAGCAACCCTTTGTTCCATTCACTAATCTTGGTGCCCTTCTCTGTACTCGATCCAGCAGCTCTACATCCTTCTTGAAATGAGACCTCCAGACCTGTATACAGTACTCAAGGTGTGGCCTGACCAATGCCTTATACAAGGGAATAATCACATCCCTATCCCTGCTAGAAAAATTACTGTATATCATTGACAAGACACCATGAGCTACTCTTGCAGCTCGTCTGCACTGCTCAGAGAACTTCATATCTGCCTGCACAATTACCCCCAGGTCCTTTTCATTTTCTACCACTGTCAGCGTAGTACCACAGAGTTGATACGTTGATTTGGGGTTACTGTTTCCCATATGTAGTACTTTACATTTGTCAATGTTAAACTTCATTTGCCACCTCTCAGCCCATCTGCTCAACCTTTCCAGATCCTGTTGCAGCAGCATAGTGTCAGTAGTGTCCTTAACAACCCTGCAAACCTTTGTATCGTCTGCAAACTTGGACATTAAGCTTGATATACCATCATCAATATCATTTATAAATACAGAAAACAACAATGGACCCAACACTGAACCCTGAGGAACTCCACTAATAACATTAGTCCACGTTGAGCAGTGTCCATTGATTACCACTCTCTGTCTTCTGCCACTCAACCATCCCTTTATCCATAGCAGAAATTTGCCTCCAATGCCACATTGCTCCAATTTGTGCAGCAGTCTTCCATGCGCAACAGTATCAAAAACCTTTCTAAGATCGAAATATATAATATCAAAGTTATTCCCTGCATCCAGTTCTTTTGTGACTACATCATAGTATCCAATCAAATTGGTCAGACAAGACCTGCCCTTAACAAAACCATGCTGTGTCTGAGCTATAACTGAATTCTTGTCTAGATGATCCTGTGGTGCTTCTTTAACCAGTGCCTCCATTAATTTTCCTGGAACCGAAGTTAAACTAACAGGTCTATAATTACTTGTGTCAGCCTTTGATCCTCCTTTGTGAATTGGGGTTACATTTGCACATCTCCAGTCTATGGGAACCTCCCCTGAGTTCAAAAAAGCTCTCATAATTATGGCTAGGTGTTTGCTTACTTCCTTTGCTGCCTCCTTTAATATAACTGGATAGATCCCATCCACCCCGGGATGGGATCTATCCAGTTATATTAAAGAGGATTATGTTTATCCTCAACAATTTCTCCTCCACTTTCCTCTCAGTTATTAGAAAATCATCTAGCTCACTGCCAAGGTTTACTTCACCTACGACATTCCCCTTCCTGAATAACTCCTCATGTGTGAATGTAGATGCAAAATACTCGTTTAGACTGTTAGCCACCTGAGCAGGATCCTCAACTGTTGAACCATCAACATCCAGTGGACCAATCTGATTCATCCCTTTCCTTCTTGAGTTTAAATAGGTAAAGAACTCTTTTCTGTTTTTCTTTGCATCCTTTGCCAAGGATTTCTCATAATCTGCTTTTGCCTGCCTAATCTCCTTTGTGACTTGGTTACAGACCAACTTATATCTATCATAGGCTTCCATGTCACCCATTAATTTGTATGTATCCATGCATTTTTCTTCTCTGCCATATATCTCATTAGTTCATCTGACAACCATTTAGGCCTGAACCTTGAACAATATTTCTTAGTTGGTATGTAAAGCCTGGTAGCTTCCAAGATTAGTTCCTTGAATGCTTCCTATTTTGAATTTGCTGTTAGTAACATCATCAGTTGGTCCCACTGTATAGAATTTAAATACTGTCTCAGACCATCATAGTCGCCTTTACAAAAGCAAAAACCCTTCCCTTTACCTCTGATGGTAGTTACCTCCTTGAGTAAATCCCACTTCAGCACACTGTGATCACTGCCACCTAGTGGTTCCTTTATCTGCAGATTCTTAATGCATGAAGAATCACTACTGATAATCAGATCAAGAGTATTACTCCCTCTAGTTACCTTCTGAACATGCTGGTGTAGAAAACAATCATCCAATAAATCCACAAAAGCCTTGCTAGTGTGTGAGTGACCAACCCACAAATTCCAGTCAATATCTGGGAAATTAAAATTCCCCATTATAAGACTCTCTGATTTACTGGCCCATTCTATTATCCTGTACAGTATCTTATTATACTCATCAGAGTCATTAGGCCTATAGCACACTCCTACTCTCAATTTTGATCTCACAATGCTTACGTTACACCAAACTGACTCGACACTGCCCTGTCCATCGATGTCGACTGGCTTCACTTCCTTGGATTTTATGTGTTTCTTAACTAATAGCATAACCCCTCCTCCCTTCCTATCCTGTCTATCCTTTCTGTAGACATTGTACTCCCCAAATTCCAGTTCTGCATTCCTTATATCTGTGTGACACCACGTCTCTGATATCCCAACAATACCTGCCTTTGATGTTTTGAGCAATACCTCAAATTCATCAAATTTATTTACTAAACTCCTAGCATTGGTGTACACGCAAGTATACATGCACCTGTTTCTATTCTTAGCTACCCTAACACAACCCATGTGTTTACTTGTACTGCAATGACTCCCAGCAGTCTCTGAAATACCCTGCATCTTGTTTTCCAGGCTTCTGCTCATTCCAATAGAAGCAGGGCAAGAATCTCTTTCACCTCTGCCAGCGGCTACTGTTAATCTATTAGTCTTTGTCTCCCCCCAAGCTAGCAGTTTTCCGACTCACCTAACACTGCCTCGATAGCATCAGCAAATATTCTTGCACCCTTTCTATTTAAGTGTATCCCATCCCTGTAGAAGCAGTCTCTCCTGTTAACAAGTACAGTCCAGGCTGAAAAAAATTCTACCCCTTGAGCCTTGCACAATCTTTCCAGCGCTGAATTGATCGACAAGGCTCTCATCATATACTCCCTCCTATAGTATCTGGGCAGAATTGCAGACACTTTCAAATTCAACCCTAATTCACGGCTTTTTTTCAACAGTGACCTCTACTTGTTAAGTAATTTCGCTGGTTTCCTACTCTTAATATCATTAGTGCCAACATGTACAACTATATCACCTTTTGTGCCCTTAAAAGATGATATCCGCTCTACAACGTCATCAACCTTTGCCCCTGGCAAACATACCCTGGTCCTGTTCCACCTATCCTTTTTACAAAGCATGTTCCACGTTTCCCTGACCATAGAGTCACCAACAACTACTAGTTCCTGTGGGACCAGCGCATTCTGCTTTGGGGGTTGCCGCTGTGTTGCGTGATGACCAAGTGCAAGCTCTGGCACTGATGTGGGCAGCTGAGAGCTTGATGGGCCCCCCTCAATATAGATCCTTCGAGGGCATCCACCCTGTCCTTCAAGCTCTTATATAGGCCCATAATGCTGAGTTGTCGCCTGATTTCGTTACACTCCTTGCATCGCACAGACACAAAGACATCCCCCATGGCAATATCATGTCCCGTACCCGATTGCTCCACAAACATCATGCAAGCAATGCATTTTAAAAGGCTGTGATTCAGAGGCCAACTGCCCCCCCCCCCTCAGTTTTCCTCTGAGCCACAGCACTCCCATTAGCTTGAGTCTTTTGCTTTGCTGCTCTGGTCTGAGTCATGATTTCGATTTAATTTCAATTTCAGTAAAAGTAAAGTGCAGCCATTATCAACCCACTGCAGAATGGAAGCCTCCTCAACAATTCATGCTGAGGGAATTTCAGTAGAAAATTAAAACCCTCAACTTGTATCCCAACAGAATTATAATGCTATATATATTTTTCAGTATCAATTATTATCTGAGTTCCGTTTATATAACTTCCGTATCAAGTTATGTATTAATTAATTATGTTATGTTTGTAATCTAAGTCGTTATATGTATTTAGTTAAAAGTACAATTTAATTGACAACGAAGTTTAACAAAATTAATTAATAGATTTTACTGATTAATTGACAATATTATATTATATACTGTACTAACGCTATCGTTCGGGATATACGTTGTATTGTATAACAATGGCGGCAAGTTACGAATGGTAACTACGGACACTTAAGTATTAATTAACTTCCAAATCTCGCTGTCTCAATTCATATCAATTCAAGATATGTCATCGACATATCTCTTCCACACCTGTACCGGTGGGGGAGGGAGTGCCCATCAACATTCTATTTTCAAACTTGTCCATAGCCAAATTGGCTATAACCGCACTAATGGGTGAAGTCATGGCCACTCTGCAGACCTGCTGATACATAATATTCCTAAAAACCATAGTGGTGCTAGATATATACAAACTGATTCCTTTACAAATGTTGTCACAGTCAAAGCTGCCCTATCTTTCAAAGTACGATCACTTCCCATGCACAATCCAAACCATGTTCAATGGGTGTACAGGTGAACAAGGAACTAATGTCAAAGGACACCATAATTTCCTCCTCTTTTATCCCCTGAGTTCTCACAAACTGTAAAAAATCACTACTATTCTTAATGGTAATGTCCAATAGCCCTACCATCTGGGGGGGGGGAGTATGAACTCCACCAAAAACCTGGATAGAGCATGCGTCGGACTGCCCACAAACAACACAATTGGCCTTAAAGGAACCCCTGCCTTATGGACTTTTGGTAGCCCATAAAACCTAGGAAGATGACAGCCCAATGCCCGCAACTTCTGGGCTATCTACTTGGATATTTTTCCAGCTTTCTGCCAACCTTGAACCAACATATTAACATGCCGTTCTAGCCCATCTAAGGGGTTCTTTCGAACAACTTTATGGGTAGCTCTATCATTAAGTAAATTAAGAGCCTTTTCCTGGTAACCCTCTTTGTTCAAAACCACTGTAGATCTACCCTTATCCACAGGTAACACTACAATACTACCATCCCACCTGAGTTCACCTAAAGCCTTTTTTTGACCAGTCATTAGATTAGAAGTAGCTATGTGTGCCTTGCCAAGCACACGCAATGTCTTAACTCAGAATTAATTGGCTACCATCTTGGGCACACCTGCTACTGCCCTCTCTATACTCATAGCTGTATCTGCAATGGAGGGCCTGCTGGGAATCAAACTAAATCTAGTTCCTAAATTCAACATGGATAAGGGTTGGCGCATTCATCCGCTTTTCAAGTCAGTCATTTAAGGGAGGGATGAGCAGTTTAGAATGGTTCATTCCCAAGCCGTTTCCATGAGCATCACCTCCTGGATTCGGAAGACGAGTACACTGCGTTCAGCCACTACGCCCAGGACATCTTTAACAGAAGGAGAACGGAAATCGCTATCCGCAACAATATGGAAACATCTGAATAGAAGAACTCCATTGAAACTAACCAAGGAGGAGACATTCAAGACTACAGCTGATCAGAAGAAATTACCAACAAAGATAACTCTCCATTCATGACCTGGTGCAAATGGCCAGGACTGATGCTCTCAACGAATATGACTACCTGAATTGACATCAAAGCAGTACTACAAACTGACCAGAGTCATCACTTCCTGATGACTCTGGTCTTCCTGACCCCATAAGACAAACACGAGACAAGTGAGAGTGAACCAAGACTGTGACCTACCTGAAGCGACACTGAACTGAACATCCAAAAACCATGACTGTGACTATGACTGTGACCAAAAACCATGACTGCAGCTACGCTGTTGCCTCGCCTTTTGGCGATCTGGGTTGGACACCTAGTCTGGCCCACTTTCTCTCCATATCCTGGCGGGGAGAGGGGCCGGGACCATACCCTCCCCACCTTCCCCTCGTTTACTTCTCCTGGTGCAGCATGGGCATGCCACACTGATATCTGGGGTCGTCTACCCTATTGGCCTCATACTTCTGTCTTTCCCCCACTCTCTCTATACATCACAGTGTACGCCCCACACGACAAAAACTTAAATAACTTCCAAATTATAACAGCCAAATCGTGCATCAATTCCGAAACTTAACCTCATTAGCGAACCACCCCTTAAAATCACGTTAGTATTTTTATTTTTATTTTATTTATTATTATTATTTTTTTATTTATTTATTATTATTTTATTTTTATTTTTTTTTTTTTTTTGGCCTTAGCCCACTGAAATCTCAGGAAATTAGGTGGCAGGACCTGTGTGTGTGTGTGTGTGTGTGTGTGTATATACTGTGTCGGGGTGGTACCTAGGCATGTGCCCATCTCCACCTAAAACATTTTAACAGAAAAACTGTAAAGTGGGCCTGAATTATAGCTAAGAAATAGAATATTCAAAAGAAGAAAATTTTGAGATGGATTCAATTTTGAACAATGATCTAAAACTAATAACTGAATTTTGTATAGGAAAGGTTAAAATTGTATTAAAGAAGTGTTTGTGTGTATAGTGTGTTGTTAATGTCAGGTCACTTTGCCATCAGGAAGCAGCTGTCATCCACAGCTGCTAAGTGATGCCCGTCCCCGGCACGTGGAGCCGGACCTGCTCTACTATTATGATCTTTAGTGCCAAAGCACAATCCTGCACCCGACAGAAAAAGTGCAATACTGTCGGGTGCCAACATTCCTGGTCTCAGGTTGCCCAAACCCAAGAGCCAAGAAGGGAGAAAAAAAAAAAAAAAAAAAACCAAAAGCCCCTGCTGGGGCCCGACGTTGCCCACGGGGCTGAGTGTGGGCAACGTTGGGCCCCAGCAGGGGTCTAGCGGCTAAATGGCCAGAGGAACAATGATAGACAACACAATACTTCCAAATCCCATACACTTTTAAATCTCTGGCCTTAACAGTGATCTGTTACACCCACAAAGAAAACCACGCGGAGATGGGGGAAATCCCTGGTGCCGTTTGACACGAACACACTTTACACTTTTACTTTGTCCAGATCGGGTCTGGAGACTCATGCAAACCAGGCAATACAGGTGTTACAGGATTGGGCAAAGCTACACATGTTGAAGATCTCACCCACAAAGATGAACTCTGTTCTACTGAAAGGAGTGCTCAACATTCACAGACCACCGCAAATAAAGAAAGCAGGAGCAACCATCAAACTTGCAAAACAAATACGATAGTTAGGAATTACAATCGACAGTAATTTATCCTTCACCCCTCACATCATCCACCTGAAAGAAAAACTAAGGAATTACGCTGCATTAATAGCAAGAGTCTCATGCAGAGACTGGGTATTAAACAGAAAAACTCTGTCCCTGTACTACAAAGCAATTTTCATCACAGCCATTACCTACGGATCCCCGATATGGTACAAAAAAGCAGGAACAGTAGTAAATAAAAGACACCTGGACACAATCCAGCGTAGCATTATGCTCATCATCTCTCGTGCATGTAGAACAGTGAGCACGCACACCCTCCAAGTCTTGACAGGAATCCTCCCACTGGACCTGGAGGTGACTCACTGCTGGCTGATGTACCACCTGTCTAAGGGAACACCCACTACAATCTATGGACTCACCCTAGAACCAAACAACAACCACCGCAAAGCAGAAAAGCATAGAATCGTGGCTCACCTGCTACAGCTGTGGCAGGACAGATGAACAGCACCAAACAAAGGCGAAGTGACGAAGAGATCCATACCACTGGTTGCCAAGACGTATCCAAAAGCCCCCTGTGGTTTAACCCGGGGTTAAATACAACCTACTTACATCTGGGTGGTCACCTCCAGTATGCTAGGTGCCATATTTCAGGACTTGCATGTGGGTATTATACCCAGGGTTACTAATAGTCTGACCTTTGTGTATGTGCTTGCACCTTCACTTTTGTGAAGCCTTTAGCTTGAAAGTTTGAATCACGTAGATTGCTGTTAGTTAGATATGTTGTTATTTGGTTTTTAGGAGCATTAGCAACTAAGGCCATATTGCTCCGGGGATATGCGGTGGTCATTCCCTGACCTTTCTGCATCCTCCATATTTGGTCGTCATGGGCTCGAACCCCAGCCTAATCAAGAAGTGCGTGCTACGCACTGCTTTTCCTGCATACCTGGCTTCGGAGGTGCCGTTAGTTAGATAAATTTGTTATCTATTATAATTAGACCTTACAAACGTAAGAGTATAGTGTAATACATATAATTTATACTTGATAAGAGACACAAAATACATATATCATAACCTTGATATGTCAATATATATATATATATATATACACACTGAGAGATAACTGAATTATGACCACCCCTATTAAAACTGAATGCGACCTCTTCTCCTAACCAAGGTTCATCGGTGTAAAAGACTCGCCTGGTGCAAAGAGCATGCAAGTTGGATGTTAGAAGACTGGAAGAAGGTATGCTGGTCGGATGAGTCATGTTATTTACTCCACACTGTGGATGGTCGTGTACACGTTTGGCATCAACAACGTGAGGCTCTTGATCTATCATGCGTGGTATCAAAAGTGCAGGCTAGTGGAGGTGGTTGTATGGTGTGGGGCATGTTTCACTGGCAGGAACTTGGACTCCTGGTGCACGTGGAACAACGTATCAGTGGTCTCTGCTATCGTCAATTGCTTGTTGACTGTGTACACCCCACTGTTACACTTTTTCCAGAATGGCGATGGTGTCTTCCAAGATGACAATGCACCGAGCCATAAGGCACATGTTGTGCAGGAATGGTTTGAGGAACACAGTTCTGACTTCCAGCATGCCGATTAGTCTCCAAACTCCACTGACATCAATCCCATAGAGCACTTGTGGGACAATATGGAAAGGCATATTAGGCATCTGGATACACCAATCACCTCCATAACTGCATTGCTGACCACATTACACACAGCTTGGTTGGCCCTACCTCCTGAACGCTTCTGACATCTTGTTGAATCAATGCCATGTCGGACAGCTGCTGTACTGAGGGCAAAAGGAGAACCTACAAAGTATTAGGTAGGAGTCATAATTCAGTGATCACTCAGTGTGTGTTTGTGTGTATATATATAAAATTGATAAAAACAAGATGTAATGAAATTACTGAAAGTCTTAGCAAACAAGAAAGGTATTAAAAATGAAAATTTAAAAATATTAAACTGGGTTATGGATCCAGTGTACTACTAGTAATAGTAGAAAAAACCGACAACCATAATGAAATATAGACAAATATGTTATAATCAGTGTATTAGGTGGGGGCTGAACTGTCAGGTGTAATTAACATGAAAGAATTGAGAGCACATGTATTCCAAAAAAAAAAAAACAGATTACCTCAAATAAAAAGAAATTAACATAATCATAATTAATGTAAATACCTAAAACTGTGAGTCCTAGGACTTTAACTACTTTGTCAAGGGGTGAGCATCAAAAATCGCAAGAGCCACTGCAATAAGCCGGGTCTCTGGTTCTATTATGATGTACACATTAAAAGTATATGTATACATCATAGCTGACCCAATAGAGACCAAAAGAAAGAATTAAAGAATAAATAAAAAAGATATAAAATATAAAAAAATAAATAAAGTTAAGCAAAAATGCTACAATCATGCCAACAGAATCCTGTTAAAAATGAAAGAAATCAATAAGAAATCTAAAAGAAGGCAAAACAAAAAATCTTACTGTGTGCATAGACCGGAATACATTGAATGTCATCGGAGACCAAAGGAGAAAGCCGAAAGGTCACCTGGGGCACTGCCTGCAGTGCCCCAGGTGATGGAGAAGGTGTGAAATCGTCAACTGATTTCATACCTTCTGTGAAATCAGTTGACGATTTCACAGTTCACGTTGACGATGTCACACATTTCAATAGGTACTTATATTGATTATGCTTATGTTAATTTCATTTTATTTCAGGTAATCTGGTTTTTTTTTTTTTTTTTTAAGCCCATGAGGTTACCAAGTGGATGTCAATACCCCACACCCTCGAGAGAGGTGTCAGCATCCACACCCAGTCAGGCGTTAGCAGCATCCAGACACAGGAAAAAAAAAAAAACTAATATCCTGGTCCCAGAATGCATGGGTCAGCAAAGAAGATCTCCAGGCCTAGGGGGTATTCTGCAGCTTCTGCCTGCAGTGCCCCAGTCATCTCATATATGATAATAAGGCAGGGGCCATTCCAGTAAGATGCCCAGAACTACTAAATAATTCATTCTGGATGATAGGCATGAGGCCCCTGGCAGTCTGACTCCAGAATAGCCAGGTGCACTTATTATTCTTACCAGTCAAGTGGAGGTTGTCTGCATCCTGAAGTAGAGTATTATTGTCCTTTATTTATACAGGGTTCATTTATCTCTGAGTTCCCCTATGATCCAATCAAATCAGTGCTGCCAGAGTACCCAGAGTACCCATTTTAGTCAAAATGGTCCTTTGCTTAGACAGGATAGCTCGTGGTGTTGAAGTGCCCTGGTGTTTTCTACACCAAGCATGGTATCTGAAAATGGTGCTAAGAGTGACTAACGGCACTGGGGGGCCATCCTAACTCTGCAATTTCTACTCTCTGATGTGTATGAACCCTGCAGAGGCTACATGATGTGAGTTGGTGAGTGTTTGTGAGATGTTACTTTGGGTTCTGTTTGTTATCTTATTCATCCGGCCACTTAGCCTAGAGATCTGCAGAGGCCAAAAACCCATAGTAACCACCCTTTGCCATGGAGAGGTGGACTGGGTCAGTAGGAAGAAATAGACTCTGGTGAGGCAAACCCTGGGGTTGCCTAAACTTCCCAGGGAGGGCCCAAAAAAGGGGGAAGGGTAAAAATGGAGGTGGAAAAGAGGTGACAGTTAGGGACTGCCCCGAAACTGGATGCCCATCATGCTCGAGAAAGTGGATTTGTCCACCAGGTAAGAAGGGGAGAGTTATGCCTAGGGAGAGGAGGGGAGGAAAAGTTATAGGGAAAGGGTTCCCTAGAGTAGTGGAGGGGCTGGGCAGAAGGAGGAAATAATAGGATGTGGATGCAAGTGGAAACATCTACCCAGAGAGAAATAGAGGTAGAGTGGGGAGTAAAGGTAATGGGTAAAACCCATGAGGTTGCCACATGGATGCCAAGATCCCACATCAAGATGGAAGACCTCTGCAGCATTTCAGACATAAGGAAAACTAACATCCTGGTCATGGAGACGCATGGCCAACAGGGGAGTGAAATTCCTGGCCATGGGTTGCAGAATAAACTGCTGGACCCTTATCATCATAGGTGTATACAGGAGAATGGGAATGTGCCAGCATAGGCCTGGTGACTACTATAAGATTCACCTCAAGCTGATGCAAGCACTTGATCTCTACTACTCCTCCCCCAGATTTGATTTGATTTTGATTTTTTGTGGTGCAAAAACAGCAAGGTTATAGTGCGCCATGGAAAGATTAAAATTCAAAAAAGATTAGACTGGTTACTTTTTACTTCGTCTAAAGTTGCATATATATATATATATATATACAGACATATCAATACATAAAATCAGTACAATAATAAAAGAAAATTGTATATTTCATTTTTTTTTTTTTTTTTTTTAGTAGTTGTTGGCGCATAGGCTTCTGTGGCCATAATGCACCTCCCAAGGTTTTTGCAGTACTTTGATCCAAGCCCGAGGCGGGAATCGAACCCGCGACCTTTGGGTTGCCAGGCATGCACTTTACCTGCCCGGCTAGCCCGGTCGGCGTATATTTCATATGAGTGTATACATATTGATCGATTTTAAAAATTTAAAAACTGCTGACACATTGTCGTTGTCATTTAAAATCTGACTAAGTGTATATGGCTCAGTCAGATGGGTAAAAGCAGTAAAACGAGAATTTATAAAACTGGTACAATCACATAAAATGTGTTGGACGGATAAAACGGTGTCGCATTGCTCGCACATAGGAGGGTCATCAGCCCTCAGCAAAAAGGAGTGTGTCAAATGACAGTGTCCTATGCGGAGCCGGGTAAGAACAACTTCCTCTTTGTGATCCCTGCATAAGCTGGACCGCCAAGGATGGATCACAGGCTTAATTCGACATAGTTTGTTTGTAGTAATCAGTCGATGCCACAAATCTTGCCATTGAGATTGTAGGTTACTACGGATCACTTGCCTGTAGTCTGTATAGGGGACCAACAGGTCAAGATTATCTGTCAGGGGTGCCGATTTGGCTGCAATGTCAGCCAAATCATTTCCTCTAATCCCGATGTGACTGGGGATCCAGCAGAAGCGGATATCAAATCGATTTGCATAGAGGCTGTATATTATCTGCTAAATTCGGGACAGGGTTGGATGATTAGTGCATGACACTGCTGATAAAGACTGTAGTGCACTCACTGAATCGGCATATATAATACACCGTTGGTAACGATGCTTTCTTATGTGATCTATAGCTAACTCTATACCTCTCCCAGATAACAAGTGGTACTTGCTATTTGCACCAGTCAGGTGGGGGGGGGATACAGTGACCTGAAATAGATGTCTTTGATTAGTCCTTTATTTATACCGGGTTCCTCTAGATCCGACTTCCCCTGTAGTCCCATGCCACTGAGGCAACAGCAGTCAGTTATCCCATGCTGTGGCAGCATCAGTATCTCACACCTAATGGTGTCATCAATTCATACCTTTGGAATTATGTAGTCCTTTGTTTAGGCAGGGTTGCTCTAGCAGCTGAGTTGCCCTGAATTTATCCCACACCATGCTGGGTGTCAACATTGTTGAGCACTGAGGCATAAACCAAGATATTTACTCTGTGATCATCCCATGCTGTAGCAGCGTCAGCATCCTATACCTTCCATTAGATGTTTGCAATCAAATCAGGTAGTGTCAGATCCGGTGGTAAAATTTCTATGTTTAGACATGAGCATTGGGGATCCCAGTAGTCTCAGACTCTTTGGGTCCTGTTTATATTCAGTCAGCGAGTTGTGAACACCAACATTCAGTCAAAATTTTGTTGTAGTGCTCCTGTGTAACGAAGAGCTCTTGACCATTTGGCAGGTAATGGATTTTAGAAATTAGATGCCACCTGTGATCCTCATAGTCCGGGCAGTGATACATAAAGTGCTCCCATGTTTCACTTTCACCATAGTTAAAGATAGGATCATCAGTAGTTCCCAAGGAGGTCAGTTTCTCCTTGAAGGATCCATGTCCTGTAAGGAAGAATGCTACATAAAAACCTGGGGAAAACCATGGTGGAGCCTTTGGGCTAGTCATTTTTACATCCGGTAAAAATCACTTATTGCACTTCTGGTACTTTCTTCCCAGCATACCTGCCATATTCTGGGCAGGTTCTCCGTGGTATGCTTTCTTTCTTGCTTGATATCTCTGTGGGTATCAAGACTGATGTCAAGGATAGTTGTGGCTGTACCTTTCCTATTATTATTATTGGCCATATGGTGCAAGGAAGCCTGAGGCTTATGCTGCACCAGCCAAAAAAAATTCCAGAGTTACCCTGAGAGAGAGAGAGATGTTTGTTTGTTGTTTGGTTTTTAGGAGCATTAGCAACTAAGGCCATATTGCTCCGGGATATGCGGTGGTCATTCCCTGACCTTTCCGCATCATCCGTATTTGGTGGTGACGGGCTCGAACCCCGGTCTAATCAAGAAGCGTGTGCTACGCACTGCTGCTCCTTCCCACCTGGCTACGGAGGCGCCAGAGAGAGAGAGAGAGAGAGAGAGAGAGAGAGAGAGAGAGAGAGAGTGTCAGAAGTAGAACGGAATCACGAAGAATGACGATATCCAGCTCAGGACCCTGGGTGTGCCAAGCCCATGCTCACCAGATGTGAGCCCCTGGGGGTATGTAGGTAGATCATACCACTCCTAATCACTTCAAAATCCAATGGAAGGATGCCTGCAAGGACTTGTAAGGTAGGAGCACTTATAGTACAGCATACCCTGGGGGTAAGGAGTAAAATGGTTCACTGGATTAAATCCAGTTTACTTCTGTTTCTTAGAATTGTGGCTCTTTGGCATCAAACACCTGTACTATAACATATTACTGGGATGTAGACTGCTTTGTAAATCAATGCTACTGTTCTCTTTATCGTCTCCAATCTGTTCTAGTTAATCTGGCTATAATGTGGACATAGTTTCTGAACTTTTTTGTCAGACATGTAAAGTGAGGATAGAAAATTAGCTTAGTGTGAAAGACGATTCCCATATATTTTAGTTCAGTAACCAGTGCGATGGTTGTACCATTTATATTTTTACCAGGGCGTCTTTGTAAGGAACCTTTTAGAAGCACTGACTTAGTCTTTTCACTTGAAATACAGTTTCTGGGTGCAAGCCAACATTGAAGCTTATCTAGGGCATAGTTTGCCTGTGTTACCAGGCAAGCCCTGCTATCTGCTTTTACAACTAGAATGACGTCATCTGTATAGGCAATGCTGTCTACTAGTCCTATGTCCTTTGATAGAAATTTGTCAAGCATGATAGACCAGGAGAAAGGTCCAAGGGTAGATCCCTGACGACATCCTCTAGTTACATACCAGGAGATTTCTCGGTACTAGTCCTTACTATAATGACTCTATTATTTAGATAGTCTTTGGCACATCTGTACAGGTTTTGAGGGAGATTAGCACTGCGCAGGCACGCTATGATGCTTGGTTACCACAGTGAGTCAAATGCTCCTGCGAAATCCATGGATATGAAGCACATACTTCTGCTGAGCAAAATGTACAGTGGTTGTTAGGTATGTCATTGCATCTTCACTGCAAGACCCTGCTTTAAATCTAAATTGCCTGTCAGATATATACTTGACTGTAATAGTTAGAAAATTTTACTAATAAGAGTCTATATAATAGTTTTCCTGACTGGTAGGAAGGCAATGGGTCTATATGACCTTGGTTCTCTTGGAGGTTTTTCAGGAATCTTTAATAGGAGTTTTAGACTCACTAGCTTCCAGGTATTTGGAAACTGTCCCATGCTTAAACATTTGATCATGAGTATGAGTATGTGATCAGGGAGTTGTATGCAAAACTTTTTTCAGTGCACACACACACACACACATCTCTATAAGGTATGTCTGCACTGAAGTTCCTCCTGTGTGAAAGGTAGTAGTAGTAGTAATGGCATGTGATGCAAGAAAGCATGTGTATGAGCTTATGCAGCATCAGCCAAAAAAAAAAAAAAAAATCACACCATTCCCTCTAAATGCCTGTCCAGTTCCTCCTTAAATTTATTCAACCTATCAACTTCCACAACGACAGATGGAAGTTTGTTCCAGCAATTAACCACCCGCTGGCTAAAGGCAAATTTCCGCACATCTATTCTACATCTGTCTTTTCTTAATTTGAATTTATGCTCCCTTAGGTTCGTAATCTGAACAAGCGGAAGGATCCTATCAGAATTCAGTGTGCTCAACCCATTCAAGGCCTTATACACCTCGATCAGATCACCGCGCAGGTGCCTAGTCTCCAGCCACTGCAATTTGCAGAACTTAAGCCTCTCTTGGTAAGAGGTGGTTCTATCTGGTCTCTTCTGTACTAAGTGTTTTCAGTTAGGATCTGTTCCTAGGATATTGAGATAGGCTGGTCATTAGTTAGTGCATCTGGGATATTATTTATAGAAAGGACAGACAATTTTGATAAAGTTTATTTGGATTTTAGCAAAACATTTGACTCAGTCCCTGCTGAGAGGTTACTGTATAAGCTGGAACAGGGTGGCAGAAGGCAAAGGGTCGTGATCAATGGGTATTCTTCAGATTAGTCACTGTTGTTTCTGATTTTCATAAATGACATCAATGATGGGATAGAAGGCTTGATGCAAAATTTGCAGATAATGTAAAGATTGGGAGAGTTGTTAATGATCAGTGCAAAACAATGCTCCTTCAGGATGACTTTAACAGGCTTGAAGAATGGTCAGAAAAGGGGTGTTTTTATGCAGAAAAATGCAGTTTTACATTTGGGGAGTAGCAATCCCAAAATAAATTATAAACTTGGTGGGGTTGAATTAAAAACAATAGAGGAAGAAAGGGATCTGTGAGTTATGGTATGCAGACAAAGTTTTCAGGTCACTGAGCAGCGAATAGCAGACCAAAAAAGGACCATCATCACGAAGAATCTGATGGCTCCTGCAATCTTTAAAAAAATCAACCAGGACAAGAGCAATCAACTACAAAGAACAAAGAATATGGTCAATATGGAACCAGAGGAGGAAGAACATACCACTACTGAACCAGGGGAGGAAGCGCAAGAAGAAATACAACCCACAGCAGCTGAAGTAGAACGAGATGATATCATGATATCCAGAATAGAAGAGTGGAAGAAGGCCCCAACAGAATTTGAAGGAATGGACTCTGCAAAGACCCACGTGATACCGAAGCAGAAGCTCAATAGAACCTTGTAGAGAGTCACAGACCACCTCAATCAGCAAATAATATTGAATTACCTCAACAACAATGTGCAACATTGGAGTCCATCCCCAAACCCATATACTGTGTTGTTATAGCAGCCACTAGGATTAATGGAAGAGAAACGAGAGAACAGAAGCAGAAGAACCAAAAATAGAAGGAACTGCCAGCTTGAGAAAGAATACACCAGCAGAAGATAAAAGAATTAAGAGTCAAGATAGGCCAATTGACCCAGTACCAACATGGTAACAGGAGTAAGAAAATGATTGGAAAAGTTAAGAGCATCCTCAAGACAGATAGCGTCCACAGCAAACACGAGACCAAAAATCAGAGAATAGGAGAATACACTGACACACTGAAGCAGAACTTCCTTGCACTCAACAAGAGACTACGCCAATACAAAGAGAGTCCCAGAGGAAAACAAACAACCAAATCTTCAATGAGGACCAAAGAGCCTTCTACAGGAGTCTTGGAGAAGATGGGAAAGATGAAAACGGACCATATGAGCAGAAGATGATCAAGGAGTTCTGGGGTAACATATATAGCAGGGAAGGAAGACATAACAGCCCAACCCGGTGGATAGAACTAGAACACAAAAAAACCAAGGACGTACAAGAGATGAGAGAGTGGGAGATTTGGGAGGAAGAAGTAAAACAGATGATCAAGAACTCTCACAACTGGTGAACTCTAGGAATAGATAACGTTCACAACTACTGGTACAAGAAGCTCACTTGCACACACACAAGCACCTGGCAGAGCAGTTCACCCAAATGATAAGGCACCCAGAGACAATTCCGAAGTTTCTCACTCAAGGAATCACATATCTGAAGCCTAAAGAAGAAGATACAAGAAACTTGGCAAAATACAGGCTAATCAACTATCTCCCAACAATGTACAAGATCCTGGCCAGCTGCATAACCAGTAAGATATCAGACCACTTGGAGAGCTAGAACGTAATGGCCGAACAACAGAAAGGATTCCAGCGAATGAGCAAAGGATGCAAGGAGCAATTAACCATAGATGCCACAGTTATAGAGCAAGCCTACAAGAAGTGCCACAACATGTACACAGCCTATATTGATTACTGCAAGGAATTCGACTCTGTGCCTCATAGCTGGCTAATGGTGCTGAAAATCTACAAAATCAATCCGATAGTGACAAACTTCCTAGAAGCAATGATGGCAAAATGGAGTACCACAATTAAGGTCAAGAACATCACAACCAGACTGATCCCCAACAGGAGAGGAATCTTTCAAGGAGATGCCCTGAATCCACTTTGGTTCTGTCTAGCACTAAACCTGCTATCTACTATGCTCAACAGCAGCAAGTATGGAAATATCCTCAAAGGAAGGAAGGAAAAACATGTACACCCTCACCCAACTGATGTACATGGATGACATCAAGATCTACACAGCAACCGAGAAGCAACTACTCCAGATCACCAAAGAATTCAGCATTGATATCAGGATAGAATTTGGTCTAGACAAATGCAAGTTTCATGGATGGCATCAGTGGAAATTAGTCGGCCAAAATCATAAACTGTTGTTATTGTTATTTGATTTTTAGGAGCATTAGCAACTAAGGCCATATTGCTCTGGGGATATGCAGTGGTCATTCCCCAACCTTTCCACATCCTCCATATTTGGTGGTCACAGGCTTGAACCACGGTCTAATCAAGAAGCGTGTGCTACGCACTGCTGCTCCTGCCAACCTGGCTACGGAGACACCTAAATCATGAACTACAGACTAGTAAAGAGATCAAAGCCATGAAAGAGGGAGAGGCTTGCAAATACCTGGGAATAATGCAGACTCAGGAATTACAGCACAGTCAAGGCATGCCTGACTGAAAAATACTACTAGAGACTCAGAAGCCTGCTGAAAGTAAAGCTGAATGGAGGGAACATAGTTAAAGCCTTAAGCATCTATGCAGTCCCAGTGCTAACGTACTCTCTTGGGATCATATATTGGACTAACACCGAGTTGGAGGGTATCATGAGAAAGACAAGGACAACAATGACCAAGAGTCATCAACGCCACTAGAAGTCAGCCGTGGAGAGACTGATAATAGCTCAGAAAGAGGGAGGAGGGACCTGATAGACCTCATTGAGCAACAAAAAATCACAATAGCTAACCTGAAGGATTACTTCCAGAAAAATGTAGCAGCACTCTACCAGGCCATAAGGAAGATAGACAAGCAGCATACCCCACTCAACCTAAATGAAGAGTCCCCCTCCTGCCCAGATGGCAGAAACGAAACTAGAAAGATGGGCAAATAAGGCAATCCATAGCAGACACTACAATGACCTCCATCAATATATAAATTGTTTTATGTATAAACATATATAAAATTGTTTCCAATGCATGGCTCACAAGTGGAATGCTTTCGGATCTAAAACAGGAGATCAAAGAAATGTGGCATATGCAACAAGTAATGACCATCCTGCTGCCACCACCGGTATGGTGCCAAAGTTCCTACACAGCAGCCTAGCAGCAATAGGTCTCCTATAAGGAACACCTATAAGGAACTCCAGAAAGTCACAATTCTGAACACCTGCAGGATAGTCAGAGTTCCTTGACCAATAGTAGCACCAGATACAACAACCACCCTGTGTACTTGGTAGCAATACCTGTCACGGGGTGGAACCCCAAGTCAGGGAGAAATAATATATGAGCAATAATAATAATAATAATCATAATAAGTCGAGAACATCACAAACAGACTGATTCCCATGGAAAGAGGAATGTTCCAAGAAGATGCCCTGAGCTCACTGTGGTTCTGTCTAGCATTCAACACCACTATTCACCATACTCAATAACAGCAAGTATGGATATACCCTAAAAGAAGGAGGAAAAACCTGTACATCCTCTCTCACCTGATGTATATTCGATGATAGCAAACTCTATGTGTCAACTGAAAATCAACTTCGACAGGCCGACCGGGCTAGCCGAGTGGGTAAAGTACCTGCCCGGCAACCCAAAGGTCGCGGGTTCGATTCCCGCCTCGGGCTTGGATCAAAGTACTGCAAAAACCTTGGGAGGTGCAATATGGCCACAGAAGCCGATGCGCCAATAACTACCAAATCAAAAAAAAAAAAAAAAAAAAAAAAACTTCGACAGCTACTCTGGATCACCAACGAGTTCAGCACTGAAATCAGGATGCAATTTTGCCTAGACAGATGAAAAATTGCATCAGGGAAATCCAGTCGGCTGAAACTACCAACTGAATACTGGTGAAGAAATTGAAGCCATGACAGGGAAGAGAGCTATAAATATCTGCAGATGATGCACACTGAACAGCTAGAACAAAGTCTATATCAAGACCTACCTACAAGCTAGCTAAAATCAAAGCTGAATGGTGGGAACATGGTCAGAGCCATAAACACATACAGAGTCCCAGAACTAACACACTTCTTTGGGATCGTAGATCAGACCAACACTGAGCTGAAGGAGTTGTTGTAGTATAGTTTTTTTTTTGGAGTATCAGCTACTACGGCCATATTGCTCCCTGTATGTTGTCTGTAAATTGTGTGTTCT
Source organism: Mastigoproctus giganteus (assembly GCF_048544385.1). Taxonomy (NCBI): domain Eukaryota; kingdom Metazoa; phylum Arthropoda; class Arachnida; order Uropygi; family Thelyphonidae; genus Mastigoproctus; species Mastigoproctus giganteus. The sequence goes on along the minus strand of NC_143577.1, from coordinate 22,528,172 downwards.
GAGGTCAATTTTCTGTTTGCTGGACGAAAAACCCAAGTTTCTGGGAGAAAAACCATGCTACCCTCGCCTGAGACCGACTACTTCAGCCATGTTGTGAAAAAGGCCTATAAAAATTCCTCCCATCACATAAGGGACTCAAACTTCAGTCTCTTCCACTCAGTGGGGGAGGAAGGCGATCCTGCCTACTCTGCTACTCATGTAGGCAGCTGGAGGAGATTATGAGATCGATCAGGATAATCACGACCAAGAGCAGCCAACGCCAACTGAAATAGGCCATTAAGAGACTTACCACAGCCTGGAAAGACACAGGGAGGGGAGGGTTTGATGACCCTCATTGAACAGAAGAAGAAGAAAGCAAATTAAAATCTGAGGGATTACTTCCAGGAAAACAATCTACTAAGCCATGAGGAAGATAGACTAATGTCACACCTTGCTTAACCTCAATAAGACGACTCCACTCACACCGAAAGAAGAAACAATGACAGAGAGATGGGCAAAGAATCATGGCAGATACTACAATGACCTCTATCAAGACTATATAGATAAGATGGTGTCCAATGTATGGCTCCTGTGTGCGAGACTTTTCCCCAATACTGTAGGATTCATTCTTGCCATCCAAGACCAGGTTATCAACACCAGGAACTACAGAAAATACATCGTAAAGGACCCCAGTGTGACAGATGACACATGTCAATGATATACCTGAATCAAGAAACAATCCAGCACATCACCACAGTGATCATAATGACGAAGTGCACTCATAAACACAACCAAGTCACCAGAATAATACTGGAGAAGCTAGTGCAAACATACTAGTTGATAAAAGAAAATGTAAGAACACTTCCATGGAACTGTTTGTTTGTTTGTTTGTTTGTTATTTGGTTTTCAGGAGCATTAGCAACTAAGGCCATATTGCTCCGGAGATATTCGGTGGTCATTCCCTGACCTTTCCGCATCCTCTGTATTTGGTGGTCACGGGCTCGAAACCCAGTCTAATCAAGAAGCGTGTGCAACGCACTGCTGCTCCTGCCCACCTGGCTACGGAGGCGCCTCCATGGAGCTCTAGAAAGCCACAATCCTGAACAACTCCAGGATAGTCAGAGAGTTACTTGACCAGTTAGAGTAACCAATCATAACAACCACCCCATGCACCTTTTACCAGAACCAGTCGCAGGATAGGAAAAAAACTCATTAGGAGAAGAAAGAGATAATAATAATAATAAATAAAGTATGTTAAAATGCAGTAGAATTCAAAAAGCATATGTATTCTTTATAAGGCGTCATTTGTAAAATTGAAACAAAGAATTTATTTTGACAGTTATTATATTTAGTCAGTATAAAATATTTAACAACAATGCTATTTAACTATATACACTATTTAACAACTATTTAACAACAATGCAACATCAGCAACCCCCAAGACAGAATTCGCTGGTCCCACAGGAACTAGTAGTTGTTGGTGACTCTATTGTCAGGGAAACGGGGAACAGGCTTTGTAAAAAGGATAGGCGGAACAGGACCACGATATGTATGCCAGGGGCAAAGGATGATGACATTCTAGAGTGGATATCATCTTTTAAGGGCACAAAAGGTGATATAGTTGTACACGTTGGCACTAATAATATTATGAGTAGGAGACCGGCAAAATTACTTAACAAGTACAGGTCACTGTAGAAAACAACCCGTGAATAAGGGTTAAATTTGAAAGTGTCTGCAATTCTGCTCAGCCACGATAGGAGGGAGTATATGATGAGAGCCTTGTCGATCAATTCGGTCCTGGAAAGACTGCGCAAGGCTCAAGGGGTAGAATTTTTTTTCAGCCTGGTCAGTACTTGTTAACAGGAGAGACTGCTTCTACAGGGATGGGATACACTTAAATAGAAAGGGTGCAAGAATATTTGCTGATGCTATCTTGGCAGTGTTAGATGGGTCGGAAAACTGCTAGGTTGGGGAGATACAAGTACTAATAGATTAACAGTAGCCACTGGCAGAGGTGAAAGTGATTCTTGCACTGCTTCTATTGCAATGAGCAGAAGCATGGAAAACAAGCTACAGGATATTTCAGAGACTGCTGGGAGTCATTACGGTACAAGTAAACACATGGGTTGTGTTAGGGTAGCTAAGAATACGAACACGTGCATGTATACTAGGAGTTTACCAATACTAGGAGTTTGGTAAATAAATTTGATGAATTTGAGGTATTGCTCAAAGCAAAAAAGGAGGATATTGTTGGGATATCAGAAATGTGGTGTCACACACATATAAGGAATGCAGTACTGGAATTTGGGGAGTATAATGTGTACAGAAAGGATAGACAGGATAGGAAGGGAGGAGGGGTTATGCTATTAGTTAAGAAACACATAAAATCCAAGGAAGTGAAGCCAGTCGACATCGCTGGACAGTGCAGTGTCAAGTCAGTTTGGTGTGACATAAGCATTGGGAGATCAAAATTGAGAGTAGGAGTGTGCTATAGGCCTAATGACTCTGATGAGTATAATAAGAAACTGTACAGGGAAATAGAGTGGGCCAGTAAATCAGAGTCTTATAATGGGGGATTTTAGTTTCCCAGATATTGACTGGAATTTGTGGGTTGGTCACTGACACACTAGCACGGCTTTTGTGGATTTAATGGATGACGTTTTCTACATCAGCATGTTCGGGAGGCAACTAGAGGGAGTAATACTCTTGATTTGATTATCAGTAGTGATTCTTAAGAATCTGCAGATAAAGGAACTGTGATCACTGCCACAGCACACTGTGGCAGTGATCAGAGTGTGCTGAAGTGGGATTTACTCAAAGAGGTAACTACCATCAGGGGTAAAGGGAAGGGTTTTTGCTTTCGTAAAGGCAACTATGATGGTCTGAGACAGTATTTAAATTCTATACAGTGGGACCAACTGATGATGTTACCAACTGCAAAATTCAAAATGGGAAGCATTCAAAGAACTTATCTTGGAAGCTACTAGGCTTTACATACCAACTAAGAAATATTGTTCAAGGTTTAGGCCTAAATGGATGTCAGATGAACTAATGAGACATATGGCAGAAAAGAAAAATACATGGGATACATATAAATTAATGGATGACATGGAAGCCTGTGATAGATATAAGCTGGTCTATAACCAAGGCAGATTATGATACAAAGGCAGATTATGAGAAATCTTTGGCAAAGGATACAAAGAAAAACAGCAAACAGTTCTTTACTTATGTAAACTCTAGAAGGAAGGGGATGAATCAGATTGTTCCACTTGATATCGATGGTTCAACTGTTGATGATCCTGCTCAGGTACATAACAAACTAAATCAATATTTTCCATTCACACATGAGGAGTTATTCAGCAAGGGGAATGCCAGATGTACAAATATATTCAACTCTGGCAGTAAGCTAGATAATTTTGTAATAACTGAGAGTAAACGGGAGGAGAAATTGTTGAAGATAAAAACAACAAAGGCACCTGGGGTGGATGTGATCTATCCAGTTATATTAATAGAGGCAGCAAAGGAAGTAGGCAAACCCTTAGCCATAATTATAAGAGCTTCCTTGGACTCATGGGAGGTACCCATAGACTGGAGATGTGCAAATGTGACCCCAATTCATAAAGGAGGATCAAAGGCTGACACAAGTAATTATAGAACTGAGTTTAACTTCTTTTCCAGGAAAATTAATGGAGGCACTGGTTAAAGAAGCACTGCAGGATCATCTAGCCAAGACTTCAGTTATAGCTCGGACACAGCATCGTTTTGTTAAGGGAAAGTCTTGCCTGACCAATTTGATTGGATGCTATGATGCAGTCACAAAAGAACTGGATGCAGGGATTAACTTTGATATTATATACTTGGATCTTAGAAAGGCTTTTGATACTGTTGCACATGGAAGACATTCTGCACAAATTGGAGCAGTGTGGCATTGGAGGCAAATTGCTGCTATGGATCAAGGGGTGGTTGAGGGGGAGAGGACAGAGAGTGGCAATCAATGGACACTGCTCATTGCGGACTAATGTTATTAGTGGAGTCCCTCAGAGTTCAGTGTTGGGTCCATTATTGTTTTCTGTATTTATAAATAATATTGATGATGGTATAACAAGCTTAATGTCCAAGTTTGCAGATGATACAAAGGTTGGCAGGGTTAAGGACACTACTGAGGGTATGCTGCTGCAACAGGATCTGGAAAGGTTGAGCAGATGGGCTGAGAGGTGGCAAATTAAGTTTAACATTGACAAATGTAAAGTACTACATATGAGAAACAGCAACCCCAGAGCAAAGTATCAACTCTGTGGTACTACACTGACAGTGGTAGAGAATGAAAAGGACCTGGGGGTAATTTTGCAGGCAGATATGAAGTTCTCTGAGCAGTGCAGACAGGCGGCATGAGTAGCTCATGGTGTCTTGTCAATGATATACAGGAATTTTTCTAGCAGGGATAAGGTGGTGATTATTCCCCTGTCAGGCCACACCTTGGGTACTGTACACAGGTCTGGAGGCCTCATTTCAAGAAGGATGTAGAGCTGCTGGAACGAGTACAGAGAAGGGCAACAAGAGTAGTGAATGGAACAAAGGGTTGCTTTGTTCCATTCACTACTCTTAGAAAGCTTAAGTTTTGCAAATTACAGTGTCTGGAGACTAGGCACCAGCAAGGTGATCTGATAGAGGTGTATAAAGCCTTGAATGGTTTGAGCATGCTCAATGCTGATGGTATTCTTCCTCTTGCTCAGAATAATCACCTGAGAGAGCATAAATTCAAATTGAGGAAAGACAGATGTAATATAGATGTGCGGAAATTTGCCTTTAGCCAGCGGGTAGTTGGTTGGTAGAACAGACTTCCATCCCTTGTTTTGGAAGTTGATAGCCTAAATAAATTTAAGGCTCAGGTGGACAGGTATTTCGAATGAACAGAGGGGTGAAATGGAAGTTTTTTTTTTTTTTTGGCTGATGCTGCATAAGATTGCTTTCTTGCATCATATGCCTCTACTAATGCTAATGCTGAGTTAAACATTAGTAGAAAGGAACAAATAAAAGATAGGATTTGTTCTGCTATGAGACATATGATCATAGTGTTTTCTAATTTAGTTTAAACTCTGCAGATTAAAAATTATATAAAAGGACAGTGCTTTTAAGAAATATCAATTAGGCTTTAGAAATTTTGTAATTTTTCATGTACAGTTGATCCTCCCAAATCCTGCAATCCATTTCTTGTACTACGATTTTTCCAGATAATTTTAGCAAAATTGGGAAATCTAGCACAAGAATATTTCTCATATTTCTCATATTATAAAGAAGTGCATTAGAAGTGATTATGTAGGATGGAGATTTTGCCTCAGAAACACAAATTTTTCATATTAGAACCTGGCTGAGGAATCTGTTAGATCATCAGACTCGATACAGTTTATTTACGAATAATATTAGATATACAGTGAGAATTGTTCAGATTTTAGGTTTTAAATATTATAGAAATATTCTGAATATACTTCAAATATTCTCCGTATTCTTTAAAGCAGGGGTGGGCCACATCCGGCCCGCGACGATGTTGAATCCGGCCCCCTCGGTAAATGCATAAATATAGAAAATCCATACCTGACTACACTCGCCATAAACGTTCATCTTAATTCGGCTCAATCGGGAATCGCGGCCAGTACAACAGTAACCAAGTGATTCTACGCAGCGTCAAAGAGTTATTTCCTAATTATTATTGTAGCATCGATCGAACGAAGTTCCTTTGGGTTTGACTTCTTATTGAAAAAAATAATATTGGTGCGAGATATTTTATGTTTTATGCCTTTTCTAATTATTACAGTTTTTAATTTAATATAATTTATAGCCCATAAAATGAGCCAATTAAAAAAAAAAAAGAAAAATTGATGCCGAATGCTGCATTTTCAATGATAATTGGACATTCAGATATTTTTTTAAAAAATACATTAATAATTTGGTAATTCAAGTAATATAACATTTTTTAGGTTCTGATTTTTTTTATTAAATCGTTCAATCTATTCCGGCCCGCATCACGATGCGAAAATTTCATTCGGCCCGCATCATGATACGAAAATTTCATTCGGCCCGCTGACGAAAAAAGTTGCCCACCCCTGCTTTAAAGCCTAGTTCTCAACCAGAGGTATATGTAACCCCTCAGGATACTTCAGGCATTACATCATAACTGGCAGATTTTACTGTGCTTAAATTTTAGTAAAATATTTATCAGCTAATTGCAAAATTTTACTGATTTTACTGTGTATCACTTAGAATGTGTTGTGTTTTAAGAAAACCAAATCAAAATGAAATTGACGAGCTATCATTGTGCCAATGTGAAATTATGTGATTTCTCCATAAATCACATATGTTGGAAGTGATCACAGAATGGCAAGATGAACACTTGATATAGATGTAAGAGAAGAAAGGAAAAAACTGACTCAAATAAATAATACAAAGGTTTTAGGGATAACAGAAGAGGGAAAAAAAGCAGTATGTTCTGGAACTTAAAACAAGTTTGAGCTTCTAAAGACCTTTCAGGACCTAGATATCGACAAGGAATATAACAATCTTTTGAAAGTGATAAAGCCTGAGAAACCTATAGGTAAAAAGAAATCCAAAAAAGAAAAAATTAGTCAAGAAATGCTTATCATGATGAACTGAAGATGACAAATGAAGAGCAAGATAAACACTGACAAGGACAAAATTGAGTATACTGAGTTATGTAAAGCCATTAGAAAGAGACTCAGAGAGGACATAAGAAGCTTTAACGCAAGAAAAGTAGAACAAGCATTAAGGGAAAACAAAGAACTTAAATCAGCAGTAATGACCAGTAATACAGAGACAAACGATGTACAAACGATGGTGTACTTATAAATAGCAGAGAAGACATATTCAAATAGCAGAAAAGACAATTCAAATAGCAGAAGACTACTATAGAGAATTATATAAGGAGCGAGGGAATGATGGATCACAAATTAGTAACACATATGACATACCCAATATCATTGCTGATCAGGTAGAATGTGCACTGAAGAAAATGAAGACAATCATAAAGCCTGGGTGAAGATGAAGTTACTGTAGAGTTGTTAAAATTGGGAGGAAGAGACATGACACAGAAACTGGCAAGACCACAAATTTAAGGGGTGCTTCCGTAGCCAGGTTTGTTTGTTTGGTTTTTTTTTAGGAGCATTAGCAACTAAGGCCATATTGCTCCGGGATATGCGGTGGTCATTCCTTGACCTTTCCGCATCCTCCGTATTTGGTGGTGACGGGCTCGAACTCCGGTCTAATCAAGAAGCGTGTGCTGCGCACTGCTGCTCCTTCCCACCTGGCTACGGAGGCGCCTCCGTAGCCAGGTGGGCAGGAGCAGCAGTGCATAGCATTAGCATTAGTAGAGGCATATTATGCAAGAAAGCAAGCTTATGCAACATCAGCCAAAAAAAAAAAAAAAAAATCCACTTCCACTTCACCCCTCCGTTCGTTCGAAATACCTGTCCAGCTGAACCTTAAATTCATTTAGGCTATCAACTTCCACGACAAGGGATGGAAGTCTCTTCCACCAACCAACTACCTGCTTGCTAAAGGCAAATTTCCGCACGTCTATCCTACATCTGTCTTTCCTCAATTTGAATTTATGCCCTCTCAGGTGATTATTCTGAGCAAGAGGAAGAATCCCATCAGCATTGGGCATGCTCAAACCATTCAAGGCTTTATACACCTCTATTAGATCACCTTGCTGGTGCCTAGTCTCCAGACACTGTAATTTGCAAAACTTAAGCCTTTCTTCGTAGGAGTACCCCTTTGTTCAATTCATTAATCTTGTTGCCCTTCTCTGTACTCGTTCCAGCAGCCCTACATCCTTCTTGAAATGTGGCCTCCAGACTTGTATACAGTACTCAAGGTGTGGCCTGACCATTGCCTTATACAAGGGAATAATCACCTCCTTATCCCTGCTAGAAAAATTCCTGTATATCATTGACAAGACACCATGAGCTACTCTTGCAGCCCATCTGCACTGCTCAGAGAACTTCATATCTGCCTGCACAATTACCCCCCAAGTCCTTTTCATTCTCTGCCACTGTCAGTGTAGTACCACAGAGTTGATACGTTGCTCTGGGGTTGCTGTTTCCCATATGTAGTACTTTACATTTGTGAATGTTAAACTTCATTTGCCACCTCTCAGCCCATCTGCTCAAACTTTCCAGATCCTGTTGTGTCAGTAGTGTCCTTGACAACCCTGCCAACCTTTGTATTGTCTGCAAACTTGGACATTAAGCTTGATATACCATCATCAATATCATTTATAAATACAGAAAACAATAATGGACCCAATACTGAACCCTGAGAATCTACTAATAACATTAGTCCACGTTGAGCAGCGTCCATTGATTACCACTCTCTGTCTTCTCCCCCTCAACCACCTCTTTATCCATAGCACCAATCTGCCTCCAATGCCACACTGCTCCAATTTTTGCAGCAGTCTTCCAGGTGCAACAGTATCAAAAGCCTTTCTAAGATCCAAGTAGAGTCAGTCCTCGTATAACACGTGTTTACACTACACGAATTCGATCATACACGATTTATAAATAGGGGAACGATATCTTATATAACACGAACCGAATTCGCTTACGTACGATTCGCCTTTGTGTTTACAAGAAATGGCAGTCAAATGCAGATTCACCCCAACAGAACGCAACATGATAGGAACGAAGAGAAAATTCTGAAAATGTATTTATGTTTTTTATATCAGTGAAGGGGAAACACATTTCACCATAATAACGTAAAAACCAACACAATTCCAGCTATTGGTATAATCGCAAATGCAATTAGGTCGAGTTTACTACCAGTTTATAACAGATTCCACTAGCAGGAATGCAACTGGAAATTGTTTTTATTGTTTTATGGTAGTAACCCCTAGAAATGTGCGTTAGTAAAATGTGAGGTGTTAATAGTGTATCTCTGTCTTCACGGTGTTGTTTATTCATTTGCTACATGCGCGCAGCTTCGTTTATGTGTATCAAGCTTGCCTCTTCATGTTGTAATGTGCTTTATTCCCTAAAAATGAGTAAAATTCTTAAAAGGTGTGAACAGGAAGCGTCCTGGTGAAGACACTGCAGATTCAGAGAGAAAAAGAAAAGCAATATCGATAAACAGAGGCGGACTGGATCAAAAATTCTTACCCGGGAAAATTTGTAGTGGCCTCATACTAGCGTTTATGGCCAAAATCACACCGGCCTCCGGCCCACCGGGGTTTCCCAGGTAAGGCTTATGGCTATAGGGAAAAAATATGAAATTGTGAAACGCTTTGAGCAAAATGAAAGACCATGTGATATTGCACGTGCTACAGGCCTAAATGAGGCAATGCAGAGGAAAAAAAACTTTCATAGCATGAACAACTCAAAGTGTAATTAAAATCCATTAGATTAAGACACAAAGAATTGGAAGAGATGGAACAGCTGTCATCTGTTTGGATAGAAAATCAAACAAAATACAAGTTGGCTTACGATAGAAGCAAAAGCAGTAGCAATATTTTATTACGTAATAGTCATAATTAAATACGTAAGTATTTTATTACGATTATTTATTGTGTTTAGTAATGTTTTGTGTTACAAATGTGTGTTCAATCTTGGGTGGTCGGCACCTAACCCTATTTTTCCCACAGGGCCTATTGTTAATATTGCACGATTTTGCATTGCACGAGGGTTTCTAGGAACACAACTATCGTGCAATACGAGGATTGACTGTATATAATATCAAAGTCATTCCCTGCATCCAGTTCTTTTGTGAATGCATCATAGTATCCAATCAAATTGGTCAGGCAAGACTTCCCCTTAACAAAACCATGCTCTGTCCAAGCTATAACTGAAGTCTTTTCTAGATGATCCTGCACTGCTTCTTTAACCAGTGCCTCCATTAATTTTCCTGGAACAGAAGTTAAACTCAGTTCTATAATTTCTTGTGTCAGCCATTGATCCTCCTTTGTGAATTGGGGTCACATTTGTACATCTCCAGTCTGTGGGCACCTCCCCTGAGTCCTAGGAAGCTCTCATATATGGCTAAGGGTTTGCTTACTTCCTTTGCTGCCTCCTTTAGTATAACTGGATAGATTCCATCCACCCCAGGTGCCTTTCTTGTGTTTATCTTCAACAATTTCTCCTCCACTTTACTCTCCGTTATTACAAGGTTATATAGCTTACTGCCAGAGTTGAATACACCTCTGGCATTCCCCTCGCTGAATAAACACACGCTTCTTGATTAGACCGGGGTTTGAGCCTGTGACCACTGAATACGGAGGATGCGGAAAGATCAGGGAATGACCATCACATATCCCCAAAGCAATATGGCCTTAGTTGCTAATGCTCCTAAGAACCAAATAACAAACAACAAACAAACTTCACAAAATGCATTAGGAAAGGTGTGATGCCTAAGGAGTGGAATGATGCAATCATAATTTTGCTGCATAAGAAAGGAGATAAATCAGAAATTAGAAAATATAGACCAAAGTTGTTCACAAGGGTCATTCACATATAAAGGTGATTAGAAAGAATACTTGATGAGAATCAACCAAAAGAGCAAGCTGGCTTTAGGACAGGATTCTCAACTATAGACTACCTTCATATAATATCACAGCTAATGGAGAAAGCAAATAAATATAAAACACCATTATGCCTGGCATTTGTGGAATATGAAAAGGCATTTGACTCCATACAGCATAAGGCAATATTTCTACCACTGGAAAAACAAGGCATAGACACTCCATACATTATAATTTTGAAGAAAATATATGAGAATGCTACCTCCTTTATTAGACTAGACAAAGACAGAAGCAAATTTTAAATTGAGAAAGGAGTTCGATAAGTAGACACAATATCTCCGACGTTGTTTTCTGCTGCTGTTGAGGAAGCTTGCAGATGATTAGACTGGTTGCAGAGAGGAGTCAATGTGAATGGAGAGCACCTAAATCATTTAGGATTTTCAGATGACACTTTGATCATAAGCCCATATCCTAAAGAATTAGAAGAAAATGTTAATCAGTTAAGCAGAGTTAGTAAGGATTTAGAACTAAAGATGAATATGACTAAAACAAAAGTAATGATGAAGTATGCCACAGAAAGGGATATAATCATTGAAAAGGTGGATTCATATCAGTAGCGTGGCTACCCTTTTTGGGGGACGGAGGGAAACAGCATGTTTGGGCTCCTACTTAATTACTTTAGGGGCCCGGGCCCAGAGGAAATTGCCTTGCCTGCGTACATGGTAGCTATGCCACTGATTCATATACTTATCTGGGACAAGTCATTAGCTGTAATAATGATAAATGGCTGGAAGACAAGAGAAGAATAAATTTTGGATGGATAGCATTCAGGAAATATAGTCACATACTGAGGAGCAATATCCCAATTTGTGTGAAATGTAAAATAATGAACCAATATATACTCCCCACCATGACTTATGGAAGTGAAACTTGGGCACCCACCAAATGAATAGAAGGGAAGCTGAAAACTACACAGCAAAGAATAGAGTGAATTATATTAGGAATCAGACTGCTAGATAAGAAGAGAAACACATGGATTAGGCAGCAAACACAAATAAAGGACATTCTTATCAAATCTAAAGAACTGAAATGGTCTTGGGCAGGACACATAGCTTGAAGACATGATGACAGATGGACTAAGAAAATAACAGAGTGGTACCTAAGGGGAGCTAAGAGAAAACCTGGCAAGCAACAACAGAGATGGACAGATGAAGTTCATGAGTAATAAATGGATGGCCATTGCACAAAACAGAAGGAAATGGAAAGTTGCTGGAGAGGCCCTCATCCTTCAATGGATTGAAAATGGCTATTGATGATGATGAAGATGATGTACAGCACTGGATAAATGGTAGCCGTATTCCCTTCCAGAGGTAGCTGTTTGTAATTAATGTTCCACTGAAATGCTCTTTTATTGCATCTCCAACTGAAGAGAGAAACTGGGTGTGCTCAGTAATTATTCGCTGATTATTCACCATCCAATTGAGTATAAATTTTCTGTTCTTTTCAAAAATTACTGAGTAACTGAATACCGAATACATCAAAGTGAATATACAGCCAATTTTTTAGCTCTTTTCCCCTCTTAGAAATACAGATGTAATGTATATACAAGTCCCAAAAACACGTTGTATGGCGAGTTTGTGCTGAAGTGATGTGGTGGCTTTTCTGTATAACTGTTTTTAATTTTTATTTCACACAGTCCAATCGGGAATAAATTTTAAGTAAGAGGAACAAACAGAGAGTAAGATTCGATGGAGAGAACAGAAAATCCTGCGAAAATATGTGAACACAAGTGAAAAACTCCTCAATATGACCCATCGGCATTCTGATGGGCATCTATGAGAGTTTGAAGAGTCAGGTAGATGCCCTCAAAGGAATTAAAATTGAGGGCCCCTCAAACTCTCAGCTGCCCAACTCAACACAAGAGTTCACCCTTGTGCATCACGTAACAGAGTGGCAATCTTCAGGGCGGAATGCACTGGTCGCACAGGAGTTAGTTATTGTCGTGACTCAATTTTTAGGGAAATGGGAAATATATTGTGCAAAAAGGATAGGCAGAATAGGACCAGGGTATGTCTGTAGGGACAAAAAAAGATGACATTGTAGAGCAGATATCATCTTTTAAGGGCACAAAATGTGATATTGTGGTACACGTTAGCACTAATGACATTAAACGTAGATCTGGGGGTTTAATTAACAAGTACAGGTCAATGTTGGAAAAACGTCACGACTTAGGATTAAATTTGAATGTGTCTGCAATTCTTCCAAGACACAATAGGAGGGAGTATATGATGAGAGCCTTGTCAATCAATTCAGCTATGGAGAGATTGTGCAAGACTCATGGGGCATAATTTTTCTCAGCATTATCTGTGTTTGTTAACAGGAGCTATTACTTTTACAGGGATGGGATGCACTTAAATAGAAAGGTGCAAGAATATGTGATGAAAAAAAAGATGATGTTGTAGAGCAGATATCATCTTTTAAGGGCACAGAACATGATACTGTTGTACATGTTGGCACTAATGACATTAAGCATAGGAGATCTGGGGATTTAATTAACAAGTACAAGTTCAATGTTGGAAAAAAATTTGCATGTTAGGTTTAAAATTGACAGTGGCTGTAATTCTGCCAAGACACAATAGGAGGGAGTATATGATGAGAGCCTTGTCAATCAATTCGGCCATGGAGAGACTGTGCAAGGCTCGTGGGGTACAATTTTTCTCAGCGTGATCTGCACTTGTTAACAGGAGCTATTGCTTCTACAGGGATGAGATACACTTAAAAAGAAAGGGTGCAATAATATTTGATGATGCTATTGAGGTAATGTTAGGTGGGTTGGAAAACTGCTAGCTTGGGGGGAGGATCCACAGAATAATAGATTAACAGTAGCAACAGAAGCCGACCGGGCTAGCCAGGTGGGTAAAGTGCCTACCTGGCAACCTAAAGGTCGCGGGTTCGAATCCCGCCTCGGGCTTGGATCAAAGTACTGCAAAAAGCTTGGGAGATGCATTATGGCCACAGAAGCCAATGCACCAACAACTACCGGAAAAAAAAAAAAAAAAAAAGTAGCAACAGACAGTTTAAAGTGATTCTTGCATTCTTCTATTGGAATGAGCAGCAGCCTGGAAAACACGTTGCTGGGGATTTCAGGAACTGCTGAGAGTCATCATAGAACAAGTAAATACGTGGGCTGTGTTAGGGTAACTAAGAGTAAGAACAGGTGCATGTATACTTGCATATACACCAATGCTAGGAGTATACAAAGTAGTAAATAAATTTGATCAATTTGAAGTGCTGGCCAAGACATCAAAAGTGGATATTGTTGGGATATTAGAGACGTGGTGTCACACAGATATAAGGAATGTAGCATTGGAATTTGGGATGTACAATAATAACAGGGTGGATAAACAGGATAAGAAGGGAGGAGGGTTTATGTTGTTAGTTAAGAAATACATAAAATCTAAGAAAATGCATCCAGTTGACCAAGACAGACAGTGCAATGTTGAGTCAGTTTGGTGTGACATAAACACTGGGAAAGCAAAAATAAGGGTAGGAGTTTGATATAGGACTAATGGCTTTGATGAGTACAATGAACAGTTGTGCAGAGAAATAGTGGGTCAGTAAACCAGAATGTCTTATAATGGGGGATTTTAAATTTCCAGATATTGACTGGAACTTATGGATTGGTCACTTGCACACTAGTATTACCATTAGCATAATGCACATTAGCATTACCATTAACTTAAAACGATGCCGCTTTGCTAATATTCTGTTCATTCAGATTTGGATATGTATTATTGATGCTTTCGCACTATACTTATATATAGTCTATACTTTTCCATAGCTTGAGGCTTATGCCCTAAACGCTTTATAGTATAATACATTAGCAGAGGCATATGATGAAAGAAAGCAAGCTTATACAGCATCAGCGAAAAGGGAAAAAAAAAAAAAAACCTTCCCATTTCACCCATCCATTCACACCAAATATATCCCCAGGGGCTCATATCTGGTGAGTACGGGCTTGGCAAACCCAGGGTCCCGAGCTGGATATCGTCATTCTTCTCCTTCTTGCTTGCTTGGTGATTCCCTTCTACTTCTGACTCTCTTTCTCTCAGGATAACGTAGGGAATTTTTTTTTTTTTTTTTTGGCTGGTGCAGCATAAGCCTCAGGCTTCCTTGCACTATATGGCTAATAATATATTAATAATAATAATAATAAATGTTTGTCTAGTGCTGCATTGAATTTATTTAAGCTGTCAACTTCTACAACGACAGATGGAAGTGGTGGTTGATAATTACAACAATCAACCACCCACTAGTTAACTTCTGCACATCTATTCTACAACTGCCTTTCCTCAATTTAAATTTATATTCCCTCAGGCGATTAATCTGGGCAAGAGGAAGAATCCCATCAACCATTGACTATGCTCAACCCATTAAAGGCATTATACACTTTAATCAGATCACCTCGCAAGTTCCCTTCTACTTCTCTCTCTCTCTCTCTCTCTCTCTCTCTCTCTCTCTCTCTCTCTCTCTCTCTCTCAAGGTAATTCAGAAATTTTTTTATTTTGGCTGGTACATAAGAGCAACCCTTTGTTCCATTCACTTATCTTGTTGCCCTTCTCTGTACTTGTTCCAGCAGCTCTACATCCTTCCTAAAATGAGGCCTCCAGACCTTTATATAGTACTCAAGATGTTGCCTGACCATTGCCTAATACAAGGGGATAATCACCTCCTTTTTCCTGCTAGAAAAATTCCTGTATATCATTGACAAGACACTATGAGCTACTTTTGTAGACCATCTGCACTACTCAGAAAAATTCATATCTGACTGCACAATTATCCCCAGGTCCTTTTCATTCTCTAGAGCACCCTCAGTGTAGTACCACACAGTTGATACTTTACTCTGAGGTTACTACTACCCATATACAGTACTTTACATTTGTCAATGTTAAACTTCAGTTGCCACCTCTCAACCCATCTGCTCAACTTTTTGAGATCCTATTGCAGTAGCTTACTGTCATTAGTGTCATTAACAAACCTGAACCTTTGTGTCATCTGCAAACTTAACATTAAGCCTGATATACCTTCATCAATATCATTATAAATAGAGAAAACAACAATGGATCCAACACTGAACCTTGGGGGACTCCACTAATAATATTACTCCATGAAGAGCAGTGTCCATTGATTACCACTCTCTGTCTTCTGCCAATCAACCATCCCTTTATCCTTAGCAGAAATTTGTGAAGCAGTGTTCCATGTACAACAGTATCAAAAGCCTACCTAAGATCCAAGTTTATGATATCAAAATTATTCTTTGCATCCAGTTCCTTTGTGTCTACATCATAGTATGCAATCAAATTGCTCAGACAAGACTTCCCCTTAACAAACCCATGCTGTGTGTGAACTATAACTGCAGTCTTGTATAGATGATCCTGTAATGCTTCTTTAACCAGTGCCTCCATTACTTTCCCTGGAACCGAAGTCAAACTAACAGGTTTGAATTACTTGTGTGTTACCCTTTGATCCTCCTTTGTGAATCAGAGTCACATTTGCATATCTCCAGTCCATGGGTAACTCCCCTGAGTCCAGGGAAGTGCTTGAGTGCAAGAAAACAAAAAAATAATAATAATAAAACAAAAGAAAGTGTGTACCCTGTATACACTAAAGATGTTTTATGTAAAAACAACCTTGCTTTGGAAGAGGTTAGCGAAATCCGAGCCGAGGAATGTAATGGAAGTGTAACATAAATACAAATGTTGATGTGATGCAGAAATTATAAAAACTACAACTTTCATATCAGGTGTTTCCATTATTTTCTTCACCCACTGGTATTATGGATCAAACACAAAAATGTGTATATGTAGAAACTGTTAAGTGATGTCAAATTTTATGAATCATTTTTGAAATCTACACATAAAAATTTAAAATAGCTGATATATTAGTTGGGTAAAAATCATGTTGGCCAGCATTATGAGAGGTGATGGACAAATGAGGTGGGTTGGGTTTCTTTATTACTTTTTTTTTCATTTGGCTGATGCTGTAGCTTGCTTCCTTGCAACCTTTGTCAATTAATACTAACACCAATAATAAATCTTTTACCGTATATAATATTATACATTGCCATGTTCTGTAACATCTTTAAATGTAAGATATGCTACCATAATAATGCAGTATTTATTTATTTTTTCTTTTATATGATCGTGATATGATCACCTAAAATCTGGAATATTCCAAGATTTGGTAAGAATCAGGTCCATACGTCGTTGGATTTTAAAGTTTCAACTATATTGCTTTGTTTATTGTATAACAGCTCAGTCAAGAAACTTCTTTTTGACGGTTTTGGGAATTGTTGCCAGAGACCATCTGCTATCAGATAAGGGACCAATATGTTGTGAAACATGCTGTCATAGCAGTTGCCCAGCTTTTAACCCAGAGCAAAGTGCACTGGAGCTTACATGATTTCAGCAATTTTGTGTTATTCATCTACCCAATCCACACAGCTGAAATTACCAATACCTTTCTACATTACAAAAGTGTTTTCTTTAATCTGTCCACCAAAAATCTCTGTTAATTATCACACAGCAATGCACCTAGGCTATAGCTTGAAAAAATCCAACAAAGAAAGGCTCTGCCACCCTGACCAGGCAAGGGGAACTCCTCTTTATTATTATTATTATTATTAATAGCTACACGGTGCAAGGAAGCCTGAGGCTTATGCTGCACTAGACAAAAAAAAATTCCCCGAGTTACCCTGAGAGAGAGAGAGAGAGAAGTAGAAGGAAATCACCAAGAAAGAGAAGAATGATGATATCCAGCTCAGGACCCTGGGTGTGCCAAGCCCATACTCACCAGATGTGAGCCTCTTTGCTGTCCTTTTCCTCAACATTAATACCTGCATCCTCCCCTGAATCCTAGGACCAACCCTACTCAAACCCTGTCCTTTCTGAACAGGTGCCAAACAACAAAGCTGCTATATCCATGCAGAAGTCAAATCTTTTATTACTGATTTCTAAAAGGTTATAAACAACCTTTATATTGTGAAGTTTCACTGGAAGTAGCTGTTGCTCATAATTAGTAAAACAAATGAAAAACAAGAAAATAGAAATCTCATATAATGACACATAGTTTGACAAATTTACCAATTGTGTGAGAGCGGGAAAGTTTTCCATAGTGATAAAAGGTTCCTTTAGCCAGCAGTTGCCACTGTTATCATAGCCTGTATTTTTAATAAGATCACATCAAGATAATTCATGTGAAGGCCAGTTGTAATATCCATGAGAAATAAATTGTTTATATTGAGTTCATTTAAAATGAGGATTAGAATTAGTATCAAAAAATGAAGTCATGCTCATAACTATGATGATAATACTGGATTCGTAATTCATAATGTTCTATATTATAAATATTTAAAAAAACTTATATGAAATAAAAAATAATGTCATTAATACCTTCATCATCCAACTCATTGTTTTCTTTTTCATCTTCCGACATCAATTTCTTGTTAATTTCTACCTTTTCTTGGCTACCTTTCCAATTCTTAGTATTTTCCTGGTCACTGTTGGCATACAATTTATAAATATATATTCAAGATGTAAAGAAATCTAATAACTTTAATGAAAATGATTTACAGATTGAAAAGAATGATGTTGCAAAATTGTCTTTAAATATTACTGTAGTCACAATAATATTAAAGGAGTCCTACAACAATAAACAGCAACACTAATTTTTTTTTTTATCAAAGTATTAGTTTATCTCTGATTATGGATGAGCTTCCATTCTGCAATCAGGAAAATATTATACACTAAAAAAAAAAGGAAATATTTCCAAAAAAAAAAGAAAGAATATATTTAAAAACATATTTCAGTAAAATATGCTATAAATGGTGAATTATAAAAATTTTATATTACCATTCCAAAGCAACCAAATGGAACAATTTCAAAAGCCAAAAGTGTGTTTTAAGGAAGGAAAATGCTTTAAAAACTTATGAAATTTTGTTTTGATATTATGTTTTCAATAATCATTAGGATAATTTTAGGTAAGTATAGAGTTAGACTTCCCATACACATGATATCATCCTTACTTCATTAACTTGCCTGTTGTCCTTAAAAGGTCTGTTGAGAATCGTAATTGTTCCATATTTTACAATCTCAATGTGAACTTTAATGAAAATGCAAAAAATTTATACCCAAGTGTATTAGTCATTGTTTCTGATAGAAGTTTATCTTACTAAATTATTAAAATAATCAAGTTAGGAAGGAGATAATTACATGATATCTATTCCTCAGGCATTATTTTTCCTCCCACTAGTGTTTATTATTAAATGTGAATATGTTACTTTTCAATATGCATTTCCCACACTGCAAGTTGACATGCAAGAATGCAACTCAAATGGAGGGAACCATTCTGCTAAGAGCATTTCTGAGTCACACATTACTTATTAGCACACTGTCTTTAAATACTGCACTGTATTTGCTCACTCTTTTAGCTAATAATTATAAGAAGTCTTCCACTTACATTGGTTCAATTTTTGCCAAACAGCACTTACGTCACTAGACAATGCCATCACTGTTATTAAGTTTCCACTTATTTGCCATTTAACATCATTAACATACAGGTTGTTAAATACTTTTTGAAATGAATATGCAACTATTACCACACGAATTAAACAGACTGGTTATAAACAAATACAACCAAGTGAGCCAATAAACATATACAACCATAAAAAATGTGATATAGAATATATAAATGAAAATAAACAATATAAAATATATTAAAATCAATATTAAAACACTACATACAAAGAATAACTTATGTAAATATGATAAATATAACTATTATTAACAGATATATGATAAAGTCATGTAGGCAATAGCAATTATAAGACAGTGATATTTTAAATTATAATATTATCAACAGATAACACAGGAAGAAACATTAACATTACATTACAGATAAACTGTGAATAAACAGAACTATTAGATGGTAAACCGTGGTGCATTCTATGAACTATCCATAATAAAGAATAACAAGATTCCCTTGTGATTGCATATTTGCACACACAAGTGTTCTTAAACCATGACAGGTCTTTGGATATATTCAATTATTTTATCTGGAAACATACTTTATCAAAAAAATCAAGGAGAACATATTAAAGGACTAGTATATCCTTTTTTTCCAACAGAATTTTTATATTTAATAAAAGTGTAATATTATTACATATGAATATTACAAATTGAATGAGTATTTTGTATCTACATTCACACATGAGAAATTCTGTAAGGAAGGGGAGGGGAGGACAGAAGTTTACTAAACTCTAACAGGGGGCACGGATTCAAATTGAGGAAAGACAGTTGTAGAATAGATGTGCGGAAGTTTGCCTTTAGCCAGCAGGTAGTTGATTGCTGGAACAGATTTCCATCTGTTATTATTATTATTATAAGCCATATGGTGCAAGGAAGCCTAAAGATTATGCTGCACCAGCCAAAAAAAAAAAAAAAAACTGGGTGTGCCAAGCCCATACTCACCAGATATGAGCTCCTGGGATTGAGGAAGTTATAGCTTAAATAAATTTAAGGCTGAAATAGACAAACATTTGGAGTGACTGGATGGGTGAAATGGGAAGGAGTTTTTTTTTTTTTTGGCTGATGCTATATAAGCTTGCTTTCTTGAATCATATGCCTCACTTCTGCTAATATCAGTTACAGAAATTTTATTTTTATCATATTTCACCATACAGTACAAAAATAGAACCAATACAGGCAAATAAGAATGAAATTTGCATACATGAAAATCATTTACAAAATTGAACCATAATATCATTTATACACAAAATAATTTTAAGAAGTATATCAAATACACCAGCTACACTTAAGACATGATGTTGACTGGGTTCTCTTTTCAGTTCTACATATAAAACATATATGTAGGTGTTGGTGTTAAATATCCATGTACAGTAAAATTTTGGTGACTTTTAAGTATTTTTGATTTATTTCATCCTAAAAAATTACCTAATAAAAGGAAAGGTCAGGGTATGTGTGATGCATGATGTAAAGTAATATAGTAGAAACTGAAGGGAAAAGTGAGAACATTTAATGAGATTATCCATACAGTAAACCCCTTGTTCAGTGAATCTCAGTTTAACAGACTTCAGAAATAACAGGACATCATCTACTAAACTAGGCTTTTTTTGTCTTTATGGGCTCTTAAAATATATGTACCTAGTGTTTCTGGCTGATTTAAATACACCATTTCTCATTTCCCTTCAAATACACAAATTATGCAACAAAACATAAATAAATATATGTTCAAGAAAATGCAAGCAAACTAATCTTAAAATTTTGGAGCCTTCTATGTATACTGTGTTTACATTGTTTCCAATAACAGCAATAACTTCAGATTTCTCAAAACCACCAAATGGTGGTGGTGGTGTAAATCTAGGGCTCTCATGAATCCAGTCTTTTTGAAATGTCCAATTTAGTTTCCGACACGTTTTTCTGATAGCTTTTCATATTCTTTGCATTATTTGCACTAGCTGCTTCACTTGATCTTTTTGAGGCCATTTTAAAAAGAAAAGAAGTTAAAACTACCTACACCCCTCATGCATAAAATCACTCAGGCAGACACAGAATGCATATAAACAATACAAAATCCAGAACTGATTGGAAACTAAAACCAAACTGAAACAAACACTATAGACGATAGCAAAAACAACTCCTGTCAAAGAAACAACAGTTCCTAAAGGGAAGTTTCAGTACCTCATTACACTTCAGTTAATCTTGAGGTTGTCACAGATATTCTCTCAGATATGTCAGTAACTGCTACCTGGGAGTCTAAAATGCTGATGGAAATGATATTCAGGTGACATTCAAGTCAAGTGGACCCAATTTTGGCAAAGTCCGGACAGTCTGTGAGAGCCAAATCCTCTGCTTGCACCTTCATGATGGTGGGACTGTCCACACCACATGGAGGAATGCCGCCCCCCCTGTGTTTCCAGGCAATACTAGGTGGTAGATGACTCTCATCAATCGGTGCAATACCACCACTTTGCTTATTAGAGGCTCGAAGTGGTGGTTGTTGTTGTTATTTGGTTTTTAGGAGCATTAGCAACTAAGGCCATATTGCTCCGGGATATGCGGTGGTCATTTCCTGACCTTTCCGCATCCTCCGCATTTGGTGGTGACGGGCTCGAACCCCGGTCTAATCAAGAAACATGTGCTACGCACTGCTGCTCCTTCCCACCTGGCTACGGAGGCGCCTCGAAGTGGTGGAATCCATGTTTAGTCTCCGGAGCTAAGTTCCAGTCAACCCTTCCCCTTCTCTTCCATTATGCAGTATGACTGATGACTTTTGAGGTTACAATGAACATCATGGCGAGATTCAATCTTCCTTACATTTCGAGGGTACAGCTCTAAAACGGTGTTCAAGATTCAATCTTCCTTACATTTCGAGGGTACAGCTCTAAAACGGTGTTCACAGGCCGGCCGCTAGTTAGTATACTGGAATGAACCTATTGGTAACTCTTTAGGAGGCTTCCGGATCAGCTAGTGTATAATCTTGCTAACCTCTACTCTGCCAGATAGTGACTGGAGGGAGTCTGAGTAGTGTGTATGCGGGGGGGGAGGGGCATTGTTGAGACCACGTTATGTCAAGGATCTGGGTATATTCTTACCATGTGTATGCCATATCCAAAAATTTCACTACTTCACACAGCATGTCTCCCCCACTTTTTCTTACTATTGAATACATCATGAATTGTCAAAATAATGGAGTAAGCTTATCTGTGAAAAGATCTAAACCTCCCAAACACTTCCTAGTTCATTTCACAAATATACGTGGTCTCAATTCTAATCTCAATGATATCCATTTCCATTTGCAGTCTGCCAAATCCCACATAATTTTTCTGACAGAACCTCAGTTATTGGTTGATTCAACTACTGCTAATCTCAGTTGCCCGAACTATTCGTTGTATGATTCCTTTCACCACAAAGGTGGTGCTTGTGCATGTGCCCGTTCCAATATTCCCTGTCACAGACTTGGTAATTTGGAATCTCCTCTCTTTGATTCTGGCTTAAAATCTCTCTACCTCATTGTGTCAAATTCCTCTGTTGTCTCTACCATTCTCCCAACTCCGCTAATCACTTGGAGCCCTTTGACTTCCACTATTTGCAACTTTTCTAACAGTGAGGTAATTTTCCTTGGTGATTTTAAATGTTCACAACTCCGTTTTCTAGTCAACCGACCCAGCTGGTAGAGGTGCTCGGGCTTTTTTAATTACTAATGACTTTGACTTGTTTACAACTCTTCATTTACCTACAAGAATATTGGACAATCCTAAACATACAGCCAACACGCTTGATCTTTTTCTCACAAACAACCCTTCTAAGTACACGGTTGAAGTGAGTGGTCCTTTAGGCACCTCAGATCTCAACTTGATGATTGTCGCTTCTCCAACAGAGCCTTTATCTCATGGCTATTCTCAACCTTGTATTGTTTGGCATTACAAGAATGCAAAATGTGAAGACCTGCGAGATTTATTTTCTTCTTTCCCTTGGTCGAATTACTGTTTCAAAACTTCTGATGTCAATGTTTGCTCAGATCTTGTCAGTGAAATTATTTTTGTTGTATTGGAATCCATTATCCCACACTCCACTTTAAAATCGCATCCTTTATCTAAACCTTGGTTTTCCAATAAATGTGCTAAGGCTGTTCAAGAGAATGTTGCATATCATAATTGACTTGTTTACAATTCTTTAATTTTATTTTCTGCCTACACTAAAGCTTGCAACAATTGTAAAGCAGTTATTAATCAGTCCAAAATAGATTTTGAACAAGCTAAGAGTAGAAAACTTGCTTCTTGCCCTAATGTTAGCCGAGCCGTCTGGTCTCTTGCCAAACTATTGGCTGCAACTTTTGTCCATTCTCTGCTCCCAACTCTCTCAAAACCAGATGGTTCTGTTGTCACTTCAGCCAAGAATAAAGTTGACCTGATAGCATCCCATATTTCTTCCAACTCGTGTATTAATGATCTTGGTAAAACATCTCCCACCATTCCCAACATGCTCCATTCAATGTCTCTTGTGGTCTTCCGTCAAAGGGATGTCCGAAGGAGTTTGATGAATTTTGATGCTAGAAAGCTCCAGGTCCTGATGGTAATTCTCCACATGTCCTCAAAACCTGTGCTCCTGAACTTACTCATGTTCTTTGCCGCCTTTTTTCACTTTCTTATTCCAAAGGTGTTTTTCCTTCTGCTTGGAAATTTGCTCATATCCGGCCAGTTCTAAACAGGATGAAAAATCCCTCCCATCCAATTATCGTCCCATTGCAATTACTTCTACTCTTTTTAAAGTAATGGAGAAATCAATTAACCGCCAACCCTTAAGCTACCTAGAAACCTTCCATCTGATCGACGATCGCCAGTATGGATTCCATCAGTGTCAATCCACTGCTGATATTCTGGCTTATATTACCCATTTATGGACAAATTCAATAGAAAAATCCAGTGAAACACAAGCAATTGCCCTTGACATCTCAAAGGCTTTCAATCATGTTTGGCATAAAGGTCTTCTAAACAAGCTTCCATCTTATGGTTTGACAACTGTTTTTTGTAATTGATTATCCAGTTTTCTCTGTGATCGCTCACTGAGGGTGATGGTATATGGCTCTCTGTTTTCTAACTTCTCCACTAATGCTGGTGTTCCCCAAGGTTCAGTTCTTTCCCCCACCTCTTTTCCTCTTGTATATTAATGACTTTCTTCCATTGACTGGAAATCCTATCCATAGTTTTGCCGATGGTGGCACATTGCATTCCACTTTCCATTTTAAGAATCCTTGCCCTGCTCAATCAGCTTCAACTTCTCGAATATCCGCTATCAATTTCTTAAAAGCCGATCTTCAAATAATTCTCCAGTGGGGTAAAGACAACTTAGTTGATTTCAGTCCTTCTAAAACAGTCTTATCTTATATCTTGCATTGCAAAAAAGGATTCTTCTGCTCTTATGCTTATCTTTGGTGACACTCCCATTTCTAGGGAAGTTGATATATCTCTTTTGGAGATTCCCCTGACTTCTAATCTCTCTTGGTACAAGCATATTACAAATATTGCTTCCTCTGCATCTAAAAAATTTGGTTTTCACTTTCACTCTTGGCGTTACTTTTCTTCCAAACAGCTGTTCACTCTGTACAAATCGCAAATATGCCCTACCATGGAATATTGTTCCCACAACTGGAGCAGTGTCCCCAAAACCTCTCCCAGGCTTCTAGATTCCATTCAGAAGAAGAGGGCAGTTAAGTTAATTAATGACTCATCTCTAACAGAGTCTCTCTACTCGCTGTCTCATAGACGTACTGTTTCTGCTGCATGCCTTTTCTTCAGATACTTCCAAGGGCACTGTTCTTCTGAATTGGCTTCTATAATTCCTGCTCTCTCTCTTTCAAAACAGTCTGAACACGTGCCAGCACCAGCCAACATCCATTTACTGTTCAACTTCAAACTCACAGAACCAACTTTTCATCTTCCTCATTTATTCATTCAACTGCCATTTTCTGGAACAACTTTCCTTCATACGTCTTTCCTGAAAACTACAGTCTACAGAAGTTCAAGTCTAATGTCAACAAATATCTTCTCTCATCTTCTCAACCTCCAACCTAAGCACGGTACTAAGTAATATAGGTTCTAATACTTCTCGTGTTTGAGGTTTTCATTAAAAAAAAAAAAAAAAAAAAAAAAAATCCATTAGAACCACTGAGCAAACACATGAATAAAGAAATGATGCATGACTGTAGCATTTACGCAGCTGTGGAAACAGAAGTTAAAGCAGATGCAAATTACTCATAGGCACACAAAAAAAATAAATAAATAAATAAAAAATAATAACTTTTGGGGCAAGAAGCAGAGTGCTTTCAAAATTTTACTTCTTATTCTGACTCACTTGAAATCTCATTTATTCATTCAACTGCCATTTTCAAGTTATTCTCATTCATTTAAATTCATTTTTCACATTTCATTTTTCAAATTCATTTTTTCAAGTTATTCTCATTCATTTCAAGTTATTCTCAAGTTATCATTTCCCTGATTGGAGCTTTATATTTGGTATAATTAAAATGTAATAAATGTAATTACCACTTCCCTAACAATCCATGAAGTTTCTCCAAATTATTTAGATAAAATTTGCATTGTTAACTACCTTCTTGACTTCATATCATTTGCAAATTTCAACATCATACCCTTTATTTTCTCACCAATATGTGCACTAGCACCAAACCTTGTGGGACTTCACTTATAATCCTAGTCCAATTTGAAGAATTATCATTTATAATAACAGGTGGCTAACAATCTAAACGAGTATTTTGCATCTACATTCACGCATGAGGAGTTATTCAGGAAGGAGAATGATGTAGGTAAAGTAAACATTGGCAGTGAGCTGGATGATTTTGTAATAACTGAGAGGAAAGTGGAGGAGAGATTGTTGAGGATAAACATAAAAAAGGCACCTGGGGTGGATGGGATCTATCCAGTTATATTAAAGGAGGCAGCAAAGGAAGTATGCAAACCCCTAGCCATAATTATGAGAGCTTCTTTGGACTCAGGGGAGGTACCCATAGACTGGAGATGTGCAAATGTAACCCAAATTCACAAAGGAGGATCAAAGGCTGACACAAGTAATTATAGACCTGTTAGTTTAACTTCTGTTCCAGGTAAATTAATGGAGGCACTGGTTAAAGAAGCACTGCAGGATCATCTAGACAAGAATTCAGTTATAGCTCAGACGCAGCATGGTTTTGTTAAGGGCAGGTCTTGCCTGACCAATTTGATTGGATACTATGATGTAGTCACAAAAGAACTGGATGCAGGGAATAACTTTGATATTATATATTTGGATCTTAGAAAGGCTTTTGATACTGTTGCACATGGAAGACTGCTGCACAAATTGGAGCAGTGTGGCATTGTAGGCAAATTGCTGCTATGGATAAGGGGTTGGTTGAGTGGCAGAAGACAGAGAGTGGTAATCAATGGACACTGCTCAACGTGGACTAATGTTATTAGTGGAGTTCCTCAAGGTTCAGTGTTGGGTCCATTGTTGTTTTCGGTGTTTATGAATGATATTGATGATGGGATATCAAGTTTAATGTCCAAGTTTGCAGATGATACAAAGGTTGGCAGGGTCGTTAAGGACACTACTGACGCTATGCTGCTGCAGCAGGATCTGGAAAGGTTGAACAGATGGGCTGAGAGGTGGCAAATGAAGTTTAACATTGACAAATGTAAAGTACTACATATGGGAAACAGTAACCCCAGAGCAACGTATCAACTCTGCGGTACTACACTGACAGTGGTGGAGAATGAAAAGGACCTGGGGGTAATTGTGCAGGCAGATATGAAGTTCTCTGAGCAGTGCAGACGAGCTGCAAGAGTAGCTCATGGTGTCTTGTCAATGATATACAGGAATCTTTCTAGAAGGGATAAGGAGGTGATTATTCCCTTGTATAAGGCAATGGTTAGGCCACATCTTGAGTACTGTATACAGGTCTGGAGGCCTCATTTCAAGAAGGATGTAGAACTGCTGGAACGGGTACAGAGAAGGGCAACAAGATTAGTGAATGGAACAAAGGGTTGCTCTTACGAAGAAAGGCTTAAGTTTTGCAAATTACAGAGTCTGGAGACTAGGCACCGGTGAGGTGATCTGATAGAGGTGTATAAGGCTTTGAATGGTTTGAGCATGCTCAATGCCAATGGGATTCTTCATCTTGCTCAGAATAATCACCTCAGAGGGCATAAATTCAAATTGAGGAAGGACGGATGTCGGATAGATGTGCGGAAATTTGCCTTTGGCCAGCGGGTGGTTGGTTGGTGGAACCGACTTCCATCACTTGTTGTAGAAGTTGATAGCTTAAACAAATTTAAAGCTCAACTGGACAGGTATTTCGAACGAACAGAGGGGTGAAATGGGAGTGGGGTTTTTTTTTTTTTTTTTTTTGGCTGATGCTGAATAAGCTTGCTTTCTTGCATCATATGCCTATGCTAATGCTAATAAAAACCCTCTGTCCCTTGTCCTTCAGTTATTCCTCAATTTACCTCAGAATCTTGTTTTGAGTGAATCCAATGCACTTAAACTTGTATAGAAGGATACGTAGTGCTAATACTAAATATAAAATACTATGTCAAATGGTAGAGTTCCACATAAAAGACTGCTGTACAAATTGGAGCACCGTGGCATAAGAGACAAGTTACTGCTATGGATAAAGGGGTGCTTAAGTAGCAGAAGACAGACAGACAGAGGGTGATTATAAGTGGACACTGCACACTGCTCTTAGACTAATGTTAGGGAGGGAGGGAGGGAGGGAGGGAGGGAGGGAGGGAGGGAGAGAGAGAGAGAGAGAGAGAATCTTTATTGCAACATGAAAATAACATGGCCACAGTGCAGTTTATATTGCAACCTACCCATTATGACATGCAGGCCAAGGGTTTTCATGTTTATGGAACAATGAAAGTAAATTACATACAAATGGTAAAGGATATTTACAAATTAACATTTAAAGTGGCTTATATTTAAGTAGATTAAAAGGGGTTAATAACAAACACTGAGAAAAACCTTCAGTTTGTAATTCACTCAGCTGTTTTTACAAAAACAATAAACATGAGACCTCATCATATCATCACCATCCTAATTCTGTTTGGGAAGCATCATCACATTACAAGTCAAAACCAGAGATGTTTGCAAGTATGATAAAAAAAGAAATAAAAAGGTATGATATGCTTAGTCTGATGACTGTTGCTGATGCTTGGATAACATTCTATAAATTTTGTCATATGCAAATTTGTGAAGGTCAGCACCAAGTTTTTAGACCTGAAACAGCATTTGAAACGGGAGGAAAGAGTCCATCAGAATTCTCCAGCAGCACGAATTCCACATGGTTGTTCAGAAATTAGTCTTGCAACCATTTTCATCACCATGATAACCAGCTTCTGGAAATCAATAAGCTCAGAGAGTCAGGGAACCCACATTGCTTTTGCTAATGCTGTCATTCTGTTTTGGGTGGCAGGTGGCATTTTCAATTTGGCCCACATCAGTAGCCAATATTCAGATGCGATGATAGGTTTTTTGGTTGTTGGGCTAGCCAAAACTCCTACTTCCAACCAACGTACAATAAAGATGGGTAGACAATGGTTTTGATGTATTTCTAAATGATACAGGATCTTTAATATACAGAAGATTTTGTTTTGTTATCCAATGCAGACTCAAGCCTAATGAGTTAAGTTTATTCAGCTGAATACAAAAATGGAGTTTAAGGTCAAGCATTAGCATTAGTAGAGGCATATGATGCAAGAAAGCAAGCTTATGCAGCATCAGCCAAAAAAAAAAAACCCACTCCCATTTCACCCCTCCGTTCGTTCGAAATACCTGTCCAGCTGAGCCTTAAATTTATTTAGGCTATCAACTTCCACAACAAGGGATGGAAGTCTGTTCCACCAACCAACTACTCACTGGCTAAAGGCAAACTTCCGCACATCTATCCTACATATGTCTTTCCTCAATATGAATACCCTCTCAGGTGAGTATTCTGAGCAAGAGGAAGAATCCCATCGGCATTGAGCATGCTCAAACCATTCAAAGCTTTATACACCTCTATCAGATCACCTTGCCGGTGCCTAGTCTCCAGACACTGTAATTTGCAATTACAGTGCCTGGAGACTAGGCAATTACAGTGTCTGCAGACATTACATCTAAGTCAGAGAGCCCAGATATAACAGGGATTTGGGCATTATTCAAAGTTGGAGCCATCACTGTGGGATTAATCTTCAGTGAGAATAACTTCATCCTGGTCTTCTCAGGGTTAATCATCAAGCTGAAGTGCTGAAGAAAGGATGCAAGTTTAATTAGACTATTATTGATGCGGTTAGTGGTCAGGATGACATTGGGCCTGGGGTCAACTGGGTCTAGAATCATAGGATCATCTGTGTAGGAGATGATTTTTCAGTTATTCTACACCAGTTGAACTATAATTGCCACGAATCAGAATTCAGAGAGGATGCTACCGCTAGAGTTCCTCAGATAACACTCTGAGGAACTCCAGCGGTAACAGTCTTTCTATAGCATCTTCCTCCTGTGCCAAGTTGCAATAACTTCTTACCAAAGAGAGCAGAGGGAAGGCACAGAAAGTCTCCCTTAATGTGATAGTACCATTCTAAAAGCAATACTGGCGCCTCCGTAGCCAGGTGGGAAGGAGCAGCAGTGCGTAGCACACACTTCTTAATTAGACTGGGGTTCGAGCCCGTCACCACCAAATACGGAGGATGTGGAAAGGTCAGGGAACAACCACCGCATATCCCGGAGCAATATGGCCTTAGTTGCTAATGCTCCTAAAAACCAAATAACTAACTAACTAAAAGCCATAATAGAGAAGGAACATTTACAGCATAAAACGTGGCCTCTACATCCAAGTAAGCGTTATGGCTAATTCCTGATTACACTGAAATGCTGATAATATGGCATTTGTGGTTGCAAGGAGGGCAAGGAGGTAGTTGATCACTGTGAGAGAGCATGATGAATCTGGGGAGCATATCTGCAAGAATCTGTTTGGTGGTAGCAGCATTTTTTCAAATAACTTCAGAAGTGCTGAGGCTTTAGAGATTGGGCAGTAATGTTTAATTAGCAATGAATTCTGGATCTTGGGTATAAGCCTAATGCTATAGCTGTTCTACTAGAAACCATTTCAGGGATAAAGCCTCAGGCTGTGTAGAAGTTAACTGATGCTGATATTGTGAATACTCATATTCAAAATATGAGTATTAACAATATCAGAAATACTTAAATGATGCCAATTATTAACTACTTAGTAGTTTGCTGCATACATAAATGATGCATTTGCACTAACTTGTGTGTCGGTGTAGATGTTCTACTCAATTGGGAACAAACAAATCTTCAGGATATCATTGTAGATAAATAGGAGTGGCTGAATATAAAAGGGCTCAGGCACTTAATGATTAGTTAGGAGCATTTAGCATTAGCATTAGTAGACGCATATGATGCAAGAAAGCAAGCTTATGCAGCATCAGCCAAAAAAAAAAAAAAAACCCTTCCACTTCGCCCCTCCATTCGTTCGAAATACCTGTCCAGCTCAGCCTTAAATTTATTTAGGCTATCAACTTCCACAACAAGGGATGGAAGTCTGTTCCACCAACCAACTACCCACTGGCTAAAGGCAAATTTCTGCACATCTATCCTACATCTGTCTTTCCTCAATTTGAATTTATGCCCTCTCAGGTGATTATTCTGAGCAAGAGGCAGTATCCCATCAGCATTGAGCATGCTCAAACCATTCAAGACTTTGCACACCTCTATCAGATCACATCGCCGGTGCCTAGTCTCCAGACACTGTAATTTGCAAAGAGCAACCCTTCGTTCCGTTCATAAGAGCAACCCTTCGTTCCGTTCACTAACCTTGTTGCCCTTCTCTGTACTCGTTCCAGCAGTTCTACATCCTTCTTGAAATGAGGCATCCAGACCTGTATACAGTACTCAAGGTGAGGCCTGATCATTGCCTTATACAAGGGAATAATCACCTCCCTATCCCTGCTAGAAAAATTCCTGTATATCATTGATAAGACACCATGAGCTACTCTTGCAGCCCGTCTGCACTGCTCAGAGAACTTCATATCTGCCTGCACAATTACCCCCAGGTCCTTTTCATTCTCTACCACTGTCAGTGTAGTACCAAAGAGTTGATACGTTGCTCTGGGGTTGCTGTTTCTCATATGTAGTACTTTACATTTGTCAATGCTAAACTTCATTTGCCACCTCTCAGCCCATCTGCTCAACCTTTCCAGATCCTGTTGCAGCAGCATAGCATCAGTAGCATCCTTAACAACCCTGCCAACCTTTGTATCGTCTGCAAACTTGGACATTAAGCTTGATATACCATCATCAATATTATTTATAAATACAGAGAACAACAATGGACCCAACACTGAACCCTGAGGGACTCCACTAATAACATTAGTCCACGATGAGCAGTGTCCATTAATTACCACTCTCTGTCTTCTGCCACTCAACCATCCCTTTATCCATAGCAACAATTTGCCACCAATGCCACACTGCTCCAATTTGTGCAGCAGTCTTCCATGTGCAACAGTATCAAAAGCCTTTCTAAGATCCAAATATATAATATCAGAGTTATTCCTGCATCCAATTCTTTTGTGACTACATCATAGTATCCAATCAAATTGGTCAGGCAAGACCTTCCCTTAACAAAACCATGCTGTGTCTGAGCTATAACTGAATTCTTGTCAAGATGATCCTGCAGTGCTTCTTTAACCAGTGCTTCCATTAATTTTCGTGGAACAGAAGTTAAACTCACAGGTCTATAATTACTTGTGTCAGCCTTTGATCCTCCTTTGTGAATTGGGGTTACATTTGAACATCTCCAGTCTGTGGGTACCTCCCCTGAGTCCAAGAAAGCTCTCATAATTATGGCTAACGGATTGCTTACTTCCTTTGCTGCCTCCTTTAATATAACTGAATAGATCCCATCCACCCCAGGTGCCTTTCTTGTATTTATCTTCAACAATTTCTCCTCCACTTTACTCTCAATTATTACAAGATCATCTAGCTCACTGCCAGTGTTTACTTCAACTATGGCATTCCCCTTCCTGAATAACTCCTCATGTGTGAATGTAGATGCAAAATATTGATTTAGTTTGTTATCAGCTCATGCAGCAGTAGTGGGAGACAATGAGTTGATAGCTTTTATAAGTTGAAGTGTATTGAAATTATAACTATGAAAGATATCCAGATGGAACATGTCATCTGGCATGTATAGGTTTGGGGGTAGTATACTTGATAATTGAAATCTCATGATGTGGTCCATCCACTGATCAGGATTGGTCAGGATTTGACTGCTGAGGCAGACACTTATAATTGTAAGGAATTTTTCTCATATGTAGCAAAGCATTGAAGAAATTAGTGATCATTGATAATTTTTGTCTGTTAAAGTGGGCCTATGTTTTTGAGTAAGATAATCAATTACAAGCATAATTTTTCCCTTTCTAAACTTTATGAAGTTGTTGTGTTAGTGAAAGCTGCAATTGAGACCTTCATTCCACCATGCTTTTGAGTGGGTCATGATTTAATAGTCTTGGAGGCAGAAAACTTTATAACAGTATTAATCCAGCTTATTAGAATGGTTGTTGCAAGTGTGACTTCACATTCTTCAAGGATGTGCCAAGGAATGAGTATAGCTGCCATAAGGCATTTTCCATTATTTAAAAAATTGGGGCTAATGACTCGCCATTTTACAGTTTCACATGACTTGTGGACAGTCTCTTTGCACAGAGGCAGTGAAATTTGGAAAACAAGTATGTCATGATAAGAGTTAAAAGATGTCAGGGGTCGTACAATATGCACGGTGTGGATGAGAATACAAGGTTGAACTCATTAGTTCCTCTAGCAGGCCTGTCATTGATCTAGAGGATTTGAGCAGATTTCATATATTTAATCTAATGCTCCCTTAGATAATCACACTGAGTTGAAGGGTGAAGTTGACAAACACAACATGGACGAAGGTAGATAATGGGTGAAGGGGATTTAAGATCCAGATATCAACTTCAGTAATAATGCCCTGGGTGAGCATTGGTGGAAGATACACTGTGCAGACATCAATAATGGCTTTATTGCAAAAGAGGAAGAGAGAGAGAGTTATAAACAGTGCTTTAAAATTGGGTGGACTCATTTGACTTCTTATTTATTAAATGAAACATTGACTGATTAAAAAAGGTTGTGACTCCACCACCTAAGCCCTCTTGAGGTAAACTTAATGATATTCAGTACTAGGCCTCCTTACCGTTTTCATTATTTATTAAAGATATCTAAGATTGGAGATGACAAAAGGATGGCAGGGTGGTTAATGACAAGAATCAAAGGTACATTGTTGCATCAAGGGCTAGGAAAAGAAGGCAGATTTATATGACAGAAATCTAGCTTTGATGAGTGCAAGGTACTGCATATGAGCAGTGGTAATCCCAGAATAACATACCAATTGGATGGTACCACACTCAAGAAGAGTGGGATCTCCACTTCCAGATGTGGTTAAGAACAAAAGACACCCAGGGATAATTGTACATTTCAACAACAAGTACTCTGAGCAGTCCAGGTAGGCTGCTAGAACAGCTCATCGGGATTCTGTCCATTTTTTTTTTTTTTTTTTGGCTTAGTCTACATCATAAATACTGTAAACAAGATGGAAAGCCTCATTTTAAGAATAGTAATAGAGGCACGTGATGCAAGAAAGCAAGCGTATCAGCTTATGTAGCATCACCCAAAAAAAAAAAAAAAAACCAATTTCACACAAACATTCCCTCTAAAAGTTTGCTCAGTTCCTCCTTGAATTTATTTAACCTATCAACTTCCACAATGTCAGATGGAAGTTTGTTCCAGCAATTAACCACACGCTGGCTAAAGGCAAATTTCTGCACATCTATTCTACAACTGTCTTTCCTCAATTTAAATTTATGCCCCCTCAGACGATTAATCTGGGCAAGAGGAAGAATTCCATCAGAATTCAGCATGCTCAACCCATTCAAGGCCTTTTTACACCTCAATCACATCACCTCACAGGTGGCTAGTCTCCATCCACTGCAATTTGCAGAACTTAAGCCTTTCTTTGTAAGAGGACCCCTTGGCTTGCTCACCAATCTTGTTGCCTTTCTCTGTACATGCTCAAGCAACTCTACATCCTTCCTAAAATGAGGTCTCCAGACCTGTATGCAGTACTCAAGGTGTGGCCTAACCATTGTCTTATACAAAGGGATAATCACCTCCTTTTTGCTGCTAGCCAAATTCCTGTATATAATTGACAATACCTCATGACCTGCTATGGCAGCATGTCTACATTGCTCAGAAAACTTCATATTTGACTGCACAATCACTCCCAGGTATTTTTCATTTTCTACAACTTTAAAAGTTATTACCACACAGTTGGTACATTCCTCTGGGATTACTTCTACTCATATACAGTACTTTGCATTTATCAATGTTAAACTTCAGTTGCCACTTCTTATCCCATCTGCCCAAATTTTCTAGATCCTGTTGCAGTAGCACACTGCCATTAACAACCCTGCCAACTTTGTATCACTGCAAACTTCGACATTAAGCCTGATATACCTTCATCTATATCATTGATAAATATACAAAAGAACAGTGGGCCCAACACCGAACCTTGTGGGACTCCACTAATCACATTAGTCCAAGAAGAACAGCATCCACTGATTACCACACTGTGTCTTCTCCAACTTCAATCACTCTTTTATCCATTATAGCAACTTACCCTTAATACCATACTGCTCCAATTTGTACAGTAATCTTCCATACACAACCGTGTCAAAAGCTTTCCCGAAATCCAAGTATATGATATCAAAATTATTTTTTGCATCTAATTCCTTTATAACCACATCATAGTATCCAATCAAATTTGTCAGACAAGACTTTCCCTTAAAAAATCCAATCTGTGTCTGAGTTATTGCTGCAGTCTTGTCTAGAAGATCTTGCAATGCATCTTTAACCAGTGACTCCATCATTTTACCCAGAACAGAAGTTAAACTAACTGGTCTGTAATTATTGTGTCACTCTTCGATTCTCTTCGTGAATCGGGGATAAATTTGTACATCTCCAGACCGTGGGGGCTTCCCCTAAATCCAAGGATGCTCTCATAATTATAGCTAGGGGTTTGCTTAGTTCCTTTGCCACCTCCTTTAATTTAACTGGATAGATCCCATGAACTCCAGGTGCCTTTCTTATGTTTAACTTCAATTTCTCCTCCACTTCACTCTCAGTTATTACCAAATCATTAAGCAACCTGTTACAGTTTGATAAATCTCTGGCATTTTCTTCCTTTAATAACTCCACATGTGTGTATGTAGATGCAAAATACTCATTCAGTTTGTCAGCTATCTGAGCAGGATCATCAACAGTCGAACCATCTATATAGATGGTTCGAGGAGGAAGTAGATCTTTTGGAATGAGTGCAAAGTTTCAAGATTATTGAAGGATACAAAAGGGTACTATTCCAGTGAATGACTTCAGTTGTGTAAGTTGGGTTGTATGGAAACTAGACACCTGCAAGGAGTCTAGTTTGAATCCTTGATTGAAGTGTTTAAGGCTTTAAGTAGATTGCATAAACTAAATTCTAATAGGATGCTTACTTTTTTTCCTGACAATGCACAAACGGGAACATGAATTTAAAAAGGATGGCTACAGGAAAGATGTACATAAATTTTCTTTCAGCAGGAGAGAATCTGATTATTGGAACAAACTTCCATCTTGTGTTGTGGAAGTGGGTAAATTTGAATAAATTTAAAGAAAAATTAGACAAATAATTAGAGGGGATAGACAGGTGATGTGGGAAGGTTTTTTTTTTTTTTTTTTTTGGATTATGGTATTTAACAGTGTTTCTCAAATAGTGTTCCACAGAACCCTGGGGTTCTGTGAAGTGAAATGTGGATTTCGCCAGAAAAATGTTAAAATTTTTTTGCATTTATATTATATGTAATTTTGTTTTAAAATTAGTAATAAAGTGGATCTTAGAATCATAATTTTATTAAGAGTACTATTATTATTTTTATTCATACTTATTTTGGCTTATTTTCTAGATCCATGTCTATGTAAGAATACTATTAGGGTTCCATAATTTTTACACATTATGAAAGGATTCTGCGGTCAAATTAAATTGGGATGCACTGCTATATAAGTTTGCTGCCTTACATCACTTGCCATTACTAATACTAATGCTAATTGTTTTTTCAAATCAACTCCTATGTTGACCACATCATAGTAGTTTATCAGACTAAATCTTTCATTCTGAGACTGTAGGTAAGTAAACTAATAAGACATTTTAGCACAAAAATTAAATGAAAATCAAGCAAAGTTTCCCCTTTAAAAAGCCATATTACGATTCATTTAGGATATTATACTCAGGCCTAACAAGAGGGAGGGATATGCTGCTGCAACAGGATCTAGAAAAGTTGGGCAGATGTGCTTAGAGGTGGCAACTTAAGTTTAACACTGACAAATGCAAAGTACTGAATATGGGTTGCAGTACAGCACAGTTGGAACAGTAATGCACCAACTGTGCAGTACTACACTCAAGGAAATGGAAAATGAAAAAGACCTGAGAGTAATTGTGCAGTCAGACATGAAGCTTTCAGAGCAGTGCAGACAGGCTGCCAGAGAAGCTCATGGGGTCTTGTCAGTGATATACAGGAACTTTGGAACTTTGCTAGCAGGTATAAGGAGTGATTATCCCTTTGTAGAAGATAATGGCCAGGCCATACTTGAGTGCTGCATACAGGTCTGGATGCCTCATTTTAGGAGGGATGTAGAGTTATTGGAATGAGTACAGAGAAGGGCAAGAAGATTAGTGATGGGAACAAAGGGGTGCTCTTACCAAGAAAGGCTTAAGTTCTGCAAATTGCAGCATCTGGAGACTAGGCACCTGCAAGATGATCTGATTGAGGTGTATAAGGCATTGAATGGTTTGAGCAAACTCAATACTGCTGATGAGATTCTTCTTCTTGCTCAGATTACAAATTTCAGGGGGCATAAATCCAAATTAAGAAAAGACAGTTGCAGAATAGATGTGTGGAAATTTGCTTTTAGTCAGAGAGTGGCAATTGCTGGAACAGTTCCATCAGTCGTTGTGGAAGTTGATAGCTTAAATAAATTCAAGGAAGAACTGGACAAACATTTGGAATGAATGGACAGGTGAGAAATGGGAAAGGTTTTTTTTTTTTTTTTTTTTTTTTTTTTTTTTCAGCTGATGCTTTATAAGTTTGCTTTTTTGCATCATATGCCACTACTAATTCTAATACATATATTCAGACCTTCAATTCTTCAAGGGCCTGACCGAGACCTTAATATTACACTTTTAAAATAATTAAATTTATTTTTAGTAATCATCAAGAAAATCTACAAACTTAAAATAATAAAAAAAAATTTTATTTTATAATTTTTTTAATCTTATTGATTTGTTATATGTAAATGGTCTGTTTCTTTTAACCTTCACATCTGAATGTGGACACACACTCACCCATCCATATATATATATATAAAGATGGGAGGTAGAGTATCATGCACTCTGCACTGGTGCCCACATTAGCTCTTGACTTCTCTGATTATACTTCTCAAGGTAATCCTGAACTGTACTCTTGACAACGGTCTCTATAACCTTCCTCAACAGTGAAGTCAAACTTATCTGCTTATGGTTGCCTAAAAGTCAAATATCAGACACAGTCTCCTTTATTTTGAGATTGTAGCATAAAAACAATGAAACATTTTAGCGCAAAAATTGAATGAAAAGCAAGTAACATAGGGAAGGCAATTAATCATACCCCGGGGGCTCACATCTAGTGAGTATGGGCTTGGCAAACCCAGGGTCCTCAGCTGGATATCATCATTCTTCTCTTTCTTGGTGATTCCTTTCTACTTCTCTCTCTCTCTCTCTCAGGGGGTAACTTGGGAATTTTTTTTTTTTTTTTTTTTTGGCTGGTGCAGCATAAGCCTCAGGCTTCCTTGTACCATATGGCCATTAATAATAATAATAATAATATGAGCACAATTGCTCATATTATGATTTTAAGCTAAAGCATGTTGGATGCAATGGTTCACTTCATTAGTCAGATGTTGTAAAGGCCTGATTGGAATAATCACCTTATTATGAGAGTGAATGAAAATAAACAGCAGACATATTTAAGCAAAAATAAGAATAAGAATTCAGAGAAATACAAAAAATACACTATTCAGGCAGCTGAAGGAAGGGGAGAAAGCCATTTATAACTAGCTCTACAAACTCTCCCAAAATGATCAGTTACTTCATTTTGGAATATGTAGAAGGTGAATTACAGGCATTTAGTCAAATCATACACAACAGTATGACAAACTAGAGCTATAAATGGAAAGTAAGATTGTTATTTTCGACAAGTGTTAGAAAAAACAATTAACCAGCTGAGGAAAAATTAGTAATAACCATATAATGTTGGAAGAGTTCAATTCATTAACAGAGTTATTGATTACTTTCCTTCACCATAGTCACTATATTTCTGTATACTCTTCTGCCATACCAAGGCATGCATAAAATTAAGCAGAGGAAATATACAATGGAGTTATACACTACAATTATACACAGAGGAAATATACACTGGGAAAAGGTAAGTAATATGGATGTGTGGTGATATCTTGTCTGTTTTCAAAACACTGGCTACAGAGTTCTTTCATTTAAGGAGAGGATCAAAGTCAGGTCCTCTCCTCAACTGAAAAAAAATTCCAGCAAGGACTATGGATCACAAAAATAATTCTGATTGGACACATGATTGTGCAGGTACCACCACCATCATGCTGTTGTGAGTGGTACCACAAGAAATGCACAATACAGGTAACCCTCGAATAACACGGCAATTTGGTTCATACAAAATCTTATGTAATGTTATATGGGACTAAGAACCAGTACAAAAAGTGGGTTACGTTCCAAAATCTAACAAAAATACGGCATTTTTTTTAATAACTATCAGAAACTTAATTTTTAT
The DNA here is from genome assembly GCF_048544385.1 of Mastigoproctus giganteus. Classification (NCBI taxonomy): domain Eukaryota; kingdom Metazoa; phylum Arthropoda; class Arachnida; order Uropygi; family Thelyphonidae; genus Mastigoproctus; species Mastigoproctus giganteus. The sequence goes on along the minus strand of NC_143577.1, from coordinate 22,489,101 downwards.
AGTAGTAATGACTTAATATTTTAACTTTATTTTTATAATAGTAGTTGTAACTTAAATAGTAATAACTAAACAAATGTCTTACCTTACAAACTGTGATACTTATATGTGAGATAATGTATGTTCATTTAATTTTCTTCTTCTTCATCACTGCTCAGCACAATCTTTTCTGCAGCATCTAGATTTCGTGTACCTTCTACTCTCTTTAAAAGTCACGAATTGCACTCTTCAAAGTCACAATTATTTTTTATGGTCTCAAACAAGCACAAGTTCAATACAACAGAACCTAACCCAGGGACTCCCAACAAAATACAGTGGACCGCCGCTTTAAATGATATGTGAAAATCTGAAGAAAATTTTCCAGTTATCAAAATAAAAATAAATTTAGGCTTATGTACATAGCTTAATTAATACGTACTATAATATGTACATACTAATTGATATTTCTGTTTACTGACTTTTTTTTTTTTTTTGGTTGTAAAATTTAAAACAGCAAAAATGATAAGCAATTAACAAAGAACATGGCACGCACAAGTTTCAACAAACACAATATGGAGTATTGAGTTACTGAAAATTTATGGTTTTTATAAGATTGAATATTTCATGGAATTGGAAACATATTTCACCATAATAACGTGAAAACCCACAGAATTCCATCTATCAGTACTATAGCAAATGCAAGAAGACTCAGTTTACTACCCGTTTATAATTGATTACACTAACAGAAAAGGCCAATAAACCAGAAAGTGCAAATTGTTTTTATTGTTTTATGGTAATGACCTTCAGAAATGTGGTTTAGAAAAATATCACAACGGCGATAACAACTAGCGAGTCAAGCAGGGATTCACAAAAAAGGAATGGAAACGAAAATTACATCTAACAAAACAGCAGGGTTTTCCCCAGCACAAAAGCTCAAAAATACCGTGTTATGAGAGATTTCCAGCAATTCTAAAATCATGTTAGAACAAAACCTTGTTGTAGAAGTACCGTATTGTGCAAGGATTGCCGCAATTTATCAATTGTGTCAGAGTGAAACCGTGTTGTAGAAGTACCGTGTTATACGGGGGTTGCCTGTACAAGTATTCATTCCATTAGAACCATCTGCAACCTAAACTGAGCTAAAAGTAGATATTTTGTAAAACACTTCATTACTGTCTTGTATAGCAATGCATGATGCTGTGGTGCAACAATTGTCAAGTGCGCAATCAGAATTACTTTTGAAAACACTGGAGCATTCTTCATAGTTCCCTGACCTAAGTCCCTGTAACTGTTTCCCTAAAATGGACTCTCTCCAGAGTTGATAATTTGAAAATAAACAGAGTATCTTAGGTGCTTCACACTAGTGACTCCCAGTTATGGATAAAAATCGATCTGCATATGAAATTTTCTAGAAAGATTATACAGAGTGGCAGTGATTATACTGAAGAAATGTAATTAATAACTACAGCAGACTCTTGATTAACCGGGATTGGATTAACCAGGACACTTCAAGACTCCAAATTAAAAAAAAAAATCAACCAGAAATCAAAAAATTCAAGTAATAACTAGAATAGGTATAAACAGATATATTCAAGTCATAAATAAATGACAAGCAGAATTATAAGTCATCATTGGGAGATTAGTGTACCTTGCAATCCCCGCTGGCTTTACACCGCCGCTCAAAAAAAAAAAAAGAAGAAAAAAAGAGAGACCAAATGTTTAGTTTGATTTAGTGTGTCGCGTCGATTGTTGTATTCCATTGCAGCGCAAAAGGACAAATTTTGTTTTATTATTTATATCAGGGATGTCGGAGTTTTTTCATAGTAAAAAAAAATTTTTTTTTTTTTTTTTGTTTAGAAATTGCGAAAATGATGGGTAAATGCAAAAAAGTTGTTTTCAGTTAAACAAAAACTTGAAATTATTCAAAAGTTTGAAAATGGTGCATCTGTTAAATCTCTAAGGAATAATTATAATAAAGATGTATCAAAATGGCCAAACATTAACAAGTTGATTAACAAACATTATGATTGATGATTTTTGAGGTTATGATGAATGTCGTGGCGAGATCCAATATTCCTTACATTTCGAGGGTACAGCTCTAAAACGGTGTTCGCAGGCCGGCCGCTAGATAGTACGCCGGACCAAACCTATTGGTAACTCTCTAGAAGGCTTCCGGATCAGCTAGTGTATAATCTTGCTACCTCTACTCTGCCAGATTGTGACTGGAGGGAGTCCGAGTAGTGTGTATGCGGGGAGCATTGTCGAGGCCACATTATGTCAAGGATCTGGGTATATTCTTACCACATGTACGCCATATCCAAAAATTTCATTACTTCATACAGCATGTCCCACCCACTTTTTCTTACTATTGAATACACCATGAATTGTCAAAATAACAGAGCAAGCTTATCTGCAAAAAGATCTAAACCTCCCAAGGACTTCCTACTTCATTTCACAAATATACGTGGTCTCAATTCCAATCTCAACGATGTCCATTTCCACTTGCAGTCTTCCAAACCCCATGTACTTTTTCTGACTGAATCTCAGTTATCAGTTGATTCAACTACTTCTCACCTCAGATGTCCAAATTATTTGCTGTATGATTCCTTTCGCCTCAAAGGTGGTACTTGTGCATATGTCCGTTCTGATATTCCCTGTCAGAGACTTGGCAATTTGGAATCTCCTCTCCTTGATCTTCTCTGGCTTAAAATCTCTCTACCTCATTGTGTCAAATTCATCTGTTGTCTCTACCATTCTCCCAACTCCACTAATCACTTGGAGCTCTTTGACTTCCGATCTTTGCAACTTGACTTTCTCCAGTCCAACTTTCCTAACAGTGAGGTAATTTTCCTTGTAGATTTTAACGTTCACAACTCCAGCTGGCTTCCATTTTCTAGTCACACTGACCCAGCAGGTCGAGATGCTGAGGCTTTTGCAATTACTAATGACCTAGCACAGATTGTTCATTTACCTACAAGAATACCAGACAATCCTAATCATACAGCCAATACGCTTGATCTTTTTCTCACAAACAACCCTTCTAAGTACACGGTAGAAGTGAGAGGTCCTTTAGGCACTTCAGATCACAACTTGGTGATTGTCTCTTCTCCAATGGAACCTTTATCTAATGGCTATTCCCAACCTCGTATTGTTTGGCATTACAAGAATGCAAAATGGGATGACCTGCGAGACTTCTTTTCTTCTTTTCCTTGGTCTGATTACTGTTTCAAAACTTCTGATGTCAACGTTTGCTCAGAACGTGTCAGTGAAATTATTCTTGCAGAAATGGAATGCTTTATCCCACACTCCACTTTAAAATCTCATCCTTTATCTAAACCTTGGTTTTCCAATAAATGTGCTAAGGCTGTCCAAGAGAAGAATGTTGCATATCATAATTGGCTTGTTTCTAATTCTTCAGTTTCATTTTCTGGATACACCAAAGCTCGCAACAATTGTAAAGCAGTTATTAATCAGTCCAAACTAGAGTTTGAACAGGCTAAGAGTAGAAAACTTGCTTCTTGCCCTAATGGTAGCCGAGCATTCTGGTCTCTTGCCAAAGCTATTGGCCGCAACTTTTGCCCATCTCTGCTCCCACCTCTGTCCAAACCAGATGGTTCTGTTGTCACTTCAGCCAAGGATAAAGCTGACCTGCTAGCATCCCATTTTTCTTCCAGCTCGTGTATTAATGATCTTGGTAAAACACCTCCCACCATTCCTAACACGCTCCATTCAATGCCTCCTGTGGTCTTCCGTCAAAAGGATATCAGAAGGATTTTGATGAATCTTGATGTTAAGAAAGCTCCAGGTCCTGATGGTATTTCTCCACTTGTTCTCAAAACCTGTGCTCCTGAACTTACTCCTATTCTTTGCCGCCTTTTTTCACTTTCTTATTCCAAAGGTGTTTATCCTTCTGCTTGGAAATTTGCTCATATCCAGCCAGTTCCTAAAAAGGGTGACAAATCCCTCCCATCCGATTATCGTCCCATTGCAATTACTTCTACTCTTTCTAAAGTAATGGAGAAATCAATTAACCGCCAACTCTTAAACTACCTAGAAACCTTCCATCTGATCAACGATCGCCAGTATGGATTCCGTCAGTGTCGATCCACTGGTAATATTCTGGCTTATGTTACCCATTTATGGACTAATTCAATGGAAAGTTTCGGTGAAACACAAGTAGTTGCTCTTGACATCTCAAAGGCTTTTGATCGTGTTTGGCATAAAGGTCTTCTAAACAAGCTTCCATCTTATGGTTTGCCAACTGTTTTTAGTAATTGGTTATCCAGTTTTCTCTCTGATCGCTCACTGAGGGTGATGGTAGATGGCTCTCTGTCTTCTAACTACTCCACTAATGCCGGTGTCCCCGAAGGTTCCGTTCTTTCCCCCACTCTTTTCCTCTTGTATATTAATGACTTTCTTCCATTGACTGGAAATCCTATCCATAGTTTTGCCGATGATAGCACATTGCATTCAACTTTCCATTTTGAGAAACCTTGTCCTGCTCAATCAGCTCCAAGTTCTTGAAAATCTGCTGCCAATTCCTTAAATGCTGATCTTCAGGTAATTCTCCAGTGGGGCAAAGACAACTTAGTTGATTTCAACCCTTCTAAAACTCAGTCTTGTCTTATATCTCGCAAAAAGGATTCTTCTGCTCCTATGCTTATCTTTAGTGACACTCCGATTTCTGGGCAAAATGATATATCTCTTTTGGGGATTACCCTGACTTCTAATCTATCTTGGCACAAGCACATTACAAATATTGCTTCCTCTGCATCTAAAAAACTTGGTTTTCTCTTTCGCTCTCGGCGTTACTTTTCTTCCAAACAGCTGCTCACTCTGTATAAATCGCAAATCCGCCCTGCCATGGAATATTGTTCCCACATCTGGCGTGGTGCCCCCAAAACCTCTCTCAGGCTTCTTGATTCCATTCAGAAGAGGGCAGTTAGGTTAATTAATGATTCATCTCTAACAGAGTCTCTCCACTCGCTTTCTCATAGACGTACTGTTTCTGCTGCATGCCTCTTCTACAGATACTTCCATGGGCACTGTTCTTCTGAATTGGCTTCTATAATTCCCGCTCTCTCTTTCAAAACAGTCCGAACACGTGCCGCCACCAGCCAACATCCATTTACTGTCCAACTTCAAACCCACAGAACCAACTTTTCATCTTCCTCATTTATTCATTCAACTGCCGTTTTCTGGAACAACCTTCCTTCATACATATTTCCTGAAAATTGCAATCTACAGAAGTTCAAGCCCAATGTCAACAAATGTCTTCTTTCGTCTTCTCAACCTCCAACCCAAGCACGGTACTACGTACTATAGATTCTAATACCTCTCGTGTTTGGGGTTCTCATAAAAAAAAAAAAAAAAAAAAAAAGTATTGCGCAGAATTCAGATTTGTCAATAATAATATAGTAGCAATATGTTTTAGTCATTTCTGAGTTACGTAAAACTCAACGAAGTAAGAAGTCCTGGAATGTATCTCTTACGTATGTCGAGGACTTTTGTATTTTTGGATTAACCGGGAAATCGATTATCCGGGATTTGTTTTTTACCATCTATCCCGGAAAATCGAGAGTCTACTGTATGTGATAATAACTAGTTGACACCAATTTTTCCCAACCTTTGTTAATTTTAGAAAAGGAAATTATTTTATTTTGTATTTATTTTAGAAGTTCAGCCAGGAAATAACGTCTGTCATATAGATATTGACTCTTCTTAGTCTTCATCCTCTCCACCTTGCTAAAAACTTTTGCCATTTGTTGGTCTGCACTATTAATAGTAGTATCAGTAATATATTATAAACGCAGGACTACTTCTAGGGTATCTGAATTTAATTACCATCCCCATGTAAAACAATGCTCGCGATTAGTATTCGCAGTTTACATTAGTTATAATTTAATTATAAATGGAAACAGTACATTTTCAAGGTTCAAGATATAATTACTTTAGTACAATGGTTTTCAACCGGGGTGCCACGTAATTTGGGTTTAAGTTACTTAAACTTTTTTTTTTTAATTTATATATTTATTTCATTCCCTTTGGTGGGAGAGCATCCTTGAGCTTCTGTGATCGGCTAGGTGCTCAAACCACCTTTGCTTTTTAATCCGTAATTACTTTTCCAATAGAACCATAATAGTAAAAAAGGCCTAAGTGCTCTGGATTCATTACGAAAATTTTATTTTGTTTCTCAGAGCAAACTAAACTAGAATTACAATTAATAAGCTTTCGGCTGGGAGGCAGCCTTCTTCAGATTGAATACATGAATGGCAGTTGGAATAGAGATGTGCACTGCCAGGATGGTGCGTGAGGCACGTGGTTAATTGTTTGTTGATGTTTGTGGCTGTGACATATGGTGGTGACGTGGCCAGCGTTAGTTTGCTCTGAGAAACAAAATAAAATTTTCGTAGAACCATAATAGTCAAGGCTAAACATAGCCTTGACTATTATGGTTCATAGACAAGTATCAAAGTCAGTATCTAGAGGGTGCCCACAGGGCTCTATATTGGGTCATTTTACATGGAACATGGTGCTGCAGCAGTGGATCTCCCGATCTTTTGATAACATCAAAATAATAGCATACGCAGATGATGATGATCTCATCATCTTGGTCAGTGGTAACTCTAGGGCCGCTCTTGAAACTACCGCAAATTTTGTTCTCTGGAATCTCTACGATTGGACTGTTACCAATAAACTTAAAATCAGCTTGTCAAAAACAAAGATGATAATCTTGGCGCAAAATTGGATATCTCTCATCCTCCGTTGGTCAAGATCAACAATATTCATCTCCCCATAGTTAAAGAGAACAAGATTCTAGGAGTGGTAACTGATTCCAGTCTCAATTTTATTCTTCACCTGACAAACTTATCACCTAAAATACATAGATTTATTGGTGAAATTGTTAGAGTGTCCCAGGTTGAATGGGGTCTCTCTAGAAAAACTTTAAGGAGCTATTACAATGCAGTTTTCTTCCCTCTGGTCACCTATGATGCTGGTGCATGGTTTCACAGGGCATGGTTCAATCACTTCAAATCTAAACTCACCTCCTTGCAAAGAACCATCTTGCATTGTATAGTTAAGGCAGAACAGTCTCGACGCAAGCTCTGCAGCTACTGGTCACCACATTACCTTTAGACCTGCAAGTTACTTATAGAGGATTTATATGCAGACTGAAAAAACATATTGAGACTGAATTTCTGGGAATAACCATCAACCTTCAAGATGATACTAAAAGATAAAGGAGACTGTGGAACGAGTTAGTTAATATCTGGCAGTCTTGATGGGATACAGCTCCTGTTGGTGCAACAATGAGAAAATTTATACCACAAGTTTCATTTCTCCTGGATAAACATGTTTGATCGTGGTTCTGCATGGATATATTCACGTTTTACCTGTTGGCAGGGCATGGATCGATGAACCAGAGTCTTTTTAGTTTCAATTTATCTCAAACAGACCTCTGTTTGTGTGGATCACCAGAAAGTTGGGATCACATCTTGTTTCCTTGCTCCCTGTATAATGATCTCAGACTTCCACTTCATGCACTTACTAATTTTCAACCTGGACAAGAGTCGTCTCTACTTCAAAGCTCAGAGTTATATCTGATTCTTCAGGCTTTTGCTCAAGGCATATTTCTGCGAAGGCATTCAGTGTTAACAGATCTTAACAGGATACAGCACAATGGCCCTGTTGATGCGAAGCTGGTTAGATCTCCTTTAAAATTGTTCAAAATGTAAACTCAAATCCTAATCATGGATTAGGCCCAGACACAAAATTGTGTTTTTTTCGTATCAGTATCACCAGATTTAAATTTTTTTTTATCCTATTTTTATTATACCATATTTTATTTTATTTTATTTCATTTATTATTTAATTTTTATTCATTTATTTTCCATTTCCCCCCTCTCTGGAATGGGCCCCACAGAGGATCCTGGCCTACCTTCTGACAACAACAGGTGGGTCAGAGTCTCTTTTGAGACAGTACATGCTGTACATGGACTGGCCCACCTGCTTGTGGTGTGGACCCTGTATTTGAAGTGTTGGTCAAGACATCAAAGGCAGATATTGTTGGGATAGCAGAGACGTGGTGTCACACAGATATAAGGAATGCTGAACTGGAATTTGGGGAGTACAATGTGTACAGAAAGGATAGATAGGATAGAAAGGGAGGAGGTGTTATGCTGTTAATTAAGAAAAACATAAAATCAAAAGAAGTGCATCCAGTAGATATAGATGAACAGTGCACTGTTGTCAGTTTGGTGTGACAAAAGCACTGCGAAAGCAAAAATAAGAGTAGGAGTGTGTTATAGGCCTAATGACTCGAATGAGTACAATGAACAATTGTACAGAGAAATAGAGTGGGCTAGTAAATCGGAATGTCTTATAATGGGGGATTTTAACTTCCCAGATATTGACTGGAACTTGTGGGTTGGTCACTCACACATAAATCAGACTTTTGTGGATTTATTGGATGATTATTTTCTGCAGCAGCATATTCGAGAGGCAACCAGAGAAAGTAATACTCTTGATCTGGTTATCAGCAGTGATCATTCGTGTATTAAGAATTTTCAGATAAAGGAATCACTAGGTGGCAGTGATCACAGTGTACTGATGTGGGATTCTTAAAGATTTAATTACCATCAGAGGTAAAGGAAAGGGTTTTTGCTTCTGTAAAGGTGAGTACAGTGGTCTCCGACAGTTTTTAAATTCTGTACAGTGGGATCAACTGACGATGTTACCAACAGTAAATTCTAAGTGGGAAGCATTCAAGGAATTAATCGTGGATGCTACTAAAAGTTTCATACCTATTAAGAAATATTGTTCAAGGGTTAGGCCTAAATGGTTATCTAATGAACTAATGAGACTCGTAACAGAGAAGAAAAATGCATGGGATGCATATAAATTATCAAGCGACTCAGAAGCCTATGGCAGATATAAGCTAGTCTGTAATCAGATCACAAAGGAGGTTAGGCAGGCGAAGGCAGATTACGAGAAATCCTTGGCAAAAGATGCTAAGAAAAACAGCAAGGATTTCTTTACTTATATAAACTCTACAAGGAAGGGAATGACTTTGATTGTCCACTTGACATCGATGGTTCAACTGTTGATGATCCTGCTCAGATAGCAAACAAACTGAATGAGTATTTTGCATCTACATTCACACATGAGGAATTATTAAGGTTTGAAAATGGCAGAAGGTTATCAAATTGTAGCAGGATACTTAATGATTTTGTAATAACTGAAAGCAAAGGGGAGGAGAAATTGTTGAAATTAAACATAAGAAAAGCATCTGGGGTGGATGGGATCTATCCAGTTATATTAAAGGAGGCAGCAAAGCAACTAAGCAAACCCTTAGCCATAATTATGAGAGCATCCTTGGATTCAGGGGAGGTCCCCACGGACCGGAGATGTGCAAATGTATCCCCAATTCACAAAGGGGGATCGAAGGGTGACACGAGTAATTACAGACCAGTTAGTTTAACTTCTGTTCCGTGTAAAATAATGGAGTCACTGGTTAAAGATGCACTGCAGGATCATCTAGACCAGACTGCAGCAATAATTCAGACACAGCATGGGTTTGTTAAGGGAAAGTCTTGTCTGACAAATTTGATAGGATATTATGATGTGGTTACAAAGGAACTGGATGCAAAAAATAATTTGATATCATATATTTGGATTTCAGGAAAGCTTTTGACAATGTTGCGCATGGAAGACTATTGTACAAATTGGAGCAGAATGGTATTAAGGGTAAGTTGCTATAATGGATAAAAGGATGGTTAACTGGGAGAAGACAGAGGGTGGTAATCAATGGGTGCTCCTCTTCATGGACTAATGTTATTAGTGGAGTCCCACAGGGTTCAGTGTTAGGTTCACTGTTGTTTTGTATATTTATCAATGATATCGATGAAGGTATATCAGGTTTAATGTTGAAGTTTGCAGATGATACAAAGGTTGGCAGGGTTGTTAATGACAGTAATGGCAGTGTGCTTCTGAAACAGGATCAAGATAATTTGGGCAGATGGGCTAAGAAGTGGCAACAGACGTTTAACCTTGACAAATGCGAAGTACTGCGTATGGGTAGAAGTAACCCCAGAGAAACGTACCAACTGTGTGGTACCACACTTAAGGTGGTAGAAAATGAAAAAGACCTGGGAGTAATTGTGCAGTCAGATATGAAGTTTTCTGAGCAATGCAGACAGGCTGCCAGGGCAGGTCATGGGGTTTTGTCAATGATATATAGGAATTTTGCTAGCAGGGAGAAGGAGGTGATTGTCCCTCTGTATAAGGCAATGGTCAGGCCATGCCTTGAGTACTGCGTACAGGTCTGGAGGCTTCATTTTAGGAAGGATGTAGATTTACTTGAGCGTGTACAGAGAAGGGCATCAAGATTGGTGAGGGGAATGAAGGGATCCTCTTACCAAGAGAGGCTTAAGTTCTGCAAATTACAGTGGCTGGAGACTAGGCACCTGCGCGGTGATCTGATTGAGGTATATAAGGCCTTGAATGGGTTGAGCACGGTGAATTCTGATGGGATTCTTCCACTTGTTAAGATTACGAACCTAAGGGGGCATAAATTCAAATTAAGAAAAGATGTAGAATAGATGTGCGGAAATTTGCCTTTAACCAGCGGGTGGTTAATTGCTGGAACAAACTCCCATCTGTCGTGGAAGTTGACAGGTTAAATAAATTTAAGGAGGAACTGGAGAGGCATTTGGAGGGAATGGTGTGATTTTTTTTTTTTTTTTGGCTGATGCTGCATAAGCTCATACACTTGCTTTCTTGCATTACATGCCACTACTATTACTCTACCTCTTTAACCAGTGACTCCATTATTTTCCCTGGAACAGAAGTTAAACTAACAGCTCTATAATTATTTGTGTCACCCTTTGAACCACCTTTGTGAATTGAGAATACATTTTCACATCTCCAGTCCATGGGGACCTCCTATGACTTTAAGGATGCTCTCATAATTAAGGCTAAGGGTTTGCTTACTTCCATTGCTACCATCTTCATTATAATTGGAGAGATTCCATCTGCTCCTGGGGGCTTTTTTATGTTTAACTTCAACAATTTCTCCTCCATTTTGCTCTCAGTTATTACAAAATCACTTATCTCCCTGTTAGAGTTAGATACACTTCTGGCATTCCCCTCATGGAATAACTCCTCATATGAGAATGTAGATGCAAAATACTCATTCAGTTTATCAGCTACTTGAGCAGGATCATGAATAGTCGAACCATCTATGATAAGTGGACCGATCTGATTCATCCCCTTCCTTCTAGAGTTTACATAAGTAAAGAATTCTTTGCTTCCTTTGCCAAAGATTTCTCGTAATCTACCTTCGCCTGCCTAACCTCCTTTTTGACTTGATTACAGACTTATAGCTTATATCTGCCATAGGCTTCTGTGTCGCTTGTTAATTTATATGCATCCCATGCATTTTTCTTTGCTGCCACGAGCATCATTAATTCATCCAACATCCATTTAGGCCAGAGCCTTTAACAGTATTTCTTAGTTGGTATGAAGAGCCTAGTAGCCTCCAAGGTTAAGTCCATGAAATCTTCCCATTTAGAATTCACCATTGATAACATCATAATTTGTCCCACTTATAGAATTTAAAAACTGTCTGAGAGCACTGTAGTCACCTTTATGAAAACAAAAACCCTACCCTTTACCCTTGACGGTACTTACATCTTTAAGTAAATCCATATCAGAGACATGGTGTCACACAGATATAAGCAGTGCAGAATTGGAATTTGGGAAGTACAATGTGTACAGAAGGGATAGACAGTACAGAAAGGGATTATGGGTTATGCTGTTAGTTAAGAAACTCATAAAATCTAAGGAAGTGCATCTAATTGATGTTGGTGGACAATGAAATGTTGAGTCAGTTTGGTGTGACATAAGCAATGGGAAAGGGAAAATTAGAGTGGGTGTGTGTGTTATTCGGCCTAATGAATCTGATGAGTATAATGAGCAATTGTGCAGAGAAATAGAGTGGGTCAGTAAATTAGAATGTCTTATAAGGTGGGGGGGGATTTTAGCTTTCCAGGTATCGACTGCAACTTGTGAACACTAGCAAGACTTTTGTGGATTTATTGGATGACTGTTTTCTACAACAACATATTTGAGAGGCAACCAGAGGGAGTAATACTCTTGATCTGATTATCAGCAGTGATTCTTCATGCATTAAGAATTTGAAGATAAAGTAACCACTGGGTTACAGTGATCACAATGTACTGATGTGGGATTTACTTAAAGATGTAACTATCATCAAGGATAAAACGAAGGGCTTTTGCTTTCGTAAAGATTACAGGGGGCTCCGACAGTTTTTAAATTCTATACAGTGGGATCAACTGATGATATTATCAAAGTTGAATTCGAAATGGGAAGCCTCCAGGGACTTAATCTTGGAGGCTACTAGGCTTTTTATTCCAACTAAGAAATACTGTTCAAGGTTTAGGCCTAAATGGATGTCAGATGAATTAATGAAGTTTTTCGCAGATAAGAAAAATGTATGGGATGCATATAAATTATTAGGCAACACAGAAGCCTGTGGCACTTATAAAATAGTCTATAATCAAGTCACAAAGGAGGTTAGGTAGGCGAAGGCAGATCACGAGAAATCTTTGGCAAAGGATGCAAAGAAAAACAGCAAAGAGTTCTTTAATGATGCGACCTCTAGAAGGAGAGTGATCAATCAGATTGGAACACTTAACATTGATGAGTTGACTATTGATGATTATGCACAGGTATCTGATAAACTGAATGAGCATTTTGCATCTACATTCACACATGAGGAGTTATTGAAGGATGGGAATGCCAGAAGTTTATCAAACTTTACCAGGAAGCCAAGTGATTTTGTAATATCTGAGAGCAAATTGGAGTAGAAATTGTTGAAGTTAAACATAAGGAAGACACCTGGGATGGTCAGAATCTATCCAGTTATATTAAAGGAGGCAGCAAAGGAAGTAAACAAACCCTTAGCCATAATTATGAGAGCTTCCTTGGACTCAAAGGTTGGCAGGGTTGTTAATGACAGTAAAGACAGTATTCTACTACAACTGGATCTAGATAAGTTAGGCAAATGGGCTGAAAAGGGACAACTGAAGTTTAACATTGACAAATGCAAATTACTGCATATGGGTTGCAATAACCGAAAAGAAACCTACCAACTGTGTGGTACTACACTCAGGGAGGTGGAAAGTGAAAAAGACTTAGGGGTAATTGTGCAGTCAGATATAAAGTTTGCTGAACAGTGCAGATGGGCTGCCAGGGCATGTCATGGAGTCTTGTCAATGATATATAGGAATTTTGCTAGCAGCAACAGGGAGGTGATTATCCCTTTGTACAAGGCAATGATCTGGCCACACCTTGAATACTGTGTACAGGTCTGGAGGCCTCATTTTAGGAAGGATGTTGAGTTGCTAGAATGAGTACAAAGAAGGGCAATAAGATTAGTGAGGGGAACAAAGGGGTGCTATTACCAAGAAAGGCTTAAGTTTTGCAAATTGCAGCACCTGGGGACTACGCACATGCGAGGTGATCTGATTGAGGTGTATAAGGCCTTGAATTGGTTGAGCATGCTGAATGCTGAGGGGTTTCTTCCTCTTTTTCAGATTAAGAAGAGGGGGCACAGATTCAAATTGAGGAAAGACAGTTGTAGAATAGATGTGCTGAAATGTGCCTTTAGCCAGCGGGTAGTTGATTGCTGGAACAGACTTCCATCTTTTGTTGTGGAAGTTGATAGCCTACATAAATTTAAGGCTGGGCTGGACAGGCACTCGGAACAAACGGAGGGGTGAAATGGGAGGTTGGTTTTTTTTTTTTTTTTGACTGATGCTGCATAAGCTTGCTTTCTTGCATTGTAAGCCTCTACTAATGCTATTTTTATCCTGTATCAGTAGGACAATGCCCCATGTTATACTGTTTGCATTGTGACAAACTAGTCTGAGGGCATAAGCAGTGAAGGCTTAGCCTGGCCAGCCCAATGCCTCGAACTCAATCTTACAGGGTACGTCTGGGATGAATTGAATCATTATTTTTATATTATTATGTTATTTTTTGGTTTTTAGGAGCATTAGCAACTAAGGCCATATTGCTCCGGGATATGTGGTGGTCATTCCCTGACCTTTCCAGATCCTCCGTATTTGGTGGTGACGGGCTCGAACCCCGGTCTAATCAAGAAGCGTGTGCTACGCACTGCTACTCCTTCCCACCTGGCTACGGAGGTGCCCGAATTGAATCATTGAGTGCATGACAAGAAACTGCCTGAAAAACTGAGCTGAACTGGTTGCTGCTTTCAACGCAAAATGGTAGAAAATATCAGAGGCCATTTACAAAAAATACTGATGGGGACTGTTCCAACTAAAGGTTTCAGCACATGTTAGTTTTCCTGTTAATAAAGAATATTTGTAGATATGTAGGTCTCTGTAAATTAATGGTAAGGCAGTGATATATATTATATTTATACTTTATATTATATTATATTGTCCTACCTATCACTTTATAAAATATTTTATAGTATAATCGGAACACCATCTAAAATATCACATATTCTTGTATAAACATTATTTATAATCTGTGTTTTAGTGTGGTGTAGGCTGCAATTGCTAAGAACAGGTTAGTTAGTTAGTTATTTGGTTGTTAAGAGCATTAGCAACTAAGGCCATATTGCTCAGGGATATGCGGTGGTCATTCCCTGACCTTTCTGCATCCTCCGTATTTGGTGGTGACGGGCTCGAACCCCGGTCTAATCAAGAAACGTGTGCGATGCACTGCTGCTCTTTCCCACCTGGCTACAGAGGGCCTGGCTAAGAACAGGGTTATTCAAGGCTGAATGCACCAGAAAAGAAGAACAAGCAAAATTCAGAAAGCAGAGCCAATTAAATGGAAACAAAATGCATTTAATGCTTAAAAATATTTTTTTTATGAGAGCAATATCACTTAAAAAAAAAAAGAGGAACATCTGATATACATAACAGACAGAAATTAAATAAGAGCCATAAACAAAAACAGCAGTTGCTCTACATGTAGATGCTTTATCCTAACATAATTGTGATGTCAATAACAAAATTACTATCTTCAGAGATAGGGCAGATTTCAACTGCCGGAAATCAAAAGCAATCACTATGATGCACTGACCATGGAGCTGGATGCAAAAAATAATTTTGACGTTATTTACTTAGATTTCAGGAAGGTTTTGATACTGTTGCATATAAAAGACTGCTGTACGAACTGGAGCTAGGTGAAATAAAGGGCAAGATACTGCTGTGGATAAAGGGATGGTTAAGTGGAAGAAGACAGACAGTGGTTATCAATAGGCACTGCTCTTTTTGGACTAATGTTATTAGTGGAGTTCCCAATGGTTCAGTGCTGGGTGGCACATTATAGCCTGAGTAGCTAATGCACCAATAAAACTCAAACAAAATTAATTCAGTGCTGAGTCCATTGTTGTCTTCAGTATTTATCAATGATATTGATGAAGATATGTTGTTGTTGTTATTTGGTTTTTAGGAGCATTAGCAACTAAGGCCATATTGCTCCGGGATATGCGGTGGTCATTCCTTGACCTTTCCGCATCCTCCGTATTTGGTGGTGACAGGCTCGAACCCCGGTCTAATCAAGAAGCGTGTGCTATGCACTGCTGCTCCTTCCCACCTGGCTACGGAGGCACCAAGATGAAGATATATCAGGCTTAATATCCAAGTTTGTGGATGATGCAAATGTTGGCAGGGTGAATAATAACAGTAAAGACAATATGCTACTGCAACAGGATCTAGACAGTTAGGTGGATGTGCTGAGAAGTGGCAACTGAAGTTTAACATTGACAAATGTAAATTACTGCATTCAAGTAGCAGTAACCCCAGAGTAACATACCAACTGAATGGTACCACACTCAGGGTAGTGGAGAATGAAAAGGGCCTGTGCAGTCAGATATGAAGTTTTCTGAGCAGTGTAGACAGGCTGCAAGAGTAGCTCAGTGTCTTGTCAATGATATACAGGAATTTTGCAAGCAGGGATAATGAGGTGATTGTCCCTTTCTATAAGGCAACATTAAGGCCACACCTTTAGTACTGCATACAAGTCTGACGGACCCATTTTACAAAGGATGTAGAGCTGCTGGAATGAGTACAGAGAAGAGCAACAAGATTGGTGAGTGGAACAAAGAAAGGCTTAAAATCTTGAAATTACCAAGAAAGGTTAAATTCTTGAAATTGCAGCTTCTGGAGACTAGGCACCTGCAAGGTGATCTAATTGATGTGTATATGTATAAGGCCTTGAATGGTTCGAGCAAGCTGAATGCTGATGGGATTCTTCGTCTTACTCATATTACTCACCTGATGGAGCATAAGTTGAAATCAAGGAAAGATAATTGTAGAATAGATGTGCGGATATTTGCCTTTAGCCAGTGGGTGGTTGATAGTTGGAACAAACTTCTATCTGTTGTACTGGAGGTCAACAACTTAAATAAGTTCAAGGCAGAACTAGACAAATATTTGGAGTGAAATGCGAAGATGTTTTTTTATTTTTATATTTTTGGCTGATGCTATATATGTTTGCTTTCTTGCATCACATGCATCTACAAATGCTAACGCTAAAGCCTTGAATGGTCGAGTAAGCTGAAAGTTAATAGTACTTTTCCACTTGCTGAGATTACACACATGAGGGGACATAAATTCAAGTTGAGGAAGAATGGCTGCAGGATAGATGTGCAGAAGTTTGCCTTTAGTCAGCAGGTGGTTGATTGTTGGAACATCATCTGTTGTTGTAGAAGTGGATGGGTTGAATAAATTTAACAGTGAACTAGACAAATTCTTGGAGGGTAGGAATGGATAATTTTTTTTTTTGGCTGATGCTATACAAGCTTCTTTTCTTGCATCATTTGCCATTCCTGTTACTACTGATACTATGACACACTACTCTTAGCAGAGCAAACTCCCTAGAAGGAGACTTCACATCAATTTTACAAAACCCTGAATCCCAACCTGTCTCATGATTTGGCTGAACCGTATCATGAGACAGGTTGGTGATTTAAGGTTATGGAAAATTGATGTAAATGGATTACTAACATGCATAATTAGTATTAACCATACGGTGCAAGGAAGCTCTGGACTTTTGATGCTTTTGGCCAAAAAATAAAATAATAAATAAATCACCTATTTGACACCCTTCCTCATGTAATTATCTATCCATCTGAGATTTGAATTTCCCTAAGCTATGAGCCTTAACCACCCGTGGTGGCAACTTATTCCAATAATCAACAACTTGCTGGCTAAAAGATAACTTCCTGCAATCCAGTCTAAAACATCTCTCCATCATTTGAATTTATGGACCCAAGTTCTAGAATCATTTATCACACTGAAAATTATCAAAGTGAAAGTTATTTATAATGGCATCTTTTCATTACATCTCATTGTGAATGTTTTCGTAGGTTATACTTCTACAGTTATACCTCTACAATTATACATCTACTGTTATACTTCAAATAAATAACACTATTATTATTTTTAATTAACATTATTATTAAGTAACAACATTATTAAGTAACAGTATTACTTATTTGAAGTATAATTCATTATAAAAGCCTTCACAATTAGCTATACTTCAAATAAGAAATATTATGGAGAGGCAACTCATTGTGAAGGCATTCACAATATGAGATGTAATGAAATGATGCCATTATAATTAACTTCTATAACTTGTAGGTATAGACGTGATGCACTTCACTAACTTAAATGTCTGTAAGTTTTTCCATAGCCTAAGGCTTCTAGCCCTGAATTTTTATTAAGTCTTAACATCCTAAACAGCAATTGGAACCTCTCATATGGAGTTTATTGCACAACTGGGTTGTTAGCTGTTATACCATCAGGTACCTATCCACCCACCAATGAAGAGCCAAATAGCCCTGAAATGACAGTCTTAGTGATGGTATCATTAGCATTAGTAGACACACATGATGCAAGAAAGCAAGCTTATACAGCATCGACCAAAAAAAATCCCTTCCCATTTCACTGATCCATTCATTCCAAATGTTTGTATAGTTCTGTCTCGAATTTATTTAAGCTACCAACTTCCACAACAACAGATGGAAGTTTGTTCCAGCAATCAATTACACTGGCTAAAGGCAAACTTCCACACATCTATTCTACAATTGTCTTCCCTCAGTTTGAATCTATGCCCCCTCAGGTTTGTAATCTGAGCAAGAGGAAGAATCCCATCAGCATTGAGGCTGCTCAATCCATTCAAGGCCTTGTACACTTCAATCAGATCACCTCGCGGGTGCCTAGTCTCTAGAAGCTGTAATTTGCAGAACTTAAGCCTTTCTTCATAAGAGCACTTTCTTTTATCTTTTTGTTCCCTTCATCAGTCTTTTTAGCATTAGCATTAACAGAGGCATATGATGCAAGAAAGCAAACTTATACAGCATCAGCAAAAAAAAAAAAAAAAAACATCTTTGCATTTCACCCATCCATTCGCTCCAAATGTCTGTCCATGTCTTCCTTAAATTTATTTAAGCCTATCAACTTCCTCAACGATATATGGAAGTTTCTTCTATCAGTCAGCTATCCACTGGCTAAGGGCAGAATCCCAATAGCATTGAGCCTGCTCAAACCATTCAAGGCCTTATAAACCTCAATCAGATCACCTCACAGGTGCCTAGTCACCAAATTAGCATTAGAATTAGAAAAGGCACATGATGCAAGCAAAAGTAAACTGCAGCCATTACCAACTCACTGCAGGATGGAAGCCTCCTCAATGATTCATGGTTGAGGGAAATGGACCATAATCTGCCACGCTGGTCCAGTGCAGGTTGGCAGATCAACCGTATTTAGCAGTCAGGGGCTTGAACCCCAGTCTACTTCAAAGAGTGTGTGTTACTACACTCCCGCTCCTGATCACTTGGCTACGGATGCCGTTGCCCTTCTCTGTACTCGTTCTAGCAACTCTACAGTCTTCCTAAAATGGGGCTTCCAGACATGTATGCAGTACTCAAGGTGTGGCCTAACACCAAGAATAAGTCACAATAGTCTTCTCTATTGCCAGAAACTAATGAGACTCGTGGCAGAGAACAAAAATGCATGGGATGCACATAAATTGTCAGGTGACACAGAAGCCTATGGTAGATACAAGCTAGTCTGTAAACAAGTCTCTACTTGAGGTCGAGGATTTCCTGTGCGGACGTGCCTTTCTGCCGCTCTTGGAATAGAGAAGTTTTTTCTGATTTATTTTCTGCTTTATTAGTTTAAATTGACACATTAACTTATTTCTAGAGTAGCTTTATATTCCTATTTACGGTACTTAAAGTTAAAATAACTTAGATAGAGATTTTGTAGGTATTACTTAGTATCGGAAAGGGTATCAAATCCACGTGTTTACCGTTCATAAACGGCCGCCATTGCTACGTGAAAATTAATCAGTAAAATCTATTAATCTTGTCGAACTTCATTGGCAATTAAATTGTAATTTTAACTATACATATAACCACTTAGGTTACGGAACATAAATAATTAGTAAAAATAAATAATTAATACATAACTTGATACAGAAGTTATATAAAGGGATTTCGTAGATAACACTCATTACTGAAGCGCGATACAGCATATCCGGAATTCGATAGCATTAGCTTTGTATAGTATAGTGCATAATATAATATTGTCAATTAATCAGTACATCTATTAATCTTGTAAAACTTCATTGTAGGTTGGCAGATCAACCGTATTTAGCAGTCAGGGGCTTGAACCCCAGTCTACTTCAAAGAGTGTGTGTTACTACACTCCCGCTCCTGATCACTTGGCTACGGATGCCGTTGCCCTTCTCTGTACTCGTTCTAGCAACTCTACAGTCTTCCTAAAATGGGGCTTCCAGACATGTATGCAGTACTCAAGGTGTGGCCTAACACCAAGAATAAGTCACAATAGTCTTCTCTATTGCCAGAAACTAATGAGACTCGTGGCAGAGAACAAAAATGCATGGGATGCACATAAATTGTCAGGTGACACAGAAGCCTATGGTAGATACAAGCTAGTCTGTAAACAAGTCTCTACTTGAGGTCGAGGATTTCCTGTGCGGACGTGCCTTTCTGCCGCTCTTGGAATAGAGAAGTTTTTTCTGATTTATTTTCTGCTTTATTAGTTTAAATTGACACATTAACTTATTTCTAGAGTAGCTTTATATTCCTATTTACGGTACTTAAAGTTGAAATAACTTAGATAGAGATTTTGTAGGTATTACTTAGTATCGGAAAGGGTATCAAATCCACGTGTTTACCGTTCATAAACGGCCGCCATTGCTACGTGAAAATTAATCAGTAAAATCTATTAATCTTGTTGAACTTCATTGGCAATTAAATTGTAATTTTAACTATACATATAACCACTTAGGTTACGGAACATAAATAATTAGTAAAAATAAATAATTAATACATAACTTGATACAGAAGTTATATAAAGGGATTTCGTAGATAACACTCGTTACTGAAGCGCGATACAGCATATCCGGAATTCGATAGCATTAGCTTTGTATAGTATAGTGCATAATATAATATTGTCAATTAATCAGTACATCTATTAATGTTGTTAAACTTCATTGTCAATTAAATTGTACTTTTAACTATATATATATAACGACATAGAGTACAAACGTAGCAAATAATTAATACATACTTGATACGGAAGTTATATAAAGGGAACTCGTAGATAACACTCGATACCGAAAAATAAATATAGCGTTATAACTGTGTTAAGATACAAGTTTAAGGTTTTAATTTTTTTCTGAAATTGTAATTTTATTGACATTTAAATCGAAATCATGACTCTGACCAGAGCAGCAAAGCAAAAGGCTCAAGCTAATGGGAGTGCTGTGACTCAGGGGAGAACTGAGGGGGGCGGTTGCCCCCTGAATCACGGCCTTTTAAGATGCACTGTTTGCTTGATGTTTGCGGAGCAATCGGGTACGGGACATGATACTGCCATGGGGGATGTCTTTGTGTGTGCACGATGCAAGGAGTGCAAGGAAATTAGGCGACAACTCGGCGTTGTTATGGGCCTATATGAGACCTTGAAGGACAGGGTGGATGCCCTCGAAGGAAATAAATTGAGGGGCCCATCAAGCTCTCAGCTGCCCACATCAACACCAGAGCTTGGACTTGGTCATCTTGCAACACAGAGGCAGCCCCCAAGGCAGAATGCGCTGGTCCAACAGGAACTAGTAGTTGTTGGTGACTCAACTGTCAGGGAAACGGGGAACATGCTTTGTAAAAAGGATAGGTGGAACAGGACCAGGGTATGTCTGCCAGGGGCAAAGGTTGATGACGTTGTAGAGCAGATATCATCTTTTAAGGGCACAAAAGGTGATATAGTTGTACACGTTGGCACTAATGATATTAAGAGTAGGAGACCAGCGGAATTACTTAACAAGTACAGGTCACTGTTGAAAAAAAGCCGTGAAGTAGGGTTGAATTTGAAAATGTCTGCAATTCTGCCCAGACACGATAGGAGGGAGTATATGATGAGAGCCTTGTCGATCAATTCGGCCCTGGAAAGATTGTGCAAGGCTGAAGGGGTAGAATTTTTTTCAGCCTGGACTGTACTTGTTAACAGGAGAGATTGCTTCTACAGGGATGGGATACACTTAAATAGAAAGGGTGCAAGAATATTTGCTGATGCTATCGAGGCAGTGTTAGGTGGGTCGGAAAACTGCTAGCTTGGGGGGAGACAAAGACTAATGGATTAACAGTAGCCACGGGCAGAGGTGAAAGAGATTCTTGCACTGCTTCTATTGGAATGAGCAGAAGCCTGAAAAACAAGATGCGGGATATTTCAGAGACTGCTGGAAGTCATTGCGGTACAAGTAAACACATGGGTTGTGTTAGGGAAGCTAAGAATAGAAACAGGTGCATGTATACTTGCGTGTACACTAATGCTAGGAGTTTAGTAAATAAATTTGATGAATTTGAGGTATTACTCAAAACATCAAAGGCAGATATTGTTGGGATATCAGAGACGTGGTGTCACACAGATATAAGGAATGCAGAACTGGAATTTGGGGAGTACAACGTCTACAGAAAGGATAGACAGGATAGGAAGGGAGGAGGGGTTATGCTATTAGTTAAAAAACACATAAAATCCAAGGAAGTGAAGCCAGTTGACATCGCTGGACAGTGCAGTGTTGAGTCAGTTTGGTGTGACATAAGCATAGGTAAATCAAAATTGAGAGTAGGAGTGTGCTATAGGCCTAATGACTCTGATGAGTATAATAAGATACTGTACAGGGAAATAGAGTGGGCCAGTAAATCAGAGAGTCTTATAATGGGGGATTTTAATTTCCCAGATATTGACTGGAATTTGTGGGTTGGTCACTCACACACTAGCAAGGCTTTTGTGGATTTATTGGATGATTGTTTTCTACACCAGCATGTTCGGGAGGCAACTAGAGGGAGTAATACTCTTGATCTGATTATCAGTAGTGATTCTTCATGCATTAGGAATCTGCAGATAAATGAACCACTGGGTGGCAGTGATCACAGTGTGCTGAAGTGGGATTTACTCAAGGAGGTAACTACCATCAGAGGTAAAGGGAAGGGTTTTTGCTTTCGTAAAGGAGACTATGCTGGTCTGAGACAGTATTTAAATTCTATACAGTGGGACCAACTGATGATGTTACCAACAGCAAATTCAAAATGGGAAGCATTCAAGGAACTAATCTTGGAAGCTACCAGGCTTTACATACCAACCAAGAAATATTGTTCAAGGTTCAGGCCTAAATGGTTGTCAGATGAACTAATGAGACATATGGCAGAGAAGAAAAATGCATGGGATACATACAAATTAATGGGTGACGTGGAAGCCTATGATAGATATAAGTTGGTCTGTAACCAAGTCACAAAGGAGATTAGGCAGGCAAAGGCAGATTATGAAAAATCCTTGGCAAAGGATGCAAAGAAAAACAGAAAAGAGTTCTTTACCTATTTAAACTCAAGAAGGAAAGGGATGAATCAGATTGGTCCACTGGATGTTGATGGTTCAACAGTTGAGGATCCAGCTCAGGTGGCTAACAATCTAAACGAGTATTTTGCATCTACATTCACACATGAGGAGTTATTCAGGAAGGGGAATGTCGTAGGTGAAGTAAACATTGGCAGTGAGCTAGATGATTTTCTAATAACTGAGAGGAAAGTGGAGGAGAAATTGTTGAGGATAAACATAAAAAAGGCACCCGGGGTGGATGGGATCTATCCAGTTATATTAAAGGAGGCAGCAAAGGAAGTAAGCAAACCCCTAGCCATAATTATGAGAGCTTCTTTGGACTCAGGGGAGGTACCCATGGACTGGAGATGTGCAAATGTAACCCCAATTCACAAAGGAGGATCAAAGGCTGACACAAGTAATTATAGACCTGTTAGTTTAACTTCGGTTCCAGGAAAATTAATGGAGGCACTGGTTAAAGAAGCACTGCAGGATCATCTGGACAAGAATTCAGTTATAGCTCAGACACAGCATGGGTTTGTTAAGGGCAGGTCTTGTCTGACCAATTTGATTGGATACTATGATGTAGTCACAAAAGAACTGGATGCAGGGAATAACTTTGATATTATATATTTGGATCTTAGAAAGGCTTTTGATACTGTTGCGCATGGAAGACTGCTGCACAAATTGGAGAAGTGTGGCATTCGAGGCAAATTGCTGCTATGGATAAAGGGATGGTTGAGTGGCAGAAGACAGAGAGTGGTAATCAATGGACACTGCTCAACGTGGACTAATGTTATTAGTGGAGTTCCTCAGGGTTCAGTGTTGGGTCCATTGTTGTTTTCTGTATTTATAAATGATATTGATGATGGTGTATCAGGCTTAATGTCCACGTTTGCAGACGATACAAAGGTTGGCAGGGTTGTTAAGGACACTACTGATACTATGCTGCTGCAACAGGATCTGGAAAGGTTGAGCAGATGGGCTGAGAGGTGGCAAATGAAGTTTAACATTGACAAATGTAAAGTACTACATATGGGAAACAGTAACCCCAGATCAACGTATCAACTCTGTGGTACTACGCTGACAGTGGTAGAGAATGAAAAGGACCTGGGGGTAATTGTGCAGGCAGATATGAAGTTCTCTGAGCAGTGCAGACGAGCTGCAAGAGTAGCTCATGGTGTCTTGTCAATGATATACAGGAATTTTTCTAGCAGGGACAGGGATGTGATTATTCCCTTGTATAAGGCATTGGTCAGGCCACACCTTGAGTACTGTATACAGGTCTGGAGGCCTCATTTCAAGAAGGATGTAGAGCTGCTGGAACGAGTACAGAAAAGGGCAACAAGATTAGTGAATGGAACAAAGGGTTGCTCTTACGAAGAAAGGCTTAAGATTTGCAAATTACAGAGCCTGGAGACTAGGCATCGCCGAGGTGATCTGATAGAGGTGTACAAGGCTTTGAATGGCTTGAGCATGCTCAATGCCGATGGAATTCTTCCTCTTGCTCAGAATAATCACCTGAGAGGGCATAAATTCAAATTGAGGAAGGACGGATGTCGGATAGATGTGCGGAAATTCGCCTTTAGCCAGCGGGCAGTTGGTTTGTGGAATAGACTTCCATCGCTTGTTGTTGAAGTTGATAGCCTAAACAAATTTAAGGCTCAGCTGGACAGGTATTTCGAACGAATTGAGGGGTGAAATGGGAGTAGTGGTTGTTTTTTTTTTTTTTTTTTTTTTTTCTTTTTTTTTGGCTGATGCAGAATAAGCTTGCTTTCTTGCATCATATGCCTCTACTAATGCTAATGCTAATGCTAAGTCACAAAGGAGGTTAGGCAAGTGAAGGCAGATTATGAGAAATCTTTGGCAAAGGATGCACAAAGGGTGATATTGTTGTACACGTTGGCACTAATGATATTAAGAGTAGAAGACTGGCAGAATTACTTAACAAGTACAGGTCACTGTTGAAAAAAAGCTGTGAATTAGGGTTGAATTTGAAAGTGTCTGCAATTCTGCCCAGACACGATAGGAGGGAGTATATGATGAGAGCCTTGTCGATCAATTCGGCCCTGGAAAGATTGTGCTAGACTTAAGGGATAGAATTTTTTTCAGCCTGGTCTGCACTTGTTAACAGGAGAGACAGCTTCTACAGGGATGGGATACACTTAAATCGAAAGGCTGCAAGAATATTTGCTAATGCTATCAAGGCAGTGTTAGATGAGTCAGAAAACTACTAGCTTGGGGGGATACAAGGAATAATAGATTAACAGTAGCCACTGCCAGAGGTGAAAAGCGATTCTTGCACTGCTTCTATTGGAATGAGCAGCAGCCTGGAAAACAAGATGTAGGATATTTCAGAGAATGCTGGGAGTCATTGTGTTACAAGTAAACACATGGGTTGTGTTAGGGTAGCTAAGAATAGGAACATGTGCATGTATACTTGTGTGTACACCAATGCTAGGAGTTTGGTAAATAAATTTGATGGATTTGGGGTATTGCTCAAAACATCAAAGGCAGATATTGCTGGGATATCAGAGATGTGGTGTCACACATATAAGGAATGCAGAACTGGAATTTTGGAAGTACAATGTGTACAGGAAGGATAGTCAAGATAGGAAGGGAGGAGAGGTTATACTATTAGTTAAGAAACACAAAATCCAAGGAAGTGAAGCCAGTCGACATCGCTGGACAGTGCAGTGTCGAGTCAGTTTTGTGTAACTTAAGCATTGGGAGATCAAAATTGAGAGTAGGAGTGTGTTATAGACCTAATGACTCTGATGAGTATAATAAGGAACTGTACAGAGAAATACAGAGTTTCCGTAGCCAAGTGGTCAGGAGCGTGAGTGCAGTAGCACATACTCCTTGTGTAGACGGGGGCTAAAGTCCCTGACTGCTAAATACAGTCGATCTGCCAACCCGCACTGGACCAGCGTGGTAGATGATGGTCCATTTCCCTCAACGTGAATTATTGAGGAGGCTTCCATCCTGCAGTGGGTTGATAATGGCTGCAGTTTACCTTTTTTTTTAAAGGGAAATAGAGTGGGCCAGTAAATCAGAGTGTCTTATATAATGGGGGATTTTAATTTCTCAGATATTGACTGGAATTTGTGGGTTGGTCACTCACACACTAACAAGGCTTTTGTGGATTTATTGGATGATTGTTTTCTACATCAGCATGTTCGGGAGGCAACTAGAGGGAGTAATACTCTTGATTTGATTATCAGTAGTAATTCTTCATGCATTAAGAATCTGCAGATAAAGGAACCATTAGGTGTCGGTGATCACAGTGTGCTGAAGTGAGATAAAGGAACCATTAGGTGTCGGTGATCACAGTGTGCTGAAGTGAGATTTACTCAAAGAGGTGACTACCATCAGGGGTAAAGGGAAGGGTTTTTGCTTTCACAAAGGTGACTACGGGATGAATCAGATTGGTCCACTGGATATTGATGGTTCAACAGTTGAGGATCCTGCTCAGGTAGCTAACAAACTAAATTAATATTTTGCATCGACATTCACACATGAGGAGTTATTCAGGAAGGGGAATGCCAGAGGTGAAATAAACTCTGGCAGTAAGCTAGATGATTTTGTAATATCTGAGAGGAAAGTGGAAGAGAAATTGTTGAGGAAAAACATAAAAAAGGCACCTGGGGTGGATGGGATCTATCCAGTTATATTAAAGGAGGCAGCAAAGGAAGTAAGCAAACCCTAAGTCATAATTATGAGAACTTCTTTGGACTCAGAGGAGGTACCCGTAGATTGTAGATGTGCAAATGTGACCCCAATTCACAAAGGAGGATCAAAGGCTGACACAAGTAATTATAGACCTGTGACTTTAAGTTCTGTTGCAGGAAAATTAATGGAGGCACTGGTTAAAGAAGCACTGCAGGATCATCTAGACAAGACTTCAGTTATAGCTCGGATACAGCATGGTTTTGTTAAGGGAAAGTCTTGCCTGACCAATTTGATTGGATACTATGATGCAGTCACAAAAGAACTGGATGCAAGGAATAACTTTGATATTATATATTTGTATCTTAGATAGGCTTTTGATACTGTTGCACGTGGAACACTGCTGCACAAATTGGAGCAGTGTGGCATTGGAGGCAAATTGCTGCTATGGATAAAGTGATGGTTGAGGGGGAGAAGACAAGAGAGGATTAATCAATGGATTGTTATTAGTTATTTGGTTTTTAGGAGCATTAGCAACTAAGGCCATATTGCTCCGGGATATGCGGTGGTCATTCCCTGACCTTTCCGCATCCTCTGTATTTGGTGGTGGTAGGCTCGAACCCCGGTCTAATCAAGAAGAGTATGCTATGCTGTTGTTGTTGTTATTTTAGTTTTTAGGAGCATTAGCAACTAAGGCCATATTGCTCCGAGATATGCGGTGGTCATTCCCTGACCTTTCCGCATCCTCCGTATTTGGTGGTGACTGGCTCGAACCCCGGTCTAATCAAGAAGCGTGTGCTACGCACTGCTGCTCCTTCCCACCTGGCTACGGAGGCGCCGTATGCTATGCACTGCTGCTTCTTCCCACCTGGCTACGGAGGCGCCTGTTACTCAATGGACACTGCTCATTGTGGACTAATGTTATTAGTGGAATCCTTCAGGGTTCAGTGCTGTGTCCATTATTGTTTTCTGTATTTATAAATAATATTGATGATGGTATATCAAGCTTAATGTCCAAGTTTGCAGACGATACAAAGATTGGCAGGGTTGTTAAGGACACTACTGGTGCTATGCTGCTGTAACAGGATCTGGAAAGGTTGAGCAGATGGGCTGAGAAGTGGCAAATAAAGTTTAACATTGAAAAGTGTAAAGTATTACAAGTGGGAAACAGCAACCCCAGAGCAATGTATCAACTCTGTGGTACTACACTGACAGTGGTAGAGAATGAAAAGGACCTGGGGGTAATTGTGCAGGCAGATATGAAGTTCTCTGAGCAGTGCAGACGGGCTGCAAGAGTAGCTCATGGGGTCTTGTTAATGATATACAGGAATTTTTCTAGCAAGGATAGGGAGGCGATTATCCCCTTATATAAGGCAATTGTCAGGCCACACCTTGAATACTGTATACAGGTCTGAAGGCCTCATTTCAAGAAGGATGAGGCCTTCAGACCTGAAGGCCTCATTTCAAGAAGGATGTAGAGCTGCTGGAACGAATACAGAGAAGGCAACAAGATTAATGAATAGAACAAAGGGTTGTTCTTACGAAGAAAGGCTTAAGTTTTGCAAATTACAGTGTCTGGAGACTAGGCACCCGTGAGGAGATCTGATAGAGGTGTATAAAGCCTTGAATGGTTTGAGCATGCCCAATGCCGATGGGATTGGGCATGTCCTCTTGCTCAGAATAATCACCTGAGAGGACATAAATTCAGATTGAGGAAAGACAGATGTGCGGAAATTGCCGTTAGCCAGCGGGTAGTTGGTTGGTGGAACAGACTTCCATCTCTTGTTGTGGAAGTTGATAGCGTAAACAAATTTAAGGCTCAGCTGGACAGGTATTTTGAACGAATGAACGGTGAAATGGAAGTGGTTTTTTTTTTTTTTTTTTTGGCTGATGCTGCATAAGCTTGTTTTCTTGCATCATATGCCTCTACTAATGCTAAAAGACAGAGAGTGGTAATCAATGGACACTGCTCATCGTGGACTAATGTTATTAGTGGAGTCCCTCAGGGTGCGGTCTTGGGTCCATTGTTGTTTTCTGTATTTATAAATGATATTGATATGGTATATTAAACTTAATGTCCAAGTTTGCAGACGATACGAAGGTTCGCAGGGTTGTTAAGGACACTAATGACTGTATGCTGCTGAAAAAGGATCTAGAAAAGTTGAGCAGATGGGCTGAGAGGCGGCAAATGAAGTTTAACATTGACAAATATAAAATACTACAAATGGGAAACAGCAACCCCAGAGTGACGTATCAACTCTGTGGTACTACACTGACAGTGGTAGAGAACAAAAAGGAACTGGGGTAATTGTGCAGGCAGATATGAAGTTTTCTGAGCAGTGCAGATGGTCAGCAAGAGTATCTCATGGTGTCTTGTCAATGATATTCAGGAATTTTTCTAGAATGGATAAGGAGGTGATTATCTCCTTATATAAGGCAATGGTCAGGCCACACCTTGAGTACTATATACAGGTCTGGAGGCCTCATTTTAAGAAGGATGTAGAGCTGTTGGAACGAGTACAGAGAAGGGCAACAAGATTAGTGAATGGAACAAAGGGCTGCTCTTATGAAGAAAGGCTTAAATTTTGCAAATTACAGTGTCTGGAAACTAGGCACCTGTGAGGTGATCTGATTGAGGTGTATAAAGCCTTGAATGACTTGAGCATGCTCAATGCTGATGGAATTCTTCCTCTTGCTCACAATAATCATTTGAGAGGGCATAAATTCAAATTGAGGAAAGACCGATGTAGGATAGATGTGCGGAAGTTTGACTTTAGCCTGCGGGTGGTTGGTTGGTGGAACAGACTTCTATCCTTTGTTGTGGAAGTTGATAGACTAAATAAATTTAACGCTGAGCTGGACAGATACTTGGAATGAACGGAGGGGTGAAATGGGAGCGTGTTTTTTTTTTATTTGTTTTTTGGCTGATGCTGCATAAGCTTGCTTTCTTCCATCATATGCCTCTACTAATGCTAAAAGGAAAACAGCAAAGACTTCTTCAGTTATATAAACTCTAAAAGGAAGAGGATGAATCAGATTGGTCCGCTTCATATCATTTGTTTGACTGTAGATGATCATTCTCATATAGCTGCCAAACTAAATGGGTATTTTGCATTTTACATTCATGAGGAGTTATTCAAGGAGACGGCTATATGCTTATCAAACTCTAACAGGGAGTTAAATGACTTTGTATTAACTGAGAGCAAAGTGGAGAAGAAATTGTTGAAAATAAACAAAGAAAGGCACCTGGGGTGGATGGAATCTATCCAGTTATATATTTAAGGACACAGTGAGGGAAGTAAGAATACTCTTAGTTATAATTATGAGAGCATCCTTAGATTCACGAGTGTTCCCTATGGACTGGAGAAGTGCAAATGTGACCCCAATTCACAAAGGAGGAACAAAGGTTAACATAAGTAATTACAGACCTGTTAGTTTATCATCTGTTCCGAGTAAATTAATGGGGGCACTGGTTAAAGAAGCACTGCAGGATCATATAGACAACACTTTGGTTATAGTTCGGGCACAGCATGGGTTTGTTAAGGGGAAGGCTTGTCTGACCAATTTGATTGGATATCATGATGTAGTCACAAAGGAACTGGATGCAATGTATAATTTTGATGTCATATACTTGGATCTTAGGAAATACTTTGATATTGTTGCACATGGAAGACTACTGTATAAATTTGAGCAATATGGCATTAAGGGCAAAATGCTGCTGTGGATAAAGGGATGGTTGGGTGGGAGAAGACTGAGAGTGGTAATCAATGGACACTGCTGTTTGTGGACTAATGTTATTAGTGGAGTCCCCCAGGGTTCAGTGTTGGGTCCATTGTTGTTTTCTGTATTTATTAATGATATTGATGAAGGTATATTAGGCTTAATGTCTAAGTTTGCAGACAATACGAAGGTTCGCAGGGTTGTTAATGACACTAATGACATTACGCTGCTTCAACAGGATCTAGAAAAGTTGAGCAGATGGGCTGAGAGGTGGCAAATGAAGTTTAACCTTGGCTAATATAAAGTACTAGATATGGGAAGCAGTAACCACAGAGTAATATAATAACTGTGTGGTACTACACTCAGGGTGGTAGAGAATGAAAAGGAATTGGAGTTAATTTTGCAGGCAGATATGAAGTTTTCTGGGCAGTGCAGTCTGCAAGAGTAGCTCATGGTGTCTTGTCAATGATATACAGGAAATTTTCTAGCAAGTATAAGGAGGTGATTATTCCCTTGTATAAGGCAATGGTCAGACCACACTTTGAGTACTGTATACAGGTCTGGAGGTCTCATTTTAGCAAGGATGTAGAGCTGCGGAATGAGTACAGAGAAGGGCGACAAGATTAGTGAATGGAACAAACTGTTGCTCATATGAAGAAAGGCTTAACATTTGCTGATGGGATTCTTCCGCTTGCCCAGATTAATGGCCTGAGGGGATAATTCAAATTGAGGAAAGACAGTTGTAGAATAGACGTGTGGAAATTTGCCTTTAGCCAGCGTTTGGTTCTTTGTTGGAACAAACTTCCATCTGTCATTGTAGAAGTTGACAGCTTAAATAAAATCAAAGTAGAACTAGACAAATATTTGGAGCCAGTGGATGGGTGAAATGGGAAGGTTTTTTTTAAGTGATGCTGCATAAACTTGCTTTCGTGCATCATGTGCCTCTTCTAATGCTAATAGATGTGCAGAAATTTGCCTTTTGTCAGCGGATTGTTGATTTCTGGAACAAACTTCCATCTGCCGTTGCGGTAGTTGATAGCTTAAATAAATTCAAGGCAGACTAGACAAACATTTGGAATGAATGGATCAGTGAAATGGGAAGAGTTTTTTTTTTTTTTTGCTGATGCTGTATAAACTTGCTTTCTTGCATCATAAGCCTCTGCTAATGCTAATACTTACTTGAAGTATAATTGGAGAGGTAACTCATTGTGAAGGCATTCACAATATGAGATGTAATGAAATGATGCCATTATAATTAACTTTGGTTAACTTACTAGGTATAGATGTGATGCATTGCACTAACTTAAATGTCTATAATTTTTTTTCTTAGCCTGAGGCTCCTAGCCCTAAATTTTTATTGTTTTAAACTACTAAACACCATTTGGAATCTCTCATGTTGTGGATTTAATTACACAACTGGGTTGTTAGCTGTTATACCATTGGTACCAATCCACCCAACACTGAAGAGCCAAATAGCCCTGAAATGGCAGTCTTAGTGGTGGTATCCATCGAGAATAAGTCACAATAGTCTTCTCTATTACTTATTTTAAGTATAATTGGAGAGGTAGCTCATTGTGAAGGCATTCAAAATGTGACATGTAATAAAATAATGCCATTATAATTAACTTCGATTAACTCACTATGTATAGACAGATGCATTTTGCACTAACTATATATCTGTCAAAACAGCTAACCAACTTTATTAAAAATGATTTTCCCATTAGAAAATCATGCTGCATTTCCTTCAGAATACCATTTCTATTTAAATGATCCTGTAATGAGCCTTTTACCTCCATGATTTTCCCTACCACTGAATTCTCACTGCCCAGCCAGTAGTTGCCCACTTCACTCTTAGAGCCACCTTTATGTATTAGCAGTGTACAGTAAACCCCCGCTATTCGCGGGGGTTATGTTCCTGAGAAATGTCGCGAATACCGAAAACGCGAATACTGAGCTATGGCTCCCATAGTAATAAAGGGGTTCCATTCCAAAGTATGAAATATATAAGAAAAACTAGTCTAAAATTTTGTCTATGTATGTATTATATGTACATAGACAGTACATAGTGAAATGCAAGCATAATTCATCGAAATGAAAATAAGAAACAATTTAATATTAAATGTAATATTTATTATAAATTTCAAACAAATCTTTCACACCAGCGCCTTTGCTAGCTAAAAAATTTATTCCGCCAGAGAGCTATCACCAGTTTCGCTAAAGTGTTGATAAAGGAGTTTTGCTTTTTCACGAATGATGAATGAACTTAACGGAATTTTATTTTGAGTTCGGTCTTCTATCCACAGATTTAAAGCTTTTTCCATTTTTTCTAATTTAACATCACGAGTTACAGAGCAAATTTTTGAAGCAATTAGCGCGTTTTCACGGACACTACGGTGGATTTTTTTCTTCCGATTTCTTGATTGATCGTACCATTGACTCACTGATTTTATAATGTTTTGCCACTGAGGAGACACTTTCACCATTAGAAATTTTGTCTAATAACTCAATTTTATTCACTAATGTCATCACCTTCTTTGATCTTTTCACATTTTCCTTGTTATTCGTAGTCATATTTTTGTACGAGTTAGAAAGAACTTGTTCACAAGTTCTTTCTAACCCGTACGCAAAACGGTAGATTTATCACTTTTGTAAGCATATCAATTTATAAATTGATAAATTTGTTCAATTTATAAACATATAAATTAAAAGCAAATGACGAACCTCCCACGACAAGCGCATAACACTGAACAAGGATTAGCGAGAAACATCCACACTCGCGATTTTGCCACACCCTCTCCCCCCACCCACTGAGCGCTGTTTTGACTAGTAAAGATAATTTTAGCCACACCCATGTTTTTTTATGGCGGAAAATGTTCACGGCGCTTTAAAATTTACATTTTTTTAGGTTTCATTTTATATGAAATCAGCGACCGCGAATACAGATACCGCAAATAGCAGGGGTTTACTGTACTACTTTTTTAAATCCAAAGAGGCAAGTCCTGAGTCTAGTGATGACTTCATGATTAACCTCAACACACTCTCTTACCACCTCCCTCAAAATTAGTGGATAAATATTATCAACACCAGGAGCCTTTCTTGTTTTTAGGCTCAAATGTTTTTCTAATAAATTATCATCTGAAATTTCAATATTGCTAATTACAAACCTTCCAGTTTCACTCGCACAGTTTCTCCTCATGATGAAGGGCCTTTCTTCTGTAAAGATCAATGCAAAGTACTTCTTCAATTCATCTGCAATATTAGCAGTATAGTCCATAACTTTCTCACATCCATCTTTGCAAGGGTCTGATGTAATTTGCTTTTTGATTCTTAGTAGTCATATAGAAGAAAAATTCCTTGTCCTCATTCTTTGCTCTCTTATCCAGTGGTTTCTTATAATCTATCTGCCTATGCCACCCTAATCTTTTCTGCTGTATTGTAACAGATCAATTTCTAGCTGTTGTAGGATTCAACACTTTTTATTGCTCTCTAACTTTTCCATGCCATTTTTTCCTGCTTTATTAAACTGGCTAGTTCATTATTCATTCATCCTCTTATCTTCCTTGCATTTTATTTTCTTAATAGCATATATGCTTTTCCTAGACTGGGATAATTCTCAGAGAGCAGACCAGACAGGTCCATGGGTCGCACGTAGTGGAATGCCCATCAGATATGGTGGGTAACTGAGAATAACAAATAAGCAGTCCCAAACAATCAGCAGCTTTACTAGCAGGGTGTGGTGGGCTAACAGGTGGCACTGTGTCAAGGCAAGGTTAAGCCACCTAAACTTAAAGCTGGGGCAGGTGGGACTCATTAGTCAGGACGGCAATCCACTTAGGAGAATGAAAAGTTTGATTACAAACCTCTGTACTTGGTTCTTGGGCCCCTTGTACATTTATAATCCTAGTGTAAAGTCATAATGAGCTTTGAAACAAATTTGAACTTGCCATGCAATCTGACTGGCCGTCAGCACGTTTCAGTTCCCTGTGAGGCTGATCATATCAAATTGGCAACTTCAGGAAGCAAAGACAGTAAAAGATATGGAAAAGCTAAAAAGAAACAGGTAAAGCAAGAGAGAATTTTGTATCAACATGTCAGGGAAAGTACTAGAGAAAAGAATATTCTAGACCTCATCATCACCCATGAATCAGATGACATAACAGGGCTGACAGTAGAGGAACCAGTAGCAGGAAGTGATCACGGAGTTCTACGGTGGATGATGAAGAGAGAGGTAGCAGTAGTAAAAGGCAAAGGAATGGGGTATAATTTCAGAAAAGGAAATTACAATGCCTTAAGGTACTACATGGCCTCTATTAACTGGATAGATATTGCACAGAGAATGAATACAATTGAACTGTGGTATGCTTTTAAAACATTAATCACAGATGCCTTGAATGTGTATTTACCATTAAAAAAATACTCCACGAGGAGGGTTCCAAGTTGGATGAATAGTGAAGTTGCCACATTACGTGAGCAGAAAAAGGTGGCATGGAAAGGTTACAGAGCAATAAAAAGTACTGAAGCCTATAACAGCTAAAAGATGATCTGTAATAGAGCCACAGAAAAGGTTCGACAGGCAAAGGCAGTTTATGAGAAATCACTAGCAAACAGAGCAAAGAGAGGGGATAAGGAATTCTTCACATATATAAATGACAAGAAGAGCAGGACAAACCAGATCGGACCTTTAAGTAAGAGAAAGGGGATAGTATTAAATACACCAGCTGTCGTTGCAGATGAACTCAACAGTTATTTTGCATCGATATTTACAAATGAAAAACCTTTTGTGGCAATGGGAAATTGTGGAAGAGAAGTTGAAAAATATGTAATTAATGATATTGAAATTTCGCAAGATTATTTAATTAAAAAACTTTCGAGCCTACAGGCCAGTACGACTCCTGGAGTTGATGGAATATACCCAATAATCTTAAGGGAGTCGGCAAGTGAGTACACTGAACCACTGAGGCTAATTATGTGAGCATCACTAGACTCTGGGTAGATTCCGTTGGATTGGAAAAGTGTCAATGTATCTCCCATACATAAGGGTGGCTCTAAGAGTGAAGTGGAAAATTATCGACCTGTCAGTCTGACTTCAGTGGTAGGGAAAATCATGGAGGCAATGATCAAGGGTGGAATTCAGGATCATTTGGATCGAATTGAAATTCTCAAGGATACTCAGCATGGTTTTGTAAAGGGAATATCATGTTTAACAAATCTGGTTTGCTATTTTGAAAGGGTCACTCACAAGCTGGATTTAGGGAATAATTTCGACATTGTGTATGTAGATTTCAGCAAAGCTTTGCTCAGTCCCACATGAGCAGTTGCTTTATAAGCTGGAACAGGTTGGAATCACAGGGAAAATCCTTAGATGGATAGCAGGATGACTTCAGGGTAGGAGGCAGAGGGTTGTGATAAATGGCTATTCCTCAGATTGGGTTGATGTAAGAAGTGAGGTTCCCCAAGGATCAGTATTAGGACCACTGTTGTTTTTAATTTTCATAAACGACATCAATGAAGGGATAGAGGGCATGATGTCTAAATTTGCAGATGATGTTAAAATTGGTAGAATAGTTAATGATCACTGTCAAGCTGAGTTTCTTCAGAGAGACGTAGATAGACTTCAGGAATGGTCAGAAAAATGGCAGCTATGCTTTAATCCAACAAAGTGTAAGGTATTACACCTGGGAAACAGTAATCTCAAAATAACTTATTCACTTGGTGGAGTTCAACTAAACCCAGTACTGGAGGAAAGGAATTTGGGTGTTATGATACGGTCAGACATGAAATTCTCTGAGCATTGTAAACAGGTTGCAAGGAAGGCCCATGGTGTCCTATCGATGATTTATCGAACTTTTGCAAGTAGAGATAGGGACGTGATAATCCCATTATATAAGGCTTTTGTTAGACCACACTTGGAATACTGTGTTCAAGTATGGAGACCACACCTAAAGAAAGATATCGAGCTTCTTGAAAGGGTGCAAAGATGGGTAACTCGCCTGGTGAGATCGGCAAAAGGGCATCCTTATGAAGAAAGACTTCGAATATGTGGGTTGCAGAGTTTGGAAACTAGACACCTTAGAGGAGATTTGATTGAGGTGTTTAAGGCTCTGAGAGGAATCAGTAAAATGAATGAGGACGAAATTTTCAAGATTATAAATAATGCTAGAACTAAGGGACATAAATTTAAGTTAAGGGGGGAAATGTTTAGATTGGACTGCAGGAAGTTTTATTTTAGCCAGCGAGTTACAAATTACTGGAATAAGTTGCCTACATGGGTGGTAGAGGCTGACAGTTTGGGGAAATTCAGTCATCTGGATAGTACTTTCAGGTGAGGGAAGTGCATAGAATGATAGGTTTAATTTCCTTTTCTTTTATTAATTATTATTATTTACTAAATATAAAAATAGCGAAATGCTTAAAGTGCAGTACTCACCTTGAATATAATCTGAAATAGTTTCATGGTACTATAAGAATTCTATAACTTTATACTTGTTATTATTATTTTATTTTTTTTTTTATCATGTTTTTATTTGTTTTTTTTTTTTTTTTTTTTTTTGCTGGTGCAGCATAAGCCATAGGCTTTCTTGCACCATGCAGCCATTACTAATACTAATACTAGAGGAGGACAGAAGATGGGCACGTGGAACATTCAAGGTATAAATACAATAGGCAAAATTAGCTAATGTATGTTAAGAAATGAAGAGAATGGATATAAAACTAATGGGAAGATCAGAAAACCTTTGGGAAGATAACAAAGATTTTATCACCACAATTCGGGAAGGAGAAACTTTCACACTCATTATAAAAAGGCTATCTGGAGGATCTTAGAAAGAATAATTGTAATGAGTGTATTGGAAGGCAAGAGAGAGAGAGAGAGAAATCTACTCAAAATCCAGATATACACACCAACTTCAGACTGTACTGAAGAAGAAATAACAAATTCTACCAACAATTAGAGGAAGTCGAGATGAAAAAAAAATTTAAAGACATTGTGATTGTAATGGGTGACTGGAATGCAAAAGTAGGATAGGGTAGAGATGGAAACATGGTAGACTCATGGGGGGGCTGGGGAAAAAATGGGAATGAGATGATTATGGTAGAATTTTTCAACAGATATGATTTATGGATTGGTAACCTGGTTTGAGCAAAAAAGTAATAGCAGACATTCTGGTATTTCACTTGATTGAATTACAAGGAAACCAAATTGAATACATTATAATAAACTTTACAGTTCTTAGAATTTTTATACATCTTATACATAAGATGTATAAAAATACTAAGAACTGTAAAGCTATGCTGAAGAGACTGCAGCTGACCACAAACCAGCAGTCTTTACAATAAAGATAAAGCTAAAAAAGATAAAAAAAAACAAGAGTAACAATAACAAAAATTGGAATTTAGAACAATTTCAAAACAGGAACAAAATAGATGCATTTAGTGATAAACTAAATGCATCATTTAGTGATAAACTAAATGCATCATTTAGTGATAAACTAAATGCATCTAAATAAAAAATAAAAGCTAGCAACTAAACACAGCACACTGAATGAGAGATGGAACAGGTTTAAGGAATTATTTAGCAAACAGCTGAGGAGGAAATAAGATACCAAAAGGAAAAAAAAGATGTAGACAGGAAAAGCAAAAATGGCATGAACATAAGGAAATTGAGGACCTGGATAAAAGACGCAATACTAACAGGATCATAAAAGAAATTGGGCAGAAGGAAAGAAAAGTCCCAAGAGGAGTTAAAGATAAGAATGGTAACATGTTATATCTCATATAAAAGACATCATGGAAAGTTGGAAAGAATATGGAGAAAAGCTGTATGAAGGGTCATATACAGAAGGAATGGAAAGATTGGTGAGGGGAACAAAGGGGTGCTCTTATCAAGAATGGCTTAAGTTCTGCAAATTGCAGTGCCTGGAGAGTAGGCATCTGCTAGGTGATCTGATTGAGGTGTATAAAGCCTTGAATGGGTTGAGCAAGCTGAATGCTGATGGGATTCTTCCTCTTGGTCGGATTAAGAACCTGAGGAGGAACAGATTCAAACTGAGGAAAGACAGTTGTACAATGGATTGGATGTATGGAAGTTTGCCTATAGCCAGCAGGTGATTGATTGGTGAAACAGACTTCCATCTTTTGTTGT
Organism: Mastigoproctus giganteus; assembly: GCF_048544385.1. Lineage (NCBI taxonomy): Eukaryota > Metazoa > Arthropoda > Arachnida > Uropygi > Thelyphonidae > Mastigoproctus > Mastigoproctus giganteus. The sequence goes on along the minus strand of NC_143577.1, from coordinate 22,450,629 downwards.
GGAGGTTGATAGCCTAAATAAATTTAAGGCTGAGCTGGACAAGCATTTGGAACAAATGGATGGGTGAAAATGGGAGGTTTTTTTTTTTTTGTCTGATGCTGCATAAGCTTGCTTTCTTGCATTGTATGCCTCTACTAATGTGAATGCTAACACAGTCCTACCCTTATTTTTGCTTTCCCAGTGCTTATTTTACACCAAACTGACTCAACATTGCACTGACCAACCATGACAACTGGATGCACTTCCTTAGATTTTATGTGTTTCCTAACTAACAGCGTAACTTTCCTCCCTTCCTACCCTGTCTGTCCTTTCTGTACACATTGTATTCCCCAAATTCAAATTCTGTATTCCTTATATCTGTGTGACGACGTCTCTGATGTCCCAACAACATTTGCTTTTGATGTCTTGACCAGCACTTCAAATTCATGCATTTATTTACTATATTCCTAGCATTGTTGTACATGCAAGTATACATGCACCTGTTCTTACTCTTAGTTACCCTAATACAGCCCATGTATTTACTTGTATAATTCAAACATCACAAAATAAGACATAAAAGGAAAAATTAAACCACAAGCATATCCAGTGCTGAAATTGGAAAAATATTAACACCAGTATGCTCATATTTGTCAACCAAAATGAGAATAAATCATCAACAGCTAATCCAACACATGTAATTCTTATGATTCACTTCATGGTAGTTCTGATATTCATTCTGATAATTAAATTAAGTATGAATGTGATCGGAGATGTAATCAGAAAGAACTATCGTATCAATTATCTTAGTAAGGATAGACAACATTGAAAGAGTGGTGGGTGGGTTGGGGGGGGGGGCATGCTTCTTATCAAATGCAGCTTGGTCATGATTAAAGCCTTTTCAGATTCAGAACTTATGCTTGACAGCAGAGAATCTGGTTGATGGGAGATAGTTGGATGCAAAGATAAAATGAGAATGAGGGCTATGCTACCAAACAGATCGTAAAGAGTGTGAGAAAAACTTCTGCATGCAAATGAAACATGCATTTCATTTGCATGCAGATGATTCAATTTGCCTGTGATTGAGTGGAGTAAGCGAAGGGAAAATCATTGTGGAAGATGAAATTTTTAACTAAACTAGGTGATTACACTGGTCAACACAATTTTTTTTTTTTGAGACCTCCAGTGCAAAGTTGTAGATTCTAAACGAAACTGCTCTGCACATTCCAAAAATACTAAAATGATGTCTTTATCATGTCTCTCTTGAGAGATATACAAAATTTTAGTAAATTAAATGAACAAACAATTTAAATAAAATATCACATGATAATACATAATATTAACAGAGGAGCAGAATATTTCCTTATGCTACCAAGGCAGTTTTTTAGGTTGGATGGAACTGCTAGCTTGTGATGATATGCAGGATAATAGATTAATAGCAGCTGCAAGTAGAGTTGTAAGTGATTGGTGCGCTGCTTCTAATGTAACACACAGAAAGAAAAGTGTTAGGATAACAAGGCTACTGATGGGGGTTCTCATAGAACAAACAAATAGATGGGCTAAATCAGGGTTATTAACAGGAAAAACAGTTGCTTGTATAATTGCATGTATGCTAATGCTAGAAGCATAGTAAATAAAATTGATGAATTTGAAATACTGGTTAAGTCATCAAAAGCAGATATTGTAGGTATACTGGAGAATGGTGTCACTAAGACAGAATTTTAAAATGGGGAGAGTACACCATGTAAAGGAAGAACTGAATAGGAGGGCAGGGGAGCAATTAAGATCTTGATTAAGAAGTGCATAAAATCTAAAGCTGTGGATCGAACTGATATGGGTGGCCAGTGCAATGTTGAGTCAGTTTGGTGTGACATAAGCACTTTGAAAGAAAAATGAGAGTAGGAGTGTGTTATAGGCCTAATGATTGTGATGAGTAAAACAAACAACTGTACAGAAAAATTGAGTGGGACAGTAAATCAAAATGTCTTTTAATGAAGAATTTTAACATTTCAAATACTGACTGGAACTTGTGGGTCGGCCGTTTATGGATTTGAGCAAGTGTTTTCTGCACAACTGTTTTCTACACCAGCATGTCAAAGAAGCAACAAGAGAAAGAAAAATACTCTTGATCTGATTTTCAGCTGTGACTCTTTATGCATTATGAATCTACAGAAAAAAGGTCCACAATGTGGCAGTGATCACAGTGTACTGGTGTGGTTTTAACTTAAAGATATAACTACTGCCAAGGGTAGAGGAAACAGCTTTTGTTTTTGTAAAGATGACTACTGACAGTTTTTAAAATCTGTTTAGTATGACCTATTGATGTTATTACCAATAGCAGTTTTAAACTGGACACATTCAGAGAAGTAATCGCGGAAGCTAATAGACTTTTCATACCAACTAGGAGATACTTAAATGTATGTCAGATAAACGGATGATAATAGTGACAGAGAAGAAAAATGCATGGGAGCCTATATATTATCAGGAAAAAATTAAATCTACAGTAGATATAAACTGGTCTCCAATCAAGTCACAAAGTGGGTTAGGCAAGCTAAGGTAGATTATGAGAAGTCTCTGAGCATAGAATGAAAAGTAAGTAGCAAAGACTTCTTTATTTATATTAACACTAAAGGAAAAGGATGAATCACATTGGTCTGCTAGATATGAAGATTTATCTGTTGGTGATCCTGGTCTGGTTGCTGACAAACTGAATAGATATTTTACAACTATGTTCACACATAAGAATTTTTTAGGGATGGGGATGCTGAAAGTGTATTAAATTTCAAGGAACTAAATGATTCTGTGATAACTGAGAAGAAATTGGAAGAGAAATTGTTGAAACCAAATGTAAAAAAGGCATCTGGATGGAACGGAGCCGGCCAATTATATTGAGAGAGGCAGCAAACCATTAGCCATAATTATAAGAGCATCTCTGGATTCACGGGCAGCTCTTGTTGAATGTATCTCCAAGTGACGAAATAGGATCAAAGGATAAAGTCAGTAATTAGAGACATGTAAGCTTGACTTCTGTTCCAGGTAAAATGATAGAGTCACTAGTTAAAAGAGTAATGCAGGACCATATAGACAGGAGTGCGGTTATATTGAAGTCACAGCATGGATTTGTTAAGGGGTGATCTAGTCTGACCACTCTGAGTGGATTTTATTAGGGAGTAACACAGGAAGTAGATCAAAATATAATTCTGACATACCATACTTAGATTTCAGAAAAGCATTTGATATCATAAAAGACTGCTGTACAAATTGGAATAGTGTGGCGTTATGGAAAATTAGGGGCAAGTTACTGCTATGGATAAAGGGATAGTCAGGCAGAAGAAGATAGAAAAGAGGGTTATCAATGTGCACTGCTCTTCTAGGACTAATGTTATGATTGGAGTCCCCCAGGGTTCGGTTTTGCATCTGTTAAATTTGGGAACATTTTCCTTAGGTAGTAGAATCCACTTTCTCCTTTAATCAGAGTCTTAACAAAATTTTTCATTAGTCCAAGAAGGTGGAAGAAGAACCTTTTCTGGTTTAACCAGTGTGATATATTTAACATTTCTTCTCCTTGGTAAAAATTCCTCTGATACCCACTGTTGCAAAAAATAAAGTTTTTCTATTGAACAACTGTTCCACAAACAAGAAATCAACATTAATTTGTGACCTCCCTGTAGAATAGCAAATAATCCAATTACAGATCGACCATCACTAATCCGGCCCCCGCTAATTTAGACATAATTTCCGTGAACGTAATTTCAAATTTCCTGGGTTGGCGCATGGACCTACCGCTACTGTTTTGGTGACATTGGTTGCAGCATCAGCTGTTGGCGCGAAATCGTAAACACTGGAAAGCTATTTTAAATAAATGCAGAAAAACTTGTATTTCTGCATTTATTATTATTATAACCTGCTCACATTTAGCCCCATCCATGGTTCCAATTCATAAAGGAAGTGCCTCTCGTGGTGTAAAGCACAAGCACCATACATTGTCCATAACAGATAAGTTGAACTTCTGAAAAACCAAAAAAAACTCGACAGCGGTGTGTCCTGTGAGAAGTTTAACTCTGCTTAATTGTAAATTCCAGCAATTTCTCTCAGGTCCTCTTATTTTAGTAATTTTTTTTAGCCATTCCTTTTAAATTTTTTTCCCAATACACTTGTACAAACTTGCGGAAAAACACAACACAAAATCTCAATACTGACAAACTAATTGGGATTGCAACGTTTGAGAGTTTATTTTATCACAATTAGTTTTATTGCAGCACTCACCGCGCGTGCAATAAACTAATCACAAACAACCTTCATATGTATGCCGTAATAGCATCACACGTATGTGGCTGACATGGCTTCTCAAGATATAAAGTAACCTACTGGTCCACGTTGGCCACATATATGCGACATAAGAAAAGGCTCTTTTTTTATATTTTAAGTGAAAAAACGACAACACTGACATTACAATATTTATTTTAGAATTTCTAATCAAATTATTTGCAAAATATTTTTTGGGCCCTGGGCAATTTTTTTCTTAAACTGCCTTGGCAGTCAATGTGTTAAAGGTAGGAGGTGGTTAGCTGTTGGGTAAGCTGTATGTGCAAAAATAACCACCAGTGATCCGGGAAACTCACTAGTCCGCACCCCACAGGTCCCAACGCTGCTGGATTAGTGATGGTCGACCTGTATTTTAAGATCAACAAACACATTCCAAACAAAGTCATGGTACTCTATTGCACTCAGGATCTTGGACATACTTTCATGTAATTCTTTAAAGCAAACAGCATGAAGTAAAAGAACTGATGGGAATGGATTTCCACTATGCTGCAAAACTGCATTTAAACTTAATTTTGAGGCAGTAAAAAATATATGCCATTCATTAGGATTATATTTAATGCCCACTTTGTTCACAAGGCCACCATTATCTTTAAAGAAACATATACCATCTTCTAACGTGAAATATTTTCAAAACCCCCAAGAATGCGCTGGTCCCAAAGGAACTAGTAGTTGTTGGTGACTCTATTGTCAGGGAAACGGGGAACATGCTTTGTAAAAAGGATAGATGGAACAGGACCAGGGTATGTCTGCCAGGGGCAAAGGTTGATGACGTTGTAGAGCAGATATCATCTTTTAAGGGCACAAAAGGTGATATAGTTGTACACGTTGGCACTAACGATATCAAGAGTAGGAGACCGGCAGAATTGCTTAACAAGTACAGGTCACTGTTGAAAAAAAGCCGTGAAATAGGGTTGAATTTGAAAGTGTCTGCAATTCTGCCCAGGCACGATAGGAGGGAGTATATGATGAGAGCCTTGTCGATCAATTCGGCCCTGGAAAGATTGTGCAAGGCTCAAGGGGTAGAATTTTTTTCAGCCTGGACTGTACTTGTTAACAGGAGAGATTGCTTCTACAGGGATGGGATACACTTAAATAGAAAGGGTGCAAGAATATTTGCTGATGCTATCGAGGCAGTGTTAGGTGGGTTGGAAAACTGCTAGCTTGGGGGGAGACAAAGACCAATAGATTAACAGTAGCCACTGGCAGAGGTGAAAGAGATTCTTGCACTGCTTCTATTGGAATGAGCAGAAGCCTAAAAAACAAGATGCAGGATATTTCAGAGACTGCCGGGAGTCATTGCGGTACAAGTAAACACATGGGTTGTGTTAGGGTAGCTAAGAATAGAAATAGGTGCATGCATACTTGCGTGTACACCAATGCTAGGAGTTTAGTAAATAAATTTGATGAATTTGAGGTATTGCTCAAAACATCAAAGGCAGATATTGTTGGAATATCAGAGATGTGGTGTCACACAGAAATAAGAAATGCAGAACTGGAATTTGGGGAGTACAAAGTCTACAGAAAGGATAGACAGGATAGGAAGGGAGGAGGGGTTATGCTATTAATTAAGAAATACATAAAATCCAAGGAAGTGAAGCCAGTCGACATCGCTGGACAGTGCAGTGTCGAGTCAGTTTGGTGTGACATAAGCATTGGGAGATCAAAATTGAGAGTAGGAGTGTGCTATAGGCCTAATGACTCTGATGAGTATAATAAGAAACTGTACAGGGAAATAGAGTGGGCCAGTATATCAGAGAGTCTTATAATGGGAGATTTTCATTTTCCAGATATTGACTGGAATTTGTGGGTTGGTCACTCACACACTAGCAAGGCTTTTGTGGATTTATTGGATGATTGTTTTCTACATCAGCATGTTCGGGAGGCGACTAATGGGAGGAATACTCTTGATTTGATTATCAGCAGTGATTCTTCATGCATTAAGAATCTGCAGATAAATGAACCACTAGGTGGCAGTGATCACAGTGTGCTGAAGTGGGATTTACTCAAAGAGGTAACTACCATTAGGGGCAAAGGGAAGGGTTATTGCTTTCGTAAAGGCGACTATGATGGACTGAGACAGTATTTAAATTCTATACAGTGGGACCAACTGATGATGTTACAAACAGGAAATGCAAAATGGGCAGCATTCAAAGAATTAATCTTGGAAGCTACTAGGCTTTACATACCAACTAAGAAATACTGTTCAAGGTTTAGGCCTAAATGGATGTCAGATGAACTGATGAGGCATATGGCAGAGAAGAAACATGCATGGGATACATACAAATTAACACATGACACAGAAGCCTATGATAGATACAAGTTGATCTGTAACCAAGTTACAAAGGAGGTTAGGCAGGCGAAGGCAGATTACGAGATATCTTTGGCAAGGGATGCAAGGAAAAACAGCAAAGAGTTCTTTACTTATGTAAACTCTAGAAGGAAGGGAATGAATCAGATTGGTCCACTTGATATCGATGGATCAACTATTGATGATCCTGCTCAGGTAGCTAACAAACTAAATGAATATTTTGCATCCACATTCACACACGAGGAGTTATTTAGCGAGGGGAAAGCCAGAGGTGTATTCAACTCTAGCAGTAAGCTAGAGAATCTTGTAATAACTGAGAGTAAAGTGGAGGAGAAATTGTTGAAGATAAACACAAGGAAGGCACCCGGGGTGGATGGGATCTATCCAGTTATATTAAAGGAGGCAGCAAAGGAAGTAAGCAAACCCTTAGCCATAATTATGAGAGCTTCCTTGGACTCAGGGGAGGTACCCACAGACTGGAGATGCGCAAATGTGACCCCAATTCACAAAGAAGGATCAAAGGCTAACATAAGTAATTATAGACCTCTGAGTTTAACTTCTGTTCCAGGAAAATTAATGGAGGCACTAGTTAAAGAAGCACTGCAGGATCATTTAGACAAGACTTCAGTTATAGCTCGGACACAGCATGGTTTTGTTAAGGGGAAGTCTTGCCTGACCAATTTGATTGGATACTATGATGCAGTCACAAAGGAACTGGATGCAGGGAATAACTTTGATATTATATACTTGGATCTTAGAAAGGCTTTTGATACTGTTGCACATGGAAGACTGCTGCACAAATTGGAGCAGTGTGACACTGGAGGCAAATTGCTGCTGTGGATAAAGGGGTGGCTGAGGGGGAAAAGACAGAGAGTGGTAATCAATGGACACTGCTCGTCGTGGACTAATGTTATTAGTGGAGTCCCTCAGGGCTCAGTGTTGGGTCCATTATTGTTTTCTGTATTTATAAATGATATTGATGATGGTATATCAAGCTCAATGTCGAAGTTTGCAGATGATACAAAGGTAGGCAGGGTTGTCAAGGACACTACTGACACTATGCTGCTGCAACAGGATCTGGAAAGGTTGAGCAGATGGGCCGAGAGGTGGCAAATGAAGTTTAACATTGACAAATGTAAAGTACTACACATGGGAAACAGCAACCCCAGAGCAACGTATCAACTCTGTGGTACTACACTGACAGTGGTAGAGAATGAAAGGGACCTGGGGGGGGCGGTTGTGCAGGCAGATATGAAGTTCTCTGAGCAGTGCAGACAGGCGCAAAGAGTAGCCCATGGTGTATTGTCAATGATATATAGGAATTTTTCTAGCAGGGATAAGGAGGTGATTATTCTCTTATATAAGGGCAATGGTCAGGCCACACCTAGAGTACTGTATACAGGTCTGGAGGCCTCATTTCAAGAAGGATGTAGAGCTGCTGGAACGAGTGCAGAGAAGGGCAACACGATTAGTGAATGGAACAAAGGGGTGCTCTTACGAAGAAAGGCTTAAGTTTTGCAAATTACAGTGTCTGGAAACTAGGCACCAGCGAGGTGATCTGATAGAGGTGTACAAAGTCTTGAATGGTTTGAGCATGCTCAATGCTGATGGGATTCTTCCTCTCGCTCAGAATAATCACCTGAGAGGGCATAAATTCAAATTGAGGAAAGACAGATGTAGGATAGACATGCGGAAATTTGCCTTTAGCCAGCAAGTTGTTGGAACAGACTTCCATCTTTTGTCGTTGAAGTTGATAGCCTAAATAAGTTTAAGGCTCAGCTGGACAGGTATTTTTAACGAACAGAGGGGTGAAGTGGAAGTGTTTTTTTTTTTTTTTTTTTTTTGGCTGATGCTGCATAAGCTTGCTTTCTTGCATCAAATGCCTCTACTAATGCTAATGCTAATGCTAAAAACACTGTGATTTCTGCTTCAAGTAACTTCCACTATTATAATCTAGAACCAAAGAGTTCTTGTTCTTTAGATAAATTTAAACCACAAATTCACTCAAATCTTCTTGCTTAATTAAGTGATGCAGTTAGCTTTCTGGTTGGTAGCCCAAAAGTGGATGGTCCAGCAAAAAGAAGAATCCTTGCTTAGATTCTGGGTGATATGGCACCAGCAAGTCTTCATTATGTGAAACAGGCCTTACCACAAATGATATGTTACTTTTTTTCTTTTTTTTTTTTTCTGTATTTAGGCAGTGCCAGCCAGCCTTAATCTGAATAAAAAAGTCTTCGTAGAAAGAGGAGTCTTCATAAAGATGCATCTTCTCAGAGTGTATGAGCACCATGAACTCTGCAGATGAAAGCTTGCAGCACAAGGAGCTGCTGACAGTATTATTATTATAAACCAGTAGGAGAAGCTACCCGTGATAATTATACCCATGCTGACAGCCCCATAAACTGCAAAGAGGATGCCAAGTGGATGATAAGGATAAGAAAGCAAAAGTGGAAGTGAAACCAACCCAATTCAGAAACAAAATACCACATCCTTATCCACTCCTACCAAAACAAAATGAATTCTTCTGTTCCATCCATAGCCCTTCATTTGAGAACTATGAATTGTGTAAACTAGTTTTTTAGTAACAGAAATGGCAAATGATGCAAAAAAGCAAGCTTATATAGCATCAACCAAAAAAAAAAACCACAGTTCCCAATCTGTACCATTCAAGAAGTTGTCTAGTTCTCCCTTGCATTTAATCCACCTACTGACTTCCACAACAGATGGAAGACTGTTCCAACAATCAACCACCAGCTGGCTGAAAGCAAACTTCTGCACATCTATCCTGTAACTATTATTCCTCAACTTGAATTTATGCTCCCTAGTGTGTAATCTCAGCAAGTAATAGTAGTAGTAGAAGTAGTAGTAGTGGCATGTGATGCAAGAAAGCAAATGTATGAGCTTATGCAGCATCAGTCAAAAAAAAAAAAATCACACTATTCCCTCCAAATGCCTGTCCAGTTCCTCCTTAAATTTATTCAACCTATCAACTTCCACAACGTCAGATGGAAGTTTGTTCCAGCAATTAACAACCCGCTGGCTAGAGGGTTGTCTGTCTTTTCTTAATTTGAATTTATGGCCCCTTAGGTTCGTAATCTGAACAAGTGGAAGGATCCCATCAGAATTCAGCATGCTCAACCCATTCAAGGCCTTATATACCTCAATCAGATCACCACACAGGTGCCTAGTCTCCAGCCACTGCAATTTGCAGAACTTAAGCCTCTCTTGGTAAGAGGATCCCTTCATTCCCCTCACCAATCTTGTTGCCCTTCTCTGTACACGCTCAAGTAAATCTACATCCTTCCTAAAATGAGGCCTCCAGACCTGTACGCAGTACTCAAGGCGTGGCCTGACCATTGCTTTATACAGAGGGATAATCACCTCCTTTTCGCTGCTAGCAAAATTCCTATATATCATTGACAAAACCCCATGACCTGCCCTGGCAGCCTGTCTGCATTCCTCAGAAAACTTCATATCTGCCTGCACAATTACTCCCAGGTCTTTTTCATTTTCTACCACCTTAAGTGTAGTACCACACAGTTGGTAAGGGGAAGAATATCATTAACGTTTAGCTTACTTAATCCATTCAAGGCTTTAAACACCTCAATCAGATTTCCCAGTAACCATAACACTACAGAGATCTTTCATACCTGTATTTGCAGCTGAAGTCCAAAGCACTCCAATATCTTTACAACAGGATCCAGAAAAGCCTGATCCACTGCAGTGCATATTCCATCAAAAAGGATCCCCAATTTTCCTGATTGGTAGACAACTCTTGCCAGAAGAGATAAGGATTCGCACATAACTCCATTATCTGGATTTCACAATATGAACTCATGACTCTATTAACGTAAAGCAGAGCAAGTCAAGTGCAGAGAATTCTAGTTAGGCCAGCTCATACACCACACCACACCATACTGCACTACCAATCCAAGGTTTCCAGACCATCCTTCTCCTATCAAATACATTATTTGTGAAGTCCTGGAAACCTGAGAAGTTCTCTTACATTTCCAATGGAACTATTGAACAGTCTTCTACCATAACACTGAGATTACTCACCCCCAGATACCAGGTTCAACTCTTAGATAGTTATACTCCTTGCAGTTGTAATTAATGTTCCCACAATTCCATTTCACCACAATGACAACTTTTCTGGTCATCCCTGAATTTTTTTTTCCATGCAGAAATATCAATCATCAATGTGATTGCATGGTTCTCACCACACTATAGAAACAACAAAAGACACTTTTAATTTTTTCCAATTAGCCGCATCCTCGGATTTGTGATACAGGTAACACAGCACATATGTGGAGCCAAAGTTTTATTCTAATACCAATCTTGCAACCAATGTACCAGAGAATACACATATTAAGTAATAATGTAGATTTTCTCCCTCTGAGCTTTTGTTGTACACCATACACACATGAATCAGAAACTGTCAAGATGATTCAAATACTTCCTTTGTTTCTGCTTAAACATTTTAATAATGTAATTATATGCGAAACAGAGGCAACAAACAATATGCAATAAAAAAAAAAAAAAAAAAGGAAAACTGCAGGATAGAAGCCTTATCAGCGATTCATGCTGAGAGAAATGGACCATAATCTGCCACAATTGTCGGGTTGGTAGATTGACCGTATTTAGCAGTCAGGGGCTTGGACCCCGGGCTACTCAAACAGCATGTGCTACTGCACTCCTGTTCCTGACCACTTGGCTATGGTATGCAGAAAATACATGTACTCACACACAATTGTCTTTCTGTTACTGAGAGAGGTGGGAGGCAGGCAGACAAGGATGAATGTGTTAACCTTCCCCAACATTACTGCTATCTATGAGCACATCTGAAAATTATTATTTGCAGGTAATACAACAGATCACTGTCATATCTACTTTCCAAAATTCTAGCAATGACATATGTATTGTGGATAAACACAAAACCCTTATATGTAGAAACTGTGACCTGATTGTGACAAGAATTATTTGGAAATCTACATAAAAATTGACTGCAAACAAGTGACGATAAAAAGCACGTTGGCTAGTGTTGTTATTTGCATCAGCATTACTGAGTAAATATCAGAGGTAAGAATATTCTAGACCTGATCATTACCTGCAAACCAGATGACATCATAAGGCTCACAGTATAGGAACCTCCTAACAGGAAACAATCATGTAGTCCATAGTTGGAAGATGGAGAAAGAGGTTTCAAACTTAAACTGCCATGTCCCATTTCTTGATATTAAACCTTATGACCAAGAAATAAGACTATGGCAGTTTAAGTTGCTACATGTGTGTTCTGTCAACTGGCAGAGAGCAGAAAGAGAGGGTGAATACATTAGAATTATGGAATATCTTTAAAGCAATGATTACAGATGCAGAGCTGGTCAGTCCAATAAAGCAGAATAAAATGACATGGGACAGTGAGCAATAAAAAGTATGAAGCCTATGACAACTACAAATTGATCTGTAATAATATCACAGAAAAGTAAGATTGGCAAAGGCTGAGTATGAGAAATCGCCGTCTATGAAGGCAAACAGCAGAAAGATGAGGACATGGAGTTTTTGTGTATGTGAATATAAATACAAAATTTGTATGAAGAAAAAAATGAATCAGATCAGGCCATTGCATAATGAGCGTTGGAACATCCAGTAACCCAGCTGTGTTGCTGATGAAATGAACAGATTTTTCTCATTGATCTTTATAGATGAAAAACTCTTCATATTGAGGAGAGACTGTGCAGGTGAGGCTGAGCAATATGAAATTACAGATAACTGTTTATTAGAAAAACATTAGAGCTTAAAGGCAAGTAAGGCAGTAGTTGATGGCATATACTCAGTAATTCTGAAGAGGGCAGCATGAGAGGGTTAAGGTGGTTGTTGTTGTTTAACGGTTTTAAGACACATGGGTATCAAAGGCCAAGGTGTGTCTTTCTAGGTTTGTAATATAAATCATATTTTGTTATATTCGTTTATCAAAGCAAATTTGTCAAATAAAATTAAACAGTTCACCTAGATTTGCATAGTTAGCTAATATCTATAGAAGGATAAGTGCATTCTGATTACATAAACTCTGGAAGCAAAGGAATCTGGAATTTCTGAACCGAGAATGTGTTTTACTGAAAGCTAAACTTGGCATTGAACACAGAGAAAGGGGGTTTTCATTAGCTAATAGATGATAATTAGACTATGTATATAAAGTGCTTAGCATCATAATACACAGCCATTTCTGAATAAACAGAAAATTTTTAAGGTGGCATCGTTTTAGGTTATATCTCATATTGTGAATACCTTCACAACGAGTTGCCATGATATTGCACTACTTCGAATAAGTAACGCTTCACCTAAGGAGAAGACTAGTGTTACTTATTCTCAGATAGGTACCACCACCCAGACAGCACTGTTTCAGGGCTATTTGGCCCTTCGTCAGTGAGTGGGTAGGTACCCAAGTGATGCAATGATGGCAAAAACAGTTATGAAGTATAACTCCACAATATGAGAGATGCCTGATGGTGTATGATGTATTTAGACTAAGGCGCATTTAGGGCTAGAGCCTCAAGCTGCGAACAAATTTAGACTATGTATATAAAGTGCTTAGCATCATAATACACAGCCATTTCTGAATAAACAGAAAATTTTTAAGGTGGCATCGTTTTAGGTTATATCTCATATTGTGAATACCTTCACAACGAGTTGCCATGATATTGCACTACTTCGAATAAGTAACGCTTCACCTAAGGAGAAGACTCTCTCTCATATTGTGGAGTTATACTTCATAACTGTTTTTGCCATCATTGCATCACTTGGGTACCTACCCACTCACTGACGAAGGGCCAAATAGCCCTGAAACAGTGCTGTCTGGGTGGTGGTACCTATCTGAGAATAAGTAACACTAGTCTTCTCCTTAGGTGAAGCGTTACTTATTCGAAGTAGTGCAATATCATGGCAACTCGTTGTGAAGGTATTCACAATATGAGATATAACCTAAAACGATGCCACCTTAAAAATTTTCTGTTTATTCAGAAATGGCTGTGTATTATGATGCTAAGCACTTTATATACATAGTCTAAATTTGTTCGCAGCTTGAGGCTCTAGCCCTAAATGCGCCTTAGATGATAATTATTATTTCATTAGCTAATAGATGATAACGTTTTGAGGACGAGAGTTTCCTGTGCGGACGTGCCTTTCTGCCGCTACTGGAACAGAGAAGTTTTTTCTGATTTATTTTCTGCTTTATTAGTTTAAATTGACATATTAACTTATTTCTAGAGTAGCTTTATATTCCTATTTACGGTACTTAAAGTTAAACTAACTTAGATAGAGATTTGTAGGTATTACTTAGTATCGGAAAGGGTATCAAATACACGTGTTTACCGTTCATAAACAGCCGCCATTGTTACGTGAAAATTAATCAGTAAATCTATTAATCTTGTCGAACTTCACTGGCAATTAAATTGTACTTTAACTATACATATAACCACTTAGGTTACGGAACATAAATAATTAGTAAAAATAAATAATTAAAACATAACTTGATACGGAAGTTATATAAAGGGACTTCGTAGATAACACTCGTTACTGAAACGCGATACAGCATATCCGGAATTCGATAGCATTAGCTTTGTATAGTATAGTGCATAATATAATATTGTCAATTAATCAGTAGATCTATTAATCTTGTTAAACTTCATTGTCAATTAAATTGTTCTTTTAACTATATACATATAACGACTTAGAGTACAAACGTAACAAATAATTAATACATACTTGATACGGAAGTTATATAAAGGGAACTCGTAGATAACACTCGATACTGAAAAATAAATATAGCGTTATAACTGTGTTAAGATACAAGTTTAAGGTTTTAATTTTGTGCTGAAATTGTAATTTTACTGACATTTAAATCGAAATCATGACTCTGACCAGAGCAGCAAAGCAAAAGGCTCAAGCTAATGGGAGTGCTGTGACTCAGGGGAGAACTGAGGGGGCAGTTGCCCTCTGAATCACAGCCTTTTAAGATGCACTGTTTGCTTGATGTTTGCGGAGCAATCGGGTACAGGACATGATACTGCCATGGAGGATGTCTTTGTGTGTGCACGATGCAAGGAGTGCAAGGAAATTAGGCGACAACTCGGCGTTGTTATGGGCCTATATGAGACCTTGAAGGACAGGGTGGATGCCCTCGAAGGAAATAAATTGAGGGGCCCATCAAGCTCTCAGCTGCCCACATCAACGCCAGAGCTTGCACTTGGTCATCTTGCCACACAGAGGCAGCCCCCAAGGCAGAATGCGCTGGTCCCACAGGAACTAGTAGTTGTTGGTGACTCTATTGTCAGGGAAACGGGGAACATGCTTTGTAAAAAGGATAGGTGGAACAGGACCAGGGTATGTCTGCCAGGGGCAAGGGTTGATGACGTTGTAGAGCAGATATCATCTTTTAAGGGCACAAAAGGTGATATAGTTGTACACGTTGGCACTAATGACATTAAGAGTAGGAGACCAGCGGAATTACTTAACAAGTACAGGTCACTGTTGAAAAAAAGCCGTAAAGTAGGGTTAAATTTGAAAGTGTCTGCAATTCTGCCCAGACACGATAGGAGGGAGTATATGATGAGAGCCTTGTCGATCAATTCGGCCCTGGAAAGATTGTGCAAGGCTCAAGGGGTAGAATTTTTTTCAGCCTGGAATGTACTTGTTAACAGGAGAGATTGCTTCTACAGGGATGGGATACACTTAAATAGAAAGGGTGCAAGAATATTTGCTGATGCTATCGAGGCAGTGTTAGGTGGGTCGGAAAACTGCTAGCTTGGGGGGAGACAAAGACTAATGGATTAACAGTAGCCACTGGCAGAGGTGAAAGAGATTCTTGCACTGCTTCTATTGGAATGAGCAGAAGCCTAAAAAACAAGATGCAGGATAATTCAGAGACTGCTGGAAGTCATTGTGATACAAGTAAACACATGGGTTGTGTTAGGGTAGCTAAGAATAGAAACAAGTGCAGGTATACTTGCGTGTACACCAATGCTAGGAGTTTAGTAAATAAATTTGATGAATTTGAGGTATTGCTCAAAACATCAAAGGCAGATATTGTTGGGATATCAGAGACGTGGTGTCACACAGATATAAGGAATGCAGAACTGGAATTTGGGGAGTACAATGTGTATAGAAAGGATAGACAGGACAGGAGGGGAGGAGGGGTTATGCTATTAGTTAAAAAACACATAAAATCCAAGGAAGTGAAGCCAGTCGACATTGATGGACAGGGCAGTGTCAAGTCAGTTTGGTGTGACATAAGCATAGGTAAATCAAAATTGAGAGTAGGAGTGTGCTATAGGCCTAATGACTCTGATGAGTATAATAAGATACTGTACAGGGAAATAGAATGGGCCAGTAAATCAGAGAGTCTTATAATGGGGGATTTTAATTTCCCAGATATTGACTGGAATTTGTGGGTTGGTCACTCACACACTAGCAGGGCTTTTGTGGATTTATTGGATGATTGTTTTCTACACCAGCATGTTCGGGAGGCAACTAGAGGGAGTAATACTCTTGATCTGATTATCAGTAGTGATTCTTCATGCATTAGGAATCTGCAGATAAAGGAACCACTGGATGGCAGTGATCACAGTGTGCTGAAGTGGGATTTACTCAAGGAGGTAACTACCATCAGAGGCAAAGGGAAGGGTTATTGCTTTCGTAAAGGCGACTATGATGGTCTGAGACAGTATTTAAATTCTATACAGTGGGACCAACTGATGATGTTACCAACAGCAAATTCAAAATGGGAAGCATTCAAGGAACTAATCTTGGAAGCTACCAGGCTTTACATACCAACCAAGAAATATTGTTCAAGGTTCAGGCCTAAATGGTTGTCAGATGAACTAATGAGACATATGGCAGAGAAGAAAAATGCATGGGATACATACAAATTAATGGGTGACATGGAAGCCTATGATAGATATAAGTTGGTCTGTAACCAAGTCACAAAGGAGATTAGGCAGGCAAAGGCTGATTATGAGAAATCCTTGGCAAAGGACGCAAAGAAAAACAGAAAAGAGTTCTTTACCTATTTAAACTCAAGAAGGAAAGGGATGAATCAGATTGGTCCACTGGATGTTGATGGTTCAACAGTTGAGGATCCTGCTCAGGTGGCTAACAATCTAAACGAGTATTTTGCATCTACATTCACACATGAGGAGTTATTCAGGAAGGGGAATGTCGTAGGTGAAGTAAACATTGGCAGTGAGCTAGATTATTTTCTAATAACTGAGAGGAAAGTGGAGGAGAAATTGCTGAGGATAAACATAAAAAAGGCACCAGGGATGGATGGGATCTATCCAGTTATATTAAAGGAGGCAGCAAAGGAAGTAAGCAAACCCCTAGCCATAATTATGAGAGCTTCTTTGAACTCAGGGGAGGTACCCATGGACTGGAGATGTGCAAATGTAACCCCAATTCACAAAGGAGGATCAAAGGCTGACACAAGTAATTATAGACCTGTTAGTTTAACTTCGGTTCCAGGAAAATTAATGGAGGCACTGGTTAAAGAAGCACTGCAGGATCATTTAGACAAGAATTCAGTTATAGCTCAGACACAGCATGGTTTTGTTAAGGGCAGGTCTTGTCTGACCAATTTGATTGGATACTATGATGTAGTCACAAAAGAACTGGATGCAGGGAATAACTTTGATATTATATATTTGGAATATTTGAATCTTAGAAAGGCTTTTGATACTGTTGCGCATGGAAGACTGCTGCACAAATTGGAGAAGTGTGGCATTGGAGGCAAATTGCTGCTATGGATAAAGGGATGGTTGAGTGGCAGAAGACAGAGAGTGGTAATCAATGGACACTGCTCAACGTGGACTAATGTTATTAGTGGAGTTCCTCAGGGTTCAGTGTTGGGTCCATTGTTGTTTTCTGTATTTATAAATGATATTGATGATGGTGTATCAGGCTTAATGTCCAAGTTTGCAGACGATACCAAGGTTGGCAGGGTTGTTAAGGACACTACTGATACTATGCTGCTGCAACAGGATCTGGAAAGGTTGAGCAGATGGGCTGAGAGGTGGCAAATGAAGTTTAACATTGACAAATGTAAAGTACTACATATGGGAAACAGCAACCCCAGATCAACGTATCAACTCTGTGGTACTACGCTGACAGTGGTAGAGAATGAAAAGGACCTGGGGGTAATTGTGCATGCAGATATGAAGTTCTCTGAGTAGTGCAGACGAGCTGCAAGAGTAGCTCATGGTGTCTTGTCAATGATATACAGGAATTTTTCTAGGAGGGATAAGGATGTGATTATTCCCTTGTATAAGGCATTGGTCAGGCCACACCTTGAGTACTGTATACAGGTCTGGAGGCCTCATTTCAAGAAGGATGTAGAGGTGCTCGAACGAGTACAGAGAAGGGCAACAAGATTAGTGAATGGAACAAAGGGTTGCTCTTACGAAGAAAGGCTTAAGTTTTGCAAATTACAGAGCCTGGAGACTAGGCATCGGCGAGGTGATCTGATAGAGTTGTATAAGGCTTTGAATGGCTTGAGCATGCTCAATGCCGATGGGATTCTTCCTCTTGCTCAGAATAATCACCTGAGAGGGCATAAATTCAAATTGAGGAAGGACGGATGTCGGATAGATGTGCGGAAATTTGCCTTTAGCCAGCGGGCAGTTGGTTTGTGGAATAGACTCCCATCGCTTGTTGTTGAAGTTGATAGCCTAAATAAATTTAAGGCTCAGCTGGACAGGTATTTCGAACGAACGGAGGGGTAAAATGGGAGTAGTGGTTGTTTTTTTTTTGTTTTTTTTTTTTTGGCTGATGCTGAATAAGCTTGCTTTCTTGCATCATATACCTCTACTAATGCTAAT
Source organism: Mastigoproctus giganteus (assembly GCF_048544385.1). Lineage (NCBI taxonomy): Eukaryota > Metazoa > Arthropoda > Arachnida > Uropygi > Thelyphonidae > Mastigoproctus > Mastigoproctus giganteus. The sequence goes on along the minus strand of NC_143577.1, from coordinate 22,432,152 downwards.
GCTAATAATGCATAAAATGTGTGTGGTCAATTCACAATCTAGCAAGTATTACTTCTTCTCTGTGACTTTTTCTGATGCTGGAATTTCATATTTGTGGAGTAGATTTTATTTCTTGTAATTTATTGGTGGTTTGATTCCTTCACATCTAGGCCCATTCGTGTTCACTTGCTCTACTAATTATTGGTCTAACATCAGTGTATGGGGCTATCATTGTTTTTTTTTTTTTGGTAGTTGTAATGCTGCTTCGATTCCAGGGTATTCTGGAATCCAGTAAAGAGTTATTTCAGAGTGATTTTTTTTGGCACAGGTTAGTATTAGAATTAGTATTAGTAATAGCCATATGGTGCAAGGAAGCCAAGGCTTATGCTGCACCAACCAAAAATAAATAAAATAAAATAAACAGTTAATAAATAATAATAAAAGAAAAGGAAATAGACAACCTATGCATTTCCCTCCTCCCGTAGATAACTATCCAGTTGACCTTTGAGTTTCCCAAAACTGTCAGCCTCTACAAAACATATAGGTAACTTATTCCAGTAATTTATAACTCGCTGGCTAAAACTAAAATTTCTTGAAATCCCATCTAAACATCTCTCACCATAACTTGAATTTATGGCCCCTAGTTCTAGAATCATTTATAACCATGATATTTCATGCTCATTCATTTTACTATTGCCTCTCAGAGGTTTAAACACCTCAATCAAGTCAACTCTAAGGTACCTAGTTTCCAAGCTGTGCAATCCACATATTCAAAGTCTATCCTCATCAGGATATCCTTTTGTCGATCTCACCAGACAAGTTACCTGTCTCTGGATGCTTTCAAGAAGTTCAATATTATTTTTTAGGTGTAGTCACCACACTTCAACATAGTATTCCATGTGTGGTCTAACAATAGCATTATATAATGAGATTATGATGTCCTTATCTCTACTGGCAAATGTTCGATAAATCATTGAGAGGACACCATGGGTCTTCCTTGCAACCTATCTACAATGCTTGGAGAACTTCATGTCTGACCGTACCATAATTCCCAAGCCCCTTTCTTCTGCAACTGACTTTAGTTCAACTCCACCAAGTGTATAAGTTATTTTGGCATTACTGTTCCCCAGGTGGAAGACCTTGCCCTTTGTTGGATTAAAGCATAACTGACACTTTTTTGACAATATCCCTGAAGTCTATCTAGTTCACTCTGAAGAAGCTCTGCTTGGCAGTGATCAATAACTACTCTACCAATCTTTACATCATCAGCAAATTTAGACATCACACCCTCTATCAATGTCATTTAAGAAAATCAAAAACAACAGTGGTCAAAATACTGATCCTTGGGGAGCCCCACTTCGTATATTAACCCAATCTGAGGAATAACCATTTATCACAACCCTCTGTCCCCTGCCTTGAAGTCATCCTGCTATCCATCTAAGGATTTTCTCAATGATTCCAACCTGTTCCAGCTTATAAAGTAACCTCATATGGGACTGAGTCAAATGCTTTGCTGAAATCCAAATAAACAATGTTTAAATTATTCCCTAAATCCAGCTCAGTACTGACCCTGTCAAAATAGCTAACCAAGTTTTTTAACCATGATTTTCCCTTTCCCAAACCATGCTGTGTATCCTTCAGAATTCTATTTCTATCCAAATGATCCTGAATTCCACCCTTGATCATTGCTACCATGATTTTCCCTACTACTGAAGTTAACCGACTGGTCAGTAATTCACACTACATTTTTAGAACCGCCCTTATGTACTGGAGATACACTGGCACTTTCCAATCCAACAGAATCTCTCCTGAGTCCAGTGATGATCTCATAATTAGCCTCAATGGTTAGCATTAGCATTAGTAGACACATATGATGCAAGAAAGCAAGCTTATGCAGCATCAGCCGAAAAAAAAAAAAAAAAAAAAAAAAAAACACTTCCACTTCACCCCGCAGTTCGTTCGAAATACCTGTCCAGCTGAGCCTTAAATTTATTCAGGCTATCAACTTCCAAAACAAGGGATGGAAGTCTGTTCCACCAACCAACTACCCGCTGACTAAAGGCAAATTTACGTACATCTGTCCTTCCTCAATTTGAATTTATGCCTTCTCGGGTGATTATTCTGAGCAACAGGCAGAATCCCATCAGCACTGAGCATGCTCAAACCATTCAAGGCTTTATACACCTCTATCAGATCACCTAGCCGTTGCCTAGTCTCCAGACACTCTAATTTGCAAAACTTAAGCCTTTCTTCATAAGAGCAACCCTTTGTTCCATTCACTAATCTTGTTACCCTTCTCTGCACTCGCTCCAGCAGCTCTACATCTTTCCTATAGTTGGAAACAAAGGTATAATGCGAGTAGGAGTAATCTACAGACCAGGTGATTGTGAAGATTATGACAAAAGCCTCTACATGCAAATGGAATGGGCAAGTAAGTGTCAATGCCTTATTATGGAGTATTTCAATTTGCCTCTAATTGATTGGAGTAAATGGGAAGGAAACTCGACATGAGGAACAAACTTTTTAAATCAACTAGATGACTGTTATTTGTATCAACATGTCAGGGAAAGTACTAGAGAAAAGAATATCCTAGACCTCATCATCACACATGAATCAGATGACATAACTGGGCTGACAGTAGAGGAACCAGTAGCAGGAAGTGATCACGGAGGATGATGACGAGAGAGGTAGCAGAAGTAAAAAGCAAAGGAATGGGTTTTAATTTCAGAAAAGGAAATTACGATGCCTTAAGGTACTACATGGCCTCTATTAACTGGGTAGATATCGTGCAGAGAATGAACACAATTGAACTGTGGTACGCCTTTAAAATATTAATCACAGATGCCTTGAATGCATATATACCATTAAAAAAATACTCCACGAGAAGGGTTCCAAGTTAGATGAATAGTGAAGTTGCCACATTACTTGAGCAGAAAAAGGTGGCATGGAAAGGTTACAGAGCAATAAAAAGTACTGAAGCCTATAACAGCTACAAGGTGATGTGTAACAGAGCCACAGAAAAGGTTCGACAGGCAAAGGCAGTTTATGAGAAATCACTAGCAAACAGAGCAAAGAGGGGGGGATAAAGAATTCTTCACATATATAAATGCCAAGAAGAGCAGGACAAACCAGATCGGACCTTTACGAAAGGGAAAGGGGATAGTAATAAATACACCAGCTGCCGTTGCAGATGAACTCAACAGTTATTTTGCATCGATATTTACAAATGAAAAGCCTTTTGTGGCAATGGGAAATTGTGGGAGTGAAGTTAAAAAATATGTAATTAATGATATTGAAATTTCGCAAGATTATTTAATGAAAAAACTTTCGAGCCTACAGACCAATAAGGCTCCTGGAGTTGATGGAATATACCCTATAATCTTAAGGGAGGCGGCAAGCGAGTGCATTGAACCATTGAGGCTAATTATGCGAGCATCACTAGACTCTGGGGAGATTCCCTTGGATTGGAAAAGTGCAAATGTATCTCCCATACATAAGTGTGGCTCTAAAAGTGAAGTTGGAAATTATCAACCTGTCAGTCTGATTTCAGTAGTAGGGAAAATCATGGAGGCAATGATCAAGGGTGGAATTCAGGATCATTTGGATTGAATTGAAATTCTCAAGGATACTCAGCATGGTTTTGTAAAGGGAAAATCATGTTTCACAAATCTGGTTCGCTATTTCGAAAGGGTCACTCACGAGCTGGATTTAGGGAATAATTTCGACATTGTTTATTTAGATTTCAGCAAAGCTTTTGACTCAGTCCCACATGAGCGGTTGCTTTATAAGCTGGAACAGGTTGGAATCACAGGGAAAATCCTTAGATGGATAGCAGGATGGCTTCAGGGCAGGAGGCAGAGGGTTGTGATAAATGGCTATTCCTCAGATTGGGTTGATGTAAGAAGTGAGGTTCCCCAAGGATCAGTATTAGGACCACTGTTGTTTTTAATTTTCATAAACGACATCAATGAAGGGATAGAGGGCATGATGTCTAAATTTGCAGATGATGTTAAAATTGGTAGAATAGTTAATGATCACTGTCAAGCTGAGTTTCTTCAGAGAGACGTAGATAGACTTCAGGAATGGTCAGAAAAATGGCAGCTATGCTTTAATCCAACAAAGTGTAAGGTATTACACCTGGGAAACAGTAATCTCAAAATAACTTATTCACTTGGTGGAGTTCAACTAAACCCAGTACTGGAGGAAAGGGACTTGAGTGTTACGATACGGTCAGACATGAAATTCTCTGAGCATTGTAAACAGGTTGCAAGGAAGGCCCATGGTGTCCTATCGATGATCTATCGAACTTTTGCAAGTAGAGATAGTGACGTGATAATCCCATTATATAAGGCTTATGTTAGACTACACTTGGAATACTGTGTTCAATTATGGAGACCGCACCTAAAGAAAGACATCAAGCTTCTTGAAAGGGTGCAAAGACGGGTAACTCGCCTGGTGAGATCGGCAAAAGGGCATCCTTATGAAGAAAGACTTCGAATATGTGGGTTGCAGAGTTTGGAAACTAGACACCTTAGAGGAGATTTGATTGAGGTGTTTAAGGCTCTGAGAGGCATCAGTAAAATGAATGAGGACGAAATTTTCAAGATTATAAATGATGCTAGAACTAGGGGACATAAATTCAAGTTACGGGGGGAAATGTTTAGATTGGACTGCAGGAAGTTTTATTTTAGCCAGCGAGTTATAAATTACTGGAATAAGTTGCCTACATGGGTGGTAGAGGCTGACAGTTTGGGGAAATTCAAAGGTCATCTGGATAGTACTTTCGGGTAAGGGAAGCGCTTAGGATGATAGGTTTAATTTCCTTTTTTTTTTATTTTTTTTTATTAATTATTATTATTTAGTTATTTATTTTATTTTATTTATTTTTTTTGTTTTTATCATTGTTTTGTTCGGATTTTTTTTAAGGCTGGTGCAGCATAAGCCATAGGCTTTCCTGCACCATGCGGCTGTTACTAATACTAATACTAAAAAAATACTAAATCCCCTGCATCTTGTTTTCCAGGCTGCTGCTCATTCCAGTAGAATTTTGGGATTAATGTATTAAAGGTATTCTCCTCTCTCTCTCTGTCAGATTTCTATCCAGTTAACAGAGGCTATGTAGCACCTTAAGCCATCGTAATTTTCTTTCCTGAAAGTATAACCCATTCCTTTTAACTACTACTACCTCTCTCTCTCTTTTCATCATTCACCGTAGAACACCATGATCACTTCCTGCTACTGGTTTCTGTAATATCAGCCCTATTATGTCATCTAATTTATGGGTGATAATCAGGTCTAGATTATCCTTTACCCTAGTATTTTCCCTTGACATATTGATACAAATAACAATCATGTAGTTGATTTAAAAATTTTTCCTGCCATGTCAAATTTCCTTCCTATTTGCTCCAATCAATTAGAGGCAAATTAAAATCACCCATAATAATTCACGCTTGCTTGCCCATTCCATTTGCCCATCCCATATAGATTATATACTATTTTGTGAAATGTTTTAATCCTGAAAAGCTTTAATCGCTAAGGCTGCTTTTGATAGGAAGCATGACCACATCACCTCTTTTGTCTGTCCTATCCATTCTAAACACATTGTACTTACCATACTGAAACTCGTCATCCCCTATTTCTGGGTGGCACAATGTTTATGTAAACCCTATTATGTCAGTGTTATTTTTCCTAATCAGCAGTTTGAATTCAATCATTTTATTGATGACACTTTTGACATTACTGTATAAACAATTAAGACAGTGTTCTTGTATAGTTAACTACCCTCACACACCCCTTCAAGTTATTTAAGCTTGCTTCCGTGTCATTGGTTACCTGCTCATTTGAAACATTTCTGCCCTTAGAAAACTCTCATGCAGTATAATTGATGTCTTTTGAGGTTATGATGAACACTATGGCAAGATCCAAACTTCCTTACATTTCGCGGGTACAGCTCTAAAATGGTATTTGCAGCCATGCCGCTAGTTAGTATACCAGGCCGAAGCTATTGGTAACTCTCTAGAAGGCTTCCAAATCAGCCAGTGTATAATCTTGCTGCATTTACTCTGCCAGATAGTGACTGGAGGGAGATTGAGTAGTGTGTGTGTGCAGGGGGTTTGGTCGAGGCCACATTATGTCAAGGATCTGGGTATATTCTTACCATGTGTATGCCATATCCAAAAATTTCATTATTTCATACAGCATGTCTTCCATCATGCAGTATGATTGATGACTTTTGGGGTTATGATGAACCCCAAAAGTCATCAATTAGATCGTGGCGAGATCCAATATTTCTTACATTTCAAGGGTACAGCTCTAAAACAGTGTCCGCAGGCCGGCCGCTAGTTAGTACACCGGACAGAACCTATTGGTAACTCTCTACGAGGCTTCCGGATCAGCTAGTGTATAATCTTGCTACCTCTACTCTGCCAGATAGTGACTGGAGGGAGTCCGAGTAGTGTATATGTGGGGAGCATTGTTGAGGCCACGTTATGTCAAGGATCTGGGTATATTCTTACCATGTGTATGCCATATCCAGAAATTTCATTACTTCATACAGCATGTCCCACCCACCTTTTCTTACTATTGAATACACCATGAATCGTCAAATTAATACAGCAGATTTATCTGCAAAAAGATCTAAATCTCCCAAACACTTCCTACTTCATTTCGCAAATATACGTGGTCTCAGTTCTGATCTCAATGATGTCCATTTCCACTTACAGTCTGCAAAACCCCACGTACTTTTTCTGACAGAATCTCAGTTATCGGTTGATTCAACTACTGCTCATCTCAGATGCCCAAATTATTCACTGTATGATTCCTTTCGCCTCAAAGGTGGTACTTGTGCATATGTCTTTTCCGACAATCTTGGTAAAACACCTCCCATCATTCCCAGAATGTTCCATTCAATGCCTCATGTGGTTTTCCAACAATTGTCAGAAACTTGGTAATTTGGAATCTCCTATTTTCGATCTTCTCTGGCTTAATCTCTCTAGACCTCATTGTGTCAAATTCATCTGTTGTCTCTACTGTTATCCCAATTCCACTAATCACTTGGAAATCTTTGACTTCCTCTCTTTGCAGTTTGAATTTCTCCAGTCCAACTTTCCTAACATTGAGGTAATTTTCCTTGGTGATTTTAATGTTCACAACTCCAGCTGGCTTCCATTTTCTAGTCACACAGACCCAGCTGGTCGAGATGCTGAGGCTTTTGCAATTACTAATGACCTAACACAGATTTCATTTACCTACAAGATTACTTGGCAATCTTAACCATACAGCCAACACGCTTGATCTTTTTCTCACAAACAACACTTCTAAGTACACAGTCGAAGTAAGTGGTGCTTTAATCACCTCCGATCACAACTTGGTGATTGTCTCTTCTACAATGGAGCCTTTATCTTATGGCTATTCCCAACCTTGTATTGTTTGGCATTACAAGAATGCAAAATGAGATTTCTTTTCTTCTTTTCCTTGGTCGGATTACTGTTTCAAAATTTCTGATGTCAACGTTTGCTCAGATCGTGTCAGTGAAATTATTCTAATAGGAATGGAATCCTAAATTCCACATTCCACCTTAAAATCTCGTTCTTCATCTAAACCTTGGATTTCCAATAAATGTGCTAAGGCTGTTCAAGAGAAGAATGTTGCATATCACAATTGGCTTGTAACAAATTCTTCAGTTACATTTTCTGCCTACACCAGAGCTCGCAACAATTGTAAAGCAGTTATTAATCAGTCCAAACTAGATTGTTAACAGACTAAGAGTAGAAAACTTGCTTCTTGCCCTAATGGTAGCCAAGCATTCTGGTCTCTGGCCAATGCTATTGGCCGCAACTTTTGCCTATCTCTGCTCCCACATCTGTCAAAACCAGATGGTTCTATTGTCACTTCAGCCAAGGATAAAGCTGACCTGCTAGCATCCCATTTTACTTCCAACTCACATTTCAACAATCTTGGTAAAACACCTCCCATCATTCCCAGAATGTTCCATTCAATGCCTCATGTGGTCTTCCATCAAATGGATGTTGGAAGGATTTTCACGAATCTTGATGCTAAGAAAGCTCCAGGACCTGATGGTATTTCTCCACTTGTTCTCAAAACCTGTGCTCCTGAACTTATTCCTGTTCTTTTCCACCTTTTTTCATTTTCCTATTCCAATGGCGTTTTTCCTTCTGCTTGGAAATTTGCTCATTCCAGTGGTGACAGATCCCTCCCTTCCAATTATCGTCCCATTGAAATTACTTCCAATTTTTCTAAAGTAATGGAAAAATCAATTAACCGCCAACTCTTAAACTACCTAGAAACCTTCCATCTGATCAATGATTGCCAGTATGGATTCCGTCAGTGTCGATCCACTGGTGATATTCTGGCTTATGTTACCCATTTATGGACAAATTCAATGGAAAAGTTCAGTGAAACGCAAGCAGTTGCTCTTGACATCTCAAAGGCTTTCAATCGTGTTTGCCCTATAGGTCTTCTAAACAAGCTTCCATCTTATGGTTTGTCAACTGTTTTTTGTAATTGGTTACCAGTTTTCTCTCTGACTGCTCACTGAGGGTGATGGTAGATGGCTCTCTGTTTTTTAACTTCTCTACTAATGCTGGTGTGCCCCAAGGTTCAGTACTTTCCCCCATTCTTTTCATTGTATATTAATGACCTTCTTCCATGACCAGAAATCCTATCCATAGTTTTTCAATCAGCTTCAACTTCAGCACATTGCATTTCACTTTCCATTTTGAGAAACCTTGCCCTGCTCAATCAGCTTCAACTTCTTGAATATTTGCTACCAATTCCTTAAATGCAATCTCCAGGTAATTCTACAGTGGGGCAAAGACAACTTAGTTGATTTCAATCCTTCTAAAACTCAGTCTTGTCTTATATCTTGCATCGCAAAAAGGATTCTTCTGCTCCTATGCTTATCATTGGTGACACTCCAATTTCTAGGCAAGATGATATATCTCTTTTGGGGATTTCCCTGACTTCAAATCTCTCTTGGCAAAAGAACATTACAAATACTGCTTCCTCTGCTTCTAAAAAACTTGGTTTTCTCTTTTCTTCTCGGTGTTACCTTTCTTCCAAACAGCTGTTTACACTGTACAAATCGAAAATCTGCCCTACCATGGAATACTGTTCCCACATCTGAGGCAGTAGTCCCAAAACCTCTCTCAGGCTTCTAGATTCCATTCAGAAGAGGGCAGTTAGGTTAATTAATGACTCATCTCTAACAGTGTCTCTCCACTCTGTGTCTCATAGACGTACTGTTTCTGCAGCATGCCTTTTCTTCAGATACTTCCATGGGCATTGTTCTTCTGAATTGGCTTCTATAATTCATGCTCTCTCTTTCAAAACAGTACGAACACGTTTTTTTTTTTTTTTTTTTTTATGTGAACACCAAACACGAGAGGTATTAGAACCTATAGTAGTTAGTACTGTGCTTGGGTTGGAGGTTGAGAAGACGAAAGAAGATATTTGTTGACATTGGACTTGAACTTCTGTAGATTGTAATTTTCAGGAAATATGTAGGAAGGAAGGTTGTTCCAGAAAACGGCAGTTGAATGAATAAATGAGGAAGATGAAAAGTTGGTTCTGTGCGTTTGAAGTTGGACAGTAAATGGATGTTGGCTGGTGGCGGCACGTGTTCGGACTGTTTTGAAAGAGAGAGCGGGAATTATAGAAGCCAATTCAGAAGAACAGTGCCCATGGAAGTATATGTAGAAGAGGCATGCAGCAGAAACAGTACGTCTATGAGAAAGCGATTGGAGAGACTCTGTTAGAGATGAATCATTAATTAACCTAACTGCCCTCTTCTGAATGGAATTAAAAAGCCCGAGAGAGGTTTCCGGGCGCGACCCCAGATGTGAGAACAATATTTCATGGCAGGGCAGATTTGCAATTTATACAGAGTGAGCAGCTGTTTGGAAGAAAAGTAACGCCGAGAGCAAAAGAGAAAACCAAGTTTTTTAGATGCGGAGGAAGCAATATTTGTAATGTGCATGTGCCAAGAGAGATTAGAAGTCAGGGTAATCCCCAAAAGAGATATATCATTTTGCCTAGAAATTGGAGTGTCACTAAAGATAAGCATAGGAGCAGAAGAATCCTTTCTGCTAGATATAAGACAAGACTGAGTTTTAGAAGGGTTGAAATCAACTAAGTTGTATTTGCCCCACTGACGAATTACCTGAAGATCAGCATTTAAGGAATTGGTAGCAAATTTTTGAGAAGCTGAAGCTGACTGAGCAGGACAAGGTTTCTCAAAATGGAAAGTGGAATGAAATGTGCTATCATCGGCAAAACTATGGATAGGATTTCCAGTCAATGGAAGAAGGTCATTAATATACAAGAGGAAAAGAGTGGGGGAAAGAACTGAACCTTGGGGGACACTGGCATTAGTGGAGAAGTTAGAAGACAGAGAGCCATCTACCATTACCCTCAGTGAACGATCAGAGAGAAAACTGGATAACCAATTACTAAAAACAGTTGGCAAACCATAAGATGGAAGCTTGTTTAGAAGACCTTTATGCCAAACACGATCAAAAGCCTTTGAGATGTCAGGAGCAACTACTTGTGTTTCATCGAACCTTTCCATTGAATTAGTCCATAAATGGGTAACATAAGCCAGAATATTACCAGTGGATCGACACTGACGGAATCCATACTGGTGATCGTTGATCAGACGGAAGGTTTCTAGATAGTTTAAGAGTTGGCGGTTAATTGATTTCTCCATTACTTTAGAAAGAGTAGAAGTAATTGCAATGGGACAATAATTGGATGGGAGGGATTTGTCATCCTTTTTAGGAACTGGCTGGATATGAACAAATTTCCAAGCAGAAGGAAAAACACCTTTGGAATAAGAAAGTGAAAAAAGGCGGCAAAGAATAGGAATAAGTTCAGGAGCACAGGTTTTGAGAACAAGTGGAGAAATACCATCAGGACCTGTAGCTTTCTTAGCATCAAGATTCATCAAAATCCTTCTGATATCCTTTTGACGGAAGACCATAGGAGGCATTGAATGGAGCATGTTGGGAATGTTGGGAGGTGTTTTACCAAGATCATTAATACATGAGTTGGAAGAAAAATGGGATACTAGCAGGTCAGCTTTATCCTTGGCTGAAGTGACAACAGAACCATCTGGTTCGGAGAGAGGTGGGGAAAAGTTGCGGCCAATAGCTTTGGCAAGAGACCAGAATGCTCGGCTACCATTAGGGCAAGAAGCAAGTTTTCTACTCTTAGCCTATTCAAACTCTAGTTTGGACTGATTAATAACTGCTTTAAGATTGTTGCGAGCTTTGGTATAGGCGGAAAATGAAACTGAAGAATTAGAAACAACCAATTAGGAAATGCAACATTCTTCTCTTGAACAGCCTTAGCACATTTATTGGAAAACCAAGGTTTAGATAAAGGACGAGATTTTAAAGTGGAGTGTGGGATAAAGGATTCTATTCCTGCAAGAATAATTTCACTGACACGATCTGAGCAAGAATAATGTAACTGGGAACTCACCAGGGACTCAAGACTCTAGTAACCCACCAAGTGATGCACTCCCAAATTGGACCCTAGAGCAGAATAGCCAAGTACAAACTGCTCTGGTTCAGAAGGACTTAGTTCTGTTAGGAGATTCCATCGTTAGGGAAACAGGAAATATTATTTGTAATAAGGATAGATGGACTAGAACCAGGCTATGTCTGCAGGGAGCAACAATTATGTCACCAACAGATTGTCAGATTTTAAGTAGATAAAGACAATATTATTATTCATGTGGATACTAATTGTATTAAGCACACATGATCTGTTGACTTCTTAAACAAATATAGGATCATGCTAAAGAAATGCCACAAGTCAGGTCACAATGTCAACGTGTCTGCAATCCTGCCCAGGCATGATAGGAGCAATTATATGCTGTAAGCCTTGTGATTTAATTGAAGACTTGAAAGAATCTGCAAGGCTTTTGGGGGAAAATTTTTATCAGCTTGGCCCACACTCGTAGGTAGAAGGAATTAGCATTAGCATTAGTAGAGGCATTTGATGCAAGAAAGCAAGCTTATGCAGCATCAGCCAAAAAAAAAAACCCACTTCCACTTCACCCCTCTGTTCGTTCAAAATACCTGTCCAGCTGAGCCTTAAACTTATTTAGGCTATCAACCTCCACCACAAGGGATGGAAGTCTGTTCCACCAACCAACCACCCGCTGGCTAAAGGCAAATTTCCGCATGTCTATCCTACATCTGTCTTTCCTCAATTTGAATTTATGCCCTCTCAGGTGATTTTTCTGAGCAAGAGGAAGAATCCCATCAGCATTGAGCATGCTTAAACCATTCAAGGCTTTATACACCTCTATCAGATCACCTCGCTGGTGCCTAGTCTCCAGACACTGTAATTTGCAAAACTTAAGCCTTTCTTCGTAAGAGCACCCCTTTGTTCCATTCACTAATCTTGTTGCCCTTCTCTGTACTCGTTCCAGCAGCTCTACATCCTTCTTGAAATGAGGCCTCCAGACCTGTATACAGTACTCTAGGTGTGGCCTGACCATTGCCTTATACAATGGAATAATCACCTCCTTATCCCTGCTGGAAAAATTCCTGTATATCATTGACAATACTCCATGAGCTACTCTTGCAGCCCATCTGCACTGCTCAGAGAACTTCATATCTGCCTGCACAACCACCCCCAAGTCCCTTTCATTCTCTACCACTGTCAGTGTAGTACCACAGATTTGATACGTTGCTCTGGGGTTGCTGTTTCCCATGTGTAGTACTTTACATTTGTCAATGTTAAACTTCATTTGCCACCACTCAGCCCATCTGCTCAACCTTTCCAGATCCTGTTGCAGCAGCGTAGTGTCAGTAGTGTCCTTGACAACCCTGCCAACCTTTGTATCGTCTGCAAACTTGGACATTAAGCTTGATATACCATCATCAATATCATTTATAAATACAGAAAACAATAATGGACCCAACACTGAGCCCTGAGGGACTCCACTAATAACATTAGTCCACGATGAGCAGGTGTCCATTGATTACCACTCTCTGTCTTCTCCCCCTCAACCACCCCTTTATCCATAGCAGCAGTTTGCCTCCCATGTCACACTGCTCCAATTTGTGCAGCAGTCTTCCATGTGCAACAGTATCAAAAGCCTTTCTAAGATCCAAGTATATAATATCAAAGTTATTCCCTGCATCCAGTTCTTTTGTGACTGCATCATAGTATCCAATCAAGTTGGTCAGGCAAGACTTCCCCTTAACAAAACCATGCTGTGTCTGAGCTATAACTGAAGTCTTGTCTAAATGATCCTGCAGTGCTTCTTTAACCAGTGCCTCCATTAATTTTCCTGGAACAGAAGTTAAGCTCACAGGTCTATAATTACTTGTGTCAGCCTTTGATCCTCCTTTGTGAATTGGGGTCACATTTGCACATTTCCAGTCTATGGGTACCTCCCCTGAGTCCAAGGAAGCTCTCATAATTATGGCTAAGGGTTTGCTTACTTCCTTTGCTGCCTCCTTTAATATAACTGGATAGATCCCATCCACCCCGGGTGCCTTTCTTGTGTTTATCTTCAACAGTTTCTCCTCCACTTTACTCCCAGTTATTTCAAGATTCTGTAGCTTACTGCTAGAGTTGAATACACCTCTGGCATTCCCCTTGCTGAATAACTCCTCATGTGTGAATGTCGATGCAAAATATTCATTTAGTTTGTTAGCTACCTGAGCAGGATCATCAACAGTTGACCCATCAATATCAAGTGGACCAATCTGATTCATCCCCTTCCTTCTAGAGTTTACATAAGTAAAGAACTCTTTGCTGTTTTTCTTTGCATCCCTTGCCAAGGATTTCTCGTAATCTGCCTTCGCCTGCCTAACCTCCTTTGTAACTTGGTTGCATATCAACTTGTATCTATCATAGGCTTCTGTGTCATGTGTTAATTTGTAAGTATCCCATTCATTTTTCTTCTCTGCCATATGCCTCATTAGTTCATCTGACATCCATTTTGGCCTAAACCTTGAACAATATTTCTTAGTTGGTATGTAAAGCCTAGTAGCTTCCAAGATAAGTTCATTGAATGCTTCCCATTTTGAATTTGCTGTTGGTAACATCATCAGTTGGTCCCACTATATAGAATTTAAATACTGTCTCAGTCCATCGTAGTCGCCTTTACGGAAGCAATAACCCTTCCCTTTACCCCTAATGGTAGTTACCTCTTTCAGTAAATCCCACTTCAGCACACTGTGATCACTGCCACCTAGTGGTTCTTTTATCTGCAGAGTCTTAATGCATGAAGAATCACTACCGATAATCAAATCAAGAGAATTACTCCTAGTTGCCTCCCGAACATGCTGATGTAGAAAACAATCATCCAATAAATCCACAAAAGCCCTTCTAGTGTGTGAGTAACCAGCCCCCAAATTCCAGTCAATATCTGGGAAATTAAAATCTCCCATTATAAGACTCTCTGATTTACTGGCCCACTCTATTTTCCTGTACAGTTCCTTATTATACTCATCAGCGTCATTAGGCCTATAGCACACTCCTACTCTCAATTTTGATCTCCTAATGCTTATGTCATACCAAACTGACTCAACACTGCACTGTCCAGCGATGTCGACTGGCTTCACTTCCTTGGTTTTTATGTGTTTCTTAACTAATAGCATAACCCCTCCCCCCCTTCCTATCCTGTCTATCCTTTCTGTAGACGTTGTACTCCCAAATTGCAGTTTTGCATCCTTTATATCTGTGTGACACCACGTCTCTGATATCCCAACAACATCTGCCTTTGATGTTTTGAGCAATACCTCAAATTCATCAAATTTATTTACTAAACTCCTAGCATTGGTGTACACGCAAGTACACCTGCACCTGTTTCTATTCTTAGCTACCCTAACACAACCCATGTGTTTACTTGTACCGCAATGGCTCCCAGCAGTCTCTGAAATACCATGCATCTTGTTTTTCAGGCTTCTGCTCATTCTAATAGAAGCAGTGCAAGAATCTCTTTCACCTCTGCCAGTGGCTACTGTCAATCTATTGGTCTTTGTCTCCCCCCAAGCCAGCAGTTTTCCGACCCACCTAACACTGCCTCGATAGTATCAGCAAATATTCTTGCACCCTTTCTATTTAAGTGTATCCCATCCCTGTAGAAGCAATCTCTCCTGTTAACAAGTACAGTCCAGGCTGAAAAAAATTCTACCCCTTGAGCCTTGCACAATCTTTCCAGGGCGAATCTATTTTGTAGATTTTTTTTTTTTTTTTGGTTTGGTAGTTGTTGGCGCATCGGCTTCTGTGGCCATAGTGCACCTCCCAAGGTTTTTGCAGTACTTTGATCCAAGCCCGAGGCGGGAATCGAACCCGCGACCTTTGGGTTGCCAGGCAGGCACTTTACCCACCTGGCTAGCCCGGTCGGCCTATTTTGTAGAGACGGAATACATTTAAACAAAGGTGGTGCAAGGGTTTTTGCTAGTATTATTGAAGATACCATAAAGGTTTGGGGAAACTGTTAGTTTCAAGGGACAAGGGTAATAAAAGTATGCATTTATGCCATAATATTGGTCAAAATTACGCTTGCACATACCTCAAAAGTTCTTGTTCGTTACCGCAACAGATCATATTAGCAAGTTTTTTTTTTATGAGAACCCCCAAACATGAGAGGTATTAGAACCTATAGAACTTAGTACCGTGCTCAGGTGGGAGGTTCAGAAGACGAAAGAAGATATTTCTTGACATTAGACTTGAACTTCTGTACACTGTAATTTTCAGGAAATACGTATGAAGGGAGGTTGTTCCAGAAAATGGCAGTTGAATGAATAAACGAGGAAGATCAAAAGTTGGTTCTGTGAGTTTGAAGTTGGACAGTAAATGGATGATGGCTGGTGGCGGCATGGTCCTTGAGGTTGTCACAGACATTCTCTTAGATATGCCAGACAAGCTGTACTTGCTACCTGGGAGTCTAAAACGCTGATGGAACTGATATTCGGGTGACATTCAAGTCAAGGGGAACCAATTTTGGCGAAGTCCGGACAGTCTGTAACAGCAAAATCCTCTGCTTGCACCTTCACGATGGTGGGACTGTTAGTAATCCTGGGTATAACCTCCATGCACGAGTACATGGTGGGTGACCACCCAGGTGTGAACCAACGTAAGGAGGGGTCAAGGTGTGGTGCCCACACCACATGGAGGAACGCCGCCCCTCTATGTTACCAGGCAGAATCCCCATTGTGCTATTTTAAGATCAAATTTTTGACTTTAGTTTTTCTGATTTTAAAGCAAAATTTGGCACATAATTACATGTTGTTGAGTGCACACTGACATTTTGAAATATGGTGAGATGTGATTGTACTTCAAATTCAAGTAGAGATTGAAGATTTGAATTAAAAATGATGTCAAATTGAATTACAAATTAAGGTGATATTAAATTAAAAATGAAGATGATGATATCTTACAAATTAAGAGTATGACCAAAGGCATGCATTCAAGTGTAATTAATGTGAGACCAGAAATATGAAATGACTGCAAAACATTTTAGACCAATATATGTTGTTGTTTATGAGAAACAATGAAAATTCCAGATCATAATAGATCTCTCCCATATATGTATTTTTTTAGTTTTTTTTTGATGGCTATGGCATAATTTCTCTGAAAAAATAAAATTAACAAGAAATACTGTATTCATAAATAGTGGCACTATTAAGTACTTAAAACTTAGGGATAGTTCTTATCCCATGTATCTACATTTTACCACAATCGCTAGACATTTAAGAAATCTTGTGACTCCAAGAGATACATGAAGAAAAACGCTACAAGTTTTATAACATAAAGAGAACATGAAAAACAAAAACAGTAAATAAAATACAGTTAACAGACATTACTGATATAATTACATAAATTATATTATCCTCTGCTAATTAACTATAAATTTTGAAGAGCATAAACGGACATGATGTTCATCAACTCGGACAGGCATGGTGTACGACCAATAATATAACGAGAAATCTTTTGAAGAGTGGTGTTAATTCTTTGGGCTTAAAACACTGAAAATTACATATGATAATAATTGCATTGATTGTATTAAGAATTTCTTAATGATCAAGAAAATTAAATTTCCCTAATTACTGCTCATTGTCATTAGATCTATAATTGATTATTGGATCAATAATCTGTTCACACTCCTAAAATATGGCATAAAATATTTCCATATTTCATTTAAAATATGGAATAAACAAATATACAGGTAACTTTTTTGAAGTGCAAAAATCTGTTTGTCACTTTATCTGAATAAAATTGCATTTTACCATTAAGTCAGACAGTTGGGGAAAAAAAAAAAAAAAAAACTGAAACATCTGAAAAACTGCTGTTACCAAACAATGACTTACTAATTAAAATTTTTGGCTTTTGACCCATTTGCATTGCTTTGAGGCGAAGGAGGACAAATATTAACCTGAGGTGGGTCAACTCCTGAGATCTGGAGATCAGCAATTTCTTTTTCCAGCTCTCCTTTTGTTCTCTAGACAAAGAAACACAGATATATATATATATATTATTTTAAATGAAATAATCTTAGTTTTCTGAGATAAGTAGTGAAGGGAATTATGGTGTGTAGGATAAAAAATCATGTAATCAAGGTATAACTGTAATAAATCGTACATCATAAGTAGCTTTATAGTCCTAGTCATGCTAGTCATTTTATTTTTTAATTTAACAAGAGATTTTATAGGTTACTACTTAATATACATAGAATGTTTGTATTATTCGAATCTTGCTGCCATTGTTATAGTTATAGAGTGAGTGGTAGGGGGAATTCAAATTTTTTAATTGTGGTAAATGGGCAGCCTAAAGTTTGAATCATTCAGGCTGGCATTAGTTTGATAATTTTGTTATATATTATAATTAACTTATAACTTTCAAGCATAATGGTATAGCCTATTAAATATAATGCAACCTTGGTAGTGTGGTAGTATTACTGCTGCATAATCGATAAGAACATTCGAATTTTAATTATATATAATTAGTAACATAAACTTCATAACATAACTGGTGCATAGTGCTATTCCTGTAATAGATATATTTGTTTAGTGTAGTATTTGTAATTATACTGAATTAAAATGAAAATCATGCCCCAGAGCAGGAAAGCAAAGGGGTCAAACTAGTGGGAGTGCCATTTGTCCTTGAATCATGGCCTTTAGAATTAGCATTAGTAGAGGCATATGATACAAGAAAGCAAGCTTATGCAGCATCAGCCAAAAAAAAAAAAAAAAAAAAAAAAAAACCTCCCATTTTACCCCCCTATTCATTCCAAATTTGTGGATTTATGGGGATTTATTGGATGATTGTTTTCTACATCAGCATGTTCGGGAGACAACTAGAGGGAGTAATACTCTTGATCTGATTATCAGTAGTGATTCTTCATGCATTAAGAATCTGCAGATAAAGGAACCACTAGGTGGCAGTGATCACAATGTGCTGAAGTGGGACTTACTCAAAGAGGTAACTACCATTAGGGGTATAGGAAAGGGTTTTTGCTTTGGTAAAGGCGACTATGATGGTCTGAGACAGTATTTAAATTCTATACAGTGGGACCAACTGATGATGTTACCAACAGCAAATTCAAAATGGGAAGCATTCAAAGAATTAATGATGGAAGCAACTAGGCTTTTCATATCAACTAAGAAATTTTGTTCAAGGTTTAAGTCTAAATGGATGTCAGATGAACTAATGAGACATGTGGCAGAGAAGAAAAATGCATGGGATATATATAAATTAATGGGTGACATGGAAGCCTATGATAGATATAAGCTGGTCTGTAACCAAGTCACAAAGGAGATTAGGCAGGCAAAGGCAGATTATGAGAAATCCTTGGCAAAGGATGCAAAGAAAAACAGAAAAGAGTTCTTTACCTATGTAAACTCTAGAAGGAAAGGAATGAATCAGATTGGTCCACTGGATATAGATGATTCAAAAGTTGAGGATCCTGCTCAGATTGCTAACAAACTAAATGAGTATTTTGCATCTACATTCACACATGAGGAGTTCTTCAGGAAGGGGGATGCCAGAGGTGAAGTAAACTCTGGCAGTGAGCTAGATGATTTTGTAATAACTGAGAGGAAAGTGGAGGAGAAATTGTTGAGGATAAACATAAAAAAGGCACCCGGGGTGGATGGGATCTATCCAATTATATTAGCATTAGTAGAGGCATTTGATGCAAGAAAGCAAGCTTATGCAGCATCAGCCAAAAAAAAAAAAAAAAAAAACACTTCCACTTCACCCCTCTGTTCGTTCAAAATACCTGTCCAGCTGAGCCTTAAACTTATTTAGGCTATCAACTTCCACAACAAAAGATGGAAGTCTGTTCCACCAACATTCCACCCACTGGCTAAAGGCAAATTTCCTCACGTCTATCCTACATCTGTCTTTCCTCAATTTGAATTTATGCCCTCTCAGCTGATTATTCTGAGCAAGAGGAAGAATTCCATCAGCATTGTGCATGCTCATCCCATTCAAGCCTTATATACCTTGATCAGATCACCTCACAAGTGCCTACTCTCTAGGTGCTGCAATTTGCAGAATTTAAGCCTTTCTTGTTAAGGGCACCCCTTTGTTTCCTTCACCAATCTTGTTGCTCTTCTTTGTACTCATTCTAACAATTCTACATCCTTCCTAAAATGAGGCCTCCAGACCTGTACACAGTACTCTAGGTGTAGCCTGACCATTGCCTTGTATAACGAAATAATCACCTACATGTCCCTGCTAGCAAAATTCCTATATATATTGGCAAGACTCCATAACCTGCTCTGGCAGCCTGTCTGCATTGTCAGCGAACTTCATATTTGACTGCACAATTACCCCCAGGTCTTTTTCACTTTCCACTTCACTGAGCATAGTACCACACAGTTGGTACATTTCTCTTGGGTTACTGCTACCCATAAAAGTCTGGTACTCCCCTCATTGACACTTATTTTGGCATTTCTGAAACTTCTGACACTCCCCTCCCTTTACTTAACAAGTACAGGGTAATGTTGAAAAAAGTTACGAGTTAGGATTAAATTTGAAAGTGTCCACAATTCTGCCCAGTATATAATGAGAGCCTTGTCAATCATTTGAGTCCTGGAGAGATTGTGCAAGGCTCATGAGGCTGAATTTCTGTGGTCGGTGCTTGTTAACAGTAGAGACTGTTTCAACAGGGAAGGATACACTTAAATATAAAGGGTGCCTTATGAGATATATGTCTTGTTTGATGTTTGCAGGGCTATCAGGAATGGGACATGATATTGCCAAGGGGGATGACTTTGTGTGTGCTTGATATAAGGAATGTGAGGATATTAGCATTAGCATTAGTAGAGGCATTTGATGCAAGAAAGCAAGCTTATGCAGCATCAGCCAAAAAAAAAAAAAAAAAACCACTTACACTTCACCCCTCTGTTCGTTCAAAATACCTGTCCAGCTGAGCCTTAAACTTATTTAGGCTATCAACCTCCACCACAAGGGATGGAAGTCTGTTCCACCAACCAACCACCCGCTGGCTAAAGGCAAATTTCCGCACGTCTATCCTACATCTGTCTTTCCTCAATTTGAATTTATGCCCTCTCAGATGATTATTCTGAGCTAGAGGAAGAATCCCATCAGCATTGAGCATGCTTAAACCATTCAAGGCTTTATACACCTCTATCAGATCACCTCGCTGGTGCCTAGTCTCCAGACACTGTAATTTGCAAAACTTAAGCCTTTCTTCGTAAGAGCACCCCTTTGTTCCATTCACTAATCTTGTTGCCCTTCTCTGTACTCGTTCCAGCAGCTCTACATCCTTCTTGAAATGAGGCCTCCAGACCTGTATACAGTACTCTAGGTGTGGCCTGACCATCGCCTTATACAATGGAATAATCACCTCCTTATCTCTGCTGGAAAAATTCCTGTATATCATTGACAATACTCCATGAGCTACTCTTGCAGCCCGTCTGCACTGCTCAGAGAACTTCATATCTGCCTGCACAACCACCCCCAAGTCCCTTTCATTCTCTACCACTGTCAGTGTTGTACCATAGAGTTGATACGTGGCTCTGGGGTTGCTGTTTCCCATGTGTAGTACTTTACATTTGTCAATGTTAAACTTCATTTGCCACCTCTCAGCCCATCTGCTCAACCTTTCCAGATCCTGTTGCAGAAGCATAGTGTCAGTAGTGTCCTTGACAACCCTGCCAACCTTTGTATCGTCTGCAAACTTGGACATTAATCCCGATATACCATCATCAATATCATTTATAAATACAGAAAACACAGAATATCAGGCACCAAATCAGTGTTGTTACAGGCTTTTATGGCAGCTTGAAGAACAGGATGGATGCCCTTGAAAAAATTAAATCGGGGAGCCCATCAAGCTCTCAGCTGCCCACATCAATGCCAGAGCTTGCACTTAATCATCAGACAACACAGCAGCAACCCCTAAGGCAGAATGTGCTGGTTCCACAGGAGCTAGTTGTTGTCTGTGACTCTATTGTCAGGGTAACGGGAAATATATTGCGCAAAAACAATAGGTGAAATAGGACAAGGGTGTGTCTGCCAGGGACAAAAGTTGATGACGTTGTAGAGCAGACATCTTTTAAGGGTACAATAGGTGATACTGTTGTCCATGTTGGTACTAATGACATTAAGAGTAGGAGATTTGCAGATTTACTTAACAAGTATAGGGCAATGTTGAAAAAAGTTGCAAGTTAGGATTAAATTTGAAAGTGTCTGCAATTCTGCCCAGGAAGTATATAATGAGAACCTTGTCAATCATTTCAGTCCTGGAGAGATTGTACAAGGCTCATGAGGTTGAATTTTTGTGGTCGATGCTTATTAACAGTAAAGACTGCTTCAACAAGGATGGGATACACTTAAATAGAAAGAGTGCAAGAATATTTGCTGATGCTATTGAGGCAGTGTTAGGTGAGTCGGAAAACTGCTAGCTTGTGGGGGGGTGGGGTACACAGACTAACAATAGCCATAGGCAGAGGTGAAAATGTTTCTTTCACTGCTATTGGAATGAGTAGCAGCTTTGAATGCAAGATGCAGGCATTTCATGAACTGCTGGGAGTCAGAATGAAACAAGTAAATATGTGGGCTGATTTAAGGTAACTAAGAGTAAAAACAGGTGCACATATACTTGCGTGTACATCAATTCTAGGAGTATAGTAAATAAATTTAATGAATTTGAGGTGCTTGTCTAGACATCAAATGAAACATTGTTGAGATTTCAGAGATGCTGTGTCCCTCAGATATAAGGACAGTCATAGAAAACATGGTGCCAACTCTTGGCCTCTCCACAAAAACAGAGAGGTGTATTACTCAAGCCAAACTTATACAGTTTCTCATTTAACAAACCATGTCCTGTAAGAATATAAGAGCTGAACGTGCTCATAAAGAACCGCTTATTTGTTCTTTGGTCCATCAAATAAGAAACCCAAGGAATAAATTTCTTAATCACTAATCTAGCTTCAGATGTATCCCAGCTATCCTGCCATTTGTTCACTAACTCAATCCAACATCTTTCTTTCTTTCTCTCTCTCTCTCTCTCTCTCTCTCTCTCTCTCTCTCTCTTAGCAACTTGTTGTGTGTCAATCTCAATCCCCATAAATGCAGTTGGAATCTGTTTATGGATATGAAAACAAAACCCTCGAAATACTAAAAAAAAAGTCCAATGGTAACACTCCAGCTGATACCTGCAAAGCAGCCATGGATACTGTTCGACAAACACAGAATAGCCAACAGTATTGTCCTTTGCAATGACACGAGTTTTAACTGAAATCTAACAATTATCAACCTATGGTACCATGATCCAGCAGCATAGATAACCATAGGGAGGAGAGGAAGATTGCAGAATAGTATAACTTGTAAGTTTTCCTCGGCAATCCCCACTCTACTCTTAATATCCTAAAAATAGCTGCAGTGAACTTCTTAACTTTACCAGATAAATAAGAAAGATGTGAAGAAAAATTTAGCTTGTAATCAATTGTCAATCCTAAATATTTCACTTCGGTTACAAGAGGAAGTTGAGTCCTGTTAATTTTAATTTGAGGGGGTTCTGTTTAGATCTAATTCAGTCTTAAAAATAATCAACTTAGTTTTATAAGAACTAATGATAAGCTTGTTCTGAAGAGTTCACTTATGCAGATCCTTTAATACATGATTGGCAGAAGACTCTAAAGCTCTTCAGGAATTACCTTCAATTAAAATGGTTAAATCATTGGCATATATAATAAGTCTTGTTAGTCCTGTCAAAAGAGCAAGCAAAATCTTTGGTCTCATCTTGTAAAACCTTAATATAAAGATATTTTCTAAAAGATCCATACCAGGACATTTAGAAGCTTTTATTTTTTTAATTACTGAGTTGATTTCAGCAATACTAAATAGTTCTTAATTTTTGTAGGTGAAATAGTTATCATTATCTGAATGGATAGATAAATGAAAGTCTGGTATCCAATCCTTCGTCATCAATAGGAAAAAGCTTATGTAGTATTACTTTAATTGTTCCATACCAATCCAAAGTTTCATTCAATTTGTCTGTACTGTCCCAAAAATTTCCAGTGAATGTAGCCAATCTCCTGTAAGTTTATATAGCGTTCCCAAAGATTATTATTATCAGATGATTGAACTAATTTCATCCAATTATTGAACTTGCTATTTATGATTGCTTTTGTATAAGTGTTCTTAATATCAATATATGTTGTATGTAACTGCTCAATCTCAGCAGAAGGTCAATATCAATGGCATTGGTATCTTTTTCGAGCAACATTCACTTACCTTCTTAAATTAGAGTTCACTAGACCACCAAGAACAAGGTCTGTCTACAGTTCTCATCTTGTTTGTTGGCTTGTATGATGCTTTTATTAAAGATTCCTGAATGTAATTTGCCAATTCAGTGAATATTTTATTTTCAAATAAATCTGATGGATTGGGAAAATCCAATTTTAACAGTCTTCAAAATTTGTCCAATTAATTTTTTCTGAGAGAAAATCTAATCAATTCTGGAAGTGATCGAGAATGAACATCATAGTAATGTGTTGACTTAACAAAATAAACTATTGCATGATGATCACTAATAGTTTAATGTGTAATGACTGACCATAAAGAACA
This sequence comes from Mastigoproctus giganteus, assembly GCF_048544385.1. Classification (NCBI taxonomy): domain Eukaryota; kingdom Metazoa; phylum Arthropoda; class Arachnida; order Uropygi; family Thelyphonidae; genus Mastigoproctus; species Mastigoproctus giganteus. The sequence continues at coordinate 22,408,080 of NC_143577.1, read as the reverse complement.
TAGTGTTATTTGTAATGTGGCTACGGGGTTTCCCCCAACTCTGCTGACCACAAAGAACAGACAGGAGAGGAGGTGGGGGTGGTATGCTCTTGGTTAAGAAACAAAATCTAATGCAGTGCATCCAGTTGATATTGGTGGACAATGCAATTTTGAGTCAGTTTGGAGTGAAATAAGCACTGGGAAAGCGAAAACGTTATAGGACAAATGACTCTGATGAGTACAACAAACAACTGTACAGAGAAATAGAGTAAGCCAGTAAATCAGAATGTCTTATAATGGGAGATTTTAACTTCCCAGATATTGATTGGAACTGTGGATTGGTCACTCGTACACTAGCAAGACTTAGCATTAGCATTAGTAGAGATATATGACACAAGAAATCAAGCTTATACAGCATCAGCCAAAAAAAAAAAAAAAAACCTTCTCATTTCATCCATTCACTCCAAATATTTGTCTAGTTCTGCCTTGCATTTATATAAGCTGTCCACACTCAGAAATTTTTGAGTTTGTAATTTTGTAATAAAGAATTCATACATGCATAGCAGCTAGCTCCAATACAGTCAGTCCTCGTATAGCACGATAGTTGTGTTCCTAGAAACCCTCGTGTAATGCAAAATCGTGCAATATAAACAACAGGCCCTATGGGAAAAATAGGGTTAGGTGCTGAACACCCAAGATTGAACCCACATTTGTAACCAAAACATTACCAAACACAATAAATAATCATAATAAAATACTTATGTATTTTATTTTGACTATTACGTAATAAAATATTGCTAATGCCTTTGCTTCTATCATAAGCAAACTTGTTTTTTGTTTGATTTTCTATCCAAACAGATGACAGCCGTTCCATCTCTTCCAATTCTTTGTGTCTTAATCTAATGGATTTTAATTACATTTTGAGTTGTTACTGCTATGAAAGTTTTTATTTTCTCTGCATTCTTTGTAAATCTCGGCGTTGCCTCATTAGGCCTGTAGCACGTGCAATATCACATGGTCTTTCATTCCGCTCAAAGCGTTTCACAATTTCATATTTTTTCTCTATCGACAGAGGCGGACTGGCCATAAGCGTTACCGGGGAAACCCTGGTGGCCAGTGTGATTTTGGCCATAAACCATAGTATGAGGCCACTATAAATTTTCCCGGATAAGAATTTTGACCCAGTCCGCCTCTGTTTATCAATATTGTTTTTCTTTTTCTCTCTGAATAGGCAGTGTCTGCACCAGGACACTTCCTTTTCACACCTTTTAAGTATTTTACTCATTTTTATGGAATAAAGCACAATTACAAAATGAGGAGGCATGCTTGATACACATAAACAAAGCTGTGCGTGTGTAGCAACTGAATAAACAACACCGTAAAGGCAGAGATACACTATTAACAACTCACATTTTACTAAAGCACATTTCTAGGAGTTACTACCATAAAACAATAAAAACAATTTCCAGTTGCGTTTCTGCTAGTGGAATCTGTTATAAACTGGTAGTAAATTCGATTTAATTGCATTTGAGATTATACCGATTGCTAGAATTGTGTTGGTTTTTACGTTATTATGGTGAAATATGTTTCCCCTTCACTGATATAAAAAACATAAATACATTTTCAGAATCTTCTCTTCATTCCTATCCTGTTGCGTTCAGTTGGGGTGATTCTGCGTTCGACTGCTATTTCTTGTAAACAGAAAGGCGAATCGTGCATAAGCGAATTCGGTTCGTGTTATATAAGATATCGTTCCCGTATTTATAAATCGTGTATGATCGAATTCGTGTAGTGTAAACACGTGTTATACAAGGACTGACTCTACGTTATAAAAAAACTTGGAATGTCCAACTTCTAGAAACTGATCTGATGAATATGTTCTTCTCATCTGATCAACTACATCCAGACCATATTATGTTGAATTATAAAATTTTACCTCTGGTTTTTTTTTTTTTTTTTTTTGTATTGTACTATAAAACTTCTGATGTCAACGTACTCTCAGATCGTGTCAGTGAAATTATTCTTGTAGGAATGGAACCCTATATCCCACACTCCACTTTAAAATCTCGTCCTCTATCTAAACCTTGGTTTTCCTTTAAATGTGCGAAGGCTGTTCAAGAGAAGGATGTTGCACATCGTAATTGGCTTGTTTCCAATTCTTCAGTTTCATTTTCTGCCTATACTCGCAACTAAAGCTCGCATCAATTGTAAAGCAGTTATTAATCAGTCTAAACTAGATTTTCAAAAGGATAAGAGTAGAAAACTTGCCCTAATGGTAGCCGAGCATTCTGGTCTCTTGTCAACGCTACTGGCTGCAACTTTTGCCCATCTCTGCTCCCACCACTGTCAAAACCAGATGGTTCTGTTGTCACTTCAGCCAAGGATAAAGCTGACTTGCTAGCATCCCATTTTTCTTCCAACTCATTTATTAATTATCTTGGCAAAACACCTCCCTACATTCCCAACACGCTCCATTCAATGCTTCCTATGGTCTTCTGTCAAAAGGATGTCAGAAGGATTTTGACGAATCTTGATGCTAAGAAAGCTCCAGGCTCGGTGGTATTTCTCCACTTGTTCTCAAAACCTGTGCTTCTGAACTTACTCCTATTTTTGCCGTCTTTTTTCACTTTCTTATTCCAAAGGTGTTTTTCCTTCTGCCTCGAAATTTGCTCATATCCAGCCTGTTCCTAAAAATGGTGACAAATCACTCCCATCCAATTATCGTCCCATTGCAATTACTTCTACTCTTTCTAAAGTAATGGAGAAATCAATTAACCGCCAACTCTTAAACTATCTAGAAACCTTCCATCGGTTCAACAATCGCCATCGGTTCAACAATCGATGGATTCCATCAGTGTCGATCCACTAGTGATATTCTGGCTTGTGTTACCCATTTATGGACAAATTAAATGAAAAAGTTTGGTGAAACTCAAGCAGTTGCTCTTGACATTTTAAAGGCTTTTGATTGTTTATGGCATAAAGGTCTTCTAAACAAGCTTCCATCTTATGGTTTGCCAACTATTTTTTGTAATTGGTTATCCAGTTTTCTCTCTGTTCGCTCACTGAGGGTGATGGTAAATGGCTCTCTGTCTTCTAACTTCTCCACTAATGCTGGTGTCCACCAGCCAAGTGGGGAAAAGAGAATGTTTCAAAACATTCTCTTTTCCCCACTCTTTTCATCTTGTATATTAATGACCTTCTTCTATTGGCTGGGAATCCTATCCATAGTTTTGCAGATGATAGCACAGTGCATTCCACTTTCCATTTTAGGAAACCTTGCCCTGCTCAATCAGCTTCAACTTAGTTGAGGTAATTCTCCACTGGGGCAAAGACAACTTAGTTGATTTCAATCCTTCTAAAACTCAGTCTTGTCTTATATCTCACAAAAAGGATTCTTCTGCTCCTATGCTTATCTTTGATGACACTCGAATTTCTAGGGAAGTTGATATATTTCTTTTGGGGCTTACCCTGATTTCTAATCTCTCTTGGCACAAGCACATTACAAATATTGCTTCCTCTGCATCTAATAAACGTGGTTTTCTCTTTCGCTCTCAGTGTTACTTTTCTTCCAAACAGCTGTTCACTCTGTACAAATCGAAAATCTGCCGTACCATGGAATATTTTCCCCACATCTGGAGCAGTGCCCCCAAAGCACTCTCAGGCTTCTAGATTCCATTCAGAAGAAGGCATTTAGGTTAATTAATGACTCATCTCTCTCTGTCTCATAGACGTACTGTTTCTGCTGCATGCCTTTTCTACAGATACTTCCTGTTCTTCTGAATTGGCTTCTATAATTCCCGCTCTCTCTCTTTCAAAACATTCCGAACACGTGCCGCCACCAGCCAACATCCATTTACTGTCCAACTTAAAACTCACAGAACCAACTTTTTATCTACCTCGTTTATTCATTTAACTGCCATTTTCTGGAACAACCTTCCTTCAAATGCATTTCCTGAAAATTACAGTCTACAGAAGTTCAAGTCTAATGTCAACAAATATCTTCTCTCATCGTCTCAACCTCCAACCCAAGCATGGTACTAAGTACTCTAGGTTCTAATACCTCTCGTGTTTGGGGTTTTCATTAAAAAAAAAAAAAAACTTTTTCTTGATAAAAAAATAAATAATAAAAAAATAAAAATTACTGACACCATACAAATTAGTCACTTGTAATTTTCAATTAATAATGTATAACCCATCCTTTATGAATTCTCAATGGTGCGGATTCAACTAGACTCCTTAAAGTTATCAATATTAAGTCATTCTGAAAATAACTGATCTGGTAATTCATTCAGGTTTTGTCAGTGTTGCTGTTGTTGAGTTTTAATTTTCTGTTCAGATAGTTCAATACATTCTGTAGAGGATTTAAATCTGAAACTAGACTGGCCAATTTAAATGCATTATCATTCCCTTGTGTTTCTTTTGCCAGTGTAAAACAGTAAAGGCCCTCTGAATCAGACAGTTGTCATATTGCAGTACAGGACTATGACATTTGAGGGACATCAGTTTCCCTCAAATGTGTCTGTCCTGTACACCAGCCCTGGCATACAGGACAGACACATTTGAGTCTGTCCTGGTTTGTATTTCAAGTAGAAATCCACTTGATAACAGTAAAAACATCCCCAAAGCATCACTACCCCATCACCATTTGTACACTTTTCACATAGTCCAGATAAAATGCCTCATTGCTTCTCTTGTGAATTCTGTGTCTGTCATCATTACAGCATAGACAAAATTTGATGCATCAGCTGTGAGTGGTTTTCATTTGAAAGCAACTCAATGCATTCCATATATAAGTCCAATTTTTATGTTCTTTTATCCCATATTAATCAGGTGTTGTTATATACAGCTATTGATGTTGGTCTTATTTGGAGGATCCTACCCCAAATGCCCACATTATCCAATTCTTTTTGCAGTGTTCTCTCCGATATCAGCTGATGAGCTCCTTGGTTAACTGCTTGCAGCAGGTCTTTTTTTTTTTTTTGAAATTATTTTTCCTTTACTAGATACTTGGCACAGACTTCTGACCATGATTCTGACACTGATCATTGAATGATTTTGATTCATGCTATTCCTTAAAACCCTTATTACTCTTCTTTCTGAAACATCAAAAATTTCAGCTACTTCTTTAACAGGATGTCCTTTAGACCTGCCAAATGCTATCATTCCCTTTTGCCACTCACTAACATTTTATGGCAGAAACCCTTCAGTCGCAACTGATATATATCTGTAAATAGAGAAAACAGGTTCCCCTTGTACTATAATTTTATATAAACCAAGAGCAATCAAGGCTCAATACTGTAAGTAAAATTTTAATACTGTAAGCAAACAAGCATAGAAGATACATGGGTTTAATCTGTTATATACTACAGCTAGCTAATTTTTTGACAAATTTTTCAGTGTCTTTATATTCCTTCCTTTTTGAAGGAATGGCTTTCAGCTTCAAAATTATCCAATCAAAAAGAATTTTGAATCTAAATCTACAACAGCTGATCTATTGTAGATAATCTACAATAACAGCTGAATCTACTACATGAATCAACAGTTAAACTAAAATTTGATGCCATAAACTGTAAATAAGCATTTAGCTTTTGTTGGAAACACCTGTTCAATAACTAATATTATTTCATCTGGAGTGTAACAGTCTACAATTAAATAAATAAATATCAGTTTAATGGCATGGAAAATATTATATACAGGTTATACTCCAAATACCTACCTTGTACAGCGGTAGCCAAAAGGGTTTACAGCAGGAGAATACAAGTAACATTACATCAAGATTTGAAATCATAGCACAGAAATAAATAACATAAATAAATACAAAGAATACTTAAAATAATAATAATTAGAGGAATAGTATTATGAAAATAATGCAACACGGATAACAGCTCCAGTACCATTATTCCTATAAACTACAAAAGAGAAGATTATCTACTATTTCTTTGTTATATCGGTGGTTCGTGGTCAGAAAAAATCTATTTAGTGAGAAGATTCTATTAGCAAGAGGCGGAATTACTTAACAAGTACAGGTCACTGTTGAAAAAAAGCCGTGAATTAGGGTTGAATTTGAAAGTGTCTGCAATTTTGCCCAGACACACTAGGAGGGAGTATATGATGAGAGCCCTGTCGATCAATTCGGCCCTGGAAAGATTGTGCAAGGCTCAAGGGGTAGAATTTTTTTCAGCCTGGTCTGTACTTGTTAACAGGAGAGACTGCTTCTACAGGGATGAGATACACTTAAATAGAAAGGGTGCAAGAATGTTTGCTGATGCTATCGAGGCAGTGTTAGGTGGGTAGGAAAACTGCTAGATTGGGGGGATACAAGGACTAATAGATTAACAGTAGACACTGGCAGAGGTGAAAGTGATTCTTGCACTGCTTCTATCGAATTGAGCAGCAGCCTGGAAAATAAGATGCAGGATATTTCAGAGACTGCTGGGAATCACTGGGGTACAAGTAAACACATGGGTTATGTTAGGGTGGCTAAGAAAAAGAACTGGTGCATGTATACTTGCATGTACACCAATGCTAGGAGTTTAGTAAATAAATTTGATGAATTTGAGGTATTGCTCAAAACATCAAAGACAGATATTGTTGGGATTTCAGAGATGTGGTGTCACACAGATATAAGGAAAGCAGAACTGGAATTTGGGGAGTACAATGTCTGCAGAAAGGATAGACAGGATAGGAAGGGAGGAGGGGTTATGCTATTATTTAAGAAATACATAAAATCCAAGGAAGTGAAGCCAGTCAACATTGCTGGACAGTGCAGTGTCGAGTCAGTTTGGTGTGACATAAGCATTGGGAGATCAAAATTGAGAGTAGGAGTGTGCTATAGGCCTAATGACTCTGATGAGTATAATAAGAAACTGTACAGGGAAATAGAGTGGGCCAGTAAATCAGAGAGTCTTATAATGGGGGATTTTAATTTCGCAGATATTGACTGGAATTTGGCGGCTGGTCACTCACACACTAGCAAGGCTTTTGTGGATTTATTGGATGATTGTTTTCTACATCAGCATGTTCGGGAGGCAACTAGAGGGAGTAATACTCTTGATTTGATTATCAGTAGTGATTCTTCATGCATTAAGAATCTGCAGATAAATGAACCACTAGGTGGCAGTGATCACAGTGTGTTGAAGTGGGATTTACTCAAAGAGGTAACTACCATTAGGGGTAAAGGGAAGGGTTATTGCTTTCGTAAAGGCGATTGTTATTTGTTATTTTGGTTTTTTTTTAGGAGCATTAGCAACTAAGGCCATATTGCTCCATGATATGCGGTGGTCATTCCTGACCTTTCTGCATCCTCCGTATGTGGTGGTGACAGGCTTGAACCCCGGTCTAATCAAGAAGCGTGTGCTACGCACTGCTGCTCCTTCCCACCTGGCTACGGAGGCGCCGTCGTAAAGGCGACTACGATGGACTGAGACAGTATTTAAATTCTATACAGTGGGACCAACTGATGATGTTACCAACAGCAAATTCAAAATGGGAAGCATTCAAAGAACTTATCTTGGAAGCTACTAGGCTTTACATACTAACTAAGAAATATTGTTCAAGGTTTGGGCCTAAATGGTTGTCAGATGAACTAATGAGACATACGCAGAGAAGAAAAATGCATGGGATACATACAAATTAACACGTGACACAGAAGCCTATGATAGATACAAGTTGATCTGTAACCAAGTTACAAAGGAGGTTAGACAGGCGAAAGCACATTACGAGATATCTTTGGCAAGGGATACAAAGAAAAACAGCAAAGAGTTCTTTACTTATGTAAACTCTAGAAGGAAGGGGATGAATCAGATTGGTCCACTTGATATCGATGGGTCAACTGTTGATGATCCTGCTCAGGTAGCTAACAAACTAAATGAATATTTTGCATCCATATTCACACATGAGGAGTTATTCAGCGAGGAGAATGCCAGAGGTGTATTCAACTCTGGCATTAAGCTAGAGAATCTTGTAATAACTGAGAGTAAAGTGGAGGAGAAATTGTTGAAGATAAACACAAGAAAGGCACCTGGGGTGGATGGGATCTATCCAGTTATATTAAAGGAGGCAGCAAAGGAAGTAATCAAACCCTTAGCCATAATTATGAGAGCTTCCTTGGACTCAGGGGAGCTACCCATGGACTGGAGATGTGCAAATGTGACCCCAATTCACAAAGGAGGATCAACAGCTGACAAGTAATTATAGACCTGTGAGTTTAACTTCTGTTCCCGGAAAATTAATGGAGGCACTAGTTAAAGAAGCACTGCAGGATCATCTAGACAAGACTTCAGTTATAGCTCCGACACAGCATGGTTTTGTTAAGGGGAAGTCTTGCCTGACCAATTTGATTGGATACTATGATGCAGTCACAAAAGAACTGGATGCAGGGAATAACTTTGATATTATATACTTGGATCTTAGAAAGGCTTTTGATACTGTTGCACATGGAAGACTGCTGCACAAATTGGAGCAGTGTGGCATTGGATGCAAATTGCTGCTATGGATAAATTTGTGGTTGAGGGTGGAGAAGACAGAGAGTGTTAATCAATGGACACTGCTCATTGTGGACTAATGTTATTAGTGGAGTCCCTCAGGATTCAGTATTGGGTCCATTATTGTTTTCTGTATTTATAAATGATATTGATGATGGTATATCAAGCTTAATGTCCAAGTTTTCAGACGATACGAAGGTTGGCAGGGTTGTCAAGGACACTGCTGACACTATGCTGCTGCAACAAGATCTGGAAAGGTTGAGCAGATGGGCTGAGAGGTGGCAAATGAAGTTTAACATTGACAAATGTAAAGTACTACATATGGGAAACAGCAACCCCAGAGCAACATATCAACTCTGTGGTACTATACTGACAGTGGTAGAGAATGAAAGGGACCTGGGGGTGGTTGTGCAGGCAGATATGAAGTTCTCTGAGCAGTGCAGACGGGCTGCAAGAGTAGCTCATTTGTTGTTGTTGTTATTTGGTTTTTAAGAGCATTAGCAACTAAGGCCATATTGCTCCGGGATATGCGGTGGTCATTCCCTGAATGACCTTTCCGCATCCTCCGTATTTGGTGGTGACGGGCTCGAACCCCGGTCTAATCAAGAAGCGTGTGCTACGCACTGCTGCTCCTTCCCACCTGGCTACGGAGGCGCCTAGAGTACTGTATACAGGCCTGGAGGCCTCATTTCAAGAAGGATGTAGAGCTGCTGGAACGAGTACAGAGAAGGGCAACAAGATTAGTGAATGGAACAAAGGGGTGCTCTTATGAAGAAAGGCTTAAGTTTTGCAAATTACAGTGTCTGGAGACTAGGCACCAGTGAGGTTATCTGATAGAGGTGTATAAAGCCTTGAATGGTTTGAGCATGCTCAATGCTGATGGGATTCTTCCTCTTCCTCAGAATAATCACCTGAGAGGGCATAAATTCAAACTGAGGAAAGACAGATGTAGGATAGATGTGAGGAAATTTGCCTTTAGCCAGTGGGTGGTTGATGGAAGAGACTTCCATCCCTTGTCGTGGAAGTTGATAGCCTAAATAAGTTTAAGGCTCAGCTGGACAGGTTTTTCGAACGAACAGACGGGTGAAGTGGAAGTGGTTATTTTTTATTTATTTATTTTTTGGCTGATGCTGCATAGGCTTGCTTTCTTGCATCGAGTGCCTCTACTAATGCTAATGCTAATGATACCTCATTTTACCCCACTATCTAAGCCAAAGCTTATGCATGGTTTGCAACACCAACTTAAATTATACCATGCCATGTATGACGCATTTGTTAGTTAAAATTAATATAACTCAGAAGGGACATCACCACTTAGCCCAGTTCTAGAGGAATTAGGCTTTAGTCAGTATTAACTATCTAGCCTCGGCCTGTTCCTCCTTCTAAAGACATCAGCAACAAATTTGTTAAAGTAAGAAAATAGCCTCCTATCTGTGAACATTAGCATTACTGGAGACATGCGATTCGGGAGAGCAAGTTTATGTGGCGTCAGCCGAAAAAACCTCCCAATCACCCATCTATGCTTCAGTTGGCCCTAAGATATTTCTAATTTCTGCTGGCAGGGATAAGGTGGTGATTATCCCCTTGTATAAGGTAATGGCCAAGCCACACCATGAGTATTGCATACAGATCTGGAAGCCTCATTTTAGGAAGGATGCAGAGTTGATAGAACTAGTACAGAGAAAAGCAACAAGACTGACAAGGAGAACAAAGGGGCGCTCTTACAAAGAAAGGCTTAAGTTCTGCAAATTGCAGTGTCTGGAGACTGGGCACATGCGAGGTGATCTGATTCAGGTGTATAAGACCTTGAATGGATTTATCAGGCTCAATGCTGATGGGATTGAAGCTCTTGCTCAGATTACAAACTTGAGGGGGCATAAGCTGAAATTGAAGAAAGACAGTTGTCGAACAGATGTACAGAAATTTGCCTTTAGCCAAAAGAATAATTTATTGCTGGAACAAACTTCCAACTGTTGTTGTGGAAGTCGATAGCTTAAATAAATTCAAGGAAGAAGTGAACAAACTTTTGGAGTGAATGGATGAATGGATAGATGAAATGGGAACTTTTTTTTTTTTTTTTTTTTTTGGTTGATGCTGAATAAGCTTACTTTCTTGCATCATATGCCTCTACTAATGCTAACGCTAAAAATAGACGATTCCAAATTACCAAGTCTCTGACAGGGAATACTGGAATGGACATAGGCACAAGTACCACCTTTGAGGCAAAAGGAATCATACAGCGAATAATTTGGGCAACTGAGATGAGCAGTAGTTGAATAAACCGATAAATGAGATTCGGTCAGAAAAAGTACATGGGATTTGGCAGACTGCAAGTGGAAATGGACATCATTGAGATTAGAACTTCGACCACGTATATTTGTGAAATGAACTAGGAAGTTTTTGGGAGGTTTAGATCTTTTGGCAGATAAGCTTACTCTTTTAGTTTGACAATTCATGGTGTATTCAATAGTAAGATAAAGTGGGGAAGACATGCTGTACGAAGTAATGAAATTTTTGGATATGGCCTACACATGGTAAGAATGCACCCAGATCCTTGCCATGACGTGGCCGCAACAATGCCTGCCCCCTCGCATAACACTATTCGGACTTCTTCCTGTCACTATTTGGCAGAGTAGAGGTAGCAAGATTACACAGCAGCTGATCCGAAAGCCTCCTAGAGAGTTACCAATAGGTGCAGTCCAGTGTACTAACTACCGGCTGTCCTGCTAACACTATTTTAGAGCTGTATCCTCGAAATGTAAGGAAGATTGGATCTCACCATGATATCCATCATAACCTCAAAAGTCCTCAGTCATACTGCATGATGGAAGAGATGGGGAAGGGTTGAGCAGAACTTAGCTTTGGAGACTAAACATGGGTTCCACCACTTCAAGCCTCCAATAAGCAAAGAGTTGGTATTGCACCAGTTGATGAGAGTCATCTACCACCTTGTGTTGCCTGGTAACACTGAGGGGCAACATTCCTCCATGTGGTGTGAGCACTACACCTCAACTCTGCTTACGTTGGTCCACACCTGGTTGGTCATCAATAGTGTGGTTGTGCATGGGGGTTATACCCAGGATTACTAACAGTCCCACCAACCATCATGAAAGTGCCAGCTGAGGATTTGGCTGTCACAGACTGTCTGGACTTCGCCGAACTTGGGTCCACTTGACTTGAGCGTCACCGGAATCAGTTCCATCAGTGTTTTAGACTTCCAGGTAGCAAGTACAGCTTGTTTGGCATATCTGAGAGAATGTCTGTGACAACCTCAGGGACTATCTTGTTATGAGAATGAAAGTAAGTTTACTCTATAGATTTTGGGGTGCTAAAAATGGAAATAGTGCATAAATGGCAGATTAGCTCTTGTTTTCGAAAAAAGTAGTTTTTTATATTTATACAAGTTATTTTTTTATTTATATGGTAGTAGGATGTAGCTATGAATATACCTGTATCAAACTTGGGAACTTTTCACCTTTTGCTTGTATTCAGCTTCGGGAGCATCCCTTTTCACCCTGAAACAATAATTGGCTAACACGGCAACACAACATTTGCTTTTGTATCTTTGTTCCATCGCTGCAATGTCTTGTTGGAGTGCTCACCAGGTTCATTGCTGATGGCACCACAGTTTGTTGGGAAGAAATCCAGGTGTGAGTGCAAGAAATGCATTTTCAGTGACATGTTGCACCCCAGTTTTTCATAAGAATTAATGAGATCTTCCACAAGCCTGTAGTTACTGGCTTTAAAATTTCCTAGAAAACCAGTCGAAACATTTCAAAAGGCTTTCCACACTGATTTCTCGCTATCACTAAGGATACATTCGAACTGATTGACTCTGAAAAGTTGCCTTATTTGTGGACCAATGATAATGGTTGCCTTAATCTTCTATGTACCAAGTCTTGGGAATTTCTCTTGCAAGTATGTGACTGCAGGACAGTTCACTTCAAAAGGCTTCCCAAACTTTTTCATGAGCCTCAGTTTGATGGGAGTGGTGGAAGCAAAACTTTATTTCAATCTACCAGAGGTTCAAATGCTACATTCTTCATTCCAGGAGTTAATGATTTTCATTGAGACCAACTGTTCTTCTCCTAGTGCATATCCTTGGTAAGACTATCCCACTCACAGAGAAAACAACAATACTTAGTGTAACCCTTTTGTAGTACTAATAAAATGGCGATTACCTTTAAATCACCACATATCTTCCACTCATACTTCTGATAGTGTACACTTAAGAGGATGTTGTCCATGTCTGCATATGTTTCTTTTTTTGTGGACAGCATATTTCCATTGTGAAATAACACAGCCTTAAGGCTAACCTTAGAAGTGTCTATAAATAGTTGCCGTTCTTTGGGAACATGCCTCATGTTCATTGCTGCCATTAGACCATCAAGATCCTAGCAAACAGTGAGTTCACATTCTGTTTGATAGAATTTATCATAGTCTTTATTTTGAGTACAAAATGCTGTCACTTTTACAGAATGATCTAGAAGATTCCATTGTTGTAGCCTTGAGGCCAAAAGCTCTGCTTATTATTCAGCAGTTTGAGATCCCAGATTAAGTCATTAAGCTCACTATCTGTGATCTTATGTGGTTCAGAAGGATAAAGGTTTGGACAAAACGGTGGAACCCATGATGTACACAGCTGCTGTACTTCTTTGTGTATATCAAGTTGAGTTCATCAATGTCTTCATCTTCATCAGGTTGTACAAAAAACCTGTCGGGTGGTTCAGGAATAGGTAGTTTTGATGAAAAGGTAGTGCAGCATATGTGTGGAACCCAGTTCTTGTCCTGGTTGCCTACTTTATACCCAAAGTACAAGAAGTAGTAGGCTTTTTTTTGGCTCGAGTTAAGGAATGCTTTCTTCAAGCTAATGTGACTTCTCCACATATGTAACAGCAGCCATCCGGACTATTCACACAATTATGGGGCATATTGAATGGTTTGAGCATGCTCAATGCTGATGGGATTCTGCCTCTTGCTCAGAATAATCACCTGAGAGGGCATAAATTCAAATTGAGGAAAGACAGATGTAGGATAGATGTGCGGAAATTTGCCTTTAGCCAGCAGGTAGTTGGTTGGTGGAACAGACTTCCATCCCTTGTTGTGAAAGTTGATAGCCTAAATAAATTTAAGGCTCAGCTGGACAGGTATTTTGAACAAACGGAGGGGTGAAATGGGAGTGTTTTTTTTTTTTTTTTGGCTGATGCTGTATATGATGGTATATGATGCAAGAAAGCTTGCTTTCTTGCATCATATACCAATGCTAATGCTCATGCTAAAAATACCAAAATCAAATCTGCTGCTAGATATATGTAATTGTGAATCACTAATCACTGAAAAGATTTTACTATAGATGTCAGTATTGACTTTTGTTATTTGAAAAAGAACAAAAAAAATTCAAAAAAGGCCATTACATGAAAACCATATATATAAAGAGAAGAAAAAAAGTTACTTTTCAAAGGATTTATATCTCAGCTTAATAATCAGCCAAATCTTTTTCAATAAGTTAAGTAATCCATTTTTCACATGATTTTTGAAAAAATATACAGCAAGAATTAACCAAATGACCTTTTTAATGCTATGGAAAACTTTGCTGAGAAATTGGTGCAATTGATCAATTAGCTGACAATCTAACTTCCATGAAATTTGTCTCTCTTTAGCTCTCATTGGTGTGTGCCAGTAATTATGTATATGCCTAGGATGATGTTAGGCATGTGTAATTTTGCTTCAATATTTTTTTTTTGTCTTTAGTGTTCTTCTGTTACCCATGTTTAATTATTATAAAATCACAAAATATTTAGAAGCATTACAATCTTAGTCAGTTTAAATACTTTCTTTGGTATCCATTTCTTGATTGCAGGCTTCTTTTTTTTTTTTTATTTATGTAACCAAACCTTAATGCAATAAAACTATTGGCTGTAGTTATCTTATGGAAATTGACCCTAGCACTAAACAGTAACAAAATATCATTCTCTGATTTCTTGGGAGTGCTCAGATACAACTTTTCAGGCATCTTACCCTTATTTTTAATTAGGGTAGGTTGCTTAAAGGTCTGATACAATGCAATTGGCAAGCAGCTGACTTAGTATATACAGGGTATCTCAAAAATATTGGTACAAACGTTTAGTGGAGGTAGGTAACATCTAAAGGAATGTGAATCGCATACGAACCCATAACTGGAAACGTCACCGTAAATTGGTAGACGGCACTGTTCATCAGTTCGCGAGAGGGAAAATTTCTGGTTTACTCATTCAATATGAGCCATGGAAGAAAGTGTGTTGAATGCCATCCAGAAGAATCCTACTACCAGCACACGTGCCGTTGCCTCTGCCTTAGGAGTGTCTCATTGCAGTGTACAGCATGCCTGGCACAATGATTCCTTACACCCCCTTTCATTTCCAAAGGGTTCAGTTACTGCTCCCCCAAGATCATCCTGCATGTGTGGCTTTTGCACAGTGGTTTCTCCAAGAAAGTGTTCAAGACTTAAATTTTTCAGCCAAACTTTGTTCATGGATGATGCTTATTTCACTCGAGAATGCTTATTCCATCAGCACAATGCTCATGTGTGGGCTCACAACAACAACCCACTCGGTGTATGCCCCCATGCAGCAACAACATTGCTTCACAATAAATGTGTGGGCAGGCATGGTCGGTGACTGCTTAGTTGGCCCATACCTGTTACCGTCCCTCATGAACTCCACTAAATATCGGATCTTTCTTGAACAAGTTCTACCAGGGTTACCTGACGATGTTCCAGCAAATGTGAGATGCAACATTTGGTTTCAACATGACGGGGCGCCTGCCCATTATGGAAGGTGTGTTCGTGACCATTTGAACAGGCGTTCTGGGCTTCGATGGATTGGCCGTGGCAGACCTGTTGCCTGGCCCCCACACTCACCTGATTTATCGAGCCTTGATTTCTTTCTGTGGGGGGCCCTCAAATCTATCGTGTATGAATTGCCTGTGGAGACGGAAATGGATCTCGTGGCGAGACTCGTCTGCACTGCTGCTACTGTCAAATAAACTCCAGGTGTGTTCGACCGTGTCTGCCAATCCATGCAGCGTAGGTGTCACACATGCATCGCATCTCATTGTGGAACCTTCAAGCATCTGTTGTAACATCATGAAATGCATCCATCTCGTACTCCATTGTTAATATTATGTCAAATAAATGTTTGCCACTAATTACTGTCTTGTGTCGTTTCTGCTTCTTGTGCCTCTGCTACTACTTTCCCGTGACATTTCCGGTTATGGGTTCCGATGCGATTCACATTCCTTTAGATGTTACCTACCTCCCCTAAACGTTTGTACCAATATTTTTGAGACACCCTGTATAAGACACAAAAAGTTTTACAAAGTAGTAGTAGTAGTAGTGGCATGTGATGCAAGAAAGCAAGTGTATGAGCTTATGCAGCATCAGCCAAAAAAAAAAAAAAAAAAAAAAAAATCACACCATTCCCTCCAAATGCCTGTCCAGTTCCTCCTTAAATTTATTTAACCTATCAACTTCCACAACGACAGATGGAAGTTTGTTCCACCAATTAACCACCCGCTGGCTAAAGGCAAATTTCCGCACCTCTATTCTACATCTGTCTTCTCTTAATTTGAATTTATGCCCCCTTAGGTTCATAATCTGAACAAGTGGAAGGATCCCATCAGAATTCAGCATGCACAACGCATTCAAGGACTTATACACCTCAATCAGATCACTGCGCAGGTGCCTAGTCTCCAGTCACTTCAATTTGCAGAACTTAAGCCTCTCTTGGTAAGAGGATCCCTTCATTTCCCTCACCAATCTTGTTGCCCTTCTCTGTACATGCTCAAGCAAATCTACATCCTTCCTAAAATGAGACTTCCAGACCTGTATGCAGTACTCAAGGCATGGCTTGACCATTGCCTTATACAGAGGGACAATCACCTCCTTTTCCCTGCTAGCAAAATTCCTATATATCATTGACAAAACCCCATGACCTGCCCTGGCAGCCTGTCTGCATTGCTCAGAAAACTTCATATCTGACTGCACTATTACTCCCAGGTCTTTTTCATTTTCTACCACCTTAAGTGTTGTACCACACAGTTGGTATGTTTCTCTAGGGTTACTTCTACCCATATACAGTACATTGCATTTGTCAAGGTTAAAGTGTCTAAAGGACCTTGAATCATTTGATTGATGCACAAAAAGTTGTGCCTAAGCACTCCCAAGGTAGCAGAACATGTTATATTGAAATAAAATAAATTTTTTATTTTATTACTGTTTAGTACTATGGTCAATTTCTGTACTTTAACTGCACCCAATAGTGTTATTGTATTGAGATTGGATCATGTGAATTTTCAAGGGGAGAAGTCCACAACTGAGGAATGAATGCTAAAAAAGTAGTGAAAGGGGAAGATGGCACCACTTGATTATTGTGCAGAACATTATGTTTGCACATATTTTTTTTATATATTTATTGTACTGGGCAGTCCCAGCCAGCTTTCCTGGCACTATTTACATACTATACAAATAATCACAATTGTGCTCCATTATAACATACTGAAGTTCTGCACTTCATGTGCCCACTCCATTATAGGGTATTGAAAGCCTACAGTTCATGTCTTGTGAGTTTAAAAATAGCTAGTGAGAAAGAGCAAGAGGGCTAGTCCTTGCACTAGCCCTCTTGAATCATTTCAACTGTCTTCTTCCGTCATGTTTGCCGCAGCCGAAGAGACATTTCACATGCATCCGTTTAGGAAAAATTGGAATGTACCATGGAAGTATCCAGTGCAGTCCACAGAAATGCAGGGATCATCTTATTCCACATTGCTCTTAACACAAGAACACCATTTCACTGTGAGCGATAGCTGCATTTGTGTAGTTTCACAGGGTAAGCTATCCACCATTAATTAGAATGGTATTACACATCCTATGCTTACTCTGACTGAAAAATTGCACAATAACACAGTCTATCATTTACTAATCAAACTTGAGTTTATCCTTACTTCATACTTTTGTCAATTTCTGTTATCTAACTGTACACAGGAAAGTTATTATATTATGGTTAGGTTAGTGGCATAGTGTTTGGGTTGGGGGCCCCTCTGGTGGTTTCCCACAGCTGCATCATATACTCTGTGCGGTAAAACAGTACACTGTAAAAGACAGAAGGGTGAGTAGTGTGTTGTTTTATGAAGTATAGTGTTGGGTTGTGTTGTCATCTGGCTTTTTGCCATGGGGCCCCCTGATGGAACTCCACTTTGCCCACCACTAACATTGGGGGGGTAGCCAGGCAGTCCCAAAAACTCTGGCTGGTCTCTGCCAGGGTCGCTGATATTAACTGTGTTCTGATGGAAAGGCATAATGTAGTAATTACAGTACCTGTTTCAAAATTTTAAATATAAAGTTTTTTTTTTTATTTCATCAGTGTAAGTCAAGGGAAATTTTGCTAGTAACTTTTTTTTTTGTGGAATTGTGAAGCAGAAACTAAGCAAAAAAAATTTTTTTTAGTAATTTTCACAAGCACACATGAGCCATGAACCACAAGCTGGAGATTTTTGTTATAAAATAAATCATTGATTAAAAATAGTATGTAAACAAATAATGACAAACACACAAAAAAAAGAAGTTTCTGACATCTTCTTATTCTGTAGAGAACTACAACAATATTGTTGTAATTCTCTACTAGCAGTGGTATGCTAGTAGAGAATCACACATGCATGTTTATGCCTAAGTGATGTCACTGATAGATATAGTCATTCTAAGATAAATAACATGTTTACTCAATTATTTATATTTCCTAAACACCAAAAATTTTTTCAAATGATTTTTGTCATCAACTGAAACAAAAACTACCAATTAATATTTTAAAATAAAGTTTGTGACATTTCTTATGAAACTCATACAATAGAATGAAATAAATAACCAATACCTACTTGTTTGTCTTCCTCTGCCTCTTCCTCTTCAGCAGCAGTGAGTTCCTGGGCATTGGCAAGATTATCAACAGCAATGGCCAAAAATACATTCAGTAATGTATCTAAGAAAAAGTTAAGTAACTTTTCTAAAATTTTGTTTATGGCTTACAAACCTAAATGAGCTCTACACACAACTGGCATAACATAACAAATTCCCATACTAGAGCAGATACTATTCAAGCACAAAGAGTTAAGCATTGTTTTTGTCTCGTGGTTGGGAATAACCACTCAGTTAGAAAATTTAAAGGCCATGTTTTACAAGAATACAGTGTTTGTATGGATATTAGATAGGTTAAAACGAGACATCTCTCATGTAAGATCTTTATTCTTTCATGTTCACTTTGATCCATCAGCTTCCTCTCCTTGATAGCTATCTATCCAAAATCTAAATTTTGGATAGATAGCATTCAGGAAATATGGTCACATACTGAGGAGCAATATCCTAATTTGTCTGAAATGTAAAATAATGAATCAATGTATACTACCCACCATGACTTATGGAAGTGAAACTTGGGCACTCACCAAAAGAATGGAAGAGAAGCTGAGAACTACACAGCGAACAATGGAATGAATTATATTGGGAATCAGACTAGATAAGAAGAGAAACACGTGGATTAGGCAGCAAACTCAAGTAAAGGACATTCTTATCAAAACTAAAATGGTATCCAAGAGTAGCTAAAAGAAAACCTGGAAGACAACGATGGAGATGGACAGATGAAATTCATGAGTTTGTGGGTAGCAAATGGATGGCCATTGCACAAAACAGAAGGAACTGGAAAGTTGCTGGAGAGGCCTTCATCCTGCAGTGGATTGAAAATGGCTGATGATGATGATTCTCAGAAACTCTGTGGCCATCAGGTTTCCCCCAGATGGCACCATTTCAGAGCTGATTGGCTCCTCTTTGGTGGGTAGGCAGGTACCCTGGTGTTGCAATGATGACAACCCAGTTGCAAAGTATAAATCCACAATATGAGAGATACCTGATGGTGTGGAATAATTTAGATTACGGTATAGTTTAGGGCTAAAGCCTCAGGTTATGTAAAGAGTATAAGTAATATACAAGTTAGTGCAATTGCATCATTTCAGTACATAGCCAACTACTTAAGTAGTTATAAATTGGCATCATTAAGTATATCGCATATTGTTAATACCTTCACAATGAGTTGACATGATATTGCACACACTGTGGATTTATACTTCGCAACTGGGTTGTCATCATTGCAACACCAGGGTACCTGCCCACCCACTGATTAGGAGCCAATAAGCTCCAAAACGGTGCTGAGAATAAGTAACAATAGTCTTCTCCTATGGTGAAGCATTACTTATTCGAGGATGTGCAATATCATGGCAACTCATTGTGAAGGTATTCACAATATGATGAGGAGCCAATAAGCTCCGAAATCGTGCCGCATGGGTGATGGTATCTGCTGAGAATAAGTAACAATAGCCTTTTCCTATGGTGAAGCATTACTTATTCGAGGTAGTGACCAACTACCTCAAATAAGTAACGAGGTAGTTACTTATTCGAGTTACTTATACTTTTGTTCCACTCATCAATCTCATTGCTCTTCTCTGTACTCGTTCCAACAGCTCGACATCTTTCCTAAAATGAGACCTGCAGACGTGTATACAATACTCAAGACGTGGCCTGACCATACAAGGGGACAATCACCGCCTTATCCCTGCTAGCAAAATTCCTGTATATCATTGACAGGACACCATGAGCTACTCTTGTAGCCTTTTTGCATTGCTCAGAAAATTTCATATCTGACTGCAAAATTACCCTCAGGTTGTTTTCATATGGGAAGCAGTTACTCTGGGGTAACTGCATCCCATATGTAGTACTTTACATTTGTCAATGTTAAATTTCAGTTGCCACCTCAGCCCATCTGCTCAACATTTCTAGATCCTGTTGCAATAGCATACTGTCATTAGTGTCATTAACAACCAAGCTAACTTTTGTGTCATCTGTAAACTTAGACATTAAGCCTAATATACGTGGTAATCAATGGACACTGCTCGTTGTGGACTAAGGTTATTAGTGGAGTCCCTCAGGGCTCAGTGTTGGGTTCATTATTGTTTTCTGTATTCATAAATGATATTGATGAGGGTATATCAAGCTTAATGTCGAAGTTTGCAGACGATACAAAGGTTGGCAGGGTTGTCAAGGACACTACTGACACTATGCTGCTGCAACAGGATCTGGACAGGTTGAGCAGATGGGCTGAGAGGTGGCAAATGAAGTTTAACATTGACAAGTGTAAAGTACTACACATGGGAAACAGCAACCCCAGAGCAACGTATCAACTCTGTGGTACTACACTGACAGTGGTAGAGAATGAAAGGGACCTGGGGGTGGTTGTGCAGGCAGATATGAAGTTCTCTGAGCAGTGCAGACGGGCTGCAAGAGTAGCTCATGGTGTATTGTCAATGATATATAGGAATTTTTCTAGCAGGGATAAGGAGGTGATTATTCCCTTGTATAAGGTAATGGTCAGGCCACACCTAGAATACTGTATACAGGCCTGGAGGCCTCATTTCAAGAAGGATGTAGAGCTGCTGGAACGAGTACAGAGAAGGGCAACAAGATTAGTGAATGGAACAAAGGGGTGCTCTTACGAAGAAAGGCTGAAGTTTTGCAAATTACAGTGTCTGGAGACTAGGCACCAGCGAGGTGATCTGATAGAGGTGTATAAAGCCTTGAATGGTTTGAGCATGCTCAATGCTGATGGGATTCTTCCTCTCGCTCAGAATAATCACCTGAGAGGGGATAAATTCAAATTGAGGAAAGACAGATGTAGGATAGACGTGCGGAAATTTGCCTTTAGCCAGCGGGTGGTTGGTTGGTGGAACAGACTTCCATCCCTTGTGGTGGAGGTTGATAGCCTAAATAAGTTTAAGGCTCAGCTGGACAGGTATTTTGAACGAACAGAGGGGTGAAGTGGAAGTGGTTTTTTTTTTTTTTTTTTGGCTGATGCTGCATAAGCTTGCTTTCTTGCATCAAATGCCTCTACTAATGCTAATGCTAATACCAGTATAAAGTTATAGAATTCTTATAGTACCATGATAATAGACTAAATATAAAAATAGCGAAATGCTTTAAGTGTGGTACTCACCTTGAATATAATCTGCAATAGTTTTATGAAAAGACTGATGGCTAAATATAAAGTGGAATGGTTAAGTTAATGTGGGTGGGATGAGATTTAATTTAACGGAATTTTAAAATAAGCGCAAGGAAGCAGAAGTGCACTACTCCGTCCCTGGTTGTCATAAAGTAGAAAATAGTTAATCTGGAACATAAGAGAATTGATATTATGTTCCAGATTAACTATTTTCTACTTTATGACAACCAGGGACAGAGTAGTGCATTTCTGCTTCCTTGCGCTTATTTTAAAATTCCGTTAAATTAAATCTCATCCCACCTTAATGCATTAACTTAACCATTCCACCTTATATTTAGCCATCAGTCTTTTCATAAAACTATTGCAGATTATATTCAAGGTGAGTACCGCACTTTAAGCATTTCGCTATTTTTATATTTAGCCTAATATACCTTCATCAATATCATTAATAAATACAGAAAACAACAATGGATCCAACACTAAACCCTGGGGGAAAGACTTTATACTTAGATTCAGTATTCCAAGTGATGTATTATATAGTGTTGTACTATATTGCATTATACAATGGAATTATAACCTCTCTGTTGCAACTTGTCATATTTAATGGTTGTTCCAACTTGCACTTTGATTTTTGAAACTTCCTAGTTTTAAAATCAAAATGTGAATTTTATAATAACAATCATAGGAATGACTTTTTAAATTTAAAAATCATTCCTATAATTGTTATTATAAATAAATGCTTTTAAATAAAAAATAAGTTATAATTCTGCACCTGTCTTGTCCATGTGAAGGTATAACAAAACGCAATGTGTCTAACAAAGTTCTCTGAACTACAGTGGCAAATGTTCTGTAACCCAACCAAGCTCTGTTACTATGCCTGCCTGAAATCCTTAGCATAAATGGAAATATCATTAAAGGTAGGTCACTATGCTTGTTTCCAGCTGACTGTAAATTTGCTATCCAGCCACAAACTGCCACTGATTAATATAAATAATGTTTTGAATATTTTCTTTGCCACCCATGTGTACTATGCAGAGAACTATTTTCATTCTGCTCCAGGCATTCAACTCAAAGGGGTACCAAAATGTTAATTAAAAAAATTTTTTTTTGTTAATTTGTTAAGTGAATGTTAATTCAAACAGGTAATATTAAATACCCATGTGAGGAATGGGAAGGCAGTGTAGAAGCAAATCACAAGTTCAACTGTGGTTACAACACATACAATGTGAAATTATAGTAAAACAATGGTGCAATGAGTAAATGCAACTTTGCAGTCACAGTTATCCCTTGTTATTCTGATCCTCATATATATGTGACATGCATCAGATTATAAAAATCAAATAACAATAAATGTAAATTTAAGCCGCAGGATGTAATCATACCAAAGACCAGATTCATTGGATTAACATCAATGGAAATTGGCACTGGCAGAGTTTTAACTTTCCGGTATTTGCCATGGTAAGAAAAGCACATCTCTAGATTTTATCAATCTCTCATTTTTTCATTTTTCTTCAGATCCTTTAATGCAATGATCCCTGACCATTTTAGAATCTGACCTTACTATGATTTCCTGTAACATTACAGAAATATGGATATCCTAAAATGTTTACTGATGAATAATAAATAAACACTGTTTTTATGACTTTTAATAATTTGTGACTGTCATTGTTTTTATGACTTTTATTATTCCCATTATGATTTATTGTTAATATTTTTAATTATTTCACTTATTATTATTATTATTTTTTATTTTTTAAACTTCATGCAGAATTCCATGACCCGTTACCGATTTGATTATTTTAATAATCATGCATGAACCACACGGCTCCAAAATACCTTACCTATAAACCACAGTTGATTTTGGAAAGCACCTATGTATCTGTCCACATATCACTTATTTAACATTTTTATAATGTTCTTATAATTTAAACTACACTGAATTTATTCAGGGGCATGCATATGATTGCCCCAGGCATGAAAATACTTAGTTCAAGTCTGATAACTAGTAAAAGCCATCTCTTTCTCTTAAGTTTTAATCTAATATCCTTCCAAAAAGCCATCTTTGGTTGCTATTTCACAAGTGGGTAGCATACTGATGGTTCTATTGCATGTTCATCTAATGATAATGCTAATCTGAAATATTATTAACTCCTGCATAATGATTATGATAAATATACCATACTGACACAATCCATCCAATGCCTCCCTTGGTTTTCTGACAGAAATACATTAAAATAATTTTGAATCATGAATAATATTCATGCCAAGAGGTCTCCTCATCCTATGGCATTACTCCAACTGTTCTTAAAACTGTGCTCCAGAGTTAACATGTTCTGTGTCACCATTCTACACCCTCTTATTCTATTGTTTTCCTTTGCACAGAAGCTTGCTGATATCCAACCATTTCTTAAAAAGAGTGACAAATGCTTCCTTCCGATTATCAATCTATTACATTTAACTCCTTCCAAAGTAATGGAGAAATTAACATCCAATTCTTGCATTATATGAGTTCTATTTGCCTCATTCAACTGGAAATAGCTTGACCTACGTTACTCATATCTGGATAAATTCCAGAAAAAAAAAAAAAAAAAAAAAAAGAGTAAATGCAGAGGGCAACATTTCTAATGGCTTTTGATCATTGTTTGACATAAACGTTTCCTAAATGGCCTTCCTTCTGATTTTTGCAATTAGGTAGTCTCTCTCTCTCTCTCTCTCTCTCTCTCTCTGAAGGCTTTCCATTTGGGAAAAACATTTCCTTGAATTTTCTGTGAATCTCCAAAATAATTTTACAAAAATAAGATAAAATAAAATGAAAAATAATAATAAAATTTTGTTTTTTAATAATATTTTAATAAAATTTTGTTATTAGTTTTAATGATACAATTCAAATATTTACCATTGAGCCCTACTTACAGAAAAATTTCCTTTATTTATTTACTTATTTTCTTTTTAAATTTATGAGTATATTTAAAAATGAAATAATAAATATCACACATTCTTTTGCAACAACCACTAATTTGTTATTTTCGAGTTAATTTTTTTTTTAATAATAAACTGCCATTCAGCACTCAAACTGCCTTTTCACTCAGTCTTCCAGCATTAATCTTATTTGCAATCAAGCCAGTCCTCCAAGTGTTTTTTATAATCTCTACTATTGAATAATTTTTTGTGGACAAAATAATGGCCTTCTTTTGATCCTTTTCAATGGTGAGTTGTTGAATATTTAATAAAAATACTAAGGAAAAAACTTTCCTTGAAGGATATTAAAAATTACAGCTGGATGAGCAGGAGGTTTATAGTTAGAGGAGCTAAAATATGGAGATCAAAACTCCTCCCACACATATATACAATGAGTTAGGTAGCCTTAAAACAGCCCAAATACAAATAGATTCTTGAGAATGATGATGTAGATCCTTTAGAGCAGTGCTACTCAAATGTGGTTCATGAACTGTTTGTTACCGGTCCACAATGAATTCATCCATTACCAGTCCACAGCAGATTGGAAATAAAAGAAACTGGTCCTTCACTACAGATAGTTTGAGAAGCACTGCTTTAGAGCATGGTTCCTCATCAGCCCCCCCACTCCAGCCACAAATCCTCTATACATGATTTCATTCCAGCTCTCTCTCTCTTTCTCTCTCAAGCTAAAACTAATAAAATATCCTTAACCAGCCTGGGGATAACTGAATGATTAATTATCGATTATGGAATTTTTGTAATTGATAAAATGCAAATCAGTTGATTGAGAAATCAATGACTATACATATATTTTTTGTACCAAACGGAACTATTGCGTAAGTGGGAACAGCATTTTATTGTTAGTTCTGATAACTAACATACGATTGAATCCTTCCACTGTCCTCCCACCCCCAGTTTTCTTGTTATCAATTTTGTGATCCCTAATTTACATATAATCAATTATGGAAATGTCATAATTGATTAATTTTATCATGATTCCAGATTATCACTACTCATGATATCAATTCAAAAATACAATACCTTACCTTAAAACCTCAAAATTATGAATTCAAGAGTTCAGAATCAATCTATTTTATAAATTTGAGTTCATTTTAAGATGATAATTACAAAAATGAGTTCTCAGACTAATTTTCTATATTTCAATTTAAGGATTTAAGGATACAGTTACCAAAAAGTGTGAGAATGATGAAGTAAATGCTATAAATCATGCCTCCATCAATTCCCCCTTGTGACTCAATTCCTCTATACATGACTTCGTTCCAATCCTCTCCGGTTAAAATCTGAAATTAACAAAATTCTTAAACTGCTTGTTGAAAAAAACTCACATGGCACAATTAACATACAAATTATCTCATTCTAGAAGCTTTAAAGAAAGAAGAACTAAGAACTATTATGCTTTTATTCACAGCTGCTAGCCTTTGTCTTTCAAAAGGCTGGAAATCAGGAAAATGCAAACAGGAGGAAAACAGGAGATTTATGGGATGAAACAGGAAGTTTGTTTGGAAAAGCAAGAGGTTTTTGTAAAGTCCACACTGCAGCAGAAATTAAATTTCAATGATAAACATGCACATTTTATATTAAAACATAGATACTGGACTGCAATATAATTAAGAAATAAAGTGCCATTTCAATGCAAATTATTGAAAAAATTGAAACAGTTTCTTAAAATAACATTTCTTTGTGTTATGCTGTGTTATGTTTATCAGCTGACAGTCTGTGGATGCTGTCAACAGCACTCAGTAATAGTCATATAATGCTCAGTATAATAGTCATACAGTGCTCAGTAATACTCATATAGCCGACCGGGCTAGCCAGGTGGGTAAAGTGCCTGCCTGGTAACCCAAAGGTTGCGGGTTCGATTCCCGCCTCGGGCTTGGATCAAAGTACTGCAAAAACCTTGGGAGGTGCATTATGGCCACAGAAGTCTATGTGCCAACAACTACCAAAAAGAAAAAAAAAAAAAGAAAAGAATACTCATATAGTGCAAGGTTGCCACAGGCTTTTGCTGCACTGGCAAAAAAAATGTAGATAAAAAAAAAAAAAAGTTATTTCTTTCCCCCTCACATAGGTAACTATCCAATTGACCTTTGAATTTATTCAAACCATCAGCCTCAACAACCTGTGAAGGCAACTTGTTCTAGCAATCAATGACTCACTGGCTAAAAGAAAATTTCCTGCAATCTAGTCTAAACCTCTTCCCCTATAATTTGAATTTATGCCACCAAGTTCTGGAATTCTCTAGAACAGTGAACATTCTGCCTTCATTCATTTTACTAACCCCTCTCAGAGTCTTATTAGCATTAGTAGAGGCATATGATGCAAGAAAGCAAGCTTATGCAGCAACAGCCAAAAAAAAAAAACAAAAAACCCCTTATTTCATCCATCAACTTGCTCCAAATGTTTGTCAAGTTCTGCCTGGAATCTATTTAAGCTATCAACTTCTATAACGACAGATGGAAGTTTGTTCCAGCAACCAACCCCCCGTTGACCAAAGGCAAACTTCCGCACATCTATCCTACAACCGTCTTTCCTCAAATTGAATTTACGTCCTCTCAGGCGATTATTCTGACCAAGAGAAAGAATCCCATCAGCATTGAGCATGCTCAAACCATTCAAGGTTTTATACACCTCAATCAGATTACTTCGCAGATGCCTAGTCTCCAAACACTGTATTTTGCAAAACTTAGCCTTTCTTTGTAAGAGCAACCCTTTGTTCCATTCACTAATCTTGTTGCTCTTCTCTGTACTCATTCCAACAGCTCTACATCCTTCTTAAAATGAGGCTTCCAAACCTGTATACAGTACTCAAGGTGTGGCCTGACCACTGCCTTATACAAGGGGATAATCATCTCCTTATCCCTGCTAGAAAAATTCCTGTATATAATTGACAACACATCATGAGCTACTCTTGCAAACTGTCTGCACTGCTCAGAAAACTTCATATCTGCCTGCACAATAACCCCCAGTTTTTTCACTCTCTACCTCTGTCAGTGTAGTACCACACACTTGATACGTTACTCTGGGATTACTGCTTCCCATGTGTAGTACTTTACATTTGTCAATGTTAAACTGCATTTTCCACCTCTCAGCCCATCTGCTCAACAACTCTAGATCCTGTTGCAGCAGTGTACTGTCATTAGTGTCATTAACAACCCTGCCAACCATCTTATTATATGCAAACTTGGACATTAAGCCTGATATACCATCATCAATATCATTTATAAATACAGAAACAACAATGGACCCAACACTGAACCCTGAGGGACTCCACTAATAACATTAGTCCATGAAGAGCAGTGTCCATTGATTACCACTCTCTGTCTTCTCCCACTCAACCATCCCTTTATCCATAGCAGCAATTTGCCTCCAATGCCACACTGCTCCAATTTGTGCAGCAATCTTCCATGTGCAATAGTATCAAAAGGCTTTCTAAGATCCAAATATATGATATCAAAATTATTTCCTGATCCAGTTGCTTTGTGACCACATCATAGTATCCAATCAAATTGGTAAGACAAGACTTCCCTTTAACAAATCCATGCTGCTCCCGAGCTATAACTGAAGTCTTGTCTAGATGATCCTGTGGTGCTTCTTTAACCAGTGCCTCCATTAATTTCCCTGGAACACAAGTTAAACTAACAGGTCTATAATTACTTTTGTCACCATTTGATACTCCTTTGTGAATTGGGGTCACATTTGCACATCTCCAGTCCATGGGTACTCCCCTGAGTCCAGGGAAGCTCTCATAATTATGGCTAAGGGTTTGCTTACTTCCTTTGCCACCTCCTTTAATATAACTGGATAGATTCCATCCACCCCAGGTGCTTTACTTGTGTTTATCTTCAACAATTTCTCCTCCACTTTACTCTCAGTTATTACAAGATTATCTAGCTTACTGCCAGAGTTGAATACACCTCTGGCATTCCCCTCCCTGAATAACTCCTCATGTGTCAATGTCGATGCAAAATATTCATTTAGTTTGTTAGCTACCTGAGCAGGATCATCAACAGTTGAACCATCAATATCGCGGACCAATCTGATTCGTCCCCTTCCTTCTAGAGTTTACATAAGTAAAGAACTCTTTGCTGTTTTTCTTTGCATCCTTTGCCAAAGATTTCTTGTAATCTGCCTTCGCCTGCCTAACCTCCTTTGTAACTTGGTTACAAACCAGCTTATATCTATCATAGGCTTCTGTGTCACTTGTTAATTTATATGTATCCAATGCATTTTTCTTCTCTGTCACATGTCTAATTAGTTCATCTGACATCCATTTAGGCCTAAATCTTGAACAATATTTCTTAGTTGGTATGTAAAGCCTAGTAGCTTCCAAGATAAATTCTTTGAATGCTTCCAATATAATTAGCTGTTGGTAACATCGTCAGTTGGTTCCACCGTACAGAATTTAAATACTGTCTCAGATCAACATAGTCACCTTTACGAAAGCAAAAACTGTTCCCTTTACCCTTGATGGTAGTTACTTGTTTGAGTAAATGGCTCACATCTGGTGAGTATGGGCTTGGCACACCCAGGGTCCCGAGCTGGATATCATCATTCTTCTCTTTCTTGGTGATACCCTTCTATTTCTGACACTCTCTCTCTCTCTCTCTCTCTCTCTCTCTCTCTCTCTCTCTCTCTCTCTCTCTCTCACAAGGGTAGCTCAGGAATTTTTTTTTTTTGGCTGGTGCAGCAAAAGCCTCAGGCTTCCTTGCATCATATGGCTAATAATAATAATAATAATAAATCCCACTTCAGCACACTGTGATCACTGCCACCTAGTGGTTCTTTATCTGCAGATTCTTGATGCATGAAGAATCACTACTGATAATCAGGATAGACATTGTTGCAGACTTTGCCCTCTTCAGAAATGTCGAGTCCTAGTTTTGTGCACAACAATGACTATCCGAACATTTTCAAAGTGTTATCAGAAAGAGAAGATCTGAACTCAGTTTTTGTTTTTGTTTTGTTTTTTTCATACTCAGCATTGCTATGAGGAATTATTAAAATTTTAAAAATTAATTAGGATAATTTATTATATTTCAAGCTTCCTTATCACTGTCTGTTCCCTAAGGGCACTGTATATCAATTCTTTCTTCTTTCATAATAGCATCTAAAATTAATAAAAAAAATCCTTAAACTGCCTGAAAACTAGTGACATGGAGGTGGATCCAAAATAGTTATACTGTAGTTATAACAAAATAGCTTGTTATAACTACAGTATATAAATAAATTAGGAGAGCCAAACCAGCCATGCACCTGGATCTGCAAAACATTGATTGTTTCAACTGTTTCTTTATCTTTAATGACACCAGAAGTACAGGAAACTAGCCCACAAAAAACATATATAACTTGAAAATGATGCACTGCCAGTTGATGAAATATACATCACCATGACATTTATAAGAACATTATTTTATAATGAGATATGGTGTGCTATAGATTCATATGCAACAATAAAGTACTTCCTCGTTAAACAAAAGAACATAGTCTTCTCCTCTTGTTTTAGACTCTACGGCCTTGGCAATAGAAGCCTTTGACTAAGTCAGAATCATCCTTCCGATTTAGTCTGCTGAGTTAATAGACTTACAAAATGGAAGTGGAAGATTTAAAACCTGTTAATGTAATAAATTTGAATGTAACATTCTTCAATATATTTAGGTGTAATGATCTCAATATGTGGATGTAAGGTACATTAGATTGAAAAGCTATACTCAAATTTTAAACATTGGCCTACCATTTAAAAGAAACAAGCAAACTGTTTTATTCAAGCCAGAAGAGAGGAACACGAACAGATTTACTGCATGAGTGACGATAACCCTAGAATTATTAGCTTGCTTGGCCTGTTTAAGATTGCTTTCTAAGCGACTCAGAAGCCTATGGCAGATATAAGTTAATCTGTAATCAGGTCACAAAGGAGGTTCGGCAAGCGAAGGCAGATTACGAGAAATCCTTGGCAAAAGATGCTAAGAAAAACAGCAAAGATTTCTTTACTTATATAAACTCTAAAAGGAAGGGGGTGAATCTGATTGGTCCACTTGACATCGATGGTTCGACTGTTGACGATCCTGCTCAGATAGCAAACAAACTGAATAAGTATTTTGCATCTACATTCACACATGAGGAGTTATTAAGGTTTGAAAATGGCAGAAGGTTATCAAATTGTAGCAGGGTGCTTAATGATCTTGTAATACCTGAGAGCAAAGTGGAAGAGAAATTGTTGAAGTTAAACGTAAGAAAAGCACCTGGGGTGGATGGGATCTATCAGTTATATTAAAGGAGGCGGCAAAGCAACTAAGCAAACCCTTAGCCATAATTATGAGAGCATCCTTGGACTCAGGGGAGGTTCCCATGGACTGGAGATGTGCAAATGTATCCCCAATTTGCAAAGGGGGATCGAAGGGTGACACGAGTAATTACAGACCAGTTAGTTTAACTTCTGTTCCGGGTAAAATAATGGAGTCGCTGGTTAAAGATGCATTGCAGGATCATCTAGACAAGACTGCAGCAATAATTCAGACACAGCAGGGGTTTGTTAAGGGAAAGTCTTGTCTGACAAATTTGATAGGATATTATGATGTGGTTACAAAGGAACTGGATGCAAAAAATAATTTTGATATCATATATTTGGATTTCACGAAAGCTTTTGACACTGTTGCGCATGGAAGACTATTGTACAAATTGGAGCAGAATGGTATTAAGGGTAAGTTGCTACAATGGATAAAAGGATGGTTAAGTGGGAGAAGACAGAGGGTAGTAATCAATGGGTGCTGCTCTTCTTGTACTAATGTTATTAGTGGAGTCCCACAGGGTTCGGTGTTAGGTCCACTGTTGTTTTGTATATTTATCAATGATATTGATGAAGGTATATCAGGCATAATGTCGAAGTTTGCAGATGATACAAAGGTTGGCAGGGTTGTTAATGACAGTAATGGCAGTGTGCTACTGCAACAGGATCTAGATAATTTGGGCAGATGGGCTAACAAGTGGCAACTGAAGTTTAACCTTGACAAATGCAAAGTACTGCATATGGGTAGAAGTAACCCCAGAGAAACGTACCAACTGTGTGGTACTACACTTAAGGTGGTAGAAAATGAAAAAGACCTGGGAGTAATTGTGCAGTCAGATATGAAGTTCTCAGAGCAATGTAGACAGGCTGCCAGGGCAGGTCATGGCGTTTTGTCAATGATATATAGGAATTTTGCTAGGAGGGAAAAGGAGGTGATTATCCCTCTGTATAAGGCAATGGTCAGGCCACGCCTTGAGTACTGCGTACAGGTCTGGAGGCCTCATTTTAGGAATGATGTAGATTTACTTGAGCGTGTACAGAGAAGGGCAACAAGATTGGTGAGGGGAATGAAAGGATCCTCTTACCAAGAGAGGCTTAAGTTCTGCAAATTGCAGTGGCTGGAGACTAGGCACCTGCGCGGTGATCTGATTGAGGTATATAAGGCCTTGAATGGGTTGAGCACGCTAAATTCTGATGGGATCCTTCCACTTGTTCAGATTACGAACCTAAGGGGGCATAAATTCAAATTAAGAAAAGACAGATGTAGAATAGATGTGCGGAAATTTGCCTTTAGCCAGCGGGTGGTTAATTGCTGGAACAAACTTCCATCTGTCATTGTGGAAGTTGATAGGTTGAATAAATTTAAGGAGGAACTGGACAGGCATTTGGAGGGAATGGTGTGATTTTTTTTTTTTTTTTGGCTGATGCTGCATAAGCTCATACATTTGCTTTCTTGCATCACATGCCACTACTACTACTACTACTACTTTCACCAGAGGTTTGCAATTCAGAAGTTCTTTCTTGTGAGGGGTTCATTAATTTGTTTCTTTTTCTTTCCTTTTTTTTTTTTTCCGCAGATTCTTTTGGATAATGATTTAAGTAAGATTTAGTGTAACTCACTAGTTGTAATTTTCAATTTGGTAACTCCGGAAATGGCTCTCACATGGCTTTTCTCACAATTTCTAGTCCCTTGTTTAAACAGACTTGTGAAAAGTTGCCCCTATTCTACTAGTCTAGCCACAAATTTACAGTGTACACACATGCTTCAAAATCTTTTTTACTTTAGTGACATTCATCAGCTGAAATTGTTTAAATCTATTTTTTCTTTTTAGTATTTCTTTATAAATAATAGTAAATGTCTACCAAATATTCATCGACTTTCACAGGAAGGCATGGAGCACAAATTAAAAAGATGACAAGTACAGTCTATTACTACCAAGTACTCATACTTTTTAAGCCTATCATAACTGACACATTATGAACACTAAATGCAAGACAGGTTTTTTAAAGGAACTCTTTCAGATGGTTCAGAAGAACATGCCCATTGTACCTGTGTAGAATCACCTTCCAATGCTGGCACTAAGAACAAGCTTCTTTCAAATTGATGTTGTTGTTTTTTTTTTATTATTACAAAAGGTCATCACAATGGGATATAGCTTGGAATCACTTTGATTACTGCATCTGTAGTAAACAAAACAATCAACAATGGTCCATTTTTAAAGTCACCTTTCTTCCCTCTCTATGCAATTTAACCAACAATACTTGTTACTAATTAATATACAACCATATTTTCCTGCCATTTCAATATCAGCAAACGTATTTCTGAATAACATATTTTTACAATCAGCACAACTCAGAGGAAGATTATGTTCTACAACAAAAGATGAAAATAAACATTTGGAAAGTATGTCATTATGGCAACTATGAAATACTACATTTAATTTTCATTTCCTTTTATGCACTACATGCTGTCCTTATATCTGTTTGTTTTTGTTTGAAAATGTCTGATTACATTATGTTTTTTGCCATTTGAAACTAAATAATCACAGACGCTTACAGCACACAACGCAACTGTGTTATCTTTTTCAGATTTTACAGTACATGGAAAATCTTGCATACAGGTCCTCTGAAATTTTACGTTGTATTTCTTTGGCATCTTACTGAAAGACATAATTAATTAGTTTTGCCCTACATATTATAAAATGATGAAATATCACAGACAACATTGCTATTAGCCTGCATTTCTATTTTGCAATGTAAATTAGCATATCTGAGGGGCAATTTATTAATGAAAAAAAGCAGAAATTCCCTAAATTTAGTAAAAGTTTTTTAGGGCTGAAAGCCTCAGACTGGAAAATTCACTAATTGAACAAGTTAGTGTATAGCACCATGTTAGTTTGTAGTAAATCACCATAGTAGAAATAATGGCATCGTTTTTGCTATTTCTCATATTGTGAATGCCTTCACAACAAGTTGCCTGGATACTGCATTGCGTTGAATAAGCAATGCTTCATGAGTGGAGAAGACTAGTGCTATTTACTCTTGGCAGATACCACCACCCAGATGGCACCGTTTCAAGGATTTTTGGCTTTCTGGTTAAAAGCAAGCTTCTGCACATCTATTCTGCAAATATTCTTCCTCAATTTGAATTTATGCCCCCTCATGTGGGTAGTTTGAGAGAAAGAATACCATCAGCATTGAGCTTGCACAATCCATTCCAAGCTTTAAACACCGCAACCAGATCGCTTCCCAGGTGCCTAGTCACCAGATGCTGCAATTTGCAGAACTGAGGCCTTTCTTGGTAGGAGCATCCCTTTGTTCCTCTCGTCAATCTTGTTACCCCTCTCTGTGCCCACTCCAGCAGTTCTACATCCTTCCAAAAATGAAGCCTCCAGACCTGTATGTAGTACTCAAGGTGTGGCCTTACCACTGCTTTATACAAAGAAATAATCACTTCCTTACCCTTGCTAGCAAAATTCCTGTATATCATTAACAAAATCCCATGTGGTGTCCTGGCACCGTGTCTGGACTGCTGACTGCACAGTTTCTCCCATGGTCTATTTCATTTTATATTGGCTCCTCCGTAGCCAGGTGGGAAGGAGCAGCAGTGCGTAGCACACGCTTCTTGATTAGACCAGGGTTCGAGCCCATCACCACCAAATACGGAGGATGCGGAAAGATCAGGGAATGACCACCTCATATCCCGGAGCAATATGGCCTTAGTTGCTAATGCTCCTAAAAAAAAAACCAAAACCAAACCAATCATTTTCTATTACTCTAAGTGTAGTACAGGTCGACCATCACTAATCCGGTTCCAAAGCTAATTCAGACATAATTTCCGCGAATGTAATTTCAAATTTCCCGGGTCGGCGCACCGACTGCAGGTAATGTTTTCGTGGCATTGGTTGTAGCATCAGCTGTTGGAGCAAACTCGTAAACACTGACAGGCCATTCCCACTTGTTTTTCTGCATTTATTATTATAACCTGGTCACATTTAGCCCTGCCATGATTCCAATGCATAAAGGAAGTGCCTCTCGTGGTGTAAAGCGCAAACACCGTACATTGTCCATAACGGATAAAGTTGAACTTCTGAAAAAACAAAAAACTCGACAGCGTTGTGTCCTGTGAGAAGTTTAACTCTGCTTAATTGTAAATTCCAGCAATTTCTCTCAGTTCCTCTTATTTTAGTAATTTTTTTTAGCCATTCCTTTTTAGATTTTTTTTTAATAACACATTTGTGTTTTTCAAAAAAACACAACACAATATGATGGATAATACAGCACGCTAACAAACTTGTTTTCACAAAATCTCTAATGATACTGACAAACTTATTGCGACGTTTCAGAGTTTATTTTATCACAATTAGTTTTATTGAAGCGTGCAATAAACTAATCACAAATGGCCTTCATATGTACGCCGTAATAGTGTCACACGTATGTGGTCGATATGGCTTCTCAAGAAATAAAGTAACTTACTGCACCACATCAGTCACATATAAGCAACATAAAAAAATACTTTTTTTTTTTGTTTATTTTATAAAACTTATTTTATGCTATTTAACTACACGAAATTCATTTGATAATTTGTGCTTGGTTAAACATTAAATATCTGAAAACCAGAAAATTCCAAAATCAACCTACAAGTCTCAAGGTTGCCAGAGTTGGAACTTTGCATATGAATTTATATATTTCACTTTGAAAATAAGAAAAATTAAAACAAAAATACCTGAAACACTGTGAGCAAGGCAATGGTAAATGTATTGAAATTCTCTGGTGGTGTGCCATCTTTAAAGTTGAAGCTGAGGTGGAAAGAAAATAAAAATTACAGTATTGGTAAGGTATGTTAATAAAACATATATAATACAGAAAAATAAAAGTGAAAACCATGACACTTATTACAATAAAGTGAATTAACATAAAACTTCACAAAATATTTAAGAAATAAAACAATAACTATAAAAAAATATCATGCTTATATTTCCCTACTACATTGTATGTAACAGTGCAATACAGACATGTCTACATATCTAATAACTGACAATTATAAAATTTTTGTAAAAGGCACAGAGTAATAAAAAAGTTCCTGTATCCCAATCTATCTTTCATGTACAGTAGTTCCTCAGTAACTTGAACATCAATAATTTTAATTTCTCAGTATCTTGAACTCAAACAATCTCATGTCAAAAGTGCAATAGGAATAAAGCTTTAAAATTCTGGTTAATTCAAATTCTGGTTTGCTTTTAATATTCTAGATTACAAAACATTTTTGTGAATCAGTTTTACAGGGAAAGGTTATCACAAAATGTTTTAGTGTTGTATCAGTTCAACTTCATATACAAATTCACAAGATATTCACCTACTCGCTCTCTCTCTCTCTCTTGCTGAATAACGTTAACAAACAATCTTCGATAAATTGAAACATGACATGTAACTTTTGGTCACAGTAATTTAGAATGAACTGTGAAAATGTTTCTAGGGCTACATAAAAATAAAAGTTAGAGTATATTCCACATATGTACAGGAGAACTTTACATGAATTTGTCATATGAATTGTTGCAACAAGCACGGCTGGTGCATTATCTGTTTAGCTTGTTATGTTTTTGCTTTTGAACCACACATATACACTTTAAAGTTTTATGCAGGTGATCCTGCATATGTGATCATAAAAGAGGAAACTAAGAATACTGTCAATTGAAGATAAAATAAAAGTCATGCAAGCTAAAAAAACGGCAAAAAGAAAACCCCCAAGGCAGAATGCACTGGTCCCACAGGAACTAGTAGTTGTTGGTGACTCTATTGTCAGGGGAAACAGGGAACATGCTTTATAAAAAGGATAGGTGGAACAGGACCAGGGTATGTCAGCCAGGGGCAAAGGTTGATGACGTTGTAGAGCAGATGTCATCTTTTAAGGGCACAAAAGGTGATATAGTTGTACATGTTGGCACTAATGATATCAAGAGTAGGAGACCGGCAGAATTACTTAAAAAGTACAGGTCACTGTTGAAAAAAAGCCGCGAATTAGGGTTGAATTTGAAAGTGTCTGCAATTCTGCCCAGACATGATAGGAGGGAGTATATGATGAGAGCCTTGTCAATCAATTCGGCCCTGGAAAGATTGTGCAAGGCTCAAGGGGTAGAATTTTTTTCAGCCTGGACTGTACTTGTTAATAGGAGAGATTGCTTCTACAGGGATGGGATACACTTAAATAGAAAAGGTGCAAGAATATTTGCTGATGCTATCAAGGCAGTGTTAGGTGGGTCAGAAAACTCCTAGATTGGGGGGGATACAAGGACTAATAGATTAACAGCAGCCACTGGCAGAGGTGAAAGTGATTCTTGAACTGCTTCTATTGGAATGAGCAGAAGCCTGGAAAACAAGATGCAGGGTATTTCAGAGACTGCTGGGAGTCATTGCAGTACAAGTAAACACATGGGTTGTGTTAGGGTAGCTAAGAAAAAGAACAGGTGCATGTACACTTAAGTGTACACCAATGCTAGGAGTTTGGTAAATAAATTTGATGAATTTGACGTATTGCTCAAAGCATCAAAGGCGGATATTGTTGGGATATCAGAGACGTGGTGTCACACAGATATAAGGAATGCAGAACTGGAATTTGAGGACAACATCTACAGAAAGGATAGACAGGATAGGAAGGGAGGAGGGGTTATGCTATTAATTAAGAAACACATAAAATCCAAGGAAATGAAGACAGTCGACATCGCTGGACAGTGCAGTGTGGAGTCAGTTTGGTGTAACATAAGCAATGGGAGATCAAAATTGGGAGTAGGAGTGTGCTATAGGCCTAATGACTCTGATCAGTATAATAAGAAACTGTACAGGGAAATAGAGTGGGCCAGTAAATCAGA
Organism: Mastigoproctus giganteus; assembly: GCF_048544385.1. NCBI lineage: Eukaryota > Metazoa > Arthropoda > Arachnida > Uropygi > Thelyphonidae > Mastigoproctus > Mastigoproctus giganteus. The sequence continues at coordinate 22,370,423 of NC_143577.1, read as the reverse complement.
GAGTCTTATAATGGGGGATTTTAATTTCAAAGATATTGGCTGGAATTTGTGGGTTGGTCACTCACACACTTGCAAGGTTTTTGTGGATTTATTGGATGATTGTTTTCTACATCAGAATGTTCGGAAGGCAACTAGGAGTAATTCTCTTGATTTGATTATCGGTAGTGATTCTTCATGCATTAAGAAACTGCAGATAGAGAAACCATAAGGTGGCAGTGATCACAGTGTGCTGAAGTGGGATTTACTCAAAGCGGTAACTACCATCAGGGGTAAACGAAAGGGTTATTGCTTTCATAAAGGTGACTACGATGGTCTGAGACAGTATTTAAATTCTCTACAGTGGGACCAACTGAAGATGTTACCAACAGCAAATTCAAAATGGGAAGCATTCAAAGAACTTATCTTGGAAGCTACTAGGCTTTACATACCAACTAAAATTTGTTCAAGGTTTAGGCCTAAATGGATGTCAGATGAACTAATGAGACTTTGTTTTTTTTTTTTTTTTTTTGGTAGTTGTTGGCGCATAGGCTTCTGTGGCCATAATGCACCTCCCAAGGTTTTTGCAGTACTTTGATCGAAGCCCGAGGCGGCAATCGAACCCGCGATCTTTGGGTTGCCAAGCAGGCACTTTACCCACCTGGCTAGCTCGGTTGGCACTAATGAGACATATAGCAGAGAAGAAAAATGCATGGGATACATATAAATTAACACGTGACACAGAAGCCTATGACAAATATAAGTTGATCTGTAACCAAGTTGCAAAGGAGGTTAGGCAAGCGAAGGCAGATTACGAGAAATCTTTGGCAAAGGATGCGAAGAAAAACAGCAAAGAGATCTTTACTTATGTAAACTCTAGAAGGAAGGGGATGAATCAGATTGGTCCACTTGATATCGATGGTTCAACTGTTGATGATCCTGCTCAGGTAGCTAACAAACTAAATGAATATTTTGCATCGACATTCACACATGAGGAGTTATTCAGCGAGGGGAATGCCAGAGGTGTATTCAACTCTGGCAGTAAGCTAGATAATCTTGAAATAACTGAGAGTAAAGTGGAGGGGAAATTGTTGAAGATAAACACAAGAAAGGCACCTAGCGTGGATGGAATGTATCCAGTTATATTAAAGGAGGCAGCAAAGGAAGTAAGCAAACCCTTAGCCATAATTATGAGAGCTTCCTTGGACTCAGTGGAGGTACCCTTAGACTGGAGATGTGCAAATGTGACCCCAATTCCCAAAGGAGGATCAAAAGCTGACACAAGTAATTATAGACCTGTGAGTTTAACTTCTGTTCCAGGAAAATTAATGGAAGCACTGGTTAAACAAGCACTGCAGGATCATCTAGACAAGACTTCAGTTATAGCTCAGACACAGCATGGTTTTGTTAAGGGCAGGTCTTGTCTGACCAATTTGATTGGATACTATGATGTAGTCACAAAAGAACTGGATGCAGGGAATAACTTTGATATTATATATTTGGATCTTAGAAAAGCTTTTGATACTGTTGCACATGGAAGACTGCTGCACAAATTGGAGCAGTGTGGCATTGGAGGCAAATTGCTGCTATGGATAAAGGTGTGGTTTAGTGGGGAGAAGGCAGAGAGTGGTAATCAATGGACACTGCTCATCGTGGACTAATTTTATTAGTGGAGTCCCTCAGGGTTCAGTGGTGGGTCCATTATTGTTTTCCGTATTTATAAATAATATTGATGATGGTATATCAAGCTTAATGTCCAAGTTTGCAGACGATACAAAGGTTGGCAGGGTTGTTCAGGACACTACTGACGCTATGCTGCTGCAACAGGATCTGGAAAGGTTCAGCAGATGGGCTGAGAGGTGGAAAATGAAGTTTAAACATTGATAAATGTAAAGTACTACATATGGGAAACAGCAACCCCAGAGCAGCTTACCAACTCTATGGTACTTCACTGACAGTGATATAGAATGAAAAGGACCTGGGGGTAATTGTGCAGGCAGATATGAAGTTCTCTGAGCAGTGCAGACGGGCTGCAAGAGTAGCTCATCAATGATATACAGGAATTTGTTTAGCAGGGATTAGGAGGTGATTATTCCCTTGTATAAGGCAATGGTCAGGCCACACCTTGAGTACTGTATACATGTCTGGAGGTCTCATTCTAAGAAGGATATAGAGCTGCTGGAACGAGTACAGAGAAGGCCAACAAGATTAGTGAATGGAACAAAGGGTTGCTGTCACGAAGAAAGGCTTAAGTTTTGCAAAGTACAGTGTGTGGAGAGTAGGCACTGGCAAGGTGATCTGATAGAGGTGCATAAAGCCTTGAATGGTTTGAGCATGCTCAATGCTGATGGGATTCTGCCTCTTGCTCAGAATAATCACCTGAGAGGGCATAAATTCAAATTGAGGAAAGACAGATGTAGGATAGATGTCCGGAAATTTGCCTTTAGCCAGCGTGTATTTGGTTGGTGGAACAGACTTCCATCCCTTTTTGTGGAAGTTGATAGCCTAAATAAATTTAAGGCTCAGCTGGACAGGTATTTCGAACAAACGGAGGGGTAAAGTGGAAGGTTTTTTTTTTTTTTTGGCTGATGCTGCATAAGCTTGCTTTCTTGCATCCTATGCCTCTACTAATGCTAATGTTAAAGTTTTATGCAGGATCACATAAAAGAGGAAACTAAGAATACTGTCAATTGAATAAAAGTCATGCAGGCTAAAAAAAAGGGTAAAAAGAAAAAGAAAGCAATACTTGTCATATCATACATAGAGTAAGGAACATTTATCTCTCCTTTCAGGTAGCAACATGAACAGAATGCAGACATTATCATTTGATTGAGAAATCGCTGAAGCTGCAGTGATATTCTGGTGTAAAAACCCTCTCTATGCAATGTGTTGCAAATCACATTTTTTTTTTTTTTTTTATGAAAACCCCAAACATGAGTGGTATTAGAACCTATAGTACTTAGTACCCTGCTTGGGTTATTATTATTATCAGCCATATTGTCATATGGTGCAAGGAAGCCTGAGGCTTATGCTGCACCAACCAAAAAAAAAAAAAATCCCGCATTACCAACAGAGAGAGAGAGAGAGTCTGAAGTAGAAGGGAATCACCAAGAAAGCAATAAAGAGACGAATAATGATCGGCGACTCCAAGTAGCCAGGTGGACAGGAGCAGCAGTGTGTAGCACACACTTCTTGATTAGACCGGGGTTCGAGCCCGTGACCACCAAATACGGAGGATGTGGAAAGGTCAGGGAATAACCACCGCATATCCCCGGAGCAATATGGCCTTAGTTGCTAATGATCCTAAAAACCAAATAACAACAACAACAAGAATGATGATATCCAGCTCAGAACTCAGGGTTTGCCAAGCCCATACTCAACAGATGTGAGTCCCTATGGGTTTTCATCAGTAAAGATCAATACAAAGTCTTTTATAGGATATTTTAAGATATTTAAAAGGCTATAAAAGTAAGCAAAACCTTAGTCATAATTATGAAAATTCCCTGTGGAATGAAAATGTGCAAATGTATTCCCAATTTACAAAGGGGGATCAAAGGTGTCATGAGCATTTACAGATTTGTTAGCTAATCTTTTGATCCAGAGAAAATAATGGAGTCCCTGATTAAAGACGATGCAGAACATCTAGACATGAGTGTACTTATACTTCAATCACAGCATGAGTTCGTTAAGGGAAGATCTTGTCTCATGCATTTGTTTGGATACTATGATGTAGTGGCATAGTTATGAGATTAAAAAAATTATTTTGATATCATATACTTGGATTCAAGAAAGCTTGTGTTAATGATTCTCATAAAAGACTGCTATACAATTTGGAGCAGTGTGGCAGTAAAGTCAAGTCACTGCTATGGATAAAGGGACAGTGAGTGGGAGAATACAGAGTGATTGTTAATGAACACTGCTCTTCATGGCCTAATGTTATTAGTGGATATTCACAGGGTTTGGTGCTCGGCCCATATGTTGTTTTCTATATTTATAAATGATATTGATGAAGGCATATAAGGCTTAATGTCTAAGCTTGAAGATAATAAAATGGTTACCAAGGTGATTTACAACAGCAAAAAAGTTATGCTGCTCCAGCTAGATCTAGAAAAATTAGGCAGACAGGCTGAGAAATGGTAACTGAAGCTTAACATTGCCAAATTCAAGGCACTACAGATGGATAGTAGTAATCCCAGAGTAATGTACCAACGGTGTACTACACTCGGGGTAGTAGAAAATGAAAAGGAACTGGGAGTAACTGTGTAGTCAGATGAGTTCTCTGAGGGGTGCAGGCAGGCTACTACGGTAATTCATGGGGTTTTTTCAACGATATACAGGAATTTTGCTAGCAGGGATAAGGATGTAATTACCCCTGACCATTGCCTTATTGTATAAGGCAATGAATGGTCAGGCTATGTCTTGAGTACTGCAAACAGGGGATAAACAGAGGTGATCTGATTGAGGTGTATAAGGCCTTGAATGGTTTGAGCAGGCTCAATGCTGATGGGATTCTTCTGTTTACTCAGATTAAGAACCTGAGGAGGCATAGATTCAAATTGAGGAAAGACAGTGGTAGAATAGATGTGCAGAAGTTTGCCTTTAGCCAGCAGGTAGTTGATTGCTGGAACAGACTTCCATCTGTTGTTATGGAAGTTGATAGCTTAAATAAATTTAAGGCTGACTAGACAATCATTTGGGATGACCGGAAAATGGGTAAAATGGGAAGGGTTTTTTTTTTTTTTTTTTTTTGCTGATGCTGTATAAGCTTGCTTTCTTGCATCATATGCCTCAACTAATGCTAATGCTAAGGGCTGAAGGCCTCATTTTAGGAAGAATGTAGGGCTGATGAAAAGGGTACAGAGAAGGACACTGAGATTGGTGAGGGGAACAAAACTGAAGTCTTTCTTGGCAAGAAAGGTTTCAGTTTGAAAATTGTAGCATCTGGAAACTAGACACCTGTGAGGTGATCTGATTGATGTGTTTAAGGCTTTGAATGGTTTGAGCAAATGCTGATGGGATTCTTCCTTTTGCAGGATGATTGCAGGATAGTTGTGCAGGATGGTTGCAGGATAGTTGTGCAGGATGGTTGCAGGATAGTTGCAGGATAGTTGTGCAGGATGGTTGCAGGATAGTTGTGCAGGATGGTTGCAGGATAGTTGTGCAGAAGTTTTCCTTCAGCTAATGGGTGCTTGATTTCTGGAACAAGCATTAATCCATTGTGGAAGTGGATAGCTTGAATAAATTCAAGGAAGAACTAGACAAACTATTGGAGGGGATGGATTAGTGAAATAGACTTTATTTTTGGCTGATGCTGTATAAGCTTGATTTCATGCATCATCTGCTATTACTAATATACACACCATACACAACTGATTTTTACCTCCCCTACACCTCTTAAAAGTACATGGCCAAAATGAATGGCCCTCTAGGTACCTTCGATCACAAATTGGAGATGATCTAATCCCCAATGGAACCTTTCTTTCATTGCCATTATCAGCTTCATGTTATTTGGCATTACATGAGTGCAAATTCAGATGATTTTTGAGATTTCTATTCTTCTTTTCCTTGGTTGGATTATTCTTTTAAATCTTCTGATATGAATGCTTGCTCAGATTGTGTCAGTGAAATTGTTCTTGTAGGAATGAAATCCTTAAATTCTCATCATTTATCTAAACCTTAGTTTTCCAATAAATGTGTTAAGACTGCTTAAGGTAAGAATGCTGTAGATTGCAATCAAATTCCATCGAACTCTCCAGGTTCATTTTTGGTTGACATAAAAGCTCAGAATAAATATGAAACAGTTATTCATTAATCCAACAAAATTTTTAACAGGGTAAGAATAGAAAGCTTCTTTCATATCCAAATGGTAAATGAGAGTCCCTTTCCAAGGCTATTGGCCACAACTATTGTCAATCTATACTCTCTCTCTCTCTCTCTCCTCTTAGAAAACCTGATGGTTCTATTGCGGCGTTAGCTAAAGATAAAGCCAACTTAGTAGCCTACTTTTCTTATAAAACTTGTATTGATGATTTTGATAGACCACCTCCTACCATTCCCAGTACACCCCACTCCATACTTCGGTGGCCTACCATCAAAAGGATGTCAAAAGAATTTTGAAGAATCTTGATACCAAGAAAGCTCCAGGCCCTGATGGCATTTCTCCACTTGTTCTCAAAACCAGTGCTCCTAATCTTGCACCTGTTCTGTGTTACCTTTTCACACTTATTCCACTGATGTGTCTTCTTCTGTTTGGAAATTTGCCCATATCCAGCCAGTTCCTCAAAAGGATTACAAATCTTTCCGCCCAGTTATCATTCCACTGCACTTACCTCCACTCTTTTTAAAGTAATGGAGAAATCAATTAACTGCCAACTGCTTAAATATCTTGAAAACATCCATCTGATCAATGAGTGCCAATCTGGATTCAATCACTGTTGATCTGCTGGTTATATATTGTCTTATGTTACCTATCTATGCATAAATTCAATGGGAAAGTTTGATGAATCTCAAGCAATTACTCTTGACATTTCTAGATTTCTAATGATCATGTTTGTCATTTACAAGCACTCATTTTATGGAGTTCCGGCTGTTTTGTAATTTTGTATCCAGTTTTCACTCTGACTGCTCTGTACAGTGATGGTAGATGGCTCTCTGCCTTCTAATTTCTTCACTAATTTTGGTATTTCCCAAGGTTTAGTTCTTTCACTCACTCTTTTCATTTTGTATATTAATGAGCTTCTTCCACTGAATGGAAATCCTATCCATAGTTTTGCTGATAGCACATTGCATTCCACCTTCCAGTTTGATAAACTTTTCCTGCACAAAAAGCTTCAACTTCTTCAATATCCACCACCAGTACCTTAAATGCTGATTGCCAAGTAATTCTTCAATGAGGCAAAGATAACTTAGTTAATTTCAATCCTTCTAAAACTCCATCTGTCTTATATCTCACAATAAAGAATCCACTTCTATGGTTATCTTCGATGTTACTCAGATTTCTAGACAAGATCACATATCTCTATTCGGGATTAACTTGATTTCTAATCTCTCTCTCTCAGTATAAGCACATCACAAATGCTGCTTCCTCTGCATCTAAAAAACTAGGTTTTCTTTTCACTCTCAGCATTACTTTCTTCTAAACAACTATTCATTCTGTACAAACCTCAAATCTAATCTACTATGGAATATTGTTGCCACATCTTTGGTGGTGCTCCCAATATGTTTCTCATGCTTTTAGACTCATTTAAAAGCAGGCAGTCAGGTTAGTTAATGACCCATCTCTAACAATGTCTCTCCACTCTTCTTATAGACATTCTGTTTCTGCTGCATGCCTTTTCTATAAATACTTCCATGGGCACTGCTCTTTGTATTGACATATATAATTCCCCACTGTCTTCCAAACTAGTCCAAATATATGTTTCAAACAGTCAGCTCCATTTACTATCCAACTTCAAACTCACAAGTCAACATTTCTCCTTCATCATTTATCCTTTAAACTTCTGTTTTTTGGAACAACCTTTAAACCACATGTATTTTCTGAAAATAACAAACTACATAAATTCCAGTATAATGTCAACAATTATATTCAGTTTTCTCAGTCTTCAACTAGTGCAGTATAGAAAGTACTATAGGTTTTAATACTTTTCATTTCTGGGGATTTTGTTAAAAAAAAATCCTCCTTCGATAACAAAACAATTAATGAGGTAGAATCGAAGGTTAATCTAATAATGACGAAAAATTAAAATGAACACTGATTTCACTTTAATATCTGTCTCAATTTTTAAATTTATGTCAATCTGGTGACTTACCACACATAATCCCAAAAATGGTTAAGATGAATGAGAATAACAACTCTCTCAAGGAAAGAAAAATATACTGCAAGAAAGTGATACTTAAGTGTGTACATTTACATATGATTTCCTTGGACGGCAGATGAATTGAAGAATTGAGGATGGTCTTTCCATCCAATAGGATGCAAAGACCCTTGAAGTCATTTACTAGGATATGCGAATAGCAAGCAAAGAGTACACGAGTACAAAAAATACTCCCTTGAATTAGGAGATTATAAGTGCCAGGATGCAGAATTTTGAGCTCATGGAAACAGATAAGTTTTTAGAAATTTTTACCATCTTTTTGATTAATTAAGATATTAAATTGTGTTTTATAAATTTCATGTGTTTCAGAAATATTGTATGCCATGACGGCTCATAGTTGGCAGAAAGACTGTATTCACTATAGTGCCACTTACTACCTGTATTCTCTCTCTCTCTCTCTCTCTCTCTCTCTCTCTCTCTCTCTCTCTCTCTCTCTCTCTCTCTCTCAGAGCTCAGTGACTAGCACAGAGAGAAAAAGAGAGAGAATATGGGTAATCAAGAGAATCTCAGTGACAAGCAGAGAGAACACTCTGTGTGTATGTGTGTGTGTGTGTGTGTGTGTGTGTGTTACCAAGATCCAAGAGAAAGCACCATCATGGCATGATTGATGTCATGTGACCAACTTGCAAAGGCTAGGTGCAGTCTAGGTAGTTTCCTTGGCATAAGAGTCAGGTGATTCTCCCAAATGATCATGTGACATCACATTATCAGTTAGGAGGAGCTCTGCTTGTCAAATGCTTCATCACAACACGTCTTCAAAAAATCCATGACAGGGGTACCCGCTTGTCAAGATTACGCAATTTATTAATCTTATAAACTTTCATCGTTAATCAATTAAATTGCATCTAAATGGAAATCGTGCCCCAGACTAGGGCAGCAAATCAATGGACACAGATTAGCGTGAATGTTGTGTCTCGGGGGAGAACAGAAGTGGGCAATTCTCCAATGCATCACAGCCTAAAAAAATGGGAAACTTGTGAAATTATTGCAGACCTTTCTGGAACAGGACATGAACCAGCCAAGAAGGATGTATTTAGGTACCAAGAAGGATGTGAAAAACTTAGGTGTCAACTCAGCATTCTGATGGATGTTTATGAGAGTTTGAACAGTAGTGTAGATGCCCTCGAAGGAATTAAAATGGGAGGGCTCATCAAGCTCTCAGCTGCCCAACTTAACTCTTGTGCATCAGACCAACAGCAGCAAAGACTGTTTTCACAGGGATGAGATACACTTGAATAAAAGGGATGCAAGAATAGTTGCTGATGCTATTGAGGCACTGATAAGTGGGTCGGTAAACAGCTAGCTTAGGGGGGAAATACACAGACTAATAGTTTAACTAGAGCCACAAGCAGAGGTGAAAGGGATTCTTGCATTGCCACTATTGGTACATGCAACAGCCTGGAAAGAAAGGTGTCTGGTATTTCAGGCCCTGCTGTGGGTTACTATTAGCATTAGTATTTAGCATTAGTAGAGGCATATGCTGCAAGAAAGCAAGCTTATGCAGCATCAGCCAAAAAAAAAAAAAAAAAAAAAACTGCTCCCATTTCAACCCTCCCTTCATTCCAAATACCTGTCCAGCTCAGCCTTAAATGTATTTAAGCTATCAACTTCCATAACAAAGGATGGAAGTCTGTTCCACCAACCAACTACCCGTTGACTAAAGGCAAACTTAAGCACATCTATCCTACATCTGTCTTTCCTCAATTTGAATTTATGCCCTCTCAAGTGATTATTCTGAGCAAGAGGAAGAATCCCATCAGCACTGAGCATGCTCAAACCATTCAAGGCTTTGTACACCTCAATCAGATCATCTCGCAGGTGCCTAGTCTCCAGACACTATAATTTGCAAAACATAAGCCTTTCTTTGTAAGAGCAACCCTTGGTTCCATTCACTAATCTTGTTGCCCTTCTCTGTACTCATTCCAATGGCTCTACATCCTTCTGAAAATGAGGCTTCCAGACCTGTATACAGTACTCAAGGTGTGGCTTGACTATTGCCTTATACAAGGGAATAATCACCTCCTTATCCCTGCTAGAAAAATTGCTGCATATCATTGACAAGACACTATGAGCTACTCTTGCAGACCGTCTGCACTGCTCAGAAAACTTCATATCTGCCTACACAATTACACCCAGGTCCTTCTCATTTTCAACACTGTCAGTGTAGTACCTGAAAAAAACTCACATGGTTCTGCTCAAAGGGAAGCTCAGTGAAAGAAGAAGGCCAACTGCAAAAATATTTGGTACGATGATAGCATATGTCCCCTTGGTCAAGTGCCTAGGAGTTTATGTGGGTGAAAGGATGTCCTTTTTGCCTCATGTGCAGAAATTAAGAGATAAAGTGAGGATGATTTATTTAAAAATTAGGAAAGTCACAAGGGTAGAATGGGGAGTGAAAAGTAAGTCCTTAGACCTCCTCTATAAATGTATATTTCTACCAATTGTGACATATGCATGTGGGGCTTGGGGACATAGAGTGACTAGCATTAGCATTAGCATTAGTAGAGGCATTTGATGCAAGAAAGCAAGCTTATGCAGCATCAGCCAAAAAAAAAAAAAAAAAAAAATCCCACTTCCACTTCACCCCTCTGTTCGTTCAAAATACCTGTCCAGCTGAGCCTTAAACTTATTTAGGCTATCAACCTCCACCACAAGGGATGGCAGTCTGTTCCACCAACCAACCACCCGCTGGCTAAAGGCAAATTTCCGCACGTCTATCCTACATCTGTCTTTCCTCAATTTGAATTTATGCCCTCTCAGGTGAATTTTCTGAGCTAGAGGAAGAATCCCATCAGCATTGAGCATGCTTAAACCATTCAAGGCTTTATACACCTCTATCAGATCACCTCGCTGGTGCCTAGTCTCCAGACACTGTAATTTGCAAAACTTAAGCCTTTCTTCATAAGAGCACCCCTTTGTTCCATTCACTAATCTTGTTGCCCTTCTCTGTACTCATTCCAGCAGTAATAGCCACATTAAAAGAAGTCTTATTTCAGCACAGAGATTTGCCCTTCTGGCGGTGATGCAGTCCTGCAGAACAATTTCAAATGATGCTCTGCAAGTTATTGCAGGAAAGGAACCAGTGGATCTGATTATACTTAAAAGGACAATGGAATGTGCGATTAAGAATAATAAGAGAATAGAACTTATGTGAATAAAATCTTGTAGAAAAGAGGGAAGAGAGTGTGGAAGACACGATTTGAAAGTAGAAAAGAAAAGGTTGCAGCAAGATATAGATTGTATATGGCAGGAAAGATGGAACGGTTCTGCTAAGGGGCATGTTACCTTTGCCTTTCTGCCTGGGGTGAAAACTATGAAAGAGATTTCATCTTGGTCTGGTCTAGGAATGTTCCAAACAATGTTAATAACTGGACATGGGTTAAAGAAAAGACAGGTAGACCTTGGTGTAGAAGAAAATCCAATGTGTATTTGTGGGATGGTGGAGGATACAGAGCATATTTTACGGCAGTGTGTAAGATATGATATGCCAAGGATTATATTAACTAGGCAGATTGGTTCCGACTCATACACCTGGAGTGACTTGTTTAAGTAGAGAGAATGGGATGAAGCTTTTGCTGCGTTCGCTAGAGAAGTAAACAGGATTAAATAATTGTAAAAGTTTGTATATATGTAAATGGTGTTTTTATGAAGTTGAGATTTAGTTGGAATTGGAATTTATTGATCTTATAGTTTATAGTTATATAAAAAGGAAATGTTGAAAAACAAAAAAAAAAAAAAAAAAAAAAGTCTAAAATATAGAAATATATTGATGAATTTTATTCTTTAGAGTTTTATATTGATTTTAGAGTTTTTAGTTGTATAAAAGAAAATGTTGTAAAAAGTATAAAATACAAAAATATATTGATGAATTTTAAATGTTTAGAGTTTTAATTTGGCTGGAACAAGAATCACAATTTATAGAAGTTTCCCTTTGAAGTTTAAAGTTTAATTGAGCTCAAGATAGTTGATATCCACCTCTTCGAGGCAGGGGCAGTAACGTATCTTCAACGTTTGATTTCTCTTTTTTTTTTTTTTTTTTTTGTGATTTGGTAGTTGTTGGCGCATCGGCTTCTGTGGCCATATTGCACCTCCCAAGGTTTTTGCAGTACTTTGATCCAAGCCCGAGGCGGGAATCGAACCCGCGACCTTTGGGTTGCCAGGCAGGTACTTTACCCACTCGGCTAGCCCGGTCGGCTTGATTTCTCATACGGAGGATATGATTAAGGATCAAACGACTAAAATTGATAGGATAGAGGAATAAAGCAAGGATGAGCTTATTGTTCAGGAAGCACAGGTACAAGTAGTTGTTAGGACAGTTATGATGATGTCAGTGTAATACCACAGAGTTGATACGTAACTCTGAGGTTACTGCTTCCCATATGTAGTACTTTACATTTGTCAATGTTAAACTTCATTTGCCAGCTCTCAGCTCATCTGCTCAACTTTTCTAGATACTGTTGCAGCAGCGTACTGTCATTAGTGTCCTTAACAACCGTGCCAACCTTCATATCATCTGCAAACTTGGACATTAAGCTTGATATACCATCATCCATATCATTTATAAATACAGAAAACAACAATGGACCCAACACTGAACCTTGAGGGACTCTACTAATAATGTTAGTCCACGATGAGCAGTGTCCATTGATTACCACTCTCTGTCTTCTCCCACTCAACCATCCCTTTATCCATAGCAGCAATTTGCCTCCAATGCCACCTGCTCCAATTTGTTCAGCAGTCTTCCATGTGCAATAGTATCAAAAGCCTTTCTAAGATCCAAATATATGATATCAAATTTATTCCCTGCATCCAGTTCCTTTGTGGCCACATCATAGTACCCAAACAAATTGGTCAGACAAGACTTTCCCTTAACAAAACCATGCTGTTTCTGAGCTATAACTGAAGTCTTGTCTAGATGATTCTGCAGTGCTTCTTTAACCAGTGCCTCCATTAATTTTCCAGGAACAGAAGTTAAACTAACAGGTCTATAATTACTTGTGTCACCCTTTGATCATCCTTTGTGAATTGGGGTTACATTTGCACATCTCCAGTATACGGGTACCTCCCCTGAGTCCAAAGAAGCTCTCATAATTATTGCTAAGGGTTTGCTTAGTTCCTTTGCTGCCTCCTTTAATATAACTGGATAGATCCCATCCACCACGGGTACCTTTTTTATGTTTAAATTCACCAATTTCTCCTCCACTTTGCTCTCAGTTATTACAAAATCGTCTAGATCATTGCCTGAGTTTAACTCACCTCTGGCATTCCCATCCCTGAATAACTCCTCATGGTTGAATGTAGATGCAAAATACTCATTTAGTATGTTAGCCACTGAGCAGGATCATCAAAAATAGTGGACCAATCTGATTCATCCCTTTCATTCTAGAGTTTACATAGGTAAAGAACTCTTTGTTGTTTTTCTTTGCATCCTTTGCCAAAGATTTCTCATAATCTTCCGTTGCCTGCCTAATCCACTTTGTGACTTGGTTACAGACCAAGTCACAAAGTGGATTAGGCAGGCATCTATCACAGGCTTCCATGTCAGACATTAATTTATATGTATCCCATGCATTTTTCTTCTCTGCCATGTCTCATTAGTTCATCTGACATCCATTTAGGCCTAAATCTTGAACAATATTTCTTAATTGGTATGTAAAGCCTAGTAGCTTCCAAGATAAATTCTTTGAATGCTTCCCATTTTGAATTTGCTGTTGGTAACATCATCAGTTGGTCCCACCATATAGAATTTAAATATTGTCTCAGACCACCGTAGTCGCCTTTATGAAAGCAAAAATCCTTCCATTTACCCCTGATGGTAGTTACCTCTTTGAGTAAATCCCACTTCAGCACACTGTGATCACTACCACCTAGTGGTTCCTTTATCTGCAGATTCTTAATGCATGAAGAATCACTACTGATAATCAGATCAAGAGTATTACTCACTCTAGTTGCCTCCCGTACATGCTGATGTAGAAAATAATCATCCAATAAATCCAATAAATAAATCATCCAATCATCCGTTTACCCCTGATGGTAGTTACCTCTTTGAGTAAATCACACTTCAGCACACTGTGATCACTGCCACCTAGTGGTTCATTTATCTGCAGATTCTTAATGCATGAAGAATGACTGCTGATAATCAAATCAAGAGTATTCTTCCCTCTAGTTGCCTCCTGAACATGCTGATGTAGAAAACAATCATCCAATAAATCCATAAAAGCCTTGCTTGTGTGTGAGTGACCAACCCTCAAATTCCAGTCAATATCTGGGAAATTAAAATTTCCCCTTATAAGACTCTCTGATTTACTGGCCCACTCTATTTCCCTGTACAGTTTCTTATTATACTTATCAGATTCATTAGGCTTATAACACACTCCTATGCTCAATTTTAATCTCCCAATGCTTATGTCACACCAAACTGACTCGACACTGCACTGTCCAGCAATGTTGACTGGGTTCACTTCCTTGGATTTTGTGTTTCTTAACTAATAGCATAACCCCTCCTCCCTTCCTATCCTGTCTATCCTTTCTGTACACATTGTACTCCCAAAATTACAGTTCTGCATTCCTTATATCTGTGTGACACCACATATCTGATATCCCAACAATATCTGCTTTTGATGTTTTGACAATACCTCAAATTCATCAAATTTATTTACCAAACTCCTAGCATTGGTGTACATGCAAATATACATGCAACTGTTCCTATTCTTAGCTACCCTAACACAACCCATGTGTTTACTTGTACCGCAATGACTCCCAGCAGTCTCTGAAACACCTTGCATCTTGTTTTCCAGGCTGCTGCTCATTCCAATAGAAGCAGTGTAAGAATCACTTTAACGTCTGCCAGTGGCTACTGTTAATCTATTAGTCCTTGTATCCCCCCAAGCTAGCAGTTTTCTGACCCACCTAACACTGTATCGATAGCATCAGCAAATATTCTTGCACACTTTCTATTTAAGTGTATCCCATCCCTGTAGAAGCAGTCTCTCCTGTAACAAGTACAGACCAGGCTGAAAAAAATTCTACCCCTTGAGCCTTGCACAATCTTTCCAGGGCTGAGTTGATCGACATATGGAGGGAGTATATGATCGGCTCTCATCATATACTCCCTCCTATCGTGTCCTGTCATATACTCCAGTCCATGGCAGGGTTGTTAATGACAGTAATGGCAGTGTGCTACTGCAACAGGATCTAGATAATTTGGGCAGATGGGCTAAGAAGTGGCAACTGAAGTTTAACCTTGACAAATGAAAAGTACTGCATATGGGTAGACGTAACCTGAGATAAAAGTACCAACTGTGTGGTACTACACTTAAAATGGTAGAAAATGAAACAAAACCTGGGAGTAATTGTGCAGTCAGATATGAAGTTTTCTGAGCAATGCAGACAGGCTGCCAGGGCAGGTCATGTGGTTTTGTCAATGATATATAGGAATTTTTCTAGCAGGGAAAAGGAGGTGATTGTCCCTCTGTATAAGGCAATGGTCAGGCCACGCCTTGAGTACTGCGTACAGGTCTGGAGGCCTCATTTCGGGAAGGATGTCGATTTGCTTGAGCGTGTACAGAGAAGAGCAACAAGATTGATGAGGAGAATGAAGGGATCCTTTTACCAAAAGAGGCTTAAGTTCTGCAAATTGCAGTGGCTGGAGACTAGGCACCTGCACGGGATCTGATTGAGGTGTATAAGACCTTGAATGGGTTGAGCACGCTGAATTCTGATGGGATCCTTCCACTTGTTCAGATTACGAACCTAAGGGGGCATAAATTCAAATTAAGAAACAGATGTAGAATAGATGTGCGGAAATTTGCCTTTAGCCAGCGGGTGGTTAATTGCTGGAACTAACTTCCATCTGTTGTTGTGGAAGTCGATAGGTTGAATAAATTTAAGGAGGAACTGGACAGGCATTTGGAGGGAATGGTGTGATTTCAACTCTAATTCACGGCTTTTTTCCAACAGTGACCTTTACTTGTTAAGTAATTCCACCAGTCTTCTACTCTTAATATCATTAGTCCCAACTAATGAAATTTATGGAATGCATGGGCTGTTTTAGGGTAACTAAGAGTAAGAACATGTGCATGTATACTTGCATGTACACTAATGTTGGGCGCAGTGTAAATAAATTTGATGAATTACATATTGAGTAAGTCATCAAATGCGGCATTGTAGTAATAGCGGAGACATGGTGTTACTCAGTGATGCTGAATTTGAATATGAGGAGTACATTGTATAAAGGAAGGACAGAGAGGCAAGGAGTGGTGGAGGGATTGTCCTTAGTAGAGAAGAATATTAAATCTAAACCTGTGCATCCAGTTGAATTGGGTGCCGAGTTCAATACTGAGTCAATGTGGTGTAATATAAGTAGTGAGAAAACAAAATTGAGAGGAATGTGTTATAGGCCTAATTACTGTGATTATAGCAAACAGCTACATAGGTAAATGGAGTGAGCCAACAAATTAGAATGTCTCATAATCAGGGATTTCTACTTTACAGTTGTTCACTACAATTTGTGAGTCGGCCACTCACACGCTAGCCAGATTTTGTGAATTTCTTGGATGACTATAGTAGTAGTAGTAACAGAGGCATTTGATGCAAGAAAGCAAGCTATAGCATCAGCAAAAAAAAAAAAAAAAAAATTCACAAATTCATTCCCTCTAAACGTTTTTCCAGTTCCTTCTTGAATTTATTTAAGCTATCAACTTCCACAATGACAGATGGAAGTTTGTTCCAGCAATCAACTATATGCTGGATAAAGGCAAATTTCTGCACATTGATTCTATAACTGTCTTGCCACAATTTGAATTTATGCCTACTCAGGTTTGTAATCTGAGAAAGGGGAAGAATTCTATCAGAATTGAGGCTGCTCAACCCAATCAATGCCTTATACACCTCAACCAGATCATCTGCCTAGTCTCCATACACTGTAATTTGCAGAACTTCCCTTTCTTAGTAAGACCATCCTTTCGTTCTCCTCAACAATCTCGTTGCCCTTCTTAGTACTTGCACAAGCAACTCTACATCCTTCCTAAAATGAGGCCTCCAGACCTCTATGCAGTACTCAAGGTATGGCCTGACTATTGCCGTATACAAAGGGATAATCACCTCCTTTTCCCTACTAGCAAAATTCCTGTATATCATTGACAAGACCCCATGACCTGCTCTGGCAGTCTGTCTTCACTGCTCAGAAAATTTCATATCTGACTGAGCAATTACTCCCAGGTCTTTTTCATTTTCTACCAACCGAAGTGTAGTGCCACACATTTGGCATGTTTCTTTGGGATTACTTCTACCCACATGCAGTACTTTACATTTGTCAATGTTAAACTTCAGTTGCTACTTCTCAGCCCATCTGCCCAACTTTTCTAGATCCTGTTGCAATAGCACAATGCCATTACTGTCATTAACAACCCTGACAACCTTTGCATCATCTGCAAACTTCGACATTAAGCCTGATATACCTTCATAAATATCATTGATAAATATACAAAGCAGCAGTGGACCCAACACCGAACCCTGGGTGACTCCACTAATAACGTTAGTCCATGAAGAGCAGCATCCACTGATAACCCACTCTCTGTCTTCTCCCGCTCAACCACCCTTTTATCCATTCTAACAACTTGCCCTTGATGCCATACTGCTCCAATTTATGCAGCAGTCTTCCATGTGCAACAGTATCAAAAGCTTTTTTGAAATCCAAGTATATGAGATAAAAATTATTTTTTGCATCCAGTTCCTTTGCAACCACATCATAGTATCCATTCAAATTTGTCAGACAAGACTTTTCCTTACAAACCCATGCTGTGTATGAATTATCACTGCAGTCTTGTACATTTGTATAGATGATTCTGCAATGTATCTTTAACCAGTGACTCCATTATTTTACCTAGAACAGAAGTTAAACTAACTGGTCTGTAATTACTCGTGTCATCCTTCAATCCTCCTTTGTGAATTGGGGATATATTTGCACTTCTCCAATACTTAGGGTCCTCCCCTGAATCCAAGGATGCTCTCATAATTATGGCTAAGGGTTTGCTTAGTTCCTTTGCTGCCTCCTTTAATATAACTGGATAAATCACAGCAGGTGCCTTGCTTATGTGTAAATTCAACAATTTCTCCTCCACTTTGCTCTCAGTTATTGCAAAATCATTAAGCACCCTGTTACAGTTTGATAAACTTCTGGCATTTTCCTCACTTAATAACTCCTCATGTATGAATGTAGATGCAAAATACTCATTCAGTTTGTCAGCTATCTGTGCAGAATCATCAACAGTCGAACCATCAATATAAAGTAGACCAATCTGATTCATCCCCTTCCTTCTAGAGTTTATATAATTAAAGAAGACCTTGCTGTTTTTTTTAGCATACTTTGCTAAAGATTTCTTGTAATCTGCCTTTGCTTGCCTAAATACCTTTGTGACTTGATTACAGACTTGCTTATATCTATTATAGGCTTATGTGTCACCTGATAATTTATATGCATCCCATGCATTTTTTTTTCTCTGCCACAAGTCTCATTAGTTTATCTGACATCCGTTTAGGCCTAAACCTTGAACAGTATTTCTTAGTTGGTATCAAAAACCTGGTAGCTTCCAAGGTTTAGATCTTTGAATGTTTCCCATTTAGAATTTGCTGCTGGTAACATCATCAGTTGGTCCCACTGTATCCAATTTAAAAACTGTCTGAGACCACTGTAGTCACCTTTGCGGAAAAAAAAACCCTTCCCCTTACCCCTGATGGTAGTTACATCTTTAAGTAAATCCCACATCAGTACACTGTGATCACTGCCACCTAGTGGTTCCTGCAAATTCTTAATGCAAGTATAATCACTGCTGATAATCAGATTAAGAGTATTACCACTTCTGGTTGCCTCTCTAAAGTGTTGGTATAGAAAACAATCATCCAATAAATCCACAAAAGGCTTGGTAGTGTGCGAGTGACCAATCCACAAGTTCTAGCCAATATCTAGGAAGTTAAAATCCCCCATTAGACAATCTGATTTACTGGCCCACTATCTCTCTGTACAGTTGCTTTGTTGTACTCATCAGAGTCATTAGACCTATAACACACTCCTACTCTCAAATTGCTTTCATGGTGCTTACATCACACCAAACTGACTCAACTTGGCACTGACCATCTATGTCTACTGGATGCACTTCCTTAGATTTTATGTGTTTCTAAACTAAAATAAAAACCCTTCCTCCCTTCCTATCTTGTCTATCCTTTGTATACACATTGTACTTCCCAAAATTCCAATTCTGCACTGATTATATCAGTGTGACACCACGTCTCTGATATCCCAACAATATCCATCTTTGATGTCTTGACCAGCACTTCAAATTCATCAACTTTATTTACTATAAGTGTACATGTAAGTATGGGTGTGGCATCGGTGTGCATGTAAGTACACAGGTATACATGTCTACAGCAGCATGTTAGAAAGGCATCAAGAGGAAGCAATACTCTTGATCTGGTTATCAGCAATGATTCTTCATGCATTAAGAATCTGCAGGTAAAAGACCCATTGGGTGGCAGCGATCACAGTTTACTAATGTGGAATTTAATTAAATACATCACTACTGTCAAGTGTAAATGGAAAGGGTGACTACAGAGACCTGAGGCAGTTTTTAAATTCTATACAGTGTGACCAACCCCTGGGGTTACCAACAGCAAATTCTGAATGGGGAGTAATCAGAGAAGTAAGTAAAGTTGCTACTAGGCTTTTTATACCAACAAAAGAAATACGGTTCATGGTTAAGACCTAAATGGATGCAAAATGAACTTTAGAGACTTGTCGCAGAGAACAAAAATGCTTGGGATGGATATATATTATCAGGTGATACAGAAGCCTATGTTAGATACAAATTAGTCAGTAATCAAGTTACAAAGGAGGTTAGGCAAGCTAAGGCAGATTACGAGCAGTCTCTAGCAAAGAATGCAAAGAAAAACAGCAAACACTTCTATGCTTATATTACTAGTCATATATAGAAGTAAAGACCGATTGAATTCAGCAGTGTGTCATGTTAGCATTAGCATTAGTAGAGGCATTTGATGCAAGAAAACAAGCTTATGCAGCATCAGCCAAAAAAAAAAATAAATAAATAAATAAAAAATAACCACTTCCACTTCACCCCTCTGTTCGTTCGAAATACCTGTCCAGCTGAGCCTTAAACTTATTTAGGCTATCAACTTCCACGACAAGGGATGGAAGTCTATTCCAGCAACCAACCACCCATCTGGCTAAAGGCAAATTTCCGCACATCTATCCGACATCCGTCCTTTCTCAATTTGAATTTATGCCCTCTCAGGTGATTATTCTGAGCAAGAGGAAGAATCCCATCGGCATTGAGCATGCTCAAGCCATTCAAAGCCTTATACACCTCTATCAGATCACCTCGCCAATGCCTAGTCTCCAGACTCTGTAATTTGCAAAACTTAAGCCTTTCTTCGTAAGAGCAACCCTTTGTTCCATTCACTAATCTTGTTGCCCTTCTCTGTACTCATTCCAGAAGCTCCACATCCTTCTTGAAATGAAGCCTCCAGACCTGTATACAGTACTCAAGGTGTGGCCTGACCAATGCCTTATACAAGGGAATAATCACATCCCTATCCCTGCTAGAAAAATTCCTGTATATCATTGACAAGACACCATGAGCTACTCTTGCAGCTCGTCTGCACTGCGCAGAGAACTCCATATCTGCCTGCACAATTACCCCCAGGTCCTTTTCATTCTCTACCACTGTCAGCGTAGTACCACAGAGTTGATACGTTGATCTGGGGTTACTGTTTCCCATATGTAGTACTTTACATTTGTCAATGTTAAACTTCATTTGTCACCTCTCAGCCCATCTGCTCAACCTTTCCAGATCCTAGTCTCCAGACTCTGTAATTTGCAAAACTTAAGCCTTTCTTCGTAAGAGCAACCCTTTGTTCCATTCACTAATCTTGTTGCCCTTCTCTGTACTCATTCCAGCAGCTCCACATCCTTCTTGAAATGAAGCCTCCAGACCTGTATACAGTACTCAAGGTGTGGCCTGACCAATGCCTTATACAAGGGAATAATCACATCCCTATCCCTCCTAGAAAAATTCCTGTATATCATTGACAAGACACCATGAGCTACTCTTGCAGCTCGTCTGCACTGCGCAGAGAACTCCATATCTGCCTGCACAATTACCCCCAGGTCCTTTTCATTCTCTACCACTGTCAGCGTAGTACCACAGAGTTGATACGTTGATCTGGGGTTACTGTTTCCCATATGTAGTACTTTACATTTGTCAATGTTAAACTTCACTTGTCACCTCTCAGCCCATCTGCTCAACCTTTCCAGATCCTGTTGCAGCAGCATAGCATCAGTAGTGTCCTTAACAAACCTGCCAACCTTTGTATCTTCTGCAAACTTGGACATTAAGCTTGATATACCATCATCAATATCATTTATAAATACAGAAAACAACAGCGGACCCAACACTGAACCCTGAGGAACTCCACTTATAACATTAGTCCACGTTGACCACTGTCCATTGATTACCACTCTCTGTCTTCTGCCACTCAACCATCCCTTTATCCATAGCAGCAATTTGCCTCCAATGCCACACTGCTCCAATTTGTGCAGCAGTCTTCCATGCGCAACAGTATCAAAAGCCTTTCTAAGATCCAAATATATAATATCAAAGTTATTCCCTGCATCCAGTTCTTTTATGACTACATCAGAGTATCCAATCAAATTGGTCAGACAAAACCTGCCCTTAACAAAACCATGCTGTGTCTGAGCTATAACTGAATTTTTGTCTAGATGATCCTGCAGTGCTTCTTTAACCAGTGTCTCCCTTAATTTTCCGGGAACTGAAGTTAAACTAACAGGTCTATAATTACTTGTGTCAGCCTGTGATCCTCCTTTGTGAATTGGGGTTACATCTGCACATCTCCAGTCTATGGGTACCTCCCCTGAGCCAAAGAAGCTCTCATAATTATGGCTAGGGGTTTGCTTTCTTCCTTTGCTGCCTCCTTTAATATAACTGGATAGATCCCATCCACCCCCGGGTGCCTTTTTTATGTTTATCCTCAACAATTTCTCCTCCACTTTCCTCTCAGTTATTAGAAAATCATCTAGCTCACTGCCAATGTTTACTTCACCTACGACATTCCCCTTCCTGAATAACTCCTCATGTGTGAATGTAGATGCAAAATACACGTTTAGATTGTTAGCCACTTCAGCAGGATCCTCAACTGTTGAACCATCAACATCCAGTGGAACAATCTGATTCATCCCTTTCCTTCTTGAGTTTAAATAGGTAAAGAACTCTTTTCTGTTTTTCTTTGCATCCTTTGACAAGGATTTCTCATAATCTGCCTTTGCCTGCCTAATCTCCTTTGTGACTTGGTTACAGACCAACTTATATCCATCATAGGCTTCCATGTCACCCATCAATTTGTATGTATCCCATGCATTTTTCTTCTCTGCCATATGTCTCAATAGTTCATCTGACAACCATTTAGGCCTGAACCTTGAACAATATTTCTTGGTTGGTATGTAAAGCCTGGTAGCTTCCAAGATTAGTTCTTTGAATGCTTCCCATTTTGAATTTGCTGTTGGTAACATCTTCAGTTGGTCCCACTGTAGAGAATTTAAATACTGTCTCAGACCATCGTAGTCACCTTTATGAAAGCAATAACCCTTCCCTTTACCCCTGATGGTAGTTACCTCTTTGAGTAAATCCCACTTCAGCACACTATGATCACTGCCACCTAGTGGTTCCTTTATCTGCAGATTCTTAATGCATGAAGAATCACTACTGATAATCAAATCAAGAGTATTACTCCCTCTATTTGCCTCCCAAACATGCTGATGTAGAAAACAACCATCCAATAAATCCACAAAAGCCTTGCTAGTGTGTGAGTGACCAACCCACAAATTGCAGTCAATATCTGGGAAATTAAAATCCCCCATTATAAGACTCTCTGATGTACTGGCCCACTCTATTTCCCTGTACAGTTTCTTATTATACTCATCAGAGTCATTAGGCCTATAGCACACTCCTACTCTCAATTTTGATCTCCCAATGCTTATGTCACACCAAACTGACTCAACACTGCACTGTCCAGCGATGTCGACTGGCTTCACTTCCTTGGATTTTATGTGTTTCTTAACTAATAGCATAACCCCTCCTCCCTTCCTATCCTGTCTATCCTTTCTGTAGACATTGTACTCCCCAAATTCCAGTTCTGCATTCCTTATATCTGTGTGACACCACGTCTCTGATATCCCAACAATATCTGCCTTTGATGTTTTGAGCAATACCTCAAATTCATCAAATTTATTTACTAAACTCCTAGCATTGGTGTACACGCAAGTACAGATGCACCTGTTTCTATTCTTACCTACCCTAACACACATGTTGAAGTATTCTACAAAAAAAGCATTTAGGTAAATTCCTCTTTACTTCTATATATGAATGTACAAATGTAGCTCTCGTTGAGCATCATAGCTCTGTTTTTTATTTATATTAACAGTAGAAGAAAGGGGTTGAGTCACATTTGGCTACTTCATGTCTATGTGTAAACTGTTGATGACCCTGCTCAGGTTGTGGACAAATTGAATATTTGGCATCTCCATTCACACATGAGAAATTCTTTAGGGAAGGGGAAGCCAGAGGTTTATCAAATTCTAATGTGGAGCTAAATGACTGTGATAACTGAAAGGAAAGTGGAGAAGAAATAGTTAAGGATGGACATTAAAAAGGCACCTGCGACATATGGAATCTATCCAATTATATAAAGGGAGGCAGCAAAGGAGATAAGTTAACCCTTAGCCATAATTATGAGAGCTTCCTTGGATTCAGGTGGAGGTTCTTGTGGACTGGAGTGTGTGAATATATACCCAATTCTTAAAAAAGAGATCAAAAGGCGACATGAGTAATTACAGACCACTTAACATGTTCCAGGGAAAATAATGGAATCACTGGTTAAAGAAGTAATGCAGAACCATTTGGACAGGAATGCAATTACACTGTAATCACATCGTGGATTTGTCAAGGGGTGGTCTTGTATAACCAATCTGATAGGTTACTATGATGCAGTGACCAAGGAACTGGACAAAAAAATAATTTTGACATAGTATACTTGGATTTCAAGAAGGCTTTTATACTGTTGCACATAAAAGATTGCTGAACAAATAGAGCAATGTGGCATTAAGGGCAAGTTACTGTTGTTATAAAGGTATAGTTAAGTGGAAAAAGACAGTGAGTAGTTATCTGTGGGCACCGCTAATAGTCATAGTTAAGACACAGCATGAGTTTGTTAAAGGGAGGTCTTGTCTGACCAATTTGGTTGGATACTATGATGAAGTCACAAAGGAACTGAATGCCAAAAATAATTTTGATATCATATACTTGGATTTCAGAAAAACTTTTGATACTGTTGCATATGGAGGAAGACTGCTGTACAAATTGGAGAGGTATGGCATTAAGTGTAAGTTGCTACAATGGATAAAAGGATGGTTGAGTGGGAGACGACAGAGAGTGGTAATCAATGGAAACTGCTCTTCGTGGACTAAAGTTACTAGTGGAGTTCCCCAGAGTTCAGCCATTGTTGTTTTCAATATTTATCAATGATATTGATGAAGGTATATCAGGCTTAATGTCTAAGTTTTCAGATTATACAAAGGTTGGCAGGGTGGTTAATGATAGTCATCAGTGTGAACTACGGAAACAAGATCTTGGAAAATTGGGTCAATGGGCTCAGAAATGGCAGATGAAATTTAACATTGACAAATGCAAGATACTGCATATGAATAGCAGTAACCCCAGAGTAACTTATCAATGGGCCCCTCAATTTAGTTCCTTCTAGAGCATTCACCCTGTCCTTCAAGCTCTCATATAGGCCCATAACAACGCTGAGTTTTTGTCTGATTTCATTACACTCCTTGCATTGCGCACACACAAAGACATCGCCCATGGCAATATCACATCCCATACCTGATTGCTCCACAAACATCATGCAAGCAGTGCATTTTTAAAGGCTGTGATTCAGAGGGCAACTGCCCCCCTCAGTTCTCCTCTGAGCCACAGTACTCCCATTAGCTTGAGCGTTTTGCTTTGCGCCTCTGGTCTGAGTCATGATTTCGATTTAATTTCAATAAAATTTCAATTTCAGTACAAAATTATAACCCTAAACTTTTATCGCAACACAGTTATAACGGTATATATATTTTTCAGTATCAAGTATTAATTATCTATGAGTTCCCTTTATATAACTTCTGTATCAAGTTATGTATTAATTAATTATGTTACGTTTGTAATCTAAGTCGTTATATATATTTAGTTAAAAGTACAATTTAATTGACAACAAAGTTTAACAAGTTTAATAGATTTTACTGATTAATTGACAATATTATACTATACTGTACTAACGCTATCTAGTTCAGAATATAACGTATCGTATAACAAAAGCGGCAAGTTACAAACAGTAAATCTACGGACACTTAAGTATTAATTAACTTCCAAATCTCGCTGTCTCAATTCCGAATAAACTAACAATCCTGACTAGGTCTATAAGCTATTTATAGAAAATAATTTGATGTAAAAAATGGTCAATAAAGCGGCTAAATATGGCTAAAAAACTTCTCGTTCAGCGGAGCTGCAACTTGTAACACGTGGATTTGATACCCTTACCGATACTTTTATGCAATTACGAGGCCGAGTAAGGAATAAATAGACCAGATTAATCAGAAAATCACAAAATAATGCTATACTACTAAATTTAAATCAAAATTTTTAGAAAAACAATAATTTCGAATCAATAAATAAGAAAAATCCACTGAGCGGCTTTGAACACGTCTGGCTTCCACTAGCCTCGTCAGCGTTTTTGCATCATTTGACATTACTACTAGTAAAGCATGTTATGCTGTTAATGAAAACACAATTGCAAATTGTTTCAGGTTAGCTGGATTGGATTTTCTTTCATAAGTTCTGTTGTAGAGAGTGGTGGTGGGAAGGTGTAAATGCTCCAGGTGATAGCTGGAATGTTGTCATTTTTTTTTGGAAAAACTGAAGTAGTTTCATTTTATGTCAGAGATATTGAAATTAGATTGTATTTAACTAATTCAGGGATGGTTTCTCAGATAATAACACAAGACCAGGGGACTGAAACAGAAGACGATGATGATGATGATGCAGAAGAAGGAATTAATGTGCCTACCTGCCAGGAAGCTCGGATGGCAGATGCACTGTGTAGATTTACTGAAGGTCTTCCAACTGCAACAGAAAATAATTTCTTTGTAATAAATCATATTGATGATAGTGTGTAATGGGAATCGATGGAAAAATGCACCAGGTCCTTCTTAATGAATATTTTAAATATTGTGAGTGTATTTACTTTTTTAATACAGTGTAATACCATTCTGTAGTTATAAAATTTATTTTTAAAATATTTAGTTAAAATTTGAGGCATAAAACAAGGCTAATTGTATTTTTGCTGTTTTGTTTATATAGTAAATTATTTTAAATAGAAAAGCAGTAAAGTTCAATAAGTTGAATTTTCAGTAACTCAAAGTGTTATTTTATCTTCCTTCAAATTATAGTAATAGTATTTGCCATATAGTGCAAGGAAGCAGAGGCAGCGAGGCCATAAGACTTACCGGGGAAACCCCGGTGGGCCGGAGACAAATGAAGGCCGATGTGATTTTGGCCATAAACACTAGTATGAGGCCGCTCCAAGTTTTCCCCAGTAGGAATTTTTGACCTGGTTCACCTCTGCAAGGAAGTCACAGGCTTTTGCTACACTGGCAAAAAAAAAAAAAAAACAATCAATAGATAAGAAAACCAAATTATATGCTTCCCTCCTCGCACATATAAGTATCTAGTTGACCTTTGAATTTATTCAAACCGTCAGCCTCAACTACCTGCAAGGGCAACTTTTTCCAACTATCAACAACTCAATGGCAAAAAGAAACTTTCCTAGAAGCTAATCTAAACCTGAAGTCCTGTAATTTTAATGTATGATCCCTAGTTCTGGTATTCTTTAAAACCATGAGAATTCCACCTTCATTCATTTTACTAATCCCTCTCAGAGCCTTATAAACCTGAATCAGTTCACCTCTGAGAATGTCCGGTTGCCAAGCTCTGTAGTCCACATAATAAAAAAACATTATCCATACAAAAAAGTTATCCAGAGTCTGCTATATGTTGTGTACAGAGGTAAAAAAATATTCAGTTTTGGAAGCATGCCTGGCCAAGATTGCAGTGACAGTAGCAGAATGCAAATATACCTCACTGAATACAATAAAAACATTTAATGATTTTTCTGAAAAAATTTGGATACCATCAGCAAAAAAGGTATTACAGAGCTATACATTACATAACCCTATTTGGGGAGTTCTTCAGTAGTAAAGCAATAATTAATTAAAGTTTACACAGCTAAAAAAAAAAGTTTTCTCGTCTATGTGGCATCATGACTGCCAAGTGAGTGCTAAATCATATTTAGCAGTCATGTGAGTTTGAATCACAGTTCTACTTAAAGAGAGTGTGCTACTGCACTCTCTTTAAGAGTGCAGTAGCACACTCTCTTTAAGTTAATTGCTCATGACCACTTGGCTATATCACGCTTTTATATAAGAATTATTATAGAGATATTTAAGTTTTAAAATGCTCTGCCAAAGCAGGTCCAAGGTATATATACCTTAACATCCAGTTCTCCACATCACTGTATTCTTGGCCCATCCTCATCTCCCTATATCCATTTCTCTCAATAATTTCTGTTTTTTTTTTTTTTTTTTTGTTTTTTTTGTTTAATGAAAACCCCAAACATGAAAGGTATTAGAAAAAGGGTGAAGATACTTGTTGACCTGAATTTCGGCAGGTGGCAGTTTTCAGAAAATACATCGGTATGAAGGTTGTTCCAGAAAACAGAAATCAAAGGGGTAAATGAAGAAAAAGAAAAGTTGATGGTGTGCTTAAAGTTGTACAGTAAATGGATGCTGAATGGTTGAAGCATGTGTTTGGACTGGTTTGGAAGAGAGTGGATGAATTACAGATGCCAGTTTAGAACAGTGCCTATGGAAGTAACTGTAGCAAAAGCATGTAGCAGAAACAGAATGGGTCATTAATTAACCTAAGTGCCCTCTTTTGAACGGAGTCTAGAGGCCTGAGAGAGGTTATTGGAGCACTGCCCTAGATGTGGGAACAATTCCATGGTAGGGTGGATTTGAGATTTGTACAGAGTGAATAGCTGTTTATAAGAAAAGTAATGCTGAGGGAAAAAAAAGAAAACATGGTTTTTTAGCTGCAGATGAAGCAATATTGTTGCAAGAGATTAGAAGGTCATGGTAAATGCTTCGATTATACTTAGATTGCTAAGTATAATCGAAGTTAAGTAGCAGTAGACTTTTTTGCAAGATATAAGACAGGATGGGGTTTTAGAAGGATTGAAAATTAACTAAGTTATCTTTACCTCCATTGAAGAATTACCTGGAGACCAGCAGGCAAAGAATTGGTGGTGGATATTCAAGAAATTCAAGCCATTTACAGGACAATGTTTCTCAAACTAGAAGGTGTGCAATGAGCTATCACCCATGCAGTGGAAGAATGCCATTAATATACAAGAGCAAGAGTGGGAGAAAGAAATTGAAGCTTGAGGAACACCAGCATTAGTGGAGAAGTTAGAAGATAGAGTGCCATCTATTATTACCTGCAAAAAGCAGTCCAATTGCAAATAAGAGTTGGCAATCCATAAGACAGGGAGCTTGTTTAGAAGGTCTTAATGCCAACCATGATCAAAAGCCTTGGAAATGTCAATAGCAACTGCTTGAATTCACTAAACGTTTTCATTGAATTTGTCCATTGATAAGTCAACATATCACCATTGGGTCAACACTGATGGAATCCATATTTATGATCATTGATCAGACGGACTGATTTCAAGATATTTCAGGAGTTGGCAGTTAATGGATTTCTCAATTACTTTTCTCAATTACTATTAAAGGTAAATGCAATGGTACAATAATTAGATGGAAGGGATTTGTCACACTTTATAGGAAGTGGTTGGATATGAACAAATATGCAAGCAGAAGGAAGAACACCAATGGAATAAAAAAAGTGTCAAAAGGCAACACCAAACAGAAGAAGGCTGAGAATTAAATATTTCATTTTGAAAATGAGCAGAGAAATGCCATCACAATCCAGAGCTTTCTTCACATCAAGATTGTTTGAAATTCTTTTGATAGAAGACTACAGGAAGCACTGAGTGGCATGTACTGGGAGATGGTAGGAAGTGCTTACCAAGATTATCAATACAGGAGTTAGAATGAAAATAGGATGCTAGTAAATTGGCTTTTTCTTTAGAGGAGGGGACACAGAACCATCAGGTTTTCAGACAGGTCAGAGTATAGATAAAAGTTAGAGCCAAGAGCTTAGGCAAGAAACCAGAATGCTCCACTACCATTTGATAAGAAGCAAGTTTTCTACTTTTAGCCTATTTAAAATCCAATGTGGATTAATTAATAACTGTTTTAGAATTGTTGTGAGCTTTAGTGTAGGCAGAAAATGAATCTGAAGTTTTATATGCAAGCCAACTGCAATAAGCAACATTCTTATCTTGAACAGCCTCAGCACATTTACTGGAAAACTAATGTTTAGATAAAGGATGAGATTTTAATGTGATATGTGGAATAAAGTATTTCATTCATACAAGAATAATTTCAGTGACACAATCTGAGTAAGAGCATTGACACCAGAAGATTTAAAGCACTAATCCAACCATGGAAGAGAAGAACAGTGTATTGAAGTGAGATTAGCAGTGATCACAATGTATTTACAGATGTAACTACCATAAGGGTAAAGGGAAGGGTTTTTGCATTCGTAAAGGCAAAAAACTGTCTGAGGCCACTGTGACCCCAGTGGCGTCAGACATTTTTAAATTTTATACAGTCTGACCAACTAATGATGTTACTAACAACAAATTCTAAATGAGGAGCATTCAAGGAAATAATCATAAAAGCTACTACCATCAAAGCTTTAAAAAAAAAGGGATGTCAGGTGAACTAATGAGGCTTGTGGCAGAGAAGAATGATTCATGTGATGCATATAAATTATCACATGTTGGAATAGCCTATGATAGATACAAACTAGTCTGTAATCAGGACACAAAAGAAGCTAAGGCAGATTATGGGAAGTCTCTGGCAAAAAATGAAAAGAAAAGAAGCAAAGATGTCTTTATTTATATTAATAGTTGAAGGAAGGGTTTGAATCACACTGGTCCACTTTATGATGATCCTGCTCAGGTTGCTGACAAACTGAACAGTTATTTTGTGTCTACATTCATTCAGCGTTGGCCAAGATTTTTGCAGCTCCAGCGAATGCTAAGTTTTTATATATATTTAGTCATTTTATTGACTTAATTGTTATACTAAATTATTTTCTATAAGTAGCTTTATTGTCCTAGTCAAGCTCCTTGGTTTATTTGAATTTAGATAGCGATTTTCAAAGTTAATAATTTAGTTTCCATAGATCTTACCATTCGTAACTTGCCGCTATTGTTATACGATATGGAATAGCTTAACGTAAATTCTGAACTTCACAGTGTAAGGTTTAATGTAAAACTAAATAGTGAAATACATAGCACTGTATTAGAAATCTGTTAGATTAGTATAGTACAGTATTATCAATTAATCAGTAACATTTATTAATCTTATTAAATTTCACTGTTAATTAAATTATACTTAAACGGAATCATGACCCAGACTAGAGCAGCAAAGCAGCGAGCACAAAGTAGTGGTAGTATTGTGGCTTGTGGGAGAACCTCAGGGGGCGATTTAAAAAAAAGTGTGAAATGTGAAATGTTTGCAGACCTGTCTAGAACAGGATATGATCTAGCCAAGGAGGATGTCTTTGTGTGTGTCAGGTGTAGAGACTGTGAGGAAATTAGGCACTAACTCAGAGTTCTGATGGGCGTCTATGAGAGTTTGAAATGTAGGGTATATGCCCTCGAAGAAATTAATATGAGGGGCCCATTAAGCTCTCAGCTGCCCAACTCGACACAAGAGCTCACTCCTATGCATTATGCAACACAGCAGCAATCTCCAAGGAAGAATGCGCTGGTCCCACAGGAAGTAGTTATTGTTGGTGACTCTACTGTCAGGGAGACATGGAATGTATTATGCAAAAAGGATAGGCGGAACAGGACCAAGGTATGTCTGTCAGGGGCAAAAGTTGATAATGTTGTAGGGCAGATATCATCTTTTAAGGGAATAAAAGGTGATATTGTTGTACAAGTTAGCACTAATGACCTTAAGAGTAAGAGATCAGAAGATTTACTTAGAATACAGGTCAATGCTGAAAAAAAGTCATGGGTTAGGGTTAAATTTGAAAGTGTTAGCAATTCTGCCCAGACGTGATAGGAGGGAGTATATAATGAGAGCCTTGTCAATCAATTCGGACTTGGAGAGATTGTGCAAGGCTCACGGGATAGACTTTTTTTCAGCGTGGTCTGTGCTTGCTAACAGGGATGTGTATCCCATCCCTGCTTCTACAGGGATGGGATACACTTAAATAGAAATGGTGCAAGAATATTTTCTGATGCTATCGAGGCAGTGTTAGGTGGGTTGGAAAACTGCTAGCTTGGGGGGATTCACAGACTAAAAGATTAACAGTAGCCGCAGGCAGAGGCACTGCTTCTATTGTAATGAGAAGCAGCCTAGAGAGCAAGTTGCTGGGGATTTCAAGAGCTGCTGGGAGTCATCATGGAACAAGTAAATACATCGGCTATGTCATCATGGAACAAGTAAATACATCGGCTATGTTAGGGTAACTAAGAGTAAGAATAGGTGCATGTATACTTGCATGTACACCAATGCTAGAAGTATAGTAAATAAATTTGATGAATTTGAAATGTTGGTCAAGGCATCAAAGACAGGTATTGTTAGGATATCAGAGACATGGTGTCGCACAGATATAAGCAGTGCAAAATTGGAATTTTGGGAGTACAATGTGTACAGAAAGGATAGACAGGGTAGGAAGGGAAGAGGCTTATGCTATTAGTTAAGAAACACATAAAATCTACGGAAGTGCACCCAGTTGACATGGGTGGATAGTGCAATGTTGAGTCTGTTTGGTGTGACATAAACACTGGGAAAGGGAAAATGAGAGTATGAGCATTATATATACCAAATGACTCTGATAGACCTAATGACTCTGATGAGTACAACGAACAGTTGTGGAGACAAAACGAGTGGGCTAGTAAATCAGAATGTCTTGTAATGGGGGATTTTAACTTTCCATATATTGACTGAAACTTGTGGGTTAGTCACTTCCATGCTAGAAAGACTTTTTTGGATTTATTGGAGGATTGTTTTATACAGCAACATGTTCGAGGGGCAACCAGAGGGAGTAATACGCTTGATCTGATAATCATCAGTGATTATTCATACATTAAGAATTTGCAGATAAAGGAACCACTAGGTGACCGTGATCACAGTCTACAGATGTACGATTTACTTAATGATGTAACTTCCATCGAGGGTAAAGGGAACGGTTTTTGTTTTCGTAAAGGTGACTACAGTGGTCTCAGACTTTTTAAATTCTATACAGTGGAATCAACTGATGATGTTACCCCTAGTGAATTCGAAATAGGAAGCTTTCAGGGACTTAATCTTTGAGGATTCTAGGCTTTTCATACTAAGTAAGAAATACTGTTCAAGGTTCAGGCTTAGATGGATGTCAGATGAATTAATGAGGCTAGTGGCAGATAAGAAAAATGCATGGGATGCATATAAATTATCAGGCGAAACATAAGGCTATGGCAGATATAAGCTAGTCTGTAATTAAGTCACAAAAGAGGTTAGGCAGACAAAGGCAGATTTCAAGAAATCTTTGACAAATGATGCAAACAAAAACAGCAAAGAGTTCTTTACTTATGTAAACTCCAGAAAGAAGGGGATGAATCAGATTGGTCCACTTAACATAGATGGTTCGACTATTGATGATCCTGCTCAAGTAGCTGATAAACTGAATGAGTATTTTGCATCTAGGCGCCTCTGTAGCCAGGTGGGAAGGAGCAGCAGTGCGTAGCACACGCTTCTTGATTAGACAGGGGTTCGAGCCCGTCACCACCAAATACGGAGGATGCGGAAAGGTCAGGGAATGACCACCGCATATTCCCGGAGCAATATGGCCTTAGTTTTTTAGGAGCATTAGCAACTAATGCTAATGCTCCTAAAAACCAAATAACAAACAAACATTTTGCATCTACATTCGCACAAGGAAAGGTCAGGGAATGACCACCGCATATTCCCGGAGCTTTTTTTTTTTTAGTTATTGGCGCATTGGCTTCTGTGGCCATAATGCACCTCCCAAGGTTTTTGCAGTACTTTCATCTAAGCCCGAGGCAGGATTCGAACCCGCAACCTTTGGGTTGTCAGGCAGGCACTTTACCCACCTGGCAAACCCGGTCGGCCTTTTCCCGGAGCAATATGGCCTTAGTTGCTAATGCTCCTAAAAACCAAATAACAAACAAACAAACAAACATTTTGCATCTACATTCACACAAGGAAAGGTCAAGGAATGACCCCAGCATATTCCCAGAGCAATATGGCCTTAGTTGCTAATGCTCCTAAAAACCAAATAACAAACAAACATTTTGAATCTACATTCACACAAGGATTTATTCAAGGAGGGGAATGCCAGAGGTTTATCAATCTCTAACAGGGAGCTAAGTGATTTTGTAATAACTGAAAGTAAAGTGGAGGAGAAATTGTTGAAGTTAAACATAAAAAAGGCACCTGGGGTGGATGGAATCTATCCAGTTATATTGAAGAAGGCAGTGAGGGAAGTTAGCAAACCCTTAGCCATAATTATGAGAGTATCCTTAGATTTAGGGAAGGTCCCCATGGACTGGAGATGTAGAAATGTTTTCCCATTTCACAAAGGGGGGTTCAAAGAATGACAAAAATAATTATAGATATGTTAGTTTAACTTCTGTTCTGGGGAAAATATTGGAGTCAAAGGTTAAAGAGGTGATACAGGATCACATAGACAAAACTTCAGCAATAGTACTGACACAGCATAGGTCTGTTAAGGGGAAGTCTTTTCCGACCAATTTGATTGGATACTACGATGCGGTCACAAAGGAAATGGATGCAAAAAATAATTCTGATATCTTATACTTGGATTTCAGGAAAGCTTTTGATTCTGTTGCACATGGAAGATTTCTGTACAAACTGGAGCAGTATGGCAATAAGGGCTAGTTGCTGCAATGGATAAAGGGATGGTTGAGTGGGAGATGGCAGAGAGTGGTAATTAATGGACACTGCTCTACGTGGACTATTTTATTAGTGGAGTCCCCCAGGGTTCAGTGTTGGACCCTTTGTTGTTTTGTGTATTTATCAATTATATCAATGAAGATATATCAGGCTTAATGTCCAAGTTTGCAGATAATACAAAGGTTAGCAGAGTTGTTAATGACACTAAAGACCGTATGCTACTGCAATATGATCTAGAAAAGTTAGGCAGTGGGCTGAGAA
This sequence comes from Mastigoproctus giganteus, assembly GCF_048544385.1. NCBI lineage: Eukaryota > Metazoa > Arthropoda > Arachnida > Uropygi > Thelyphonidae > Mastigoproctus > Mastigoproctus giganteus. Next base: position 22,336,064 of record NC_143577.1, on the reverse strand, counting down.
GTGCAATTGAAGTTTAACATTGATAAATGTAAAGTCTGGCACCTCCGTAGCCAGGTGGGCAGGAGCAGTAGTGCATAGCACACGCTTCTTGATTAGACCGGGGTTCGAGCTCGTACCCACCAAATACGGAGGATGTGGCAGGTCAGGGAATGACCACCGCATATTCCCAGCCCGAATAAAGGGTGAGGGTTGGCGTCAGGAAGGGCATCCGGCCGTAAAAATTGCATGCCAAAAAAATAAAAACACTGACCCCACATAATAATGGGAAAAAGGTGAGGGAAAAAAAAAAAAAAAAAATGATAAATGCAAAGTCTGTATATGGGTAGCAGTAACACAAGAGTGTGTGGTACTGCACTCAGGGAGGTGGAGAATGAAATTGTAATTGTGCAGTCAGATATGAAGTTCTCTGACCAGTGCAGATGGGATGCCAGAGCAGGTCACGGAGTTTTATGAATGATATATAGGAATTTTGCTAGTAGAGACAAGGAGGTAATTATCCCTTTGTATAAGGCAATGATCAGGCCACACCTTGAGTACTGTGTTCAGGTCTGGAGGCCTCATTTTGGAAGGATGTAGAGTTGCTTAGAATGCGTACAGAGAAGGGCAACAAGATTGGTGAGAGGAACAAAGGGGTAACCTTACGAAGAAAGGCTTAAGTTTTGCAAGTTGCAGCATCTGGAGACTAGGCACCTGCAACGTGATTTGATTGAAGTGTATAAGGCCTTGAATGGTTTGAGCAGGCTCAATGCTGATGAGATACTTCTCCTTTCTCAGACCATGAACCTCAGGGGGCATAGATTCAAATTGAGGAAAGACAGTTGTAGAAAAGATATTCAGAAGTTCCCCTTTAGCCAGTGGGTAGTTGATTGCTAGAACAGATGTCCATCTGTTGTTGTGGAAGTTTATAGCTTAAACAAATTTAAGGCTGAACTAGAGAACTATTTGGTGAAATGGGAAGGGTTTTTTTTTTTTTTTGACTGATGCTTTGCTGATGCATAAGCTTGCTTTCTTGTATCATATGCCCTAACTAATGCTAATGCTAATATAGTTCTTTAGGAAAGGGGATAGAGAAGTTTAGCAAACTCTAGCAGGGAGCCTAATGATTTTGTGATGAATGACAGCAAATTGAAAGATAAATTCTTGAAACTAAACATAAAAAAAAAAAAGGTGCCAGGGGGATGGTACCTCTCCAATTATATAAAAGGACACAGCAATAGAGGTAAGCAAACACTTAGTCATAATTATGAGATAATCTTTGGATTAGAAAGTTCACTGTCGAGGGGAGATGTGTAAATCTATCTCCAATTCACAAAGGGTTATCAAAAGGTGACATGAGTAATTACAAGCCTGTTAGCTTACCTTCTGTTCCAAGGAAAATAATTCAATCACTTATTAAAGGACCATCTAGACAGGAATGCATTTATATTGCAGTCATAGTATCGATTTGTTAAGGGATGATGATGTCTGACTAATCTGATTGGATACTATGATGCAGTAACAAAACAATTAGCAGAAGAGCAGTGTGGCATTAAGGGCAAGTTACTGCTATGGATAAAGGGATGGTTAAGTGGGCAAAGACAGAGAGTGGTTATTAATGGACACTGCTCTTCATGGACAATTGCTATTAGTGGAGTCCTCCAGGGGTTCAGCACTGGGCCTATTGTTGTTTTTTATATTTATTAATATTGATGAACGTCATTATCAGCCATTTTCAATCCACTGCAAGATAAAGGCCTCTCCAGAAACTTTCCGGTTCCTTCTGTTTTGTGCAATGGCCATCTATTTACTACCCACAAACTCATGAATTTCATCTATCCATCTCTGCCATTGTCTTCCAGGTTTTCTTCTAGCTCCTCTTGGGTACCATTCTGTTATTTTCTTAGTCCATCTGTCATCATGTCTTTGAGCTATGTGTCCTGCCCAAGGCCATTTTAGTTCTTCAGTTTTGATAAGAATGTCCTTTACTTCAGTTTGCTGCCTAATCCATGTGTTTCTCTTCTTATCTAACAGTCTGATTCCCAATATAATTCGTTCCATTCTTCGCTGTGTAGTTCTCAGCTTCTCTTCCATTCTTTTGGTGAGTGCCCACGTTTCACTTCCATGTCATGGTGGGGAGTATACATTGGTTCATTATTTTATGTTTCAGACAAACTGGTAATGTATCACTCTTCAGTTATTGAAGATATTGCTCTTCGACACCCTTGTTGATATACCTTTGAATTCCGAAATGTTGTTTTTTATATCTTTATGGACCAGAAACCCAACTCCACCTTTGCTCCTTTCACTGTTTCCATTGGTATACAGCAGATTTCCACTTGATAAACTTATAAATGATTCATTTCTTCTTCTTGTTTCAGCCAAACCGATGATATCCCAATTCACATTTTCTAGTTCCTTTTCCAGCTCTAATATCCTGTCTTCACTGATGAGCGATCTTACATTGTAACAGGCCAAGTTCAGTTTCCGTGCATGGCAGCCTGGTCATACCCAGAGATTCTTAGCACCCTCTGCTTCCACTCTGATCCTCTCGGTAATGTATGATGGGTTTTTGTTTTTTTGGCTGATTCTGTGTATTCTTTCATTCTTGCATTAATATCCACTACTTATACTAAGTTATAATATAAATTTGTCTTACAAACTGAGAACAAAAAATAATACTTGAACAGTTTTTCAATAATTTTGAAGAAATACTTACGCTCCACCAAAGAGTTGCATCCCTAAAAGTGCAAATATGAGGATGAAAAGGAAGAGCAGAAACAGGAGACTGATGATGGAACGCATGCTGCTGAGGAGGGAAATCACCAAGTTACGGAGGGACGACCAGTACCTGATGAATATAACACATACAAAAAATGTTTTGGTTTAACGGATTTTTTTAATTACATTACATAAAATTTGGTGAAGGTAAAGAAAGAAACTAGAAAACATCTACCAGCAAACTGCTTTTCTGCAACTTCCCACTACATTTGCTAAATAGAGACGTGTCAATTGTATACTGATAAGGTTTTCCCTCTAGTCATTCAGTCAGCAGTATTCCAATATCTGCCATGGTAGAAGGCAAACAGGTATGACACTCTTTAATAGCTAATGTATGTAACTATCTGCTGAGTGGAATGTTTGAATGGCCAATTGAAAGAATGAAGAAAAACATTTCACAGGTGGGCTGCTTAATATTTGCAAATGAGTGATTGAATAATATGTGCAAGTAACAGACAATAAATTGATTGGTGTGTAGGTGTAAGAGACTATAGCATTGTAGGACAAGTGATTGACTGATGTAATGATTCTGATTAATCATCATTTAATGGAAAGCAATATGCAGATAGGGTTCCAGTAGTTTATGGATAGTTTTCCATAGTTTCTCTCTTTACCTTTGTCCACAGTGTAATTAATATCTTCACACTAAATTAGATGTGATATTCTTGCTAATGTTAACCAAATCGGAAATGAAGCTTGAAAAAGTTAACCAAAACAGTGGTCTATTTATGTTGACTTAAAAGACACCAATAATATGATTTTAAAATTTTCTAGATTTTAGAAACATATACATATAAAATATAAAGTGGTTGAGCAGCTTTGGTGATACACATTTGAATGAATATTAAGCACTAAGAATTGAACTTATTTGCTTCTGTAAACATTTACTATGCCTAAAAAACTGTAAGTAGTTTAGATAGCAGCAAATTGTGTCATGTACAGTCAATTTACATGACAGAAAATGTCATGTAAAATCCTTGGTAATGTGGAATTAAATCTATTGTTTGTGAGCATCATCATGGAAGGGATTAACCATAGATTTAATAAAGCATACATTTTTATAGCTGTACTCACAATGGGCAGTTTCCTACAGCCAGGTGCAAAACTGTAAACCTGCAAGTGTTCTGAATGCTCCTCCCCACACATGATCTTAAAAAACAATACTAAACAGGACACTGGGTTCCTAACTCTCCCCTCCCACCACCATGGTGGCAGACCTGTTGATATGATAGTTTCACCACTACACCTAGCTGCAATTTGCAGCTAGGTGTAGACAATGAACAAGAGACAATGAACAAGATTCTAGATGGAATAATCTACCAAGACAATCCTGATCATGATACTGAAGTACATAGAAACATTATCACTGAGAATCAGGGCTACTTGCCCTTGGCCACAGAAGAATCCTTCAAGAAGAGGAGGTTGTATTAGCCATAAAAAAAAAAAAAATCAAAAATGGAAAAGCTCCTGGACTGGACCTCATCGAGGAGGAGTCCATCAAACACCTTTGGTCTGTTGCAACCAATGTTCTAGTACAACTATTCAACATACTTAATGAAGGCTCCTTTCCTATATGTTGGAAACATGCCAACCTCAGGCTTTTACCCAAAGATCCAAATCGTCCTACTGGCACAGCCAAAGCATACCATCCATTACTCTACTGCCAATATTAGGAAAAGTATTTGAGAGGTTACCTCATCCATCTTCAGTCTGTCTATGAAACCAAAGGACTCACCTCTACACTCCAGTTTGGCTTCAAGCAGGGGTGCTCAACTATTGATGCACTACTGAAAACCACTCAGTTAGCAGATAATTCTGATGCCCCTTACATACTGGTGATTTTTATAGATTTAAGGGAGCTTTTGACACCATCTGGTGGCCAGTTATCTTGCGGCGAGCCAGAATATCTGACTGCTCCCTCAACGTCTTCAAATGTCTTACAGATTACTTCTATAACAGAAAAGTTACCATGAAAACAAAATTTCACAGTATCACCAGGGGCTGCCCACAGGGCTCTGTTCTGGAGCCAGCTGTTTGGAATATGATTCTAGATGAATGGCTCCTGCAGGACTTCCCCCATACCACACAGCTCTCATATGCAAATGACCTGGTTATCGTTGTTGAGGGGCCCTATTCATGCAGCTATTGAGACCAGAACCAACACAGTCTTGAATGCCCTGTCGATTTGGGCTGAAGAGAATAAGCTGGAAATCTCTACGGATAAAAGCAGAACCCCTGCTTCTCAAAGGCTGTCTTGACATCAACAGACCACCAACCATTCGTTATAAAGGACATGCACTCAAGAATCAACATTCATTCAAATATTTAGGTGTTACCCTAGATGATCACAGAACTTTCATGCCACATCTAAAGTCCATGAAAGAGAAGGCCAAACATTATATCAATATGCTTGCTCACTTCACCCCCAAAGACTGTGGTCTTAAGGGACCTGCACTCCACCTTTTTTTTTTATCCAGCTGTTTTTGTACCATTCGTAACATATGGCGCTGCCATATGGTTCCATCATTTGTTGATCATCAGCACTAGGAACGTTATTCTGCAGATACAACGGTTGATGTTATTAAAAATGACTCTGTCTTATAGAATGGCATCAACAGCAGCACTACAAGTATTAATAAGTTGTATCCCCCCCCTTGACCTCCAAGCGGCCTTCACAGGGCTTTCCCATGCCATCAGACAACTAACACACTTTACACTTTATCTTTCCATTGCACCTACCCAACTTTGCAGGTCTCCCTTGTTCTGCAAGCTGTCTTCCTTTCCCTGGCCTTCTGTAGGCTCCCAGACCAGGGGTGAGTCCTACTTCTCCCTTCCCACCTCTTCTTTCCACTGGAGGATGCCTTCTTTCCTCATCCTCCTCCTTTTACCTACATTTACTCCACCACTTTTACTATCTTCCCCACTCTCTTCCATTTTTTTCTTCTTTTTTGTCTCTGTCCAGAACGCTCAGGCGACCCTAGCAGAGATCAGCCAGAGTATGAAGGCAGCCTGGCTCACCTCCCAGTGGTGGTGGCGGGAAACGTAGGGTTCCACTAGGGGCCCCTGCAGTGAAGTAGCCAGAGACACAACAACAGAACATAACACAATTCTGCATAAACCAGATTACACTTTTTCCTGGCTTATGCAGTAGTTCTGCATTCCATCACAGAGTACATATGGTGCAGATATGGGAAACCACAGGGTGGCACTTAACCCTAAATACTATGCCACACTACTGTTAAGCTATTATATAAAACCGTCTTCCTGCCTGCCATAACGTATACTGCTGGTGTGTGGGAACCAGAAGCCCACCATGGCTGTCAACAGAAAACAAGAGCTTGCAATACAGTAAGCACGCACGCTCTCCAGGCCCTGACGGGGGCTCTTCCCCTAGACCTGGAAATAGTCTTCCGTGGCCTAAAATATCAACTCTCCAAGGGATGGGAGGCTAACCACCTGAACTTCACCATGGACCTTGACACCAAACACAACACAGAACACAAGCATCTCCTCACACACCTCAACCAGACCTGGCAAAACTGCTGGCAGACATAAACCTTCATTCCCAATATCTAATTGGTTTATTCAAATTATCCACCTTGGCTTTCTCCTGGACTTCTCGCTACCTACCTGATGACTGGCCATGGCACCATAAGAGAAAAACTCCATGGATTTGGATAAGTGACACCCCCCCTATGCCACGGCAGTCTACACGAGACATGGGGACACTTGATGTACGACTGCCCACTGTACGAGGCTCTCTGCTGCCAATTTATAACCACCACCTGAATAATGCTACAAGACCAGGAATATCTGATCCTAACCGAAAGAGATACCTATAGTGCCTTCACTCAATATGCATAAGACCTCTTCATGAGAAGGCGGACTCTCCCACATCCACCACCACAACAGCAACAACCATGAATAACCTACCGGCACAAACTTTGGCCAGATTACGTCTAGAAGCTGCAACCCCACCCTCACCAGCCCAGTGCCAATAACAGCAAACAATACAAATTGAAAAGTAACTGCCTCAGGAGAGCAAAAAAAAAAACATAATAAGAGGATTATGTGAACCAGACCTGACCCACGAAAGGTGCACACCCAATACGTGGGTCCCCCGGATGGGACACAGTCCCATGAGTGACTTTCTAGTCAGTTGAATTGACTGCGATGTCCTTGGCGTATACAGCCTGGAACAATCTGCTCATCAGTGATTAGACTTAAGAGTATCATATAGATGACATTGCCTCATCAAAAATTGCTGATTGCTGATGCTGTCGAGGCAGTGTTAGGTGGGTTGGAAAACTGCTAGTTGGGGGGGATACAAGGACTAATAGATTAACAGTAGCCACTGGCAGAGGTGGAAGTGATTCTTGCACTGCTTCTATTGAAATGAGCAGAAGTCTGAAAAACAAGATGCAGGATATTTCAGAGGCTGCTGGTAGTCATTGCGGTACAAGTAAACACATGGGTTGTGTTAGGGTAGCTAAGAATAGAAACAGGTGCATGTATACCTGCGTGTACACCAATGCTAGGAGTTTGGTAAATACATTTGATGAATTTGAGGTATTGCTCAAAACATCAAAGGCAGATATTGTTGGGATATCAGAGATGTGGTGTCACACAGATATAAGTAATGCGGAACTGGAATTTGGGGAATACAATGTGTATAGAAAGGATAGACAGGACAGGAGGGGAGGAGGGGCTATGCTATTAATTAAGAAACACATAAAGTCCAAGGAAGTGAAGCCAGTCGACATCGATGGACAGGGCAGTGTCGAGTCAGTTTGGTGTGACATAAGCATAGGGAAATCAAAATTGAGAGTAGGAATGTGCTATAGGCCTAATGACTCTGATGAGTATAATAAGATATTGTACAGGGAAACAGAGTGGGCCAGTAAATCAGAGAGTCTTATAATGGGGGATTTTAATTTCCCAGATATTGACTGGAATTTGTGGGTTGGTCACTCGCACACTAGCAAGGCTTTTGTGGATTTATTGGATGATTGTTTTCTACATCAGCAGGTTCGTGAGGCAACAAGAGGGAGCAATACTCTTGATCTGATTATCAGTAGTGATTCTTCATGCATTAAGAACCTGCAGATAAATGAACCACTAGGTGGCAGTGATCACAGGGTGTTGAAGTGGGATTTACTCAAGGAGGTAACTACCATCAGAGGTAAAGGGAAGGGTTTTTGTTTTCGTAAAGGAGACTATGATGGTCTGAGACAGTATTTAAATTCTGTACAGTGGGACCAACTGATGATGTTACCAACAGCAAACTCAAAATGGGAAGCATTCAAGGAACTAATCTTGGAGGCTACCAGGCTTTACATACCAACTAAGAAATATTGTTCAAGGTTTAGGCCTAAATGGTTGTCAGATGAACTAATGAGACATGTGGTAGAGAAGAAAAATGCATGGGATACATACAAATTAATGGGTGACATGGAAGCCTATGATAGATATAAGTTGGTCTGTAACCAAGTCACAAAGGAGATTAGGCAGGCAAAGGCAGACTACGAAAAATCCTTGGCAAAGAATGCAAAGAAAAACAGAAAAGAGTTCTTTACATACTTGAACTTGAGAAGGAAAGGGATGAATCAGATTGGTCCACTGGATATTCATGGTTCAACAGTTGAGGATCCTGCTCAGGTGGCTAACAATCTAAACGAGTATTTTGCATCTACATTCACGCATGAGGAGTTATTCAGGAAGGAGAATGATGTAGGTAAAGTAAACAGTGGCAATGAGCTGGATGATTTTGTAATAACTGAGAGGAAAGTGGAGGAGAGATTGTTGAGGATAAACATAAAAAAGGCACCTGGGGTGGATGGGATCTATCCAGTTATATTAAAGGAGGCAGCAGGGGAAGTATGCAGACCCCTAGCCATAATTATGAGAGCTTCTTTGGACTCAGGGGAGGTACCCATAGACTGGAGATGTGCAAATGTAACCCCAATTCACAAAGGAGGATCAAAGGCTGACACAAGTAATTATAGACCTGTTAGTTTAACTTCTGTTCCAGGTAAATTAATGGAGGCACTGGTTAAAGAAGCACTGCAGGATCATCTAGACAAGAATTCCGTTATAGCTCAGACGCAGCATGGTTTTGTTAAGGGCAGGTCTTGTCTGACCAATTTGATTGGATACTATGATGTAGTCACAAAAGAACTGGATGCAGGGAATAACTTTGATATTATATATTTGGATCTTAGAAAGGCTTTCGATACTGTTGCACATGGAAGACTGCTGCACAAATTGGAGCAGTGTGGCATTGGAGGCAAATTGCTGCTATGGATAAAGGGATGGTTGAGTGGCAGAAGACAGAGAGTGGTAATCAATGGACACTGCTCAATGTGGACTAATGTTATTAGTGGAGTTCCTCAGGGTTCAGTGTTGGGTCCATTGTTGTTTTCTGTATTTATAAATGATATTGATGATGGTGTATCAGGCTTAATGTCCAAGTTTGCAGACGATACCAAGGTTGGCAGGGTTGTTAAGGACACTACTGATACTATGCTGCTGCAACAGGATCTGGAAAGGTTGAGCAGATGGGCTGAGAGGTGGCAAATGAAGTTTAACATTGACAAATGTAAAGTACTACATATGGGAAACAGTAACCCCAGATCAACGTATCAACTCTGTGGTACTACGCTGACAGTGGTAGAGAATGAAAAGGACCTGGGGGTAATTGTGCATGCAGATATGAAGTTCTCTGAGTAGTGCAGACGAGCTGCAAGAGTAGCTCATGGTGTCTTGTCAATGATATACAGGAATTTTTCTAGGAGGGATAAGGATGTGATTATTCCCTTGTATAAGGCATTGGTCAGGCCACACCTTGAGTACTGTATACAGGTCTGGAGGCCTCATTTCAAGAAGGATGTAGAGGTGCTCGAACGAGTACAGAGAAGGGCAACAAGATTAGTGAATGGAACAAAGGGTTGCTCTTACGAAGAAAGGCTTAAGTTTTGCAAATTACAGAGCCTGGAGACTAGGCATCGGCGAGGTGATCTGATAGAGGTGTATAAGGCTTTGAATGGTTTGAGCATGCTCAATGCCAATGGGATTCTTCATCTTGCTCAGAATAATCACCTCAGAGGGCATAAATTCAAATTGAGGAAGGACGGATGTCGGATAGATGTGCGGAAATTTGCCTTTGGCCAGCGGGTGGTTGGTTGGTGGAACCGACTTCCATCACTTGTTGTTGAAGTTGATAGCCTAAACAAATTTAAAGCTCAACTGGACAGGTATTTCGAACGAACGGAGGGGTGAAATGGGAGTGGTTTTTTTTTTTTTTTTTTTGGCTGATGCTGAATAAGCTTGCTTTCTTGCATCATATGCCTCTACTAATGCTAATGCTAATGCTAAAAGATGACCACCAAATCCATGGGGCCCCCTGGACAGGTCATAGTCCCAAGAATGACTTTCCAACCAGCTGAATGAGACTGCAGAGCTTTCTGTATATGCCAGCCATGATGCCAATCGGTGTCGGCACCCTTGCCGGGCCTATCTTTCTTTCCCCCCTCCCTCGGCGGCAGGTGAGGAGGTGGCCCTCACCTACCTCCCCCTCTCCTCACCAACCCAGATTTACTCCTGGTGGGGCAAGGGCATGCCCACTGATTTATAATGGGGTCGTTTCCTCTATTGACCCTACTTCTTCTGTCTTTCTCCCCCAGTCTTCAGTCTTCTCTTCCTCTCTATCTGCACACCAGCGTATACCCCACAGGTCAAAAGTTAATATAATCCAAATTAAACTTGCCCACATTTCAGCCTTTCAATCTATTGTTCATCACACGCAAACATAATTTTTTTTTTTTTTTTTAGGTCCCAGTCACTGAAATCTCAGGAAACTAGGTCACAGGACCTGCCAGCATACTTACTTAAAATATTGGTATACCTGGTCTGCCTTCACAGGGCAAAGTGTGGGCAACATCAGGCCTCAGCAGGAGTCTGGGGGCTAAATGGCTAGAGGAACAATGGTACACGACACACACCTCAAGATCCATATACTTTTAAATCTCTGACCTTTACAGCAAACTGTATCACATGACAATATAAACTACGCAGAGATGGGGGAAACCCTGGTGCTGTTTGACCCTAAACACATGTTATACTTTACACCACTGTACCGAGAAGTCGTGCTGATCAATATGTGTGTCCACAGCCACTGGAAAAGATTAAGGCATATTCCTGACGTGGACATTGACTCTGGTCAAACTGTTTTCTCTGAAAAAAAAAAATTAATTAAAAAATTGCTTTAAAATTTGATATTGCTCCCAATAGTGTGTTAACCATTCTGAAAAACTGTTTCAATTTTCAAAGTGTTTGAGGAAACAGGACCCAGTTGGAAGAGAGCGAAATTATGCCTTTGTGAAGATGTAGATGAAGCAGTTTTTAAGTGAATGAAGTTGATTCAAGACCAAAAGGTGCCAATATCAGGGCCATTAATAAAAGAAAAGGCTATGGAGTACGCATCTTTTCCGGGGCATAAAACATTCCAAGCCAGTTCTGGTTGGCTGGACAAATTTAAAGAGCATCATTTCTTACTCGAAAAAATTATTTCTGATGAAAGTGGAATTGCAATCGAAGAAGACTATACCCATTGGAAAGAAATAGTTTTTAAAAAAAATTATGAAGAACTATGATCTCAAAGACATATTCAACATTAGCATTAGCATTAGCATTAGTAGAGGCATTTGATGCAAGAAAGCAAGCTTATGCAGCATCAGCCAAAAAAAAAAAAACAAAACCCACTTCCACTTCACCCCTCTGTTCGTTCAAAATACCTGTCCAGCTGAGCCTTAAACTTATTTAGGCTATCAACCTCCACCACAAGGGATGGCAGTCTGTTCCACCAACCAACCACCCGCTGGCTAAAGGCAAATTTCCGCACGTCTATCCTACATCTGTCTTTCCTCAATTTGAATTTATGCCCTCTCAGGTGATTTTTCTGAGCTAGAGGAAGAATCCCATCAGCATTGAGCATGCTTAAACCATTCAAGGCTTTATACACCTCTATCAGATCACCTCGCTGGTGCCTAGTCTCCAGACACTGTAATTTGCAAAACTTAAGCCTTTCTTCGTAAGAGCACCCCTTTGTTCCATTCACTAATCTTGTTGCCCTTCTCTGTACTCGTTCCAGCAGCTCTATATAGTTCTTGAAATGAGGCCTCCAGACCTGTATACAGTACTCAAGGTGTGGCCTGACCATTGCCTTATACAAGGGAATAATCACCTCCTTATCCCTGCTAGAAAAATTGCTATATATTATTGACAATACACCATGAGCTACTCTTGCAGCACGTCTGCACTGTTCAGAGAACTTCATATCTGCCTGCACAACCACTTACAGGTCCCTTTCATTCTCTACCACTGTCAGTGTAGTACCACAGAGTTGATACGTTGCTCTGGGGTTGCTGTTTCCCATGTGTAGTACTTTACATTTGCCAATGTTAAACTTCATTTGCCACCTCTCAGCCCATCTGCTCAACCTTTCCAGATCCTGTTGCAGCAGTGTAGTGTCAGTAGTGTCCTTGACAACCCTGCCAACCTTTGTATCATCTGCAAACTTGGACATTAAGCTTGATATACCATCATCAATATCATTTATAAATACAGAAAACAATAATGGACCCAACACTGAGCCCTGAGGGACTCCACTAATAACATTAGTCCACGATGAGCAGTGTCCATTGATTACCACTCTCTGTCTTCTCCCACTCAACCACCCCTTTATCCATAGCAGCAATTTGCCTCCAATGTCACACTGCTCCAATTTGTGTAGCAGTCTTCCATGTGCAACAGTATCAAAAGCCTTTCTAAGATCCAAGTATATAATATCAAAGTTATTCCCTGCATCCAGTTCTTTTGTGACTGCATCATAGTATCCAATCAAGTTGGTCAGGCAAGACTTCCCCTTAACAAAACCATGCTGTGTCTGAGCTATAACTGAAGTCTTGTCTAAATGATCCTGCAGTGCTTCTTTAACCAGTGCCTCCATTAATTTTCTTGGAACAGAAGTTAAGCTCACAGGTCTATAGTTACTTGTGTCAGCCTTTGATCCTCCTTTGTGAATTGGGGTCACATTTGCACATTTCCAGTCTATGGGTACCTCCCCTGAGTCCAAGGAAGCTCTCATAATTATGGCTAAGGGTTTGCTTACTTCCTTTGCTGCCTCCTTTAATATAACTGGATAGATCCCATCCACCCCGGGTGCCTTTCTTGTATTTATCTTCAACAGTTTCTCCTCCACTTTACTCCCAGTTATTTCAAGATTCTGTAGCTTACTGCTAGAGTTGAATACACCTCTGGCATTCCCCTTGCTGAATAACTCCTCATGTGTGAATGTCGATGCAAAATATTCATTTAGTTTGTTAGCTACCTGAGCAGGATCATCAACAGTTGACCCATCAATATCAAGTGGACCAATCTGATTCATCCCCTTCCTTCTAGAGTTTACATAAGTAAAGAACTCTTTGCTGTTTTTCTTTGCATCCCTTGCCAAGGATTTCTCGTAATCTGCCTTCGCCTGCCTAACCTCCTTTGTAACTTGGTTGCATATCAACTTGTATCTATCATAGGCTTCTGTGTCATGTGTTAATTTGTAAGTATCCCATGCATTTTTCTTCTCTGCCATATGCCTCATTAGTTCATCTGACATCCATTTTGGCCTAAACCTTGAACAATATTTCTTAGTTGGTATGTAAAGCCTAGTAGCTTCCAAGATACGTTCTTTGAATGCTTCCCATTTTGAATTTGCTGTTGGTAACATCATCAGTTGGTCCCACTGTATAGAATTTAAATACTGTCTCAGTCCATCGTAGTCGCCTTTACGGAAGCAATAACCCTTCCCTTTACCCCTAATGGTAGTTACCTCTTTCAGTAAATCCCACTTCAGCACACTGTGATCACTGCCACCTAGTGGTTCATTTATCTGCAGATTCTTAATGCATGAAGAATCACTGCTGATAATCAAATCAAGAGTATTACTCCCTCTAGTTGCCTCTTGAACATGCTGATGTAGAAAACAATCATCCAATAAATCCACAAAAGCCCTGCTAGTGTGTGAGTAACCAGCCCCCAAATTCCAGTCAATATCTGGGAAATTAAAATCTCCCATTATAAGACTCTCTGATTTACTGGCCCACTCTATTTCCCTGTACAGTTCCTTATTATACTCATCAGAGTCATTAGGCCTATAGCACACTCCTACTCTCAATTTTGATCTCCCAATGCTTATGTCACACCAAACTGACTCAACACTGCACTGTCCAGCGATGTCGACTGGCTTCACTTCCTTGGTTTTTATGTGTTTCTTAACTAATAGCATAACCCCTCCCCCCCTCCTATCCTGTCTGTCCTTTCTGTAGACGTTGTACTCCCGAAATTGCAGTTCTGCATCCCTTATATCTGTGTGACACCACGTCTCTGATATCCCAACAATATCTGCCTTTGATGTTTTGAGCAATACCTCAAATTCATCAAATTTATTTACTAAACTCCTAGCATTGGTGTACACGCAAGTATACCTGCACCTGTTTCTATTCTTAGCTACCCTAACACAACCCATGTGTTTATTTGTACCGCAATGGCTCCCAGCAGTCTCTGAAATACCATGCATCTTGTTTTTCAGGCTTCTGCTCATTCTAATAGAAGCAGTGCAAGAATCTCTTTCACCTCTGCCAGTGGCTACTGTCAATCTATTGGTCTTTGTCTCCCCCCAAGCTAGCAGTTTTCCGACCCACCTAACACTGCCTCGATAGCATCAGCAAATATTCTTGCACCCTTTCTATTTAAGTGTATCCCATCCCTGTAGAAGCAATCTCTCCTGTTAACAAGTACAGTTCAGGCTGAAAAAAATTCTACCCCTTGAGCCTTGCACAATCTTTCCAGGGCCGAATTGATCGACAAGGCTCTCATCATATACTCCCTCCTATCGTGTCTGGGCAGAATTGCAGACACTTTCAAATTCAACCCTAATTCTCGGCTTTTGTTCAACAGTGACCTGTACTTGTTAAGTAATTCTGCCGGTCTCCTACTCTTAATATTATTAGTGCCAACGTGTACAACTATATCACCTTTTGTGCCCTTAAAAGATGATATTCGCTCTACAACGTCATCAACCTTTGCCCCTGGCAGACATACCCTGGTCCTGTTCCACCTATCTTTTTTACAAAGCATGTTCCCCGTTTCCCTGACAATAGAGTCACCAACAACTACTAGTTCCTTCGGGACCAGCGCATTCTGCCTTGGGGGTTGTCTCTGTGTCACGCGATGCCCAAGTGCAAGCTCTGGCGTTGATGTGGGCAGCTGAGAGCTTGATGGGCCCCTCAATTTAGTTTCTTCGAGGGCATCCACCCTGTCCTTCAAGCTCTCATATAGGCCCACAAGAACGCCGAGTTGTTGCCTGATATCGATACACTCCTTGCATCGCGCACACACAAAGACATCCCCATTGGCAGTATCATGTCCGTTGATGAAACGTGTATTTTTTAAATGTTTGCTGAACAAGACATTGACTTTTAAAGGTTATAAATGTTTAGGTGGTAAAAATAGTAAGGAGAGAATTAAAATTTTGGTGCAAATATGGCTGGTAATGAAAAACTGAAGCTTTTGGTAATAAGCAAAAGTAAACAACCCCAATGTTTCAAAGGAGTAAAGTCACTAGAGTTAGACTACAACAAAAATGCTTGGATGACAAGTAAAATTTTTGAACAGTGGATTTTAAATTTTGATACAAAGATGACAAAAGAAAACAGAAAAATCGCGTTGATTGTCGACAACTTCCCTGCTCATCTTCACTTGGTAATTTTGAAACTTACAAGTGTGAAGCTTGTTTTCTTCCATCCGAATATCTTGTCTAAACTGCAGCCAATGGGCCAAGGATTTTAAAATGCACTACCAAAGGGGCATACTGAAAAAAATTCTACTGAGAATAGAAACCAACCAACCTATAGTTTTGTGGATGTGCATATCAGAGTTGGTTCAATTGCGGAGTAAAGATGTGATGGAAACAATGAATAAGAACTGTTTCACAAAAGAATGTTTTGCCAAAACACTAATTAAGAGCAATGAGAAGGATAAACTACTACAAGACATTGAGCAATCTTGGGATATGTTCCAAGTGAGGTTTGATCAGTGGAGAAATTGTTCTTGATGAATTTTTAGGAGTTGATAATGATGGCATAGTAGATGAATATCTGAGTGACTCCAACATTTTGGAGAGCATTCAAAAAACTAATGACAATATCAACGATGAGTTGGATGAAAATGAGGACAATATTAAACCTTCCAAACAAGAAATGTTGGCAGCATTTGAAACTTTGCATTGCTGCCTTCAGTGGGAAGAAAATGTAACAGAATATATATTTGAGTGTTTAAACAAGTGCGAACATTTTTATGAATGGTGTACAGTAGAATGCAGTGTCAACAAAAAATAACCAAATATTTTACAAAATAATTCTTAAAGGTGTACTAATACATTGTGCACATTATGTAAGTAGTCATTTCTTAATATGTATGTATTAATAAATTAATTACTTTACAATGTTAGAAAATTTATTCATTCCCATTTATTTCCCACCTTTTACTATATTTCTGAATTTACAGATTTTTCATTGTTGAAAAGGTCATATTTCTTTATAACGAAATTTCTGCTTAACGAATTTTTTCAAGGGAATGATCGATTTCGTTATATAGAGGTCCGAATGTACTTCTCCATTGGAACAGTGCCTTTTATTTAGAGTATTCCAATACCAAGGCACCTTATGGCAAATTGCCTCTACAATATGAGATCAATGTACTAAGGAGCAAACCCAGTTTTCTCACAGCTATGTTTAGAAAGAGGCTGTATCCTACATGAACAAGTGACTTTATCTAACTTTTATAGTATGAAGCTTTCATTCTAGATTTAATTATGTCTACTTTATCCACTGCAACATCTTGTATCTCACATACTGTGGACATGTCTCATCAGTGGGTTGCTCAGGTCTTTGCCAAGCCTACCTGCCCATGATGAAGACTCCAAGCAGCATCGAAGCCTAGTCTATGTAGGGATTCTGCTTGGCAACTCAGAGCTAAGCTGAGGTTGTGAGTTTTGAGGTTATGAGTTCCACCAAATTAACTTCAAAAGAGTAAAAACTTGAATCTGGGTATACTTGTCAACTGAGGTTGTGAATTTGACCACATTAACTGCAAAAGAGTTAAAACCTGAGTCTGAGTAGACTTGTTGACACAGAACTGAACTGAGCTTCTGAGTTTTGAGGTTGTGGTTTCAATCACATTAACTTCAAAAGAGTCGAATCACAGGTGTAGGTAAAAGCAATATACTTCACCATTGGAGCAGTATCTTTTATTAGTACAATACCAAGAAACTCATAGTGAGGTGCTTCCATAATAACAGAGCAATGCATTAAGTAGCAAACCCAGTTTGCTCATTGCTATATACAGAGGGGGCTATATCCTACATGTACAATGACTTTATATAGCTTTCACCCTAGAAAACTACATTAAGATTTGAGATAGCATTAGCATTAGTAGAGGCATTTGATGCAAGAAAGCAAGCTTATGTAGCATCAGCCAAAAAAAAAAAAAAAAACACTTCCACTTCACCCCTCTGTTTGTTCGAAATACCTGTCCAGCTGAGCCTTAAACTTATTTAGGCTATCAACTTCCATGACAAGGGATGGAAGTCTGTTCCACCAACCAACCACCCGCTGGCTAAAGGCAAATTTCCTCACATCTATCCTACATCTGTCTTTCCTCAATTTGAATTTATGCCCTCTCAGGTGATTTTTCTGAGCTAGAGGAAGAATCCCATCAGCATTGAGCATGCTCAAACCATTTAAGGCTTTATACACCTCTATCAGATCACCTCGCTGGTGCCTAGTTTCCAGACACTGTAATTTGCAAAACTTAAGCCTTTCTTCGTAAGGCTTAAGTTTTATATTTGTATATCAAAGTTTTACAACCTGCAGTTTTTTTTTTTTTTTTTTAACGTATATACAGTTCAGTCAGGTATTCTTAAACAATTTTGTCATTCAAATCAGTTTTGGATTTAAAAAGATGCTAAATTCACAGCATTCTTAAAGACTGAATGCCACTGAAATCAATATTTCTCCATTAATCTTGCAGAATACAAAAAGCCAGAATGCACATTTTGTGAACCATTGAAGTTCACACTCTCAGTGACACATTTGTTAATATCATATATAACAATGCTGTTAGCTGATATATCACAGCCTCCCAATTTTGGACTATTTTTTCTTTACAGAAACATTTGAAGATTGAGAAGCAATAAAAGAAAAGTGTTTCTCCACATCAAATTAAGGTGTGACCAAGGGGAGTAGTCAATGTTTCATAACCATATATATATATATATATACAGCCACTCCCCGATTAATGTAAGGGTTGCGTTCTGCAAGTAAGTCGAAATTTCTCCCACGTTGTCAGCACTCGCAACTGTGCTCACTGAATTAATCGAATCAAAAAAGAAATGTTCGACGAACATATGAGTAGATTTATTTATTGTGTTTATTCAATTTTTTATCTCGTGCGCAAGAAAAATTGCAAAAGCATGCAATTTAAAATATTTAAAAATTATAAAATTACAAAAAAACAGAGGAGACAGGCATAACGTCAGTAAGTTTTACCTCTCGAGCATCATTGCCAGAATCGACATCTTCAGCTGATAAGTATGCTGCTGTGGAGATTTAGAAGGGGTCAGCCACTTAACCTTACGAAAGAACATATTAATGGATGATTGGATGGTGGCTTTTTTCTTTTCATCATAGATTTCTTTGTAGCAAGCAAGCATATCATTCACCCGTCAGTTAACTTTTAAGAATCGTCCGCTGTCAGCTGGACCGTGTTAACGCATGGGTGCACCCGGTGAATGCCAGGGACCTCACTCATTGATCTTAAATAATTTTTTAAAAGACCCTCTGTTCCATATGTTACGTTGCAGTCGAAAGCACTGCAAACACGGATCATAATGATATACAAATAATGTTTTTGGCTTTCTTTAAAAAGTTTAAAGTGCTGAAAATATTAATATTTAAAAAAATAATTAACAAATTTAATTTTCGCTTATGATTATAAATTAATAATATATATATATAATTATATATTATAATGTTAGGAATGATGTTAGGAATACGACTAAGAG
This sequence comes from Mastigoproctus giganteus, assembly GCF_048544385.1. Taxonomy (NCBI): domain Eukaryota; kingdom Metazoa; phylum Arthropoda; class Arachnida; order Uropygi; family Thelyphonidae; genus Mastigoproctus; species Mastigoproctus giganteus. Next base: position 22,317,136 of record NC_143577.1, on the reverse strand, counting down.
AGACCCAAAAAAAATTAAAACAAAATTTAAACCGAATAGGGGCCACATTTGGAAATTCGCAGGGGGGGAGAGTTCTTAAAATGGCCCTGGCTGTCAGGATCCATCTTCTCAAACCCCGCCATTGCTAATGAAATTTCACGAAATGTCATTGCCATATATCTTTAATGCTGAAGCCTCTCGGCTCATTTGGTTCATCTCGAGCTTCGTCAGCATTTTCTTCTCTCACTATCGCTGCCTGCGAGTCAATAAGTTCTTCGTTAGATAATTCCTTCTCTTCTTCCTCCATTAACTCCTCCACATCTTTGGCAACAGCCTCCAACTGAAGTAGCTCTGCAACCTTTACAATGTTATCTGTAACTTCTTCATATGATTCGTCTTTTTCAAACTCTTCAAAGCCTTTTACGTGCCATGAGCATATTTTCTTCCATGTGCCATTTACACAACGTTTAGTAATTTCCGCCCAGGCCTTATTAACGTTTAAGATGGCATGGTAAACATTATAAGATTTCCAAAGGTCTCTCTTAACGCAAAATTTTCTCACCATCTACTGCAGATAATGCCTGAGCAAATGTGCATAAATAGTATGCTTTTAAATTCGAAATAACACCCTGTCCATAGGTTGGATGAGTGAAGTCATGTCTGGCGGTAGAAATATGGCTCTCACGTTCGAATTGAAATCATCTAGATGCGTAGGATGTCCAGGAGCATTATCTAATAGAAGCAAAATCTTGAAAGGAACGTCGTTGTCTTTACAATATTTTTCAACCTCAGGAATGAAGCAGCATTTAAACCAATCCTCAAAGAGAGATACTGTTATCCATGCTCTCTGGTTCAATCGGAAATGCACAAGTAGGGTGGCTTTATTGATACCCTTAAATGCACAAGGATTTCCAGAATGGTACACAAGCAGTGGTATTAATCTGTAATCTCCTGCTGCAATCTGTAATCTGTAATCTGTAATCTCCAAGCAAGAGCATGGCCCTATCTTTTGAAACCTGGCATTGCCTTTTCCTCTTTGGCAATGTATGTTCAATCTGGCATTTTTTTTCCAATACAGAGCAGTCTCGTCAACATTAAAAATTGGTTGCATTGAATAGCCGCCTTCATCAATAATTTTTTTCCAACACATCAGTCGCCAGTGCCGATACTGCATCTGCAGCTGCAGTATCAGCACTAGCAACTTCACCGCATACTTTAATGTTTTGGAAACCAGCACAATGCTCGAACCTATTAAACCACCCGTTGCTTGCCATGAACTTGGCTTGGAGTTCACGTACTTATCCTTAATATCTTCATAAATACTTCTTGCTTTTGCTTGAATGCCCATTGGACTCATCAGGGGCACTTGCTTCTGAATCTGATTTTCCATCCATATTATTAATAGCTGTTCCATCTTTGATATAGTCGGCCTCCGTAGCCGAGTGGGCAGGAGCGGGAGTGCAGTAGCACACGCTCTTTGAGTAGACCAGGGTTCAAGTCCCTGACTGCTGAATACGGTCTATCTGGCAACCCGCACTGGACCAGCGTGGCATATTATGGTCCATTTCCCTCAGCATGAATTGTTGAGGAGGCTTCCATCTTGCAGTGGGTTGATAATGGCTGCACTTTACTTTTTTTACTTTGATATAGCACATGAACACTGTTTTGTGATTGCTGTTGATCTTAAGTGCGTTGATCCTTTGATATGTTCTTTTATATGTGCACTGTCCTTTAAAATAGTATTCACTGTTGAAGCAGCGAGACTTAATTTCCTTGCAAAAGATGACAAACTTTGTCCTGCTTCGTACTTCTTAATCATTTTCATCTTCATTTCTAAATCAATTTTGTTTCATTTCCTGGCACTGCAAGCACTTGCACTTTCCGTTGATCCCTTTCCCTTCATCATTGTAATATGTAAATAGGAATGAAGAGAAGTTTCTGAAAATTTGTTTTTAACATGATTGAAGATTTCAGTGAAGGGACACTCATTTCACCATAATACCATAACGTAAAAACCCACAGATTCCAGTTATCAGTATTAGCGCAAATGCAATAAGATCGAGTTTACTACCCATTTATAATAGATTGTGCTAACAGAAAAGCTCAATCAACCAGAAAGTGCAAATTGTATTTTTATTATTTTATGGTAGTGACTTCCAGAAATGTGTTTTAGAAAAATATAAAAAGGCATTCAAAATTGATTCTTATAATGATGAAAGGGTAGTACAATTTCCATTATAAACATGACCTTTTAGAGAGATAAATAGCTTAGTAATATAGCGAAATTTTCAACTTCCAAGGACTTGGAATGAGTTGCAAAAAAAAAAAAAAAACAATATGTTATTGGGTTCGCATTATGATATTTTCACAATACCTCCATTTATCCCTACAGATGCAAAATACGTTTCCATATTTTTTTCAGTTTGCACCGGCCGGAAAAAACTTATGTAAAGTCAAATTTGCATAAGTTGAGTATTACGTAAGTCGGGGAGTTCCTCTGTGTGTGTGTGTGTGTGTGTGTGTGTGTGTGTGTGTGTGTGTGTGTGTGTGTGTGTGTGTGTGTGTGTGTATACACGCACAAGTAGATTAGAGTATGAGTAGAGGAATGCTGACCAAATCAGATGTATTAACAATGGAAAAATTAAACAGGTACCTGTAAAATGAAAGTAAATTAATTTAAATAAAAATATATATGGTACTTAATGCTATAGGTCCAATGATTTTAACTTCATCATCAAGGGTCAGCAGCCAATACCAATGGAAATATAGCAAGAAGCAAGGCCTCTGTTTCTGATATGAAATATACGTAGCAAGCTGGCATACATTTCATAGCCAACCCAACAGAGACCAGCAAGGAAAGGAATAAAAACCAGATCAAATCTAAAAATAAAAATAAAAGTAAAAATTAAGATAAGATTAAAAAATAAAAGAAATAAAATAAAATAGCAAGCCACCCAAGAGGAATTTAAAAACAAAAGTAATGTAAAATGCAGACAGAGGATATAGACAAAGGCAGACAACTTACCATGGTGCCAATCAGCAGCCGGTGAAATGGCTGAGAGGAGCAAATGTCAGCCAAGCTGTATTGGTGAAACAAAGAAGAGAGAGAACTAACATGCCAAGAACTAATTGGCTAACTTCTTTGGTTCACCGATTTCTTTCTTCCATCAGTTGAACTATTAGCGCAATACGAGGGCAATTCGGACATTCTTACTTTTCTTATTCTTGCTATTTTCAGCTCTTTAATTTTTAATTTTTATTACCTTTTTCCCTCCCTTACCCTGCATTACTTCCTATTTCTATACCACTGCCTGTTACATAAATTTACCTAAAATCACCTTTCTCAAAAACATTTTTCAAAACTATTCATTTTAACCCACATGCATTTAAACTTTAATTTGACTTAATTTTATTTTATTTTAATTTCACACACTACATTGGGGCTACCTTACTCATGTTTTTGGAGGTTTTTATTTTTATTCCCCTCCCCCTTTTTTTTAGGTTCTTAATATTCTTTTTCTCTTTTTTCTTCTATTACGCCTGGCACCTTATGTTAATAATGTCTCCATCTTTTAGTATTTTCTATTAATTTTTTCTATCAATTATTTTTAATTCTTCTTTATATTTTTGTATCCTATTTTGCTGCCTTGCTCATTCAGGTACACTTACTGTTTCTCTTTTTCTTACATTTTATACATACTATATATATATACTACAGGAGTGGCAATTTGCATCTTATTGTAGAAGTCAGAGTGATAAAGTAGCAGTTATGGGAAATAGTAAAGATATCATGGAGTTTTAGATGGGCATGACTGTGGGAACTCATGTGTCAGGTGCTTCCATACTGGAAACAGCATGTCTTGTGGTTGCTTATGGCCCACTGTAGTTAAAGTGCAAAGAATGGTGTTGAATAGTACAAACCACCCCTGCGAACACAACTGTAAAGGATTACACAAGGTGGATATTCAGAGTATGTAAAGGATAAGCACATTGTTTGGGCTCAACACTAGGTCACTGTGTGACAGTTGACACTGGAATACAATATGGGGAATACAAGAACAATATTTGGAATGAAAATATAGCACTTACCCAGATGAATTGGGGGAGTCTATAGCAGCAAAAAATGCAGCAAGTTAGATCAGAATTTGTATGTGTCTGCAATTCTGCACAGACATGATAGGAGAGATTATATGGTGAAGGCCTTGTGGATTAACTCAAGACTTGAGGGAACTTGCAAGGCTCTGGGGGGGGGATTTTTATCAGCATAGCCCGCTGGTGTTCATTCAAACAAGGGGGGGCAAGGAATTTTTATCAGCATAGCCCGCTGGTGTTCATTCAAACAAGGGGGGCAAGGAGTTTTTTCAGTATCATTGAGGATATCCTAAGAGTTCAGAGAAACTGCTAATTAAAGGGGTGAAGTTTAATTTAGATCTGCATTTATCTGATGATATGGGTCAAAGTAATGGTTGCACTCACCTTGTGAATTCTTGTTTGTTGCCAAAACAGCTGATGTTGATAAGATGTTCTGAGGGTAGCAATATTTCCAGTGAGGGAGGCAGATAAAGCTTGGGATACAAACCTAATAACATCAAGGGGTGAGTTGGGGTAGTAAACTACAGAAGATTACTTAGTCTCAACTGTGTCTACAGTAATGTCAGGAGTGTTGTCAATAAAATGGCTGAATTTGAACTCCTAGTTAGGACAACTAATGCTGATATAATAGGGCTAACAGAAATGTAGTGCCACCCGGAAATTGATGATGACTTCCACTACAGTATGTATAATGTATTTAGGGAAGATAATAGAAGGACTAGAGGGGTTGTGCTTCTTGTCAAAAGCAGCCTGAGTGAGAAAAGAGATTTTTCTGAGTCTGAAGTTACGAATCTGTGCAGTCTGAGTTAGTTGGAAGCAAAGGAACAATGAGAGTGGGAGTAATCTAATACCAGAATACTGTAAAGAATGTGACGGGAGTCTTTACATGCAGATGGAATGGGCAAGCAAGTGTGAATATCTTATTATGGGTGAGTTTAATCTGCCCCAGATTGATTGGAATAAGTGGGAGGGACACTCACCATGGAGATAAACTTTTTTTAAATAAACTACATGATTATTATTTACACTAGCGTGTTAGAGAAAGTACTAGTGGAGTGAGAATATTCTTGACCTCATCATTACTAACAAATAAAATGACATCACAGAGCTTAAAGTACAGGAACCATTGTCAGGAAGTGATCATGCAATCATCAGTTGGAAGATGAAGAAAGATGTTGCAGTAGTTAAAGGTAAAGGCACGGGCTATAACTTCAGAAGAGGGGATTTTGACAGTTTAAGGCATTATATGGTATCTGTGAACTGGGTGGATTGCCGAGAGATGGCGAATACATTTTATTTATGGAATACTTTTAAAGCAAAAATAACGGAAGCCATGAATGCATCATATCTTTAAGAAAATATTGCAGGAGGAAGATGCCAAAATGGATGACTGTGGAGCTGGCTGGTCAAATAGAGCAGAAAAAGATAGCGAGGGACAGTTACAGAGTGATAAAAATACTGAAGCCTACAACAAGTAGAAGCTGAGCTCTTACAAATGATGTAAGAAAGAAAGCTTATATAGCATCAGCCAACACACACACACACACACACACACACACACACACACACACACACACACACACACACACACACACACACACACACACACACACACACACTCTTCACCCATCCTTACCCTCCAAATTTGTCTAGTTTTTCCTTGAATTTATTCAAACCATTCACTTCCACAACAACAGATGGAAGCCTATTTCAACAACTCGCATTCTTACAATTAACAACTTACAATTTACTAATTGTAAATGAAGTACCAAATGTAATGTTGAATGAGTCCCTGATACCCAAAATGCTGCTGAATGCAAAACTAAAAGCTAAGCATTTTCTGTGCTGTTTGGATAACATATTTGATAATATTCACTGGCTGATGTAATTAATTACTGAAAGGGAATGTTCAACCAGCTGACCTCATATATGGTTTTATTTTGGTGATATACGCAGTTCACAAGTGGACTGCATAAAATTAACATTGCATAAAATAATGGAAGTAAGGGTATGGAACAAGTGGTCAAGTAACGTGTGAGTAACAGACAATAAACTGATTGGTAAATGAGAAAAACAGAATATAACATTATAGGTTTAAGCAATTGATTGACATAATGATTCAGATCAATCAGTACTTAAGAGAAAGCAGTTTGTCAATAGGCTTCTGCTGGTTCATGGATATTTTTTTCTAGGTTCTTTATATTGGCCAAGTTGGCAGGTATGGAGACTCCATTTGCAAGAAAACAGGAATATTTTAGGCAATATGGATAGGACCAGAGTATGTTTCCAAGAAGTAAAAGCTGATACTGAAGAATAATTATCACATTTAGGGGCACAAAGGGTAATATTATTATATATCTTGGTAATAATGATGTTAATTTAGGCAATCTGAGACTTTACTTTCGAATGAGTTGATGTTGGGAAAACAGTTACGAGTGAATGTCAGAGTCTAGAGTTTTAGGATCAGACCGAGGTTCGAGCCCATGACCACCAAATACGGAAAGGTCAGGAAATGACCACAGCATATCCCCGGAGCAATATGTTGCTAATGGCCTTAGTTGCTAATGCTCCTAAAAACCAAATAACAACAACAATAACAATCTAGAGTTTTAGTATTAGAATTATTAGTGGCAAATGATGTAAAAAGGGAAAATACACAATATTGCACTCGCACACACGCACGGGCACACGCGCGCGCACACACACACACACACAGTGCTTCTTGCATCACTTATATCCAACTCTTCTAATAATTTATCCAGTTCCTCCTTAAATTTATCAAAACCATCCACTTCCACAACACTGGATGGAGGTTTGTTCTAACAATCAACTACCCGCTGGCTGAAAACAAATTTATACACAGGTATTCTGAAAATATCCATCTTCAGTTTAAATTTATGCCCCTAATATCAGTTGTCTGAGCAAGAGGAGGGGTGCCAACAGCATTTAGCCTTAAAAACCTAAAAGATCTCCTCGCAAGTGCCTAGTTCCCCATTTTGCAATTTGCAGAATTAGTTTTCAAAGAGCTGGGCCCATTAAAACAAGTGAGGGGGACACTGGGCCCCCCTCACTTGTTTTAATATTTATTAATGATATTGGTGTAGACATTTCAAGTTTGATGTTTATATTTTCTGACAATATGAAAGTAGGCAGTGGTTAATGGCAACAATCAGGATACACTATTTCAAGGAGATCCAGATAAACTAAGCAGATTGGCAGCAAAGTGGTAACTGAGGTTTAACATTGATAAATGAAGGGTATTGCATTTGGGTAGACATAATCCCAGAATAACAGATATCAATAGGCATTCACAAGGGGAACTGACTGGAGTTGAGTAAACTAAACAGTCAAAGCAATCCTAATCTTTCTCAGATGATACACAGGATATCAATTTTAACTAAAAAAGGATGGTTGCTGAACAAATGTGTAAAAATTTTGCTTTCAGCCAGAGAGTAACTGATTGCTGGAACAATTTTCCATCTAGTGTTGTGGAAGTGAGTAGTCCTTGACATCACTCTGCCACTACTAATACTATTACCTTTGCAAACGCAAAGATAATAGACTTCCCATTACCTTTGATAGTAGTTATATCTTTAAATAAATTCCATATAAATACACTATGATCACTGTCACCTACAGATTCCTTTACCTGAAGATTCTTAACAGAAAGGAACACAAGACTGAATAAATTATTGTGTGTGAAATATTTTAGAGAAATTAAAAAATTGCATATTAGTTATAATGGTGAAGGTGTAGGTGTTTGCCTGATGTTTCAAAATCCACATTGTTCCCATCTTCTGAGGCTTAGAGAAACTGTGGGTTGTTGTTGTTTGTTTGTTATTTGGTTTTTAGGAGCATTAGCAACTAAGGCCATATTGCTCCGGGAATATGCGGTGGTCATTCCCTGATCTTTCCGCATCCTCTGTATTTGGTGGTCATGGGCTCAAATCCTGGTCTAATCAAGAAGCATGTGCTATGCACTGCTGCTCCTGCCCAGCTGGCTACGGACGCACTGGAGAAACTATGGGAATGCCTACTGGCTGTAGAGATTTCTGTAACTCTCTATGGCTGGTAGGCATTCCCTTAGATTCTTCTAAGTCTCAGAAAAAGGGAGCAAGGCAGCTCCTGAAATTCAAGTACCCCCAACATTATACCTGTATTGCTGACTCTATAACATGCTGGCCAGCCAAGAGTCTTTCTTTCTCTTGTTGTCTGTCTAACATGCAAGCACAGAAAACAGTCATCCAGCAAATCCAGAAATAGTAGTAGTAGTAGTAGTGGCATGTGATGCAAGAAAGCAAATGTATGAGCTTATGCAGCATCAGCCAAAAAAAAAAAAAAAAAAAAAATCACACTATTCCCTCCAAATGCCTGTCCAGTTCCTCCTTAAATTTATTCAACCTATCAACTTCCACAACGACAGATGGAAGTTTGTTCCAGCAATTAACCACCCGCTGGCTAAAGGCAAATTTCTGCACACATCTATTCTACATCTTTTCTTAATTTGAATTTATGCCCCCTTAGGTTCGTAATCTGAACAAGTGGAAGGATCCCATCAGAATTCAGCGTGCTCAACCCATTCAAGCCCTTATATACCTCAATCAGATCACCGCGCAGGTGCCTAGTCTCCAGCCACTGCAATTTGCAGAACTTAAGCCTCTCTTGGTAAGAGGATCCCTTCATTCCCCTCACCAATCTTGTTGCCCTTCTCTGTACACGCTCAAGTAAATCTACATCCTTCCTAAAATGAGGCCTCCAGACCTGTACGCAGTACTCAAGGCGTGGCCTGACCATTGAATTATACAGAGGGATAATCACCTCATTTTCCCTGCTAGCAAAATTCCTATATATCATTGACAAAACCCCATGACCTGCCCTGGCAGCCTGTCTGCATTGCTCAGAGAACTTCATATCTGCCTGCACAATTACTCCCAGGTCTTTTTCATTTTCTACCACCTTAAGTGTAGTACCACACAGCTGGTACGTTTCTCTGGGGTTACTTCTACCCATATGCAGTACTTTGCATTTGTCAAGGTTAAACTTCAGTTGCCACTTCTTAGCCCATCTGCCCAAATTATCTAGATCCTGTTGCAGTAGCACACTGCCATTACTGTCATTAACAACCCTGCCAACCTTTGTATCATCTGCAAACTTCGACATTAAGCATGATATACCTTCATCAATATCATTGATAAATATAAAAAACAACAGTGGACCTAACACCGAACCCTGTGAGACTCCACTAATAACATTAGTCCAAGAAGAGCAGCACCCATTGATTACCACCCTCTGTCTTCTCGCACTTAACCATCCTTTTATCCATTGTAGCAACTTCCCTTAATACCATTCTGCTCCAATTTGTACAATAGTCTTCCATGCACAACAGTGTCAAAAGCTTTCCTGAAATCCAAATATATGATATCAAAATTATTTTTTGCATCCAGTTCCTTTGTAACCACATCATAATATCCTATCAAATTTGTCAGACAAGACTTTCCCTTAACAAACCCATGCTGTGTCTGAATTATTGCTGCAGTCTTGTCTAGATGATCCTGCAATGCATCTTTAACCAGCAACTCCATTATTTTACCCGGAACAGAAGTTAAACTAACTGGTCTGTAATTACTCGTGTCACCCTTCGATCCCCCTTTGTGAATTGGGGATACATTTGCACATCTCCAGTCCGTGGAAACCTCCCCTGAGTCCAAGGATGCTCTCATAATTATGGCTAAGGGTTTGCTTAGTTGCTTTGCCGCCTCCTTTAATATAACTGGATAGATCCCATCCACCCAAGGTGCTTTTCTTAAGTTTAACTTCAACAATTTCTCTTCCGCTTTGCTCTCAGTGATTACAAGATCATTAAGCACCCTGCTACAATTTGATAACCTTCTGCCATTTTCAAACCTTAATAATTCCTCACGTGTGAATGTAGATGCAAAATACTCATTCAGTTTGTTTGCTACCTGAGCAGGATCATCAACAGTCGAACCATCGATGTCAAGTGGACCAATCAGATTCATCCCCTTCCTTTTAGAGTTTATATAAGTAAAGAAATCCTTACTGTTTTTCTTAGCATCTTTTGCCAAGGATTTCTCGTAATCTGCCTTAGCCTGCCGAACCTCCTTTGTGACCTGATTACAGATTAACCTATATCTGCCATAGGCTTCTGAGTCGCTTGATAATTTATATGCATCCCATGCATTTTTCTTCTCTGTTACGAGTCTCATTAGTTCATTTGACAACCATTTAGGCCTAAACCTTGAACAATATTTCTTAATAGGTATGAAACTTTTAGTAGCTTCCACGATTAATTCCTTGAATGCTTCCCACTTAGAATTTACTGTTGGTAACATCGTCAGTTGATCCCACTGTACAGAATTTAAAAACTGAAAATGTTCTGATACTGAGCAAGTGACCAACCTCCACAAGTTCCAGCCAATATCTGGAAAGTTAAAATACCTCAGATAATTCATTCTGATTATCTGAATGAATAACCATGCAGACAAATACATTCTGAGTATTATACTCATCACAGTCATTTGGCCTTAACATGCTCCTACTTTAATATTTGTTTTTCCAGTGCTTGTATTGCACCACACTGACTCATTATTATGCTGCCAATGCATGTCAATAGCAGGTACTGCCTCAAAATCTAAGCGCATCTTAACCAAGAGCATAAATCCAACCCATATTCTGTCTGTCTGTACTGTATACAGGGTGTTTCAGTTAAACGTTTCAGAACTTCTAAGAGGGGTGGGGTACATCCTGACAACTCGAAATCATATAGCAATGTGGGGTCGGAAATGCTTTCCTGAAGCGGTATTGTACACAGAAGTCGTCATGCGACGTCGTGCAGCACAGATTCGATTTTCGGTCAATGAATGGGCCGGTATTATGGGAGATCACCTCATCGGACCTTACCTGTTACCGTGTTGTCTAACCGGACCTTCCTACTTGATCTTTCTGCAGCAAGTATTGCCACAACTTTTGAGAGATGAACAGATTTCTGCATCGACGCAACAGACAATGTGGTTCCAACACGATGGAGCCCCTGCCCATTATAGGGGAGATGTTCGTAACTACCTGGATGTCACATTTGGTCAACAGTGGATCGGACGTGGTGGTCCCGTGCGTTGGCCTGCTCGGTCACCCGACCTATCATGTCTTGATTTTTATTTCTGGGGTCATATGAAATCGCTAGTTTATGACACCCCTGTTGACAATGCTGAGGAGCTGGTTGCAAGAATCGCAGTAGCTGCCGAAGAAATTCGAAATTCGCCTGGAGTATTCCAGAATGTTCGGATGTCCATGCGTCGGAGATGTGAGGTGTGCATTGTAGCCCGTGGAAGAAACGTCGAACACTTACTTTAATCCATGTACCTTTTGCTTCTTTTCATGTATTATTAAAACGATTTCTCACTTACGGTCTCTTTTCTTTATGGTGCTTCTGTGTACAACACCGCTTCAGGAAAGCATTTCCGACCCCACATTGCTATATGATTTCGAGTTGTCAGGATGTACCCTACCCCTCTTAGAAGTTCTGAAACGTTTAACTGAAACACCCTGTATATGTTGCTGTTTGTTTTTAGATCCCCTATGTCAGGCAGCACCATGTTTCTGATACTCCTATGTATGTGTTTGATAATTTAACCAATACTTCAAATTCATCAAATTTATTTACTGTGTTTCTAGCATTAGCATATTAGTTGTACAAGTAGGCAGTTGGTTCAGGGAATGCCAGCCGAATGCTAAGAACTGGGGAAGGAGGAGGAGGGAGGAATAAGAAACTCTTTTGATTCTTCATATTTTTTTTTCATGAGTCACTAATCTTCAATCACCTTGAACAGCAAAAGAATCTTATTACCCTTTAGCGAACACATTTCCACCACGCTGCAAAGGTAATTTAAAAAGTAAAAATTTCTGTTTAATACTCCAGCACAATCACAGGTCAGAGAAGTTTACAACTAATCATTTTAACAATGATTAACCATATTTTGCAGTCATGTAAGCTTGAACCATTAATTCAAATACATGTGCAACTGCACTCTCATGCTGACCACTTAGCTACATATTACACATATTACACACTGTAGGTTACTGTGTGTTTATTTAAAAGTTGGGACACTGTAAGAATTTTTATAGCTCTGAATGAATGCTACACCACTCCAGAAACATTTTATGGCTCTGAGTGAATGCTCCACCACTAGACAATCTTGCCCTGCCTAGTCTCATGAATACATATACCATGAGTATTATAAAAAAAAATTACTGTCTGTGATATACTAATCCACCTTATTCTTCAAAATTCTGGTTTAAATTAAAAGTGTAAGACAGGCATCGTCCAGTATTTAAAAAAATCATATTCAAAAACTCCTCTTTCTAATGAACATAAAAGTGAGATGCACTTGTTTTTGACTAATGCAATTTGCTTTTCCTAATGACATATGAGGTAAATTGTTTTCTATTTGCACAAAACAATAACAAAAAAAACTTTTTTCATTTTATTACTGAGCTCATAACACATTTTTTTTTTCCTTTTTTGAAGCAAAGAGCTGATTTGTAGGCCCTTTATAAAGTGGATTTTGTTGTAGACTTTTTAAGGTGGGTTCTGTTGCAGGTCCTTTTTAAAGGGAGTTTGTGTTGTTCATATATTTTTAGAGTACCATTCAGTAGGAATTTTTAAAATACTCTATAAGGAAAGACTAAATATAAATTGATAGTTATTAATTTTTCAAGAAGCTGTTATTGTAATTTCTGAAAGTAATTGTTAATTGTAAATTAACAATTACTTTCAGAAAAATTATAAAAGTCACAGCCATAAATATGTACTCATGCAGTTGCCTATTTTATTTGAGTCACACATGACATAATAATCAAAGGACTATGTGCTGCCCTGAGGCCAACAGTTACGGATATCTCTGCTCGGTTGTATGTAATGATCAGTAATCATCATCTTTATACCACTTGATTCTTACCATAGTTTTTCAGCAAAGGACAGCTCTCTGTAACCAGAAATGAAAGAAACTTTCCAGGGCCAGTTTTCTGTTTTACAACAATTGGAAAATAGACATATCATCTTACATGTAACAGACCAGTCTCTTTCAGATATTGATAAAAAAACATTCTACAGGTGAAATTTCCACAATAATCAAATGACTACATGTTACTTTCCTATCCCCTGGTCTGTTTCTGTTTCTTTAAGTACTGTTTCTTTTCTTTAATCCCCTTCCCCCACATAAATTCTATTTATTCAAACCATTTATTCTAACCATTATAATTTTGGCAGTATTATGCTATATATATAATTCTAAATTTGCTTGTTCTACAATATTTACAGAGGTATCAAATAACTCAGTTCTGTAAAATTCATTTGTGATTTTTATAACCCAGAATTATCAAAGTGTGGGGTGTGTTCAAGGGGGAGCACACCCCACACTTTGAAGGGTTATATACAACACAATTCTGGGTTATAAACAACACAAATAAATTTCACAGTATCGTAGTATAATTATAGAGAACACTAACTACAGTAAGGAGCAGCAACTTATAAAAAATATATAAAATGTTCATAAATTCATGCACACTTGGCATTATGCCTTTAGCAGTTTTTGCCATTCTAAATGTAATTGCAACCTTGAAAAAGATGTCACATGCTGTTGTTTAAAAAAATTTATAACTGAATATGTCACAGATGACCTGCCCCTTCTCAGAAGAAAATCTTTAGTTTTGCATCTCTAATTGAGGCAAGACAAAGTTGACCCTCTACCTGGAAGCAAATTTCTGCACATCTACCCTACACATTCTTTTCTCAATTTAAATGTGTTCCTCTTTATGTGTGTATGAGTAAAGAGGCCATCAACACTTGCTTACTCAATCCATTCAGAGTCTTAAACACTTCAATCAGATCTCCTCACAGGTGCCTAGTGTTCAAATGCTACAATTTGCAGAACTGAAGTATTTCTTGGTAAAAGCACCCTTTTTGCACCACCTTTTTGCATTTCTCTGCACCTGTTCCAACAAAACTACATCCTTGCTATAATGACTTCCAGACCTGTATGCAATACTCTAGATGTGGCCTTACCATTGCTTTATACAGCAGAATAATTACCTTTTCATCCAAAGATGAAAAATAGCAATAGAAGTAGAATAGTAAAATATTCATTTGCTATTTTTCATCTTTATTTATTTAAGATTGTCTTTTTTCCCTTCCCCATCCTCAATTTAATACTTCACCCTTATACCATTTGCTTGTTCCAAATCTATTTTTAAAATACATTGATTTCTTATCTATACAAAATTAAATGTTGCACTAAATTCCACATATTTATATTAAACATACTGATATTAACCATTTTTATCCCAACTCGATGCTTATATTAAACATATTGATATTAACCATTTTTATCCCAACTCGATACTCTTTTTTTACGTAAATTAATTTTTACCTAAATAAATTATGCTGCGTTGGGACTATCTTATGGATTAAAAAGTGCTAATTTCATTTCATTCCATTTCATTTCATTTCATTTTTGTCCTTTCACTTTTCTTCTGCTACTATGGCCAAGTATAGAAACACAGTTACTGATACATTGTCAGGTGTAGTCCCCTGATGAAATACCTGATCATGTATCAATATTTATTTAGCTGACATCAGATTCAGCATTTTTTGCATTACCTATATTAGACCATTTACTAAAAATGTACCCCCCATATCTGATGACAGCTATACCATTTTTATTTGCATTTTATTAGTATTTTGTTATACTAATTTTACTTTACAGTTCCCCACTTTATATTGGCTTAGCAATTCAGCCCATAATTTACTTAATTCATCATAAAAAATATATAAAATGTTCATAAATTCATCTAGGATATTAACATTCTTTCACCTTTCACTAATCTACTGCTCTTCTTTTTCTACTTTTCTCACCCTTATAATTAATGGCACCTTGTGTAACTTTCCCATCCATTTATGCATACTTAATTTAATTTAATATAAATACAACTTACATATACTCTTTCATTCTTTAATGCTGCTTTGCACTTTTAGGTGCATTAGGTACATCTGTCATACCTAATTTATTAATCTTGCTTTCACTGAAACCATTTCATCTACTGTATACCTCTTTTCTGTGTAACTCTTTAATAAACTGTATTTATGAGCTAATGCGCTTGTGTTGCAATTGGATGCATTACATCCATAATGCGTTGTATACAGTATTTTTATAATATTATGGAGAAGATTATATAGTAAGATAATCACGTTAAGATAATCATATCAAGATATATACCTCGATAGATCGATAGAAAACGTACAGGATAATATAATGTACAAATGTTAGTATACAAAGGGATAATATACAAAACTTATAGCTGCTTACCCACAATCTAAGTAACTTCATCTGGGATCAACCACCCAAATTGAAAGTAAAACAGCGATAAGGGGTTCTCTTTTTGTGATGATCAATAAGTGCTAAGGCACTTCTGAGATTGAATATCATATTTATAATTTGGTGTAATATAACAAGTAATAAATTTAGAGGTTACATAAATAATTTGAATCTATGCCATAATACAATAAGAAATTTGAATCAAAACCATAATACAATAAGAAATTTTAATCAAAACCATAATTTTCTTATTATATTAAGGTTCAGATTAAAATTTCTTATTGTATTAGGTTTAGATTAAAATTTCTTATTGTATTATGGTTTAGAATCTGGAGACTAGGCACCTGAGAGGTGATCTAACTGAGGAGTATAAGGCCTTGAATGGATTGAGAAAGCTCAATGCTAATGGGATTCTTCCCTTGTTCAGATTACTCACCTAGGGGGCATAAATTCAAATTGAGGAAAGACAATTGTAGAATAGATGTGCAGAAATTCGCCTTTAGCCAGTGGATGGTTGATAGTTGGAACAAATTTCCATCTGTTGTAGCGGAAGTCAGCAACTTAAATAAGTTCAAGGCAGAACCAGACAAACATTTGGAGTGAATGGATGGGTGAAATGGGAAGGGTATTTTTTTTTTGCTGATGCTATATAAGCTTCCATCATATGCACCTACTAATGCTAATGCTAGATTCAAATTGTTTATGTAACCTCTAAATTTATTAATTGTTATAAACTTGTTATATTACACTAAATTATATTTTTGGTATTAAACCTCAAAACTGATTTTCCCTTAGTATATATTGATCATCACAAAAACAGAGAAACCCTTATTGCTGTTTTACTTTCAAGGTAACTTCGCACACTAGAATTTTGAAGATTTATTCAATGATTATTTTCTACAGCAGCATGTTCGAGAGGCAACAAGAGGAAGTAATACTTTGGATCTGATTATCAGCAGTGATTATGATTATTCAAGCATTAAGAATTTACAGATAAAGGAATCACTAGGTGGCAATGATCACAGTGTACTGATGTCGGATTTACTTAAAGATTTAACTACCATCAGGGGTAAAGGGAAGGGTTTTTGCCTTCGTAAAGGTGATTACAGTGGTCTCAGGGATTTTTTTAATTTTATACAGTGGAACCAACTGATGTTAGCAACAGCAAATGCTAAATGGGAAGCACTCAAGGAACTCATTTGGAAGCTGCTAGGTTTTTGATACCAATTAAGAAATACTGTTCAAAGTTTAGGCCCAAATGGATGTCAGATGAACTAATAAAACTTGTGGCAGAGAAGAAAAATGAATGGGATGCATATAAATTAACAGGCAACACAGAAGCTTATGGTAGATATAAGCTAGTCTGTAATCAAGTCACACAGGAAGTTAGGCAAGCGAAAGCAGACTATGAGAAATCTTTGCCAAAGGATGCAAAGAAAAACAGCAAAGACTTCTTTACTTATATAAAGTCTAAAAGGGAGGAGATGAATCAGATTGGACCACTTGATATCGATGGTTTGACTACAGATGATCCTGCTCAAATAGTAGCCAAACTTAATGAGTATTTTGCATCTACATTCACACATGAGGAATTATTCTGGGAGGGAAAGGCCAGAAGTTTATCAAACTCTAACAGGGAACTAAATGATTTTGTAATAATGGAGAGCAAAGTGGAGGAGGAATTATTGAAGTTAAATATAAGGGAGGCACCTGGAGTGGATTGGATATATCTGGTTATATTAAATGAGGTGGCAAAGGATGTAAGCAAACCCTTAGCCATAATTATGAGAGCATCATTGGACTCAGGGTTAGTTGATTCAGTTGGTTGGTTGGTTGATTGATGGTGTAATTGAGGTCCCACAGACTGGAGATATGCAAATGTATTTCCAATTCACAAAAGGGGAATCAAAGGGTGACACGAATAATTACAGACCTGTTAGTTTTAGCTTAACTTCTGTTCTGGGGGAAATAATGGTGTCACTGGTTAAAGAAGCATGCAGGATCATCTAGACAAGACTGCAGTAATAATTCAGACACAGCATGGGTTTGTTAAGGGGAAGTCTTGTCTGACTAATTTTACTGGATACTACAATGTGGTCACAAAGGAAATGGATGCAAAAAATAATTTTGATATAATTACTTGGATTTCAGGAAAGCTTTTGAAATCCACCTTTTATCCACCATTGTAACAACTTGCCTTTAAGGGCAAATTGCTACAATGGTGGGTAAAAGGATGGTTGAGTGGGAGAAAATAGAGAGTGGTAATCAATGAGCACTGCTCTTTGTGGACTAATGTTATTAGTGGTGTCCCCCAGGGTTTGGTGTTTGGCCCTTGTTGTTTTGTATATTTATCAATGATAATTTTTGCTGATTCTATCGAGGTAGGCAGGTCAGAAAACTGTTAGCTTGGGGGGATACACAGACCAAAAAGTTAACAGTGGCCACAGGCAGAGGCAAAAGTGATTCTTGCACTGCTTCCATTAGAATGAGCAGCATCAGCAGCATGGAAAGCAAGGTAATGGAGATTTCCAGGACTGTTGGGAGTCATAGTGGAACAAATAAATACATGGGCTGTGTTAGAGTAACTAAGAGTAGAAACATTTGCATGTATACTTGCCTGTACACCAATGCTAGGAGTATAGTTAATAAATTTGATGAGCTTAAAGTGCTAAATTAATAAATATATAGTTAATAATAAATTTGATGAGTTTGAAGTCAAGACATCAGAGCAGATATTGCTGGGATATCAGAGATGTGGTGTCACAGAGATACAAGCAGTGCAGAATTGGAATTTGGGGAGTACAATGTGTAAAGAAAGAATAGAGAGGGCAGGAAGGGAGGAGGGGTTAGGCTGTTAGTTAAGAAACAAATAAAATCTAAGGAAGTGTATCCGATTGATGTTGTTGGACAATGCAATGTTGAGTCTGTTTGGTGTGACATAAGCACTAGGAAAGGAAAAATGAGAGGTGTATGTTATAGGCCAAATGAATCTGATGAGTATAATGAGCAATTGTGCAGAGAAATAGAGTGGACCAGTAAATCAGAATGTCTTATAATGGGGGATTTTAACTTTCTAGATATTGACTGGAACTTGTGGGTTGGTCACTCCCACACCAGCAAGCATTTTTTGGATTTATTGGATGACTGTTTTCTACAGCAGCATGTTCAGGAGGCAACCAGAGAGAGTAATCTCTTGATCTGATTATCAGCAGTGATTATTCATGCATTAAGAATTTGCAGATAAAGAAACCACTGGATGACAGTGATCACAATGCACTGTTATGGGAATTACTTAAAGGTGTAGCTACCATCAAGGCTAAAGGGTAGGGCTTCTGCTTTCGTAAAGGTGACTACAGAGGTCTCAGACAGTTTTAAATTCTGTACAGCGGGATCAACTGATGATGTTACCAATGTTAAATTCTAAATGGGAAGCCTTCAGGGACTTAATCTTGGAGGCTACTAGGCTTTTCATTCCAACTAAGAAATATTGTTCAAGTTTCAGGCCTAAATGGATGTCAGATAAATTAATGAGGCTCGTAGCAGAGAAGAAAAATGTATGGGATGCATATAAATTATCAGGTGACACAGAAGCCTAGGACAGGTATAAGCTTGTCTGTAATCAAGTCAAAAAGGAAGTTAGGCAGAATACGAAAAATCTTTGGCAAAGGATGCAAAGAAAAACAGCAAAGATTTCTTTACTTATGTTAACTCTAGAAGGAAAGGGATGAATCAGATTGGACCACTTAACATAGATGTGCTGTCTATTGATGATCATTCACAGGTAGTTGATAAACTGAATGAGTATTTTGCATCTACATTCACACAGGAGGAGTTATTCAAAGAGGTGAATGCCAGACATTTATCAGAGTGGTTTTGTAATAACTAAGAGCAAAGTGAAGGAAAAATTGTTGTAGATAAACATAAGAAAGGCACCTGGGGTGGACGGGATCTATCCAGTTATATTAAAGGAGGCAGCAAAGGAAGTAAGCAAACCCTTAGATATATTTATGAGAACTTCCTTGGACAGGGGAGATTCCCATGGACTGGAGATATGCAAATGTATCACCTATAAATAATTTTAAAAGGTGGCACAAGTAACTATAGACCTTTTAGTTTAACTTGGGATAAATAATTGAGTCACTGGTTAAAGAAGCATTGCAGGATCACTTGGACATGACTGCAGTAATAGTTAAGACACAGCATGGGTTTTTTAAAGGGAGGGCTTGTCTGACCAATTTAATTGGATACTACGATGTTGTGGCAAAGGAACTGAATGACAAGGGCACCTTCATAGCCAGGTGGACAGGAGCAGCATTGCATAGCATACGCTTCTTGATTAGACCGGGGTTCAAGCCAGTGACCACCAAATACGGAGGATGCAGAAAGGTCGGGGAATGACCACCACATATGCCTGGTGCAATATGGCCTTAGTTGCTAATGCTCCTAAAAAAAAAAAACACAAACAACAAATTGGAGAGGTATGGCATTAAGGGTAAGTTGCTACAATGAATAAAGGGATAGTTGAGTGGGAGACAACAGAGAGTGGTAATCAATGGACACTGTTCTTCGTGGATAAATGTTATTAGTGGAGTTCCCCAAGTTTCGTTGCTGGGCCAATTTTTGTTTTGTGTATTCATCAATGATATTGATGAAGGTATACAGGATTTATGTCCAAGTTTGCAGATGATACAAAGGTTGGTGGGGTTGTTAACAACAGTAAAGACAGTATGCTACTCCAACTGGATCTAGATAAGTTGAGCGAATGGGCTGAGAAGTGGCAACTGATGTATAACACTGACAATTACAAAGTGCTGCACACAGGTAGCAATAACCGAAGAGAAATGTACCGTGTTGTACTACACTCAGGGAAATGGAAAGTGAAAAAGACCTGGATATAATTGTGCAGTCAAATATGAAGTTCGCTGAGCAGTGCAGATGGGCTGCCAGGGCAGATCATGGAGTCTTGTCAATGATATATAGGAATTTTTCTATCAGGGACAGGGAGGTGATTATCCTGTTGTAGAAGGTAGTAGTAGTAGTAGTAGTAGTAGTAGTGGCATGTGATGCAAGAAAGCAAATGTATGAGCTTATGCATCATCAGCCAAAAAAAAAAAAAAAAAATCACACCATTCCCTCCAAATGCCTGTCCAGTTCCTCCTTAAATTTATTCAACCTATCAACTTCCACAACGACAGATGGAAGTATGGAAGTTTGTTCCAGCAATTAACCACCCGCTGGCTAAAGGCAAATTTCCACACATCTATTCTACATCTGTCTTTTCTTAATTTGAATTTATGCCCCCTTAGGTTCGTAATCTGAACAAGTGGAAGGATCCCATCAGAATTCAGCGTGCTCAACCCATTCAAGCCCTTATATACCTCAATCAGATCACCGCACAGGTGCCTAGTCTCCAGCCACTGCAATTTGCAGAACTGTACACAGTACTCTAGGTAATGGCCAGGCCACACCTAGAGTACTGTGTACAGGTCTGGAGGCCTCATTTTAGGTAGGATGTAGAGTTGCTAGAATGAGTACAAAGAAGGACAACAAGATTGGTGAGGGGACCAAAGGGGTGCACTTACCAAGAAAGGGTTAAGTTCTGTAAATTGCATCACTTGGAGAGTGATCTGATTGAGGTGTATAAGGCCTTGAATGGGTTGAGCAAGCTGAATACTAAAGGGATTCTTCTTCTTCCTCCAATTAAGAACCTGAGGGGGCATAGATTCAAATTGAAGAAATACAGTTGTAGAATAGATGTGTGGAAATTTGACTTTAGCCAGCAGGTGGTTGATTGGTGGAAGAGACTTCCATCTTTTGTTGTGGAAGTTAATAGCCTAAATAAATTTAAGGCTGAGCGAGACAGACATCTGGAACGAATGGAGGGGTGAAATGGCAGGGTTTATTTTTTTTTTTTGCTGATGCTTCATAAGCTTGCTTTCTTGCACAGTATGCCTCTACTAATGCTAATGATGAAGGTAATCTTTTCTATAATATTACAGAAATACTCTATATATATTTTTTACTGAGATATTGAAAATAGATATTTAAAAATGATATTAAAATGGATTATGGACTTGGGGTACTGCTACATATAACAGAAAGAACCCGACAACCATAAACGAATGTAGATAAGTAGATAGTGGTAAAGGGAGAGGAGATTGGCTAACCAAACCGAAAGTCTAAACTACGGAAAAATGCATAGTCATCTGTAAAAAAATAATATTATATTAAAAGTACTTAATGCTGCATGTCCGATGATTTTAACGTCTTCTTCAAGGGTCAGCCATCAAAACTAAGGGAAAGACAGCAAGAAGTAAGGCCTCTGTTTCAAACATTTATATATACAGGGTGTCTCAAAAATACATGGCATAAC
The DNA here is from genome assembly GCF_048544385.1 of Mastigoproctus giganteus. Lineage (NCBI taxonomy): Eukaryota > Metazoa > Arthropoda > Arachnida > Uropygi > Thelyphonidae > Mastigoproctus > Mastigoproctus giganteus. The sequence goes on along the minus strand of NC_143577.1, from coordinate 22,295,302 downwards.
TTCAGGAATGAGTTCCTCATATGTAGACAATAAAAATATTTTATATCAACATAGTTCCGAAAATGCTTCGTTCCCGAGTTATTAACCGGAATGTCTTATCTCCCGCAGGTGATTTCCTTCATCACAAGGTACTGACAGAATCTGGTGGTTTTCCATTCCGACCATGTACTCAAATTAGGAGCAAGTGGATATGCACTTTATGTATGGTTTAGTGGATGGCAATGCTCTGGAGGTTCGTCGTTTGTACCACGAAAGGTTCCCAGAAAGAAGATGTTCAGACAGGAAAACGTTTGAAGGTACACCTCGTGCTGCCGACAGAGGACTACCAAGATCTATGACTCCTGAAGTAGAGGGGTGGACCAACTGCCTGATCTCCACGCTCACCTGATTTAAACCCACTAGATTTCTTCTTGTGGGACCATTTAAAGTCATTGGTGTATTAGACTCCGGTAGCTGATGTGGAAACTCTCCGCAATCGAATTGTGGCAGGTTATGAGACAATACAAAACGTGCCAGGAATTTGTCATCGTCTTCGGGAGTCCATGAGACATTGATGTGAGGCCTGTATTCAGGCCAAAGATGGGCATTTTGAACAATTACTATAAGGTGAGTGAACAGTTAATTGTCATAGATAGACCTTCAAAACTTGGAAACCAAGCATTTCCCGAACTATGTTGATATAAAATATTTTTATTGTCTACATATGATGAACTCATTCCTGAAGTTATGCCGTGTATTTTTGAGACACCCTGTATATATACATTTATGGAGAGAAAGAGAAAGAAAGAAGGGGGGGGGATCTCATATTCGTCAGGAAAATATTATTTTTCTGATGAATATGGTGCTACACTATTTAGTCCCACATGACATTGGAGATGACAAATAAAGAGCAAAAGTGAATACGTTGAATTAATAAAATCCATGATGAGATGAAATAGCAAGATTTAAAAATGGTCAAATTATATACAGAATAAAGATTGTGAAGGTATATGTATTTCACATTGTTGTACTTCACATAATACTGTGTCATTAAATAACAAAACAGCAAGGGCAGAAAGATAATTATATTTAGAAAAACAAACAGAAACTAATGAGAGTAAAATTATAAAGTATTTTTTTATTAGTACTGTATAATCACTATACAGTACTTACAATCAATTCTAGAGGGAAGCCAAACACAACAACAGATATAAATGGGCTAAATGAAATGCAATCTAGAACCAATAAAAGGAAGAAAATGTAGGAAATTACTTTTCATTAAGATTATGACCACTAAAAAAAATGAATAGACTATTGCTATGTTATTAATATTAATATATATTAAAAGCTGAGCTAAACAACATACTTGGTGACTTTGAATATCCGGAGCAACCTTAGCGCCCTGAGGACGGAGAGGCCAAAGGAACCTGTCCGGAAACTGGACCATACTACTTCAAATATACTACCAAGTATAACCTAATAAAGGGACAGGAATAATTGAAGTAAATTACTAATTTAAAATTATGTCACTTTTTTATGTATTTAGAAATTTTAAATTTTATTTTAAAGATATGGCCATAATATACCTACTATTTAATATTTTTACTTGGCTAAATTACTCAGATAATTTCTTCAGAGTTAATATTGCTCAAAAATACTATGTTTTATGGGCAGTGCGAAATGAATAAACACAAATGTAATCAATGTGGAAAGTTCCTTGCAAAAAGGGGAACTTAATTCATTCAAGAGTGGGTTTCTGGACTGTGTATATGTGACCTGGAGTGAATTTTTTTGAGGAATTTGAACGTTTTTAACAAGTGAAAAACTATATATATAAATGCTTTGAAATAATATTATTTTTTCCTATTTTGACTTAAAAATAGGAAAAAGAGAATACAAATTAACAAAAAAATTTAATTAAAATCAAAATCAGAAATTTCTTTAAAAAATTCAAAAAATTAACTACTAAAATAATAAAATAACAATATATATATATATATTGTTATTTAACAATAATATATATATATATTATATAAATAATAATAATAATAGGTTGTAGTGATAAAACAGAATAAACAATTTGCTGAATGCAATATTCGAGATACTATTTTTCTGCTATCACTCCTTTTTTCTTCTACAACAAACTTTTCAATGCTATTTTGTTAGAGATTTCTCCCCTTTGCTGGTCCACTTGCCTCATTTGTTTAATTGTCGACTTCCCTGTCACATGGGTATAGTTCACTTTGACCAATTTACAACTTCTTTCCCCCTCAACTCAGCGTTACTTTAGCTGTTATAAATTCACCAGGAACTATCAGCTGACTTCTTTGGTCTCCGTTACAGCCCTGTTATGTTCGCTTCCCTCGGTTCAACAGTTAGTTGTCATATCCTGACTATATTCTTTCATCATGAAATTTCACTTTCTTTGTTAAAATTCGGGTAGGACTGCTTGCTATGCATTCATTTTTCATTATCTGGAATCATTTGGTTTTAATTTTAGCGTAATTTTGATTTTTACTTTTTATTTATTTTAGTATTATATTAGTTTTATGTTTTATTATTCCATTTCTTTTTGGTCTCTGTAGGGTCGGCTATGATATATACATCTGCTCATTGTTTGGTTTTGGCAGCCAGCATTTGATGATGTAGTTAAAATCTTAGGACTTACAGCATTAAGTACCATTCATATAATTTCATTTAATTTTATTTAAAATTTTTTATAAATATATATATATATATATATATCAATATTCATATTTATATATATATATATTCATATATCAATATATATCAATATCAATATTCATATATACATATATATATATGAATATATATGTGAATATATATATCAATATCCACTTGCCGTCATCAGATTTTATTTTTATTAATTGCATATTTGCTTTTCTTACTCATTTTGAATTATTTTGGCTAAATTTTCCCACCTTTATCTGATGCAGGCTGCCTTTACTTTCTTTTGACATTTTGATGTAATTTTTATTTTAAAGGTTACTACATTTTTTGGCTATCTTCTTTTGTTCTTTCTTTTTTTTTTTTTGGCCTTTGTTTTTCAATGTGTTTCGAACTACCACCTTCTTTATTTTTATTTGTCATATTTATTATAACATGCATATATTTACATCTGCATCCACTGTTGCTACTTTATGTGCTTCAGTGCATTTGACATATCCAGTTTATTTAACTTTCTGATGTTTTATCTGCTTTTACTATTTAATATAACCTCTTATATATATATATTATTTGTATATATATAAAAGACTTAAGGATACATCCCAGAGAATCTCTTCAGTTTCAATTTGTATAATTTAGCCCCAGGGGCACACATCTGGTGAGTATGGGCTTGACACACCCAGCATCCTGAGCTGGATATCTTAATTTTTTCCTTTCTTGGTGATTCCCTTTTCTCTCTCTCTTTCAGGGTAACTCAGAATTTTTTTTTTCTTTTTTTTGCCTGGAGCGGCAAAAGCCTCAGGCTTCCTTGCACCATATGGCTAATAATGATAATAAGCCCACTAATCCCAAATCTTTTTGAGATGATGAGATTAGCATTAGTAGAAGCATATGATGCAAGAAAGCAAGCTTATGAAGCATCGTCCAAAAAAAAAAAAAAAAACTTCCACTTCACCCCTCCGTTCGTTCAAAATACCTGTCCAGCTGAGCCTTAAATTTATTTAGGCTATCAACTTCCACAACAAGGGATGGAAGTCTGTTCCACCAACCAACTACCCACTGGCTAAAGGCAAATTTCCACACATCTATCCTACATCTGTCTTTCCTCAATTTGAATTTATGCCCTCTCAGGTGATTATTCTGACCAAAAGGAAGAAACATCAGCATTGAGCATACTCAAACCATTCAAGGCTTTATATACCTCTATCAGATCACCTCACTGGTGCCTAGTCTCCAGACACTGTAATTTGCAAAACTTAAGCCTTTCTTCGTAAGAGCAACCCTTTGTTCCATTCACTAATCTGGTTGCCCTTCTCTGTACTCGTTCCAGCAGCTCTATATCGTTCTTGAAATGAGGCCTCCAGACCTGTATACAGTACTCAAGGTGTGGCCTGACTATTGCCTTATACAAGGGAATAATCACCTCCTTATCCCTGCTAGAAAAATTGCTATATATTATTGACAATACACCATGAGCTACTCTTGCAGCCCGTCTGCACTGCTCAGAGAACTTCATATCTGCCTGCACAACCACTCCCAGGTCCCTTTCATTCTCTACCACTGTCAGTGTAGTACCACAGTTCATACGTTGCTCTGGGGTTGCTGTTTCCCATATGTAGTACTTTACATTTGTCAATGTTAAACTTCATTTGCCACCTCTCAGCCCATCTGCTCAACCTTTCCTAATCCTGTTGCAGCAGCATAGCATCAGTAGTGTCTTAACAACCCTGCCAACCTTTGTATCATCTGCAAACTTGGGCATTAAGCTTGATATACCATCATCAATATCATTTATAAATACAGAAACAACAATGGACCCAAAACTGAACCCTGAGGGACTCCACTAATAACATTAGTCCACGATGAGCAGTGTTCATTGATCACCACTCTCTGCCTTCTCCCCCTCAACCACCCCTTTATCCATAGCAGCAATTTGCCTCCGATGACACACTGCTCCAATTTGTGCAGCAGTCTTCCATGTGCAACAGTATCAAAGGCCTTTCTAAGATCCAAGTATATAATATCAAAGTTATTCCCTGCATCCAGTTCTTTTGTGACTGCATCATAGTATCCAATCAAATTGGTCAGGCAAGACTTCCCTTTAATAAAGCCATGCTGTGTCCGAGCTATAACTGAAGTCTTGTCTACATGATCTTGCAGTGCTTCTTGAACCAGTGCCTCCATTAATTTTCCTGGAACAGAAGTTAAACTCACAGGTCTATAATTACTTGTGTCAGCCTTTGATCCTCCTTTGTGAATTGGGGTCAAATTTGCACATCTCCATCTATGGGTACCTCCCCTGAGTCCAAGGAAGCTCTCATAATTATGGCTAAGGGTTTGCTTACTTCCTTTGCTGCCTCCTTTAATATAACTGGATAGATCCCATCCACCCCAGGTGCCTTTCTTGTGTTTATTTTCAACAATTTCTCCTTCACTTTACTCTCAGTTATTACAAGATTATCTAGCTTACTGCCTGAGTTGAATACACTTCTGGCATTCCCCTCGCTGAATAACTCCTCATGTGTAAATGTAGATTCAAAATACTCGTATAGTTTGTTAGCTACCTGAGCAGGATCATCAACAGTTGAACCATCGATATCAAGTGGACCAATCTGATTCATCCCCTTCCTTCTAGAGTTTACATAAGTAAAGAACTCTTTGCTGTTTTTCTTTGAATCCCATGCTAAAGATTTCTTGTAATCTGCCTTCGCCTGCCTAACCTCCTTTGTAACTTGGTTACAGATTAACTTATATCTATCATAGGCTTCAGTGTCACGTGTTAATTTATATGTATCCTATGCCTTTTTCTTCTTTGCCATATGTCTCATTAGTTCATCTGACATCCATTTAGGCCTGAACCTTGAACAATATTTCTTAGTTGGTATGTAAAGCCTAGTAGCTTCCAAGATTAATTCTTTGAATGCTGCCCATTTTGAATTTGCTTTTGGTAACATTTCAGTTGGTTCCACCGTATAGAATTTAAATACTGTCTCAGACCACCGTAGTCACCTTTACGAAAGCAATAACCCTTCCCTTTAACCCTGATGTTAGTTACCTCTTTGAGTAAATCCCACTTCAGCAAACTGTGATCACTGCCACCTAGTGGTTCCTTTATCTGCAGATTCTTAATGCATGAAGCATCACTACTGATAATCATATCAAGTATATTACTCCCTCTAGTTGCTTTCCGAACATGCTGATGTATTAAACAATCATCCAATAAATCCACAAAAGTCTTGCTAATGTGTGAGTGATCAACCCACAAATTCCTGTCAATATCCGGGAAATTAAAATCCCCATTATAAGGCTCTCTGATTTACTGGCCCACTGTATTTCCCTGTACAGTTTCTTATTATACTCATCAGAGTCATTATGCCTCTAGCACACTCCTACTCTCAATTTTGATTTCCCAATGCTTATGTCACACCAAAATGACTCGACACTGCACTGTCCAACGATGTCGACTGGCTTCACTTCCTTGGTTTTTATGTGTTTCTTAACTAATAGCATAACCCCTCCTCCCTTCCTATCCTTTCTGTAGATGTACTCCCCAAATTCCAGTTCTGCATTCCTTATATCTGGGTGACACCATGTCTCTGATATCCCAACAATATCGGCCTTTGATGCTTTGAGCAATACCTCAAATTCATCAAATTTATTTACCAAACTCCTAGCATTGGTGTACACGCAAGTATACATGCACCTGTTATTTTTCTTAGCTACCCTAACACAACCCATGTGTTTACTTGTACTGCAATGACTCCCAACAGTCTCTGAAATATCCTGCATCTTGTTTTCCAGGCTTCTGCTAATTCCAATAGAAGCAGTGCAAGAATCACTTTCACCTCTGCCAGTGGCTACTGCTAATCTATTAGTCCTTGGATTCCCCCCCCCCCAAGCTAGCAGTTTTCCGACCCACCTAACACTGCCTCGATAGCATCAGCAAATATTCTTGCACCCTTTCTATTTAAGTGTATCCCATCCCTGTAGAAGCAGTCCCTTCTTTTAACAAGTACAGAGCAGGCTGAAAAAAATTCTACCCCTTGAGCATTGCACAATCTTTCCAGGGCCGAATTGATCGACAAGACTCTCATCATATACTCCCTCCTATCGTGTCTGGGCAGAATTGCAGACAATTTTAAATTCAACCCTTATTCACGGCTTTTTTCAACAGTGACCTGTACTTGTTAACTAATTCTGCCGGTCTCCTACTCTTAATATCATTAGTGCCAACGTGTACAACTATATCACCTTTTGTGCCCTTAAAAGATGATATCCGCTCTACAACGTCAGCAACCTTTGCCCCTGGCAGACATGATGACACACAAAATGGCAGATAATGATGATGATACAAAATTTTTCAATACTTTATTTGTTTCCTGATGATATTTTAAGCAGTCCTTATGTGCTGTGATGTAATGATAGTCATTACATCACAGCACATTGTCAAGCATGTTACATAGGCAGTACAACAGCAAAATTTGGGACATCAAAAATTGCTGACACACGTGCATACTACCACTTTAATAGCTTCAAATCTGGTTTATCAAGTACAGAACTAATAGAACGTGTTCAATCTTATAATCATAACCCACTCATCAATTCAGCAATTACAGTAGTTAAATTAATTCCAGTTATAAAATCCTTCAAAATGAAGCCCTCGTCATTGAGTCGTTTAAGCGCCACACATCGTTCAACATATTAAACAAAATGATTCCAACTTAACTTCTCCCCTATTTGGAATTTAGCACGTATAAAATTTCCATGTGCACTGAAATGCATTTCGGGAACTTAACCTGTATATAACACACTTGCACGCTCTTCCCTTCCCACTATAGCTAACTGAAGACGATTTCGAAAGTTGCTCGTGCACGGCTATTAGCTTTTTATCTCACTTTAATTTATTTTAATTAGGCAGCCATAGAATGGAAGGTGCACTTTCCTTTCTTAGGCAAATTTTTAAAGCTCGTAACTTAGTCATTTTTAAATTTATAATTTCTGTAAGTTATTAGAATCTCATAACTACTATGTACGTGGTGAAACTTTCAACCAACTAAATGGATTACTATGAAGTAAGTGCTGAAAATTAAGCTAAGCTATATCTACAATTTATTTGTTTCCTTAGACTTGTTGCAGACATTCTTCCAGGTATAACAAGGTAGAGCTTGCTACCTTGGAGTGTAGAACACTAATGGAACTGATATTCAGGTGCCATTTGTGAGTAAAGCAGACAAAATTTCAGTGAAGTCTGTTCATTCTATGAGAACCAAATCCTCTGCTTACACCTTCATGACAGTGGTACTGTTAGTATAACTTTCCCCTCCCCCCAATGTGAAAGGCATGAACCACTGCAACTGGTCCACTGGAGGTATCCACAGAGGTGCAAACCAACATAAGAAGGGATTGTGGTGTGGCACCCACTACACATTGGAATATTGCTCTTCTGTGCCATCTACAAAAAGATCTAAACCTCTCAAAAACTTCCTTGTTCATTTCACAAATACTATTAGCCAATGATGTAAAAAAAAAAAATCAATTATGTCCATTTCTACCTACAATCTGCCAAATTTCACTTACTATTTCTGAAAGAGTCTCAATTATTGATTGCCTCAACCAATAATTGAGAACGGTTGCCTCAGTTGCTCTAACTATTCACTTTATGATGCCTTTCACTTCAAAGGTGGTAGTCTTGCATTGTCCATTTTGATATTTCTTGTCATACACTTCCTAATTTATAATCTATTCTTTTTGATCTCCTCCGATTTAAAATCTCTCTACCCCATTCTGTTAAATTCATCTGTTGCGTCTACTGTTCTTCCACTTCGACTAATCATTCTGGACTCTGACTTCATTTCCTGAAACTTGACTTTCTTCAATCTGACTTTTCTAACAGTAAGGCAATTTCCCTTGGAGAAAACCTAATGTTCACAACTTCAGGTGGTTTCAGTTTTCTACTTACGTGGACCCAGCTGGTCATAATGCTAAGGCTTTTACAATTACGTATATTGAAATGGGAAATATATTGTGAAAAAGGATAGGTGAAACACGACTAGGGTATGTCTGCCAGAGACTAAAGTTTATGAAGTTGTAGAGCAGCTATCATCTTTTAAGGACACATAAGAATCTCCATAAAGGTGATATTATTGTATATGTTGGTAATAATGATATTAAGAGTAGGAGATCTGAAGATTTATTTAACAAGTGACAGATGGGCAGAAATTTAGTTTGAATAAATTCAAGGAAGAATTAGACAAACTATTGGGAGTGATGTTTTTGTTTTTGGCTGATGTTGTATAAGCATACTTTTATGCATCATTTGCTACTATTAAAACTGAGTATAGGGCAATGTTGACAAAATAGTCATAAGTTAGGATTAAATTTGAAAGTACCTGCAATTCTGTATGGACACAATAGGAGGGAGAACAGGATGAGAGCCTTATCAGCCAATTTGGCCTGGAGAGACTGTGCAAGACATATGAGTAGAATTTTTCTCAGCGTGGTCTCTGAGAAGAATGGGATAAGCTAAAACAGAAGTGGTGCAAGAATCCCTGATGTCATTGAGGCAGTGCAATGAAAAACTTCTAGTCTGGTGGGATACACAGACTTAGATTAACTGCAGCTGCAAGCAGAGGTGAAAGTGATTTTTGTACTGCTTCTATTTGGACATATGGCAGCTTGAAAAGCAAGGTGTCAGAGATTACAAGGCCTGCTGGGGTTCTTCAAGGGACATGGGCTGTGTTAAGATTACAACAACTACTACTAATAATAATTACTAATGACCTTACACAGCTTTTTTGTATACCTACCAGAAATACAAACAATTCTAATCACATGGCCAACACTCTTGATCTTTTTTTTTTTACTAATAGCCCTTCAAGTACACAGTTAATGTTAGTGGTCTTTGAAGCTCTTCATATTGTAACATGGTGATGGTTACAATCTCTTTTCCAGTGGAACCTCTCTCTCTCTCTCTCTCTCTCTCATGGCATTCTCACCCTTGTGTTGTTTGGCATTATAGGAATGCAAAATGGGATGATCTGTGCAATTTATTTAATTCCCTTCTTTGGTTGCATTACTATTTGAAATTTTCTAATCACAAAATTATTTGCTCAGGTCATGTCAGGGAAATTATCCTTGTAGGGACAAAATCTTTAATTCTGCATTCCACCCTAAATCTTGCCCTTATCCCTTTCCCAATAAATGTTCTAAGGATGTTACAGTTGGAATGTATCCAAATCTCAGTTTCCTTTTCTGCCTGCACTTAATATATACGAAATTTTTTTCAAAATGTTATCTTGAAAAAGGCAAGAATTGTTGCAAAACAAATCTTTTGCAGCAATAATAAAACAGTTATTAATCAGCCCTACCTTGTTTTTGAACAGACTAAGAGTAGAAAACTTGCTTCTTGTTCAAATGGTAGTTGATCATCCTGGTCTGTTATGTTGTTATTTGGTTTTCAGGAGCATTAGCAACTAAGGCCATATTGCTCCAGGATATGCGGTGGTCATTCCCTGACCTTTACGCATCCTCCGTATTTGGTGGTGACGGGCTCGAACCCCGGTCTAATCAAGAAGCGTGTGCTACGCACTGCTGCTCCTTCCCACCTGGCTACGGAGGCGCCTTCATCCTGGTCTCTTGCCAAAGCTATTGTACACAACTTTTGTTCAACTATACTTCCACCTCTGTGAAAACCTGATGGTTATATTACATTGTCAGCCAAAGATAAAGCATTCTACTTTTCTTCTAACTCTTGTATTAATGATCTTGGTAAACCACCTCCTACCACTCCTAGTACACCCCACTCAATGCCTCCTGTGGTCTTCTGTCAAGAGGATATCAGAAGAATTTTGAACTATCTTGATGCCAGGAAAGTTTCAGATCCTGATGGAATTCCTCCACTTGTTCTCAAAACCTGTGCTCCTAACCTTGCTCCTGTTCTGTTACCTTTTCACACTTATTCTGCTGGTGTGTTCCTTCTGTTTGGAAATTTGCTCATATTCAGCCAGCCAGTCTCTAAAAAGGGTGCCAAGTTGCTCACATCCAATTTATCCCAAAACCTTTCATCTGATCAACAACTGCCAATACAGATTCCATTAGTGTTAATCAACCAAGATCTTCCTGCTGTCAATGTTATCAACCAAGATCTTCCTGCTGTCAATGTTATCAGCCAAGATTTTCCTCTTTTCAGTGTTGATCAACAAGTGATATATTGCTTAATGTTACTCATCTTTGGACAAATTCAATGGAAAAATGATGTAAAAATGGTGTAACTTTGCTGCAGTTGTAAAATGCTGCAGTTGCTCTTGACATTTCTAAGGTTTTTCACTGTTTGGCATTCAAGTCTCCTAAACAAGTGCTTATCTTATGGATTACTGACTGTTTTTTTTTCCAGTTTTCTCTCTCCCTCTGACTATTCACTGTGAGTGATGGTAGAGGGCTGTCTGACTTCTAACATCTTCACTAATTATTGTGTTCTTCACATTTCAGTTCTTTTTTTTTTTCTTTTTCCCTTGTGTATGAATGTATATGAATTTTCCTAACCTAACCTTAAAGGTAAGGTTAGGAAAAATAAGGGAACCTTTTCCTATTATTTCCTAACCTAACATTTAAGGTCAGGTTATGAAATATAAAGAAAAATAAAGAAACCTTTTTCTAACCTAACCTTAAAAACATACAAAGAAATCAGTCAGTAATATGTTTTTTAATAGCAAAAACACTCATGAACTCCAATAATCTGCTTTTAATAATGAGAAAACACTAACCATTACATTGTCTATCATGCCTATGTGTCAATCAAACATCATTCTCACCTTCTACTGTCACTACCAATAACACTCACCATCTGTTTACCGAGAATGCAGGGAGAAACTACAGTAGCGGCAAACCAGTTTGTCCGGTAAGGTCCCCGAAGTTTGCCATAGTTCTCATATTGGCTTTCTTTACCTTAGCTGTTTCAGCTTCTTGAATACCCTCTACCAATCCTTAAATGCCAAGCTCCAGGCAATTCTTCAGTAGGGCAAAGGTAACTTAGTTAATTTCAATCCTTCTAAAACTGAGTCCTGTTTATATCTAAAAGGATCTACTGCTCCTTTGTTCATCTTTGATGACACTCTGATTTCTATTTCTACTAGAAATTGCCAAATTCTAATCTCTCTTGGCATAAGCACAGCACAAATATCTTCCTCTGCACCTAAAAAATTGGCCTTTCTTTTTCATTCCCAGCATTAATTTTTTTCTAAATAATTGCTCATTCTTTAAAAATCTGAAATCTGCTGTTCCATGAAATATTGTTTCCATATCTAGGGTGGTGCCTCCAAAATGTTTCTCAAGCTTCTGGACTTCATTCAAAAGAATAGAAATCAGAGAGCATTAATGAAGCATTTCTTACTAAGTCTTTCCACTCTCTGCCTCACAGACATTCAGTTTCTGCTACATGCTTGTTTATAGATACTTCCATTCCATAGGCACTAGTCTCCCAAACTGGCATTTGTAATTCCTCCCCACCTCTAACTCACAGAACCAAATCTACCTCTTTCTCATTTATCAATTCTACTTCTGGAATGACCTTCCTTCATTCCTGTATTTTCCAAATATTATAATCTACAAAAATTCAAGTCTAATGTTAACATGTATCTTCTATCTTCTTAACCTGCAACCTAGCACTAATACTAGGTTGTAGGTTGAGAAGTACGTATGACTAACACAGTACTAAATACTTGTAGAAAAATAAGAGAAATTTACCTCAATATGATGCAAAGAACACTCCTTCTTTGCATCATATCAAGGTAATATAACACTAATGCAAAATGATTACCTTTCATTAGTGTTATATTTGTTTTAATTTCTAGAGAGTATCATACAGAAGTGTTCTACGCATCATATTGAGGTAAATTTCTCTTATTCTTCTACAAATATTGAAATCAAGGTACAGCATATTGAGTGCCATAGCTCTGGTTTATACTATCAAGTATTAGTACAGGCAACCCCCATATAACATGGTACTTCTACAACACGGTTTTGCCCTAACATGATTGATAAAGTGTGGAAATCTTCACACAACATGGTACTTATATAATATGGTTTTGCTCTAACACGGTTAGAGAACTGTAGCAACCTCGCATAACACAGTATTTTTGAGCTTCTGTGTGGAGAAAAACTCTGCTATTATGTTGGATATAAATTTTCACATTTCATTTCCCTTCTTTTTTGTGAATCCCTGCTTTTGGCTCGCTAATCATTATGCAAAAAAAAAAATGTTTGGAAATCCCCGTGTTAGGTTCTATGCTATTGAACTTGTTTGTTGAACTTGTGGAAAAATCAAGATTTCAAAGTTTTATTACTATTGGATAATGTGTCAAGCAATCCAAAAGATTTAAGTCATCCAAACATTGAAGTAATGTTCCTACCACCTAGTACAACTTCTTTAATTAGATCAAGGCATTATATCAACCTTTGAAACTCATTACATCAGAAAATCGTTACACTGAATTTTGGAAAAAATTGATTCCAAATTGAATTGATGGAAAATTGAAGTGATGGAAGCATGGAAACATTTTTAAATTGTGGACTGTATCGGAATCATAGCTTTATCGCTCAAAGAAATAAAAATGTTAACATTAAATGTGTGTTGAAAAAATGTATGGCCAGAGTCAGTTCATTTAGGAAATATGGTCGAACATACAGAAAACAGAATCTGTGCGATATTAAAAATTATGATATTAGGGTCCCCCGTAAATGATTACATTTACCCATATATATTTATTTTGTCTGTAAATTGCGTATGTTCTCTGGTTGATTTGCTTGTTTGCTGGATGAAAAAACTTCAGTTTCTGGGGAAAAAAAAAACCTTGCTATTTATGCCAGAGACCGACTAACTCAGCCAGGGAATGAAAAAAGCCCCTAAAGTCCCTCGTGTCATCAATGGGATTCGAACCCAGGCCTTTTCCACCCGGTGTGGGGGGGATGGTGACGATACCACTGTGCTACCCATGCAGATGGAATCTGTGCGATAGTAGAACTTGCTAAATCGGTAGGAGGGAAAGGTTTGATGATATAACTACTGAAGCCCTCATGGATGGCAAAGTTGGTAGAATCACCATCATCCCCACATTGGGTGGAAAAGACCTAAGTTCGAATCCTGTCGATGATGGGAGGATTTTTATGAATCTTTTTCACAAAGTGGCTGAGTTAGTCAGTCTCCGGCAAGAGTAGCATGGTTTTTTCTCCCAGAAACTCTGATTTTTCGTCCCAAAAATAGAAAATTGCAACAATTGCAACTTATTCATCAATTCTCCTAAAAAAAAAAAAGATATGATTACTGAAGATGTTCAAGAATTACTGGTAGAAAAAGAGACTGGTGAAGCGGATTTTGTGGAAATAGCATTGGAGGCAATTCAAATCAATTCAGAGGATGATAGCGCAGATGAAAATTCTGAACTTTCAAATATTACACTAAAAAGTATATGGAAAGGCATAAAGTTAGCCAAGCAATTAGAATCTTATTTTTTGAATTCAGATTCTTTGAGTGAAAGGAGCCCAAAGCTCAAAAGGGAGTTTCAAAAATGTTTAGTTCTATACGATGAAATTACAAAGATCTATTAAGCAAAAGCAAACAAACCCAGATTAATGATTTTTTAAAGAGAGCAGAAGATACACGAAATTTAGAATGGTGTATTTTTGTCAGTTTTGTCAGTCAAATTAGCTCTTGGAACATAACCCCCTTTCTGTACTGGTTCTTAGTCCTGTATAACACAGTTTCACACTACACGAGATTTTATAGGAACCTAACTACTGTGTTATATGAGAGTTACCTGTATTATAGGTTCTAATACCTTTTGTGTTTGGTATTTTCATAAAAAATAAACACATATATTGCATTGAAAGAGCCTTCAAAACACATGTACCAGAAGGGTTCAAAAAAGATTTGTATTCACCCAGAAATAGTTGTGATAGAAAGGCGAAATTACTTTTTTTTGATATCTTGAAATATCTGCAGCAAACACAAATTTTGTTTTCAATCTGACAATGCATATTTTTTCTTTGCAGTGTTAAATGAAGTGTCACAATGGATAAAGTGGAATACAAATCAGTGATTTGGTTCCTCTTTCAGCTAGAGAAAACACATAAAAATATCCATGAAGAAATGGTTGCTTTATGGAGAAGGCAGCTCAGATTACAGTGTTGTTGCACATTGGTATAAACAATCTAAACGTGGAAGAACCTCAGTACATGATGAAAAAATCCCAGAATGCCCAGCATCTGCTGTAACAGAAAAGAGTGTTGCAAGAATTGAGGCATTAATCCTAGAAGATTGCTGTATTAGTGTCAAAGAACTAGCTGCATAGCTCCAAATTAGTGCAGGGTGTGTGTGGAGAAGATTAATTCATCACTGGTTGCATACATTCAGACACAGCATGGGTTTGTTAAGGGAAAGTCTTGTCTGACAAATTTGATTGGTTATTATGATGTGGTCACAAAGGAACTGGATGCAAAAAATAATTTTGATATCATATACTTGGATTTCAGGAAAGCTTTTGACACTGTTGCGCATGGAAGACTACTGTACAAATTGGAGCAGAATGGTATTAAGGGTAATTTGCTACAATGGATAAAAGGATGGTTAAGTGGGAGAAGACAGAGGGTGGTAATCAATGGGTGCTGCTCTTCGTGGACTAATGTTATTAGTAGAGTCCCACAGGGTTCGGTGTTGGGTCCACTGTTGTTTTGTATATTTATCAATGATATTGATGAAGGTATATCAAGCTTAATGTCGAAGTTTGCAGATGACACGAAGGTTGGCAGGGTTGTTAATGACAGTCATGGCAGTGTGCTACTGCAACAGGATCTAGATAATTTGGGCAGATGGGCTAAGAAGTGGCAACTGAAGTTTAACCTTGACAAATGCAAAGTACTGCATATGGGTAGAAGTAACCCCAGAGAAACGTACCAACTGTGTGGTACTACACTTAAGGTGGTAGAAAATGAAAAAGACCTGGGAATAATTGTGCAGTCAGATATGAAGTTTTCTGAGCAATGCAGACAGGCTGCTAGGGCAGGTCACGGGGTTTTGTCAATGATATATAGGAATTTTGCTAGCAGGGAAAAGGAGGTGATTGTCCCTCTGTATAAGGCAATGGTCAGGCCACGCCTTGAGTACTGCGTACAGGTCTGGAGGCCTCATTTTAGGAAGGATGTAGATTTGCTTGAGCGTGTACAGAGAAGAGCAACACGATTGGTGAGGGGAATGAAGGGATCCTCTTACCAAGAGAGGCTTAAGTTCTGCAAATTGCAGTGGCTGGAGACTAGGCACCTGCGCGGTGATCTGATTGAGGTCTATAAGGCCTTGAATGGGTTGAGCACGCTGAATTCTGATGGGATCCTCCCACTTGTTCAGAATACGAACCTACGGGGACATAAGTTCAAATTAAGAAAGGATAGATGTAGAATAGATGTGCAGAAATTTGCCTTTAGCCAGCGGGTGGTTAATTGCTGGAACAAACTTCCATCTGTCGTTGTGGAAGTTGATAGGTTAAATAAATTTAAGGAGGAACTGGACAGGCATTTGGAGGGTATGGTGTGATTTTTTTTTTTTTTTTTTTTTTGGCTGATGCTGCATAAGCTCCTACACTTGCTTTCTTGCATCAAGTGCCACTACTACTACTACTACTACTACTACATGTAAAGTGTTTTAGATGGTTTCTCGGACTTCTGATCCTTTACCAGAAGAAGAAGGAAAAGGAACAACATGCAATGTAATGTGCCAGGAAAAGAGGGGAAGTTTTTTCTTTCATGGCTAGTCACCATGGATGAAACTTAGATCCATCGCTATGATCTCAAAACTAAACAAATATCAAAGCAATTGAAGCATGCAGAATCATCCCCAAAAGGCAAAGTGCAAACAAGAGCTGCCAAGGTGATGCTGTCAGTTTTTTGGGATTAGCATGGTGTCGTACCAAAAGACTACTTTCAAAAGGACTGTACTGTGAGGGCGAAGTATTATTCCAACCTCCTCATAAAGCTATGTGCTGCTTTAAAATAAAAAGGATGGTGAAAGTTGTCAAAAAGTGTGTATCTGCTCCAAGGCAATGCCCCTACATGCTGCAGTGAGGTGAGCTCATAAATGTGGGTTTGAAATATTACCACATACTGCTTATTCCCCCGGGCTTGCACCCTTGGAATAACCATAGAAAATATTTAACTTTGATACATTCGAACAAGAATTCTACAGAGAACATAATATAACAGATGAACTGGCGCACTATGATCTCCATCGTTAATGCACCAATAAACACTAAAACAACAACACCCTTGGGTTTCTTCCTCTTTCCTGACCTGACATCCTTTTTTTGTGGAAAACACTTGACTGCTAATGATGAGTGATTTCTGCTGCTGAGTCATCATTTGAAGGGCAGTCAGAAGACTTCTACAAACTGGCCTGCAGAAGTGTACTGAGAGGTGGTAAAAATGTGTCATTTTATCTGGTGACTTTTGAAAAAATGTAGTATGTGGTGTTTGTTTCAACTTCTATCACGACTAGTTCTGGGTGAATAAAAATCTTTTTTGAACTTCCCTCGTATATAGATATATATACTCCTTTGATCCCCATATGAAAAAATGCATGTGTGTATGCATGTGGACAAACATATATACATACATACACACTTTCAAAAATGGTTAATAATCATACTCTAGAAGACTACTTGTTAAATTTGTTTATAGGTGAGTAATATTATATGCTGGCTTTATGACAGATGGGATTGTCTCCAATGGCAGAAGTATGCACAGCAGCTGCAACTGTTCAACATTAAACTCTATGAGCCTTCTGGGTTATTGAATGGTTGGAATACAATTGTTGAAGTGCATATGTTTTTCAATTTACATTTCACTCACGAACAGGTCTAAAGGAATGGTCTGGAGCAGAATGGGATCAGGTCTAAAGAAGTAAGAGTGAAGATAACTACTGTGTGGGAGCAATTTTCAAACCTGCTACGTAGACTTTTTATATTTCTTAATTTTTTTTCCATGTCCTTTTCCATCAAATAAGTGCTGCAGTTATTATTTGTGCTTATATGATAACGTAGGTAAAATGTTTCTTAGTTGGCCTGGGAAATTGCTCAAACACAGGAGTCAAAGTAAGGGAAGAATTCAGTGTTTATTGCATTGATATAAGAATGAATTTAAAACATAAAAATTACATATTGCATACAAGAATAGCTAATATTCTTTTATGTAATTCTGTAGTAGCATAATTAGAATTTATAATAATACAAATTCAATGTAATAACATAATTGTATAGGTAATTCTCTGGTGAGTTGATTTCAATCATTCCAAAACTTATAACTCACATAAAGGATTCTTCTGCTCCTCTGCTTATCTTTGATGACACTGATTTCTAGACAAGATCATATACTCTATTGAGGATTATCCTGACTTATAATCTTTCTTGGCATAAGCAGGTCACCAATATTGCTTCCTCTATATCTAAAAAAGAGGGTTTTTTCTTTTGCTCTTGGCATTACTTTTCTTCCAAACAGCTTTTCACTCTCTATAAATCACAAATCAGCTCTACTATGTTGTTTGTTTGTTATTTTGGTTTTTAGGAGCTTTAGCAACTAAGGCCATATTGCTCCGGGGATATGTGGTGGTCATTCCTTGACCTTTCCACATCCTCCATATTTGGTGGTCACGGGCTCGAACCCCGGTCTAATCAAGAAGCGTGTGCTACGCACTGCTGCTCCTGCCCACCTGGCTACGGAAGCGCCAGCTCTACTATGGAATATTGTTCCCACATCTTGGCCAGTGCCCCCAAAACCTCTCTCAGGCTTCTAGTTCCATTCAAAAGAAGGCAGTTAGATTAATTAATAACTGATCTCTAACAAAGTCTCTCCACTCTCTGTCTCATAGATGCTCTGTTTCTGCTGCATGCCTTTATTTTAAATAATTCCATGGGCACTGTTCTGAATTGGCTTCTTTAACTCCCACTCCCTCTTCCAAACCAGTCAGATGTGGCACAAGCAGTAAATATCCTTTTACTGTCCAACTTCAATTCAGGGAACCAACTTTTCTACAACTTCTGTTTTCTGAATCAACCTCCCTTTATATGTATTTCCTGAAAATTGCAATCTACAGAAATCCAAGTCTAATGTCAACAAGTATCTTCTCAGCCCATGCACGGTACTAATTACTTTTTTTTGAAGACTAAATGCATAAGCCATCATATGTTATGGGTAAAATTAACTATATAATATTGGTGTAAATACTCCATAGTTTACACATAAATTTAACTACATAAGTAGTGTAACGGCATTGTTTGATTTTATCTCATATTGTGGCTACCTTCACAATGAGATACATGATGCATGTCTGCATTATCAGGGTACCTGCCTGCCTGCCGATGAGTGACGAGCTCCGAAACACATCTGGGTGGGGGTGACCACTGAGAGTAAATACCAATAGTCTCCTCTACTAGAGAAGTGTTATTTATTCGAAGTAGTGCAATACCTGATATCTCATTGTGATGGTAGCCACAATATGAGATGAAATCAAACGATGCCTTTACACTACTTATGTAGTTAAATTTATGGGTAAACTATTGTGTATTTATGCCAATATTATATAGGTAATAAGTACTCCTCTCGTGCTTGGGGTTAGCATAAAAAAAATAATAATAATACATAAACAAAATTTAACAGTGTAGTATGTGATACTATCACATAACCTGGGAATAGTGCAGCATCATTATTGCATTTACATATCTTAGTTTAGTGTGTTATTTTTAATTTAAATTATAAATCATGCCTCATGCTAGGGCAGTCAGACAATACATTACTTGTTGCTTATTTGCAAAGTTAACTGAAGCAGAGCATGATATAGCCAAATGAAATCCCATAGTGTGTTTTTTTTTTTTTTTTTGCAAAGAGTGCAAGGTGATTAGGCACAAATTCAGTGTTCTGATGAGTGACTATGAGAGAGATTGAAGAATAGGATTGTTGCCCTCAAAGAAATTAGAATGAGGGACCTATCAAACACACAGCTGCCCAGCAAAATCCTAAAGCCTACACTCATACATTAGACAACATAGCAGCATCTCATGGAGCAGAAAATGCTGGTCCCACTATCATCAGGAAAATGGAAATGTATTATACAAAAAGGAGAGGGTATAACTGCCAAGAGCAAAAGTTAATGATATTGTAGAACATTTATGATCTTTTAAGAGCAGAAAAGGCGATATTGTCTACCAATGTTACATATGATGATGAACAGGCAATCTGAGCATTTACTTAAAAAAGACCATGTTGAGAAAAATTTTGGCATATTAAATAGAAGAGATGAAAGAATATTTGCTGATGCTATCAAGAAAGTATTATATGTGTTGGAAAACTTTTAGTTTGTGGATGATGCACAAAAATTCAATGGCAGCCTGGAAAACAAGGATTGGAGATTAGTGGGCCAGCTGGGATATCATAGTAAAAGCAAATATATGGACTGCATTAGGGTCAGCAAGAGCAAAAACAGGCACACATAATGAAAAAATATAGTTTTCTTTTTCTTTTTTTTCTTTTTTTTTTTTTTAAGAAAACCCCCAAGCACAAGAGTTATTAGAACCTATAGTACTTAACATGTGCTTGGGTTGAAGGTTGAGAAGATGAAAGAAGATATTTATTTATTGACATTAGACTTGAATTTCTCTAGATTGTAATTTTCAGAAAATACATATGAAGGGAGGTTATTCCAGAAAACAGAAGTAATAGTAATGTGGCATGTGATGCAAGAAAGCAAGCATATGAGCTTACGTAGCATCAGCCAAAAAATAAAAAATTCACATAACGATTCCCTCTAAAAGTTTGTCCAGTTCCTCCTTGAATTTATTTAAGCTATCAACTTCCATGACAGATGGAAGTTTGTTCTAGCAATTAATCACCTGCTGGCTAAAGGAAAATTTCCTTGCTTAATTTTACAACTGTCTTCTCATTTATTCCTTCATAAGTTGAAGGAATTTATGAGGAAGAAAAAAAGTTGGTTCTGTTGGTTTGAAATTGGGCAGTAAAAGGATGTTTACTGGTTGTGGCATGTGTTTGGACTGGTTTGGAAGAGAGAGTGGGCATATACAGCATAAGCTTCAGGCTTCCTTGCACCATATGGCTAATAATAATAATAGTAGTAGTAGTAGTAGTAGTAGTGGCACTTGATGCAAGAAAGCAAGTGTAGGAGCTTATGCAGCATCAGCCAAAAAAAAAAAAAAAAAAAAATCACACCATACCCTCCAATTGCCTGTCCAGTTCCTCCTTAAATTTATTTAACCTATCAACTTCCACAACGACAGATGGAAGTTTGTTCCAGCAATTAACCACCCGCTGGCTAAAGGCAAATTTCCACACATCTATTCTACATCTATCCTTTCTTAATTTGAACTTATGTCCACGTAGGTTCGTATTCTGAACAAGTGGGAGGATCCCATCAGAATTCAGCGTGCTCAACCCATTCAAGGCCTTATAGACCTCAATCAGATCACCGCGCAGGTGCCTAGTCTCCAGCCACTGCAATTTGCAGAACTTAAGCCTCTCTTGGTAAGAGGATCCCTTCATTCCCCTCACCAATCGTGTTGCTCTTCTCTGTACACGCTCAAGCAAATCTACATCCTTCCTAAAATGAGGCCTCCAGACCTGTACGCAGTACTCAAGGCGTGGCCTGACCATTGCCTTATACAGAGGGACAATCACCTCCTTTTCCCTGCTAGCAAAATTCCTATATATCATTGACAAAACCCCATGACCTGCCCTAGCAGCCTGTCTACATTGCTCAGAAAACTTCATATCTGACTGCACAATTACTCCCAGGTCTTTTTCATTTTCTACCACCTTAAGTGTAGTACCACACAGTTGGTACGTTTCTCTGGGGTTACTTCTACCCATATGCAGTACTTTGCATTTGTCAAGGTTAAACTTCAGTTGCCACTTCTTAGCCCATCTGCCCAAATTATCTAGATCCTGTTGCAGTAGCACCAGGATCTAGATAATTATAGATAATTATAGTTTTAATTATAGAAGCCAGTTGAGAAGAACAGTGCCCATGGAAGTAGATATAGAAAAGGTATGCAGCAGAAACAGAACATCTATGAAACAGAAAATGGAGAGACTTTGTTAGCAGCAGCCATTATCACACCACTACTGGATGGAAGCCTCCTCAACGATTCATGTTGAGGGAAATGGACCATAATCTGCCACACTGGTCTAGTGCGGGTTGGCAGATCGACCATATTTAGCAGTCAGGGAACCCCGGTCTACTCAGACAGCGTGTGCTAGTGCACTCCCGCTCTTGAACACTCAACCACTTCTACTTGTGAGATGGGTTATTAATTAACCTAAATACCCTCTTTTAAACAGAATCTAGAAGCCTGAGAGAGGCTTTTGGGAGGGGGAAAATATTCCATTGTAGGGTGGATTTGCAATTTATACAGAGTGAGCAACTGTTTAGAAGAAAAGTAATGGCAAAAGCGAAAGAGAAAACCCAGTTTTTTAGATGCAGAAGAAGCAATATTTGTGATATGACAAGAAAGATTAGAAGTCATGGTAATTCCTAATAGAGATATGTGATCTTGTATAGAAATCTGAATGTTTTTCATAAGTATAGAAGTGGAAGAATAGGCCTTTTTGTGAGATATAAGACAGGACTGAGTTTTAGAAGGATTGAAATCAGCTAAGTTATCTTTACTCTAGTGGAGAATTAACTGGAAATTGGCATTTAAGGAATTGGTAAAGGATATTTTCAAAGATGGTATAAATGAAATGAAAGACTTTCAAAAGATGGTATAAATGAAAAGCTCCCATCAGTCTTTGAGATTTATACTTCCAATTATTCATAATGCATGGATTTAGGGTCAAAGCTTGCCTTCATTCCTTTGTTCTCTTACAAGATTCATTTATCTTTAGGCAGGTCTTTTAATACTATTTTAATTACATCTTACCTGGATGCAGTTATTCCTGAAAAAATCTCAGGTAAGAGAATTTCTGACTTAAAATATTATTATTATTATTATTATTATTATTAGCTATATGGTGCAAGGAAGCCTGAAGCTTTTGCTGGACCAGCCAAAAAAAAAAAAAAAAAATTTCGGAGTTACCCCCGAGAGTTGTTGTTATTTGGTTTTTAGGAGCATTAGCAACTAAGGCCATATTGCTCCGGGGATATGCGGTGGTCATTTCCTGACCTTTCAGCATCCTCTGTATTTGGTGGTCACGGGCTCGAACCCGGGTCTAATCAAGAAGCGTGTGCTATGCGCTGCTGCTCCTACCCATCTGGCTATGGAGGTGCCTACCCCTGAGAGAGAGAGAGAGAGAGTCAGAAATAGAAGGGAATCATCAAGGAAGAGAAGAATGATGATATCTAGCTCAGGACCCTGGGTGTGCCAAGCCCATGCTCACCAGATGTGAGTCCATATTATATTTCTAAAATTTAGCATTCCTATAGTATTTCCTAATAGCCTATACATTCTATTTATTACTCTATTTTTATTTGGTTTAAATTCAAACCATTGATTTAAATTCAAAATGAGGACACAGATCCTCTACAAGAGAAAATCACAATAAGTTAGCATTTGTCCAGTTTTACGAATATTAGCGGGTATTGCACCAGTTGAAAGGAATCATCTACCACCTAGTATTGCCTGGAGGGGGGGGCATCATTTCTCTGTGTGGTATGGACACCACACCTCGACCCCTGCTTATGTTTGTTTGCACCTGGGTGATCATCTCCAGTATATTATTTGCCATAATTCAGGACTTGCCCATAGGGATCCAGGGTTCTACAATCCCACTATTGTGAAGGTGCAAGAGGAGGATTTGGTTGTCACAGAATGACTAGACTTCACTTAAATTCAGTCTACTTGATTTGAGTGTCACCTGAATATCATTTCCATCAGTATTTTTGACTCTCAGATAGAAAGCCCATCTTGATATAATTGAGAGAATGTCTGTGAAAGCCTCAAAGATCAAATTAACGAATTTGATGAATTTGAAGTACTGGCCATCATAAAATGTGAAATACATTGGTAGGGATGACGGAAACATGGTGCCACTCGGACAGGGGAATCTACATTTGAATATTATGAGTGGGCTACAGAAAGGCCAGGCAGAACAGGATTGGGGGGGGGGCGGTTATGCACTTGCTTAAAAATTACATAGAATCTTCGACAGTCCACCCAGTTGAAGTAGGTGGCCATTGTAATGTATATTTACTTTAGTGTGACATAAGAAGTTGGAAAACAAAAATGTGGGTAGGAGTATGTTATAAGTCAAATGATTGTAATGAATAAATATACAAAACAAATTGGATTGGAAGTGAAAATCAGAATGGAGAATGGGGAATTTTGACCTTCCAGATATTGACTGAAACTTGTGGGCTGGTCATTCACAAAGTGATTCACAAAGGGGGTACAGAGAGTGGTGGTCGGTGGGCGCTGCTCATCGTGGACTGGTGTTATTGGTGGAGTCCCTCGGGGTTCGGTGTTGAGTCCGTTGTTGTTTTCTGTGTTTATGGATGGTATTGATGATGGTGTGTCGGGCTTGGTGTCCAGGTTTGCAGATGATACGGGGGTTCGCAGGGTTGTTGGGGACACTACTGGCACTGTGCTGCTGCGGCAGGGTCTGGAAAGGTTGGGCGGATAGGCTGAGGGGTGGGGTTTTACATTGACAAATGTAAGGTACTGCATATGGGGGACAGCGGCCCCGGAGCAACGTGTCAGCTCTGTGGTGCTGCACTGACAGTGGTAGAGAATGAAGGGGACCTGGGGATGGTTGTGCATCCGGATGTGAAGTTCTCTGAGCGGTGCAGACAGGCTGGGAGAGTGGCTCATGGTGTCTTGTTGGTGATATGCAGGAGTTTTTCTGGCGGGGATGGGGAGGTGATTGTTCCCTTGTATGGGGCAGTGGTTGGGCCACACCTTGAGTGCTGTGTGCAGGTCTGGGGGGCCTCATTTTGGGGGGGGATGTGGAGCTGCTGGAGCGAGTGTGGAGGGGGGGAAGGATTGGTGAATGGAGTGGAGGGTTGCTCTTGTGAAGAAAGGCTTAAGTTTTCCAAATTGCAGTGTCTGGAGGCTGGGCACCGGTGAGGTGTATAGGGCCTTGAATGGTTTGAGCATGCTCAATGCTGATGGGATTCTTCCTCTTGCTCAGAATAATCACCTGAGAGGGCATAAATTCAAATTGAGGAAGGACAGATGTAGCATGGATGTGCGGAAGTTTACCTTTAGCCAGCGGGTGGTTGGTTGGTTGGTTGAACAGACTTCCATCCCTTGTTGTGGAAGTTGATAGCCTAAATAAAGGCTCAGCTGGACAGGTATTTCAAACGAACGGAGGGGTGAAGTGGAAGTTTTTTTTTTTTTTTTTGGCTGATGTTGCATAAGCTTGCTTTCTTGCATCATATGCCTCTACGAATGCTAATGTCACAGAACCTTTCTGAATGTAATGGATGAATGTTTTCTGCACTATTATGTTAAAGAGACAACAAGAGAAAGCAATGTTTTTAATCTGATCATCACCAGTTACCCCTCATGCATTAACAATCTGCAGATAAAGGAACCACTAAGTGACAGTGATCATAATATATTAATATTTGTAAAATAATAAGAGAAGTTTACCTCAATATAGTACGGAAGTAGAACACTTCCGTATAATACTCTCCAGAAATTAAAACGAAAAAATCGAAAAACTTACATTAGAGTAACAGATAATTTTAAAAATAATTAAAAATCAATTTAACACAATAAAATTCAACTTCAGGAAGGAAAATCATTTCGCAATTTTTTTCGTTAAATTCTTTTAATTAATTTTCTTATTTTTAATTGCATTAAATTGATTTTTTAACTGTGCTAAATTGAGTTTTATTGTGTTAAATTATTTTTTAAATTATTTGTTACTCTAATGTAAGTTTTTCAATTTTTTTCATTTTAATTTCTGGAGAGTATTATATGGAAGTGTTCTACGTACTATATTGAGGTAAACTTCTCTTATTATTTTACAAATATTGATACCAATGTAGAACGTATTGAGCATTACAGCTCTGGTTCATAATATATAATATATTAATGCAGAATTTACTTAAAGTACCGTATGTGACAGCATATGAAATGCATGGGCATATAGGATGCACCCCAATTTTAAAAAGGAAAATTAAGGAAAAAAAGTTTCCTTGATTTTCCTTTATTCTAATGTGTATAATAGAAAAGAGGTCATCCTAAACATGTGACCTAAACAGCAAGAAAAATACTAATACTGTATAATAATACATTATTTAATTATTATTATTAATTTCACAATACAGCAATTTAAAAGAGAAATAAAAGAATCTTAGCTACATTAGAAAATATTTTATATGAAGCAAACTACCACTAGAATTGAAAATGAACAAAAAGACAGTGAGTGAATGGTAAAAAACATTAGTGTCCTGCGATGGGAAAGTTCAGTCATTTTGGACACCAAAAAAATCATCACCTTCAAATCCCAAAAACTCTTCCTCACTAATGTTGGTATCACTATCTTCAAATAACGCAGTGTCTTCGGTGCCATCAAGGGCATTACTAATTCTAGTCTTCTTGAAAGACTTATTATTTTACCACTTATATTTCTCCAAGATTCCTTAACCCATTTACAATTCCACACACCTGTGCAATGGTGGGCCCTATTCATTCTTCCTGTGGGTGTGAGGTCATGATCGAGTTCTCCCATCCAGTTGTTCCACTGTTCTCTTATATTTTGCTTAAATAGCTTGTTTATGGACACATCCAAAGGCTGCAATTGGCTTGTCAGTCCACCAGAAATGACAACTACTTGTGCATTCAGTTCCATCACCCTCTTTTTAAAGGCTTCAGTTCTATGGGCTCTGAACTGGTCCCAAATGAGAAGAGATGATTTCTTTAAGAGACCACCAGGATGCCTTGCCCATATTTTTTGGAACCATAAATTCATTCCAGATTCATCCATCCATACTTTTGGATGAACATGAACAAATACACCTTCTGGATTTTTTCCCTAAGTGGAGTTTTTCTTTTAAATATTAAAAATGGTGGTAGTTTTGTGCCATCAGCAGAGCAGGCCAAAACTACTGTGTAATGTGTTTTCTCATGCCTGGTGGTTTTTATTGACAGCATTTTAGACTCTTTTATATTCACAGTTTTTTTTGGATGGTGCATAAAAAGTTAGTGGGACCTCATCCATATTTCCTATTTGGCCAAGTTCAAAAATAAGTTCATTTTTGTGCCTTTATTACAAATTTATGGAATTTCAGTATTTTTTCTTCATAATCTGCTGGTAATTTTTGTGCAACTAATATTTTTGTACGCATTAATAAAACATGCCTTTGCATGAATCGGTAACACCAGCCTTCTGGTCCAGAAAAATTCTGAATTCCTCGTCCTTCTGCTAATATCCTGGCCTAATCATAGTCATTTTGGTAGAAACACTTCTTCCTAAATTCCTTTAACCTACTACCCACACTTTTTTACATCATCAAGTTCTGGCCAATGTGGCGTGGAACAACGAAAGTTATGTTTACTTTTTTTAGCAGCTTGAAATTCTTTTTCTTGCTTCCGCCAGACATAAATTTTCCATAGGCAGTGGCCCAAAACCTTTCTGCAGCTCTGTTATTGTGTTTTTTATTGTGATCTATTACGTTTAGTTTATATCAGATATTGTAACTCAACCTCTTTTCTCCTGCAGCCATTTTTTTGGGGGTAAAATACTTTAAAATAATGTCAAACAACAAAATTAAACAATATTGTTCCAAACTGGATTTTAATTTAAAAACAACTGATATACAATTAAATTTTTAGAATTTTTCTCAGCTTGGTCTGTGCTCATTAACAGGAGAGACTGCTTCTAGAGGGATGGGATACACATAAATAGAAAGGGTGCAAGAATATTTGCTGATGCTATCTAGGCAGTGTTAGGTGGGTCAGAAAACTTCTAGCTTGGGGGAGATACATGGTCTAATAGATTAACAGTAACTGCTGGCAGAGGTAAAAGCGATCCTTGCACTGCTTCTATTGAATTAGCAGCAGCCTGGAAAACAAGGTGCCAGGGATTTCAGAGACTGCTGGGAGCAATTGCAGAACAAGTAAATACATGGGCTGTGTTAGGGTAGTTAAGAATAAGAACAGGTGCATGTATAATTGCATGTACACCAATGCTAGGAGTGTAGTAAATAAATTTGATGAATTTGAGGTGCTGGTCAAAACATCAAAGGCAGATATTGTTGTGACGTTTATATCTGTGTGATATATATCACACAGATATAAACCTTATATCTGTGTGATATATATCACACAGATATAAACCTTATATCTGTGTGATATCAGAGACGTGATATCACACAGATATAAGGAAATCAGAATTGGAATTTAGGGAGTACAATGTGCACAGGAAGGATTCACAGCACAAGAAGTGGGGAGAGGTTATGTTATTAGTTAAGTAACACAAAATCTAAGGAAGTGCATCCAGTTGACATGGGTGGACAGTCCAGTGTTGAGTCAGTTTGGTGTGACATAAGCACTGGGAAAGCAAAATTGAGAGTAGGAGTGTGCTATAGGCCTAATGACTCTGATGAGTATAATGAAAGCAGTACAGAGAAACAGAGTGGGCAAGTAAATCAGATTGTCTTGTAATGGGAGAATTTAATTTCCCAGATATTGACTGGAACATGTGGGTTGGCCATTCGCACACTAGCAAGGCTTTTGTGGATGATTGCTTTCTACAGCAGTATGTTCGGAAGGCAACCAGAGAGAGAGTAATACTCTTGATTTGATTATCAGTACTGATTCTTCATGCATTAAGAATCTGCAGATAAAGGAGCCACCAGGTGGCGGTTATCACAATGTGCTGATGTGGGATCTACTCAGAGAGGTAACTACTATCAGGGGTAAAGGAAAGGGTTTTTGTTTCGTAAAGGTGACTACGGACTTCTGAGACAGTTTTTAAATTCTATACGGTGGGACCAACTGATTATGTCACCAACAGCAAATTCTAAATGGAAAGCATTCAGAGAATTAATATTGTAAGTTATTTAGCTTTTCATACCAACCAAGAAATACTGTTCAAGGTTTAGCCTAAATGGATGTCAGATGAACTAATGAGACATGTGGCAGAGAAGAGAAATGCATGGGATACATATAAATTAACAGGTGATACAGAAGTATATATGGAAGATATAAGCTGGCTGTAATCAAGTCACAAAAGAGGTTAGGCAGGCAAAGGCAGATTGCAAGAAATCTTTGGCAAAGAATTCAAAGAAAAACAGCAAAGAGTTGTTTACTAATGTAAACTCTGGAAGGAACGGGATGAATCAGATTGGTCCACTTGATATCGATGGTTCAACTGTTAGCTACCTGAGCAGGATAATCAACAGTTGAAGCATCCTCAACAGTCGATGGTTCAACTGTTGATGATCCTGCTCAGGTAGCTAACTGAATTTTGTTTTTGCATCTACATTTACACAGGAGAAGTTATTCAGGTAGAGAGAATACCTGAGTTGTATTAAACTATGGCAGTGAGTTAAACGATTTTTTAATAACTGAGAGCAAAGTGGAGGAGAAATTGTTGAAGTTAAACATAAGAAAGGTACACGGTGTGGATGTGATCTATCCAGTTATATTATAGGAGGAAGCAAAGGAAGTAAGTAAACCCTTAACCATAATTATGAGAGCATCCTTGGACTCAAGGGAAGTCCTCACTGACTGAAGATGTGCAAATGTATCCCCAATTCGCAAAGAGGGATCTAAGGGTGACGCAAGTAATTACAGATCTATTAGTTTTAGTTTAACTTCTGTTCTGGGTAAAATAATGGAGTCAGTGTTTAAAGATGCATTGCAGGATAATATAGACAAGCCTGCATTAATAATTCAGACACAGCATGGGTTTGTCAAGGGGAAGTCTTGTCTGACCAATTTGATTGGATACTATGATGTGGTCACAAATGAATTGGATGCAGGGAATAACTTTGATATCATATATTTGGATCTTAGAAAGGCTTTTGATACTGTTGCACATGAAAGACTGCTGAACAAATTGGAGCAGTGTGGCACTGGAGGCAAATTGCTGCTATGGATAAAGGGATGGTTGAGTGGGAGAAGACAGAGAGTGGTAATCAATGGACACTGCTCATTGTGGACTAATGTTATTAGTGGAGTCCCTCAGGGTTCAGTGCTGGATCCATTGTTGTTTTCTGTATTTATAAATGATATTAATGATGGTATATCAAGCTTAATGTCCAAGTTTGCAGATGATACGAAGGTTGGCAGGGTTGATAAGGACACTAATGACAGTACGCTGCTGCAACAGGATCTAGAAAAGTTGAGCAGATGGGCTGAGAGGTGGAAAATGAAGTTTAACATTGACAAATGTAAAGTACTACATATGGGAAGCAATAACACCAGAATAACGTATCAACTCTGTGGAACTACACTGACAGTGGTAGAGAACAAAAAGGACCTGGGGGTAATTGTGCAGGCAGATATGAAGTTTTTTGAGCAGTGCCGAAAGTCTGCAATAGTAGCTCATGGTGTCTTGTCAATGATATACAGAAATATTTCTACGAGGGATAAGGAGGTGATTATCCCCTTGTATAAGGCAATGGTCAGGCCACACCTTGAGTACTGTATACAGGTCTGGAGGCCTCATTTTAAGAAGGATGTAGAGCTGTTGGAATGAGTACAGAGAAGGGCAACAAGATTAGTGAATGGAACAATGGTTGTCGCTCTTACGAAGAAAGGCTTAAGTTTTGTAAATTACAATGGCTGGAGACTAGGCACCTGCAAGGTGATCTGATTGAGTTGCACAAAGCCTTGAATGGTTTGAGCATGCTCAATGCTGATGGGATTTTTCCTTTTGCTCAGAATAATCACCTGAGAGGGCATATATTCAAATTGAGGAAAGTAGAAATTTTCCTTTAGCCAGCCGGTAGTTGGTTGGTGGAACAGACTTCCATCCTTTGTTGTGGAAGTTTATAACCTAAATAAATTTAAGGCTGAGCTAGACAGATATTTGGAACAAACAGAGGGGTGAAATGGGATCATTTTTTTTTTTTTTTTTTTTTTTTTTTCTGGCTGATGCTGCATAAGCTGGCTTTCTTGCATCATATGTCTCTACTAATGTTAATCAGATCGATAGTATTGCTTTCTATTGTTGTCTCTCTAACATGCTGGTGTAGGAAATTTAATATATGCACAAAAGTCTTGCTATGGTGTGATTGACCAACCTACGATATTCACTTTCCAGATATTGTGCAGTCAATATCTGGAAAGTGAATATTATTATTATTATTATTAGCCATATGGTGCAAGGAAGGCCTGAGGCTTATGCTGCACCAGGCACAAAAAAAAAAAAAAATTTCTGAATTACCCCGAGAGAGAGAGAGAGAGAAGTAGAAGGGAGTCATCAAGAAAAAGAAGAATGATGATATCCAGCTCAAGACCCTGGGTGTGCGAAGCCCATACTCACCACTATATCCTCCATTATAAGACATTCTGATTCACTGGTCAAATTTTTATTCAGCTGTTCATTATACTCATCACAGTCATTAAGCCTATAATACAGTCCTAAACTCATTTTTGTTTTCCCAATGCTTATGTTACACCAAGCTGACTCAACACTGCACTGTCCACCCATGTCTACTGGATGCATTGCCTAAGATTTTATATCCTTCTTAACTAAAAATATAACCCCCTACAGTCCTGTCTATCCCTTCTATACACATTGTACTCCCCATACTTAAATTCTGAATCCCTTATATTTGTGTGAGTCCAATTCTCTGACATTCCCATAATGTCTGCATTTTAAAATTTGATCAGCACTTCAAACTTATTTAGAATGCTACTAGTAGTAATGTACATATATGTATGCCTGCAGCTGTATTTACTCTTATTTATTAACTGTAATGCAGACCCTGTATTTGCTTGTTTGAGGATCCCCAGGAGGTCTTGAAATTCCCAGCACCCTGCTTTCCAGCTTCTGTATATTCCAATAGAAGCAGTGTAATATTCTTGCATCCATTCTATTTAAGGTATCCATCCCTATAAAAACAGAAGCCATGTCACCTCTCACTACAGCTGCTGTTGATCTGTTAGTCTGCGTATCCTCCTTAGGCAGCAGTTTTATAATGCCGTGCTGATAGTATCAGCAAATATTCTTGCTCCCCTTCTTTATGGTATCCATCCCTGTAGAAACAATCTCTTCTGTGAATGAGTACAGACCCTGCTGAAAAAGTCTACCCCATGAATCTGGCACAGTCTCTTCAGTGTGCTGAATTGATTGTTAATTAATTGTAATTGTTAATTAACTCATATCTCCTACTCTTAAAATTATCATTACCCATGTGTACAACAATTTCTCTTTATATGACCTTAAAAGGTGATGGCTACTCTACAATGTATCAACTCTACTCCCTGGCAGCCATACCCTGGTCCAATTCCAAATGTCCTTTCTGCACAATATATTTCCCATTTCCCTGAAAATTGAGTCATCAACTACAGCTACTTCCTCTGGAACCAAGGATATCTTTGTGTTGTTTGATCCTGGAACATAGTCTCAAGTTTTGGGCTGGGTGGCTGTGTGCCTGGTGGGTCCATCTCTTTAAATCCTTTGAGGGCATGAACTGTTTTTTTCTTTAGGTCCTCATATAATTTCATCATCAAAATGCTGAGTTCACATTTAACCTCCCTATGCTCTTTGCAATGAACACACACAAAGGCATCCCTATGATTGTATCATGTCCCGCTAAAGGTAGTTTCACAAAAAAGAGCAAAAGGAACATATCTAACATAATCCTGATTCATCAGAGAACTGTCTTCAGAAGTTTGCCCTGAACCAAATCTTTTCTGCTGTTTTGAGCCCTTTGCATTTCTTCTCTAGTCTGGGGCACGAATTTAGTCTAAATTTAATTTAAAAACTACACGCTAAACTAAGAGACAAAAAAGAATAACGCTATGCTAATCCTGATTATTTAACAACAGTACAAACTATGCTGTTTTAAATTACATTACTTAATTAGTCATTTAATTAAGACACATTTGTATTACTACAAATTATAGTTTATAGGCCTTGTCTGATACTGATTACACTGTTACAAAAATATATAGAGACATCTGCAAGTATCGCCCATGTCAACATTATAAAAATGGCAGCAGAATTTAAACGTTATTATCGATGCAGCATAAAGGTGGTAAAATTTGAACATTCTTATGATACAACACAACATTAGCAGAAGCTGGTTGTGCTTTCTTTAGCAATTACAATGGCTAGTAAATTAAAAAAATCACCAATGTAATCAGAGAATCACAAATAATGATTATCCTACAAAATTTAAATAAAAAGTTACAAAAAAAAAAAAAAATTTTTGAGCAATAAAAAAGTTCCATGTAGCAGTTTTACATTTGGTGTGATTAAAATGTGTTTGGATATGTAAAAATCTTTTAAATACATTAATACGACAATTATATTGACTGGAGAATCATTCAAAACATTTAATGCATTAAGTTAAGTTAGCTATCATGTCACACAAAAGGATAATTATTAACATGTTTTCTATACTGAAAGCACTGAAGAGTTAATAAATACACTTATAAGTCATACAATAAATTAACTGGAATTTCTATTAGGACTATCCAGAAAATTATAACTTAAATGGAAACTACTTGAATGTCATTTTCACCTTGCTGAACGCCATCATTGAATATTGGCAAGCATATATAATTTTGGAAGTATGACTACTTTTGGCATTAGCATTAGTAGAGGCAATTTGATGCAAGAAAGCAAGCTTATACAGCATCAGCCAAAAAAAAAAAAAAAAAAAACCCTTCCACTTCACCCCTCCGTTTGTTCGAAATACCTGTCCAGCTGAGCCTTAAATTTATTTAGGCTATCAACTTCCACAACAAGGGATGGAAGTCTGTTCCACCAACCAAATACCCGCTGGCTAAAGGCAAATTTCCGTACATCTATCCTACATCTGTCTTTCCTCAATTTGAATTTATGCCCTCTCAGGTGATTATTCTGAGCAAGAGGCAGTATACAATCAGCATTGAGCATGCTCAAACCATTCAAGGCTTTGTACACCTCTATCAGATCACCTCGCCAGTGCCTAGTCTCCAGACACTGTAATTTGCAAAACTTAAGCCTTTCTTCATAAGAGCAACCCTTCGTTCCGTTCACTAACCTTGTTGCCGTTCTCTGTACTCGTTCCAGCAGCTCTACATCCTTCTTGAAATGAGTCCTCCAGACCTGCATACAGTACTCAAGGTGCGGCCTGACCATTGCCTTATACAAGGGAATAATCATCTCCCTACCCACGCTAGAAAAATTCCTGTATATCATTGATAAGACATCAAGAGCTACTCTTGCAGCCCATCTGCACTGCTCAGGGAACTTCATATCTGCCTGCACAATTACCCCCAGGTCCTTCTCATTCTCTACCACTGTCAGTGTAGTACCACAGAGTTGATACGTTGCTCTGGGGTTGCTGTTTCCCATATGTAGTACTTTACATTTGTCAATGTTAAACTTCATTTGCCACCTCTCAGCCCATCGGCTCAACCTTTCCAGATCCTGTTGCAGCAGCATAGCGTCAGTAGCGTCCTTAACAACTCTGCTAACCTTTGTATCGTCTGCAAACTTGGACATTAAGCTTGATATACCATCATCAATATTATTTATAAATACAGAAAACAACAATGGACCCACTAATAACATTAGTCCACGATGAGCAGTGTCCATTATTTACCACTTTCTGTCTTCTGCCACTCAACCATCCCTTTATCCATAGCAACAATTTGCCACCAATGCCACACTGCTCCAATTTGTGCAGCAGTCTTCCATGTGCAACAGTATCAAAAGCCTTTCTAAGATACAAATATATAATATCAAAGTTATCCCCTGCATCCAAATCTTTTGTGACTATATCATAGTATCCAATCAAACTGGTCAGGCAAGACCTTCCCTTAAAAAAACCATGCTGTGTCTGAGTTATAAATGAAGTCTTGTCAAGATGATCCTGCAGTGCTTCTTTAACCATTGCTTCCATTAATTTTCCTGGAACAGAGGTTAAACTCACAGGTCTATAATTACTTGTGTCAGCCTTTGATCCTCCTTTGTAAATTGGGGGTTACATTTGCATATTTCCAGTCTGTGGGTACCTCCCCTGAGTCCAAGGAAGCTCTCATAATTATGGCTAACGGATTGCTTACTTCCTTTGCAGCCTCCTTTAATATAACTGGATAGATCCCATCCACCCCAGGTGCCTTTCTTGTATTTATCTTCAACAATTTCTCCTCCACTTTACTCTCAATTATTACAAGATCATCTAGTTCACTGCCAGCATTTACTTCAGCTATGGCATTCCCCTTCCTGAATAACTCCTCATGTGTGAATGTAGATGCAAAATATTGATTTAATTTGTTAGCTACCTGAGCAGGATCATGAACAGTTGAACCATCGATATCAAGTGGACCAATCTGATTCATCCCCTTCCTTCTAGAGTTTACATAAGTAAAGAACTCCTTGCTGTTTTTCTTTGCATCCCTTGCCAAATATTTCTCGTAATCTGCCTTCGTCTGCCTAACCTCCTTTGTAACTTGGTCACAGATCAACTTATATCTATCATAGGCTTCTGTGTCACATGTTAATTTATATGTATCCCATGCATTTTTCTTCTCTGCCATATGTCTCATTAGTTCATCTGACATCCATTTAGGCATGAACCTTGAACAATATTTCTTAGTTGGTATGTAAAGCCTAGTAGCTTCCAAGATAAGTTCTTTGAATGCTTCCCATTTTGAGTTTGCTGTTGGTAACATCATCAGTTGGTCCCACTGTATAGAATTTAAATACTGTCTCAGACCATCGTAGTCGCCTTTATGAAAGTAATAACTCTTCCCTTTACCCATAATGGTAGTTACCTCCTTGAGTAAATCCCACTTCAGCACACTGTGATCACTGCCACCTAGTGGTTCCTGTATCTGCAGATTCTTAATGCATGAAGAATCACTACTGATAATCAAATCAAGAGTATTGCACCATCTAGTTGCCTCCCGAACATGCTGATTTAGAAAACAATCATCCAATAAATCCACAAAAGCCTTGCTAGTGTGTGAGTGACCAACCCACAAATTCCAGTCAATATCTGGAAATTAAAATCCCCAATTATAAGACTCTCTGATTTACTGGCCCACTCTATTTCCCTGTACAGTTTCTTATTATACTCATCAGAGTCATTAGGCCTATAGCAAACTCCTACTCTCAAATTTGATCTCCCAATGCTTATGTCACACCAAACTGACTCGACACTGCACTGTCCAGTGATGTCGACTGGCTTCAGCTTGGGGGGACAAAGACCAATAGATTGACAGTAGCCACTGGCAGAGGTGAAAGAGATTCTTGCACTGCTTCTATTAGAATGAGCAGAAGCCTGGAAAACAAGATGCATGGTATTTCAGAGACTGCTGGGAGCCATTGCGGTACAAGTAAACACATGGGTTGTGTTAGGGTAGCTAAGAATAGAAACAGGTGCAGGTATACTTGCGTGTACACCAATGCTAGGAGTTTAGTAAATAAATTTGATGAATTTGATGTATTGCTCAAAACATCAAAGGCAGATATTGTTGGGATATCAGAGACGTGGTGTCACACAGATATAAGTAATGCAGAACTGCAATTTGGGGAGTACAACGTCTACAGAAAGGGTAGACAGGATAGAAAGGGGGGAGGGGTTATGCTATTAGTTAAGAAACACATAAAAACCAAGGAAGTGAAGCCAGTCGACATCGCCGGACAGTGCAGTGTTCAGTCAGTTTGGTGTGACATAACCATTGGGAGATCAAAATTGAGAGTAGGAGTGTGCTATAGGCCTAATGACTCTGATGAGTATAATAAGGAACTGTACAGGGAAATAGAGTGGGCCAGTAAATCAGAGAGTCTTATAATGGGAGATTTTAATTTCCCAGATATTGACTGGAATTTGGGGGCTGGTTACTCATACACTAGCAGGGCTTTTGTGGATTTATTGGATGATTGTTTTCTACATCAGCATGTTCGGGAGGCAACTAGAGGGAGTAATACTCTTGATTTGATTATCAGCAGTGATTCTTCATGCATTAAGAATCTGCAGATAAACGAACCACTAGGTGGCAGTGATCACAGTGTGCTGAAGTGGGATTTACTCAAAGAGGTAACTACCATTAGGGGTAAAGGGAAGGGTTATTGCTTCCGTAAAGGCGACTACGATGGACTGAGACAGTATTTAAATTCTATACAGTGGGACCAACTGATGATGTTACCAACAGCAAATTCAAAATGGGAAGCATTCAAAGAACTTATCTTGGAAGCTACTAGGCTTTACACACCAACTAAGAAATATTGTTCAAGGTTTAGGCCAAAATGGATGTCAGATGAACTAATGAGGCATATGGCAGAGAAGAAAAATGCATGGGATACTTACAAATTAACACATGACACAGAAGCGTATGATAGATACAAGTTGATATGCAACCAAGTTACAAAGGAGGTTAGGCAGGCAAAGGCAGATTATGAGAAATCCTTGGCAAGGGATGCAAAGAAAAACAGCAAAGAGTTCTTTACTTATGTTAACTCTAGAAGGAAGGGGATGAATCAGATTGGTCCACTTGATATTGATGGGTCAACTGTTGATGATCCTGCTCAGGTAGCTAGCAAACTAAATGAATATTTTGCATCGACATTCACACATGAGGAGTTATTCAGCAAGGAGAATGCAAGAGGCGTATTCAACTCTAGCAGTAAGCTACAGAATCTTGAAATAACTGGGAGTAAAGTGGAGGAGAAACTGTTGAAGATAAACACAAGAAAGGCACCCGGGGTGGATGGGATCTATCCAGTTATATTAAAGGAGGCAGCAAAGGAAGTAAGCAAACCCTTAGCCATAATTATGAGAGCTTCCTTGGACTCAGGGGAGGTAACCATAGACTGGAAATGTGCAAATGTGACCCCAATTCACAAAGGAGGATCAAAGGCTGACACAAGTAATTATAGACCTGTGAGCTTAACTTCTGTTCCAGGAAAATTAATGGAGGCACTGGTTAAAGAAGCACTGCAGGATCATTTAGACAAGACTTCAGTTATAGCTCAGACACAGCATGGTTTTGTTAAGGGGAAGTCTTGCCTGACCAACTTGATTGGATATTATGATGCAGTCACAAAAGAACTGGATGCAGGGAATAACTTTGATATTATATACTTGGATCTTAGAAAGGCTTTTGATACTGTTGCACATGGAAGACTGCTACACAAATTGGAGCAGTGTGACATTGGAGGCAAATTGCTGCTATGGATAAAGGGGTGGTTGAGGGGAAGAAGACAGAGAGTGGTAATCAATGGACACTGCTCATCGTGGACTAATGTTATTAGTGGAGTCCCTCAGGGCTCAGTGTTGGGTCCATTATTGTTTTCTGTATTTATAAATGATAATGATGATGGTATATCAAGCTTAATGTCCAAGTTTGCACATGATACAAAGGTTGGCAGGGTTGTCAAGGACACTACTGACACTATGCTGCTGCAACAGGATCTGGAAAGGTTGAGCAGATGGGCTGAGAGGTGGCAAATGAAGTTTAACATTGACAAATGTAAAGTACTACAGATGGGAAACAGCAACCCCAGAGCAACGTATCAACTCTGTAGTACTACACTGACAGTGGTAGAGAATGAAAGGGACTTGGGGGTGGTTGTGCAGGCAGATATGAAGTTCTCTGAGCAGTGCAGACGGGCTGCAAGAGTAGCTCATGGTGTATTGTCAATAATATATAGCAATTTTTCTAGCAGGGATAAGGAGGTGATTATTCCCTTGTATAAGGCAATAGTCAGGCCACACCTTGAGTACTGTATACAGGTCTGGAGGCCTCATTTCAAGAAGGATGTAGAGCTGCTGGAACGAGTACAGAGAAGGGCAACAAGATTAGTGAATGGAACAAAGGGATGCTCTTACGAAGAAAGGCTTAAGTTTTGCAAATTACAGTGTCTGGAGACTAGGCACCAGCGAGGTGATCTGATAGAGGTGTATAAAGCCTTGAATGGTTTAAGCATGCTCAATGCTGATGGGATTCTTCCTCTAGCTCAGAAAAATCACCTGAGAGGGCATAAATTCAAATTGAGGAAAGACAGATGTAGGATAGATGTGCGGAAATTTGCCTTTAGCCAGCGGGTGGTTGGTTGGTGGAACAGACTTCCATCCCTTGTGGTGGAGGTTGATAGCTTAAATAAGTTTAAGGCTCAGCTGGACAGGTATTTGGAACGAACAGAGGGGTGAAGTGGAAGTGTTTTTTTTTTTTTTTTTTTTTTTGGCTGATGCTGCATAAGCTTGCTTTCTTGCATCAAATGCCTCTACTAATGCTAATGCTAACTTCCTTGGATTTTATGTGTTTCTTAACTAACAGCATAACCTCTCCTCCCTTCCTATCCTGTCTATCCTTTCTGTAGACGTTGTACTCCCCAAATTCCAGTTCTGCATTACTTATATCTGTGTGAAACCACGTCTCTGATATCCCAACAATATCTGCCTTTGATGCTTTGAGCAATACCTCAAATTCATCAAATTTATTTACTAAACTCCTAGCATTGGTGTACACGCAAGTATACATGCACCTGTTCTTTTTCTTGGCTACTCTAACACAACCCATGTTTTTACTTGTACCCCAATGACTCCCAGCAGTCTCTGTAATATCCTGCATCTAATTTTCCAAGCTGCTGCTGCTCATTCCAATAGAAGCAGTGCGAGAATCACTTTCCCCTCTGCCAGTGGCTACTGTTAATCTATTAGCCCTTGTATCCCCCCAATCTAGCAGTTTTCCGACCCACCTAAC
Source organism: Mastigoproctus giganteus (assembly GCF_048544385.1). Taxonomy (NCBI): domain Eukaryota; kingdom Metazoa; phylum Arthropoda; class Arachnida; order Uropygi; family Thelyphonidae; genus Mastigoproctus; species Mastigoproctus giganteus. Next base: position 22,255,766 of record NC_143577.1, on the reverse strand, counting down.
ACTGCCTCGATAGCATCAGCAAACATTCTTGCACCCTTTCTATTTAAGTGTATCCCATCCCTGTAGAAGCAGTCTCTCCTGTTAACAAGTACAGACCAGGCTGAAAAAAAGTTTACTCCTTAAACCATTTTCAACCATTTTTCAGCCATTCTTTTGAAACTCCACAACTTCTACCTTTTCTGATTTGGAAATTAAATTTTCAGCACAGAAAGAGCTACTGAAGGAAACAAATTACAAAGGAAAACTCTTCCAAGAAGGCAAGCTTATACAGTATCAGCCAGAAAAAAAAAAAAAATCCCATTTCCCCTATCCATCCCCTCCAACAATTTGTCTAGCTCTTCCTTGAATTTATTAAAACTATCTGCTGAAACAATAGCTTCTTCCGGCAATCAACCACCCAATGACTGAAGGCAAACTTCCACACATCTATTCTGCGACCATCCTTCCTTAATGTGAATTTATGCCCCATTGTATGCATAGCCTGAGCAAGAAAAAGACACCCATCAGCACTGCACTCAGTTTGTTCAAGCCATTCAAAGCCTTAAACACCTCAATCAGATCACCTTGAAGCTGCCTAATTGCTATATATCGCAATTTATATAACTGAAGCCTTTCTTGGTAGGACCACCCTTTACAATCCCTTCACCAATCTAGTTGCCTTTCTATGCACCATATCCATTGCAGCAGACTTACACCCTTCTTCAAATGATGCTTCCAGATCTGTACGCAGTAGTCAAGGTGAGGCTTAACCATTGCTTTGTACCATGAGATAATCATCTCCTTATTCTTGTTAGCAAAGTTCCTTTATATATCATTGACAAAACCCCATGGGCTGTCCAAGCAGACTGTCTCTATTGCTCAGAGATCTGGTGAGTATGGGCTTGGCACACCCAGGGTCCTGAGCTGGATATCATCATTCTTCTCTTTCTTGGCAATTCCCTTCAGCTTTCGACTTTCTCTCTCTCTCTCTCTCTCTCTCTCTCTCTCTCAGGGTAACTCAGGAATTTTGTTTTTTTGGCTGGTGCAGCATAAGCTTCAGGCTTCCTTGCACCATGCTGCTAATAATAATAATAAACAATTACCCCAGTTCCTTTTCATTTTCAACTACCATGAGTGTAGTATCACACAGTTAGCTTGTTAATCTGTGATTACTGCTACCAATATCCATTACCTTGCATTTATCAATGTTAAACTTTAACTGCAATTTCTCAGCCCACTGCCTAATTTTTCTAGATCTTATTGCAGCATTAGCTGCAACTTACCTTCATTACTATCATTAACCACACTGCCAACTTTGTATCATCTGCGAATTTAGACATTAAACCTAATATACCCTTATCAATATCATTAATAAATACAGAGTGCAACAATGGGTCCATCTCTGAGCCCTGTGGGATTCCTCTAATAACATTAGTCCATGAAGAGCAGTGTCCATTTATATGCAGACGGTCTGCAAGAGTAGCTCATGGCATCTTGTCAGTGATATATAGGAATTTTTCTAGCAGGGATGAGGAGGTGATTGTCCCCTTCTATAGGGCAATGGTCAAGCCACACCTTCAGTACTGTATACAGGTCTGGAGGCCTCATTTTAAGAAGGATGTAGAACTGCTGGAACAAGTACAGAGAAGGGCAACAAGATTAGTGAATGGAACAAAGGGTTGCTCTTATGAAAAAAGGCTTAAGTTTTGTAAATTACAGTGTCTGGAGACTAGACACCTGCGAGGTGATCTGATTGAGGTGTATAAAGTCTTGAATGTTTTGAGCATGCTCAATGCTGATGGGATTCTTCCTCTTGCTCAGAATAATCACCTGAGAGGGCACAAATTGAGGAAAGACAGTTGTAGGATAGATGTGTGGAAGTTTGCCTTTAGACAGTGGGTGTGGTTAATTGCTGGAACAAACTTCCATCTGTTGTTGTAGAAGTTGATAGTTTAAACAGGTTCAAGCAAAACTAGATAAACACTTGTAGCAAGTGGATGGGTGAAATCAGATTTTTTTTTTTTTTTTTTTTTTTGGCTGATGATATATAAGCTTGCTTTCTTGCATCATGTGCCTTTACTAATGTTAATGACTCTCTGCCTTCTCTCACTCAACCATTCCTTTATCCATACAGTAACTTTCCCTTAATGCCACATTGCTCCAATTCTTAAGACAAAGTCAATGAAAAAGGCATCATATGTTTAAGAGTATAAATAATCTATATAATATTGGTGTAAATACACCATAGAAAACTCGCTTAAATTAAAAAACTACGTTTGTAATGCGAAAGGGCATCATTTTATCTGTATCTCATATTGTGCTCATCCTTTACAATGAGTTGCCATGTATTGCACTACCTCTAATAAGTAATGCTTCACTAAAAGAGAAGACTACTGTTACTTATTCTCAGTGGTTCAGTGGGCACCACCACCCAGACGGCACCATTTCAAGGCTTACTGGCCCTTCATCAGTGAGTGGACAGGTATCCTGGTATTGCAGACACGACAATCCAGTTGTGAAGATAATCCCACAATATGAGAGATGCCAAAAGGTGCACATTATTATGTACACCAATTATGTGTACCAATAAGCCTTGAAACGGTGCTGACTGGGTGGTGGTGCCCACTGAGAATAAGTAACAATAGTCTTCTTTTTTAGTGAAGCGTTACTTATTCGAGGTAGTGCAATACATGGCAACTCGTGAAGGATGAACACAATATGAGATACAGATAAAATGATGCCCTTTCACACTACAAACGTAGTTTTTTCGTTTAAGAGTTTTCTATAGTGTATATACACCAATATTATATAGATTGCTCCAATTTGTACAGCAGTCTTTTATATGCTACAATAATAAAAACCTTCCCGAAATCCAAGTATGTAATATAATAATTAGTTTTTGCATCCAGTTCTTTTGTCACTGCCCCATAGTATCCAATAAAATTGGTTAGATAGGATCTCTCCTTAACAAATCCATGCTGTGACTGAAGTATAACTGCAGTACTGTCTAGATGGTTCTGTATTACTTTACTTCTTTAACCAGTGACTCCATTATTTTCCCTGGGAGAGAAGTTAAGCTAACAGGTCTGTGATTATTCATGTCATACCTTTGTGAATTGATACCTTTGCACATCTCCAATCCACAAGGACCTCCCTTGAATCCAAAGATGCTCTCAGAATTTGCTGCTTCCCTTAATATATTAATAAAAGGCACCTGGGGTGGATAGATCCAATCCACACTAGGTGTCTTTTTGAATTTAACGTCAACAAATCTCTTCCACCTTCCTCGCATTTATTATAAAATCATCCAACTCCCTGGTAGAGTTTCTGGCATCTCCCTGCCTAAAGAATTCCTCATGTGTGAATGTAGGTGCAAAATACCTATTCAACCTGTCAGCAACCTGAACTGTATCATCAACAGTTAAATCATTCACATCAAGTAGACCAATGGGATTCAACTCCTTGTACTGTTAAACAGAGAAGCCTTTGCTGCTTTTCTTGGCAAAGACTTCTCATAATGTGCCTTGGCTTGCCTAACCTTCTTTGTGACTTGATTGCAGACTAGTTTATATCTACCATTGGCTTCTGTATCACCTGATAATTTCATCTGGCATCTCTCTAAGTCTATGCCTTGAACAATGTTTCTCAGTTGGTATGAAAAGTCTAATAGCTTCTATGATTATTTTCTTGAATGCTTCCCATTTAGAAGTTTTTGGTTATAGCATTTGTTGATCCTACTGTATAGAGTTTAAAAACTGTCTGAGCCTACTGCAGTCTCCTTTACAAAAGCAAAAACCCTTTCCTTTACTCTTTATGGTAATTACATCTTTAAATGAATCCCACATCAATATGCTGTGATCACTGTCACCCAGTGGTTCTTTCATCTGCAAATTCTTAATGCATGAAGAATCATTGCTGATAATCAGATCAAGAGTATTGCTCTCTCTCCCCCTTTCTCTCTCTCCCTCTCTCGCTACCTCTCTAACATGCTGCTAGAAAAAACATTCACTAAATTCACAAACGTCTTGCTAGTGTGAGTGACCAACCAACAAATTCCAGTCAATATCTGGAAAGTTAAATCCCCATTATAAGATATATTGATTTACTGGCCCAATCTATTTTTCTGTACAGTTGCTTTTTGTACTCATCACAGGCACTTATATCCCACCATTGGCACTGACTCTTTTTAAAAATTACAGCTGTGAATTACAGGCTCCGAAAAAACAATAAGTGTTTGCCATTTTATTTACCTAATTGTTATTTTATATTGTACTTTATACGTAGACTTATAGTTCTAGTTACGCTAGTTATTTTTATTGTTTAATTTAGATAAGAGTTTTTGTAGATTACTACTTAATATACGTAAAACCGTTGTTTTGTTCGAATCTTGCAACCATTGTTTTTGTATAGAGTGGTAGGAAATTCAAATTTTTAATTGTGGTAACTAGGTAGTTCTAATGTAAAATTATATAGCGTAATATGCATTACTGCATTTGGGATTCTATTAGATAGTGTAGTATTGACAAATAATTAAATTTAATGATCTTATTAATTTAAAAGATCATGCCCCATATTAGGACTGTGGGGGAGCAATTCTCCAACGCATCACAGCCTAAAAATATGTGCAACTTGTGAAATGTTTGCCGAACTCTCTGGAACAGAACATGATCTAGCCAAGGAGGATGTCTTTGTGTGTGCCAGGTGCAGAGAGTGTCTAGAAATTAGGCGTCAACTCAGCGTTCTAATGGGCATCTACAAGAGCTTGAGGTGTAGGGTAGATGCCCTCGAAGAAATTAATATGAGGGGCCCATCAAGCTCTCAGCTGCCCAACTCAATGCCAGAGCTCACTCCTGGGCATCAGGCAACATGGCGGCAATCTCCAAGGCAGAATACGCTGGTCCCACAAGAGTTAGTTATTGTTGGTGACTCTATTGTCAGGGAGACGGGGAATATATTGTGTAAAAAAAGATAGATGGAATAAGACCAGGGTATGTCTGCCAGGGGCAAAAGTTTATGACATTGTAAAGCATATATCATCTTTTAAGGGCACAAAAGATGATATTGTTGTACACATTGTCACTAATGACATTAAGAGCAGGAGATCTGCAGATTTACTTAACAAGTACAGGTCAATGTTGCACAAAAGTCGTGAGTTAGGGTTAAATTTGAAAGTGTCTACAATTCTGCCCAGACGGGATAGGAGGGAGTACATGATGAGAGCCTTGTCAATCAATTCGGCCCTGGAGGGAATGTGCAAGGCTCAAACGGGTAGAATATTTTTCAGCGTGGTCTGTGCTTGTTAACAGGAGAGATTGTTTTTACAGGTATGGGATACACTTAAATAGAAAGGGTGCAAGAATATTTGTTGATGCTATTGAGGCAGTGTTAGATGGGTCGGAAAACTGCTAGCTTGGGAGGATTCACAGACTAAAAGGTTAAAAGTAGCTGCAGGCAGAGGTGAAGGTGATTCTTGCACTACTTCTATTAGAATAAGCAGTGGCCTGGATCGAGGAGTGCCGGGGGTTTCAGGAACTTATGGCAGTCATTGTGAAACAGGTGGGTATATGGGATTTGTTAGGGTTACTAAGAATAAGAATAGGTGCATGTATACTTGCATGTATACCAATGCTAGAAGTATAGTATATAAATTTGATGAATTTGAAGTGTTGGTCAAGACATCAAAGGCAGCTATTGTTGGGATATCAGAGACGTTGTGTCACACAGATATCAGGAATGCAGAATTGGAATTTGGGGAGTACAATGTGTACAGAAAGGATAGGAAGGGAGGAGGTGTTATGCTGTTAATTAAGAAAAACATAAAATCAAAAGAACTGCATCCAGTTGATATAGACGAACAGTGCACTGTTAAGTCAGTTTGGTGTGACATAAGTACTGCAAAAGCAAAAATAAGAGTAGAAGTGTGTTATAGGCCCAATGACTCGAATGAGTACAAAGAACAATTGTACACAGAAATAGAGTGGGCTAGTAAATCAGAATGACTTATAATGGGGGATATTAACTTCCCAGATATTGACTTGCTAGTGTGCTGGTGGGTTGGTCACTTGCACACTAGCAAGACTTTTGTCGATTTATTGGATGATTATTTTCTGCAGCAGCATGTTCGAGAGGCAACCAGAGAGGGTAATACTCTTGATCTGGTTATCAGCAGTGATCATTCGTGTATTAAGAATTTGCAGATAAAGGAACCACTAGGCAGCAGTGATCACAGTGTACTGATGTGGGATTTACTTAAAGATATAATTACCATCAGGGGTAAAGGAAAGGGTTTTTGCTTCCATAAAGGTGAGTACAGTGGTCTCAGACAGTTTTTAAATTCTGTACAGTGGGATCAACTGATGATGTTACCAACAACAAATTCTAAGTGGGAAGCATTCAAGGAATTAATCGTGGAAGCTACTAAATGTTTCATACCTATTAAGAAATATTGCTCAGAGTTCAGGCCTAATGAACTAATGAGACTCGTGACAGAGAAGAAAAATGCATGGGATGCATATAAATTACCAGGTGACACAGAAGCTAATGGCAGATATAAGCTAGTCTGTTTGTAAGCAAGTCACAAAGGAGGTTAGGCAGGCGAAGGCAGATTATGAGAAATCTTTGGCAAAGGATGCTAAGAAAAATAGCAAGGATTTCTTTACTCTAAACTCTAAAAGGAAGGGGATGAATCTCATTGGTCCACTTGATATTGATGGCTCAACTGTTGATGATCCTGCTCAGATAGCAAATAAACTGAATGAGTATTTTGCATCTACATTCACAAATGAGGGGTTATTAAGGTGTGAAAATGCCAGAAAGTTATCAAATTGTAGCAGGGTGCTTAATGATTTTGTAATAACTGAGAGCAAAGTGGAGGAGAAATTGTCGAAGTTGAACATAAGAAAGGCACCTGGGGTGGATGGGATCCATCCGGTAATATTAAAGGAGGCGGGAAAGGAAGTAAACAAACCCTTAGCTATAATTATGAGAGCATCCTTGGACCCAAGGGAGATCCCCACGGACTGGAGATGTGCAAATGTATCCCCAATTCACAAAGGGGGATCGAAGGGTGACACGATTAATTACAGACCAGTTAGTTTAACTTCTGTTCTGGGTAAAATAATGGAGTCACTAGTTAGAAGTGCATTGCAGGATGATCTAGACAAGGCTGCAGGAATAACTCAGACACAGCATGGGTTTTTTAAGGGAAAGTCTTGTCTGACAAATTTGATTGGTTATTATGATGTGGTTACAAAGGAACTGGATGCAAAAAATAATTTTGATATCATATACTTGGGTTTCAGGAGAGCTTTTGACACTGTTGCGCATGGAAGACTACTGTACAAATTGGAGCAGAATGGTATTAAGGGTAAATTGCTACAATGGATAAAAGGACAGTTGAGTGGGAGAAGACAGAGGGTGGTAATCAATGGGTGCTGCTCTTCGTGGACTAATGTTATTATTGAAGTACAAAAGGATTCGGTGTTGACTCCACTGTTGTTTTGTACATTTATCGATGATATTGACGAAGGTATATCAGGCTTAGTGTTGAAGTCTGCAGATGATACAAAGGTTGGCAGGGTTAGTAATGGCAGTGTGCTACTGCAACAGGATCTAGAAAATTTTGGCAGATGGGCTGAGAAGTGGCAACTGAAGTTTAACCTTGACATATGGAAAGCACTGCATATGGGTAGAAGTAACCCCAGAGAAACATACCAACTGTGTGGTACTACACTTAAAGTGGTAGAAAATGAAAAAGACCTGGGAGTAATTGTGCAGTCAGATATGAAGTTTTCTGAGCAATGTAGACAGGCTGCCAAGGGCAGGTCATGGGGTTTTGTCAATGATATATAGGAATTTTGCTAGCAGGGAAAAGGAGGTGATTGTCCCTCTGTATAAATCAATGGTCAGGCCATGCTTTGAGTACTGCTTACATTTTAGGAAGGATGTAGATTTGCTTGAACATGTACAGAGAAGGGCAACAAGTTTGGTGAGGGAAATGAAGGGATCCTCTTACCAAGAGAGGATTAAGTTCTGCAAATTGCAGTGGCTGGAGACTAGGCACCTGCGAGGTGATCTGATTAAAGTGTATAAGGCTTTGAATTGTTTGAGCAGGCTCAATGCTGATGGGATATTTCCACTTGCTGAGATTACGAACCTAAGGGGACATAAATTCAAATTAAGGAAAGACAGATGTAGAATAGATCCGCGGAAATTTGTCTTAACCAGTGGGTGGTTAATTGCTGGAACAAACTTCCATCTGTTGTTGTGGAAGTTGATAGGTTAAATTAATTTAAGGAGGAACTGGACAAACATTTAGAGCGAATTGTTTTGTAAACTTTTTTTTTTTTTGGCTGATGCTGCATAAGCTCATACACTTGCTTTCTTGCATCGCATGCCACTACTACTGCTACTACCAAACTGACTCATCATTACACTATCCACCCATGTCAACTAGATGCACTGCCTTAGATTTAATGTGCCTCTTAACTAATAGCATAATCCCCCTCCCCCATCCTATCTGTCAGGCCCAGCACTAGGGGTGATGAAGTGAGGCAGTTGTCACAGGTGCCACCTAAAATAGGCACTACTAGATTCACTTCTGCATATATATGTGTTAAGATACAATATCAAATCAGATACTGTTACAAGGTTTTGCCTCTGGTGCCACTAATACTAGCACTGGTACTGCTGTCTGTTCATTCTGTATGGGGAGTTGGGGGGGGGGATCCCTGGTGCTGCTTGATAATCAACACCATATACTATGTCCTTTCTGTAAATTTGAATATGTAGAGTACATTGTACTCTCCATATTGAAATTCTGCATCCCTTATATCTGAGTGACACCATGAATATGATATGCACACAATGTCTGCATTTGATGAGATGACTAGCACTTCAAATTCATCAAATTTATTTTCTATGCTCCTAGCATTGGTGTACATACAAGTATATATACACCTTTTCTTACTCTTAATTACTTTAATACAGTCCATATATTTTTTTGTTCCATAATGACCCACAGCTAACTTTGAAATCCCCAGTACCTTTCTTTGCTAGCTACCAGAGAGGATATGAAGATACCTGCATACTATTAAAGAATATTAGCTGAAGGAAAATAGACTCATTACTTGGATGAAACTTGGGTCACACTGGTCACACAAAAAATTATAATAAATAAAGTATATCAATATTTATAATGTTACAGATGGTTTTACAATGATTATCCACAAGTTTGAAGGCTCCTTAGGGAAAAGGTAAAAGATTAATACTTTTGCATGCTGAAATAGAGAAGTTGACTCAAACATATTATATATATTGACTTAGTTCAACTTTCTGGAAGCAGAGTAAAAATTCAGTATACAGAGAAATTCTCTTATTAATTTTTTATTATTGCTGACATACAATTTGGGAAAAAAAAAAACTATGTGCAATAATTATGCTCACAAAAAATTAAAATATCTAATAATGAATGATATAGAATTAAAACACAAGAAACAAAATCAACTATGATTTTTTTATAATTCATATTTAACTGGTTAAGCCATGTTAGTTGAATAACTCCTTAAAATTACCACTTAATTATACAACACAGGATGGCTGAATTTTGAAAATCCATATGCAGATTTCCCTAAATCTTGAAAATAGATTGTTATCTGTACATCAATACATTTATAAACTGTGTAAATTTCTCCCACAGAACTAATAGTGGCTTTGCTTCCTGTCATATGGATCTGTCATGAAGTATAGGAATTAGTACAGTAGAAATTCATAAATATGGTATTCTCTGGACCTAGCATGAGTCAGATTTCTGAAAGTTCCATTTTTTAAAGTGCCTAGATATTCAATGGCAAATCCTTGTATTACAGGATAGAGCAAAAGATAGAGTTTTGTAATTTATGTCATGTATTCCAATGTGAACTCAGAATACACTAGAATACTTAAAAACCAAAGACAAAATAAATGTAAATAAACACCAAATATTATATAAATCATGATATATGCTTCTTTTCCCCCTTGTTTCTGCCAATACATCTTCATGTCATATCATAGCCTAAACTTAAAACAATAAAATACATAACGAAACCACACCAAAGTTTATAACTAAATTTTTAAATTAACAAGTGGCCACTGCATACTTATTATTATTATTAGCTATATGGTGTAAGGAAGTCTGAGGCTTATACCGCACCATGCAAAAAAAAAAAAAAAAAAAAATCTCAATTACCCAGAGAGAGAGAGAGAAATAAAAGGGAATCACCAAGAAGAGAAGAATGATGATATCCAGCTCAGGACCCTGGGTGTGCCAAGCCCATATTCACCAGATGTGAGCCCCTGGATAAATTACATACTTATCAATTTATGTTTCATTTATACCACAGATAGCAGGGTTCTGAGGGCAAGGCAGCAGCATCATCAGTAGCGGTCACAGCTGATTCATAAATTTCAGTACTGGGGGGTGTTTGAAGGATTTTCTGTGAAATTTCCTTATCACACAAATTAGCTTCATACATTTTGACCTTTCCTTAACAAGTTTATCCTTGTTAAGGCTTGTTTGTTTCTGCCTCATGATCATTGTCACTTCCTTTGGTCAATTGGATGTGTCTTGATTCGCTGTGTGCAAATTGGTTCTAGCATTTGCAGATTTTGATGAATTTTTTGAAAAATTGGACTCTACTGACTCAATATTTATTAAATTCATTAGATATAAGTACACTGAAAGGACAGAATTCATGGGATACCTGCTTCCTGGGCAATTTGACGCTTTCGTCCCTCTCATTAGTGGATGAACCCACTGCTTGGCATGTATATAGGTACACTGCATTCATGTAGACAGTAATTCGATGTCAGTATGGATAAATGTTGTGAGTTAACCTACTTTGAAAGAGGGATGATAGTGGGTGCCCAACGCATGGGTCACTCCATCGTGGAGGTAGTACAGAAATTGCACTATCCCTGTTCGACAGATAGTGCACATTCATCCATGATGGATGAATGTGGTCACTAATGTCTGTCTTGCATTGTTTCAGCCAACTGGAGAGCAACAGTGGTACAAATCACCAACACCTTCAACGAGGGAGGTGCCAGAAACATCTCCATCAAGACTATCAGGTGATCATTAGCTGCAATAGGTTATGGGAGTGGCCATAACACCATGTTGCTAACACCATGACACAGGACTCTACACCTCAACTGGGCAAAAGAACATTGGCACTGGACCTTGGATGATTGGAGACGGGTCTCTGGTCTGATGAGTTCCATTTCCAGTTATTTCAAGTAGACAGGAGGGTGCATATCTGGCAGAAACCGCACAAAGCTATGCACCTGTCATGTCAACAAGAAACTGATAAGGCAGGTGGACAGTCGATAATGGCCTAGGGTGTGTTCAACTGGCACATGTTGAGACCTCATATGTCTAGATCAGCATTTCTCAAACTGTGTTCCGTGAGATGTGAACAAGTATTCCACGAAAAATTGTAATTAATAATTAAAAATATAAAATAAATAAATTTTGCATATTTGTAGCATACACCACTTTTGTATCATTATAATATTTAACATAATTTTTTTTCGGTTATTAATATACTGCCATAGACTAATAATCAAATAGACTGCAGAACACTTTATTTTGGAGGGCTTTGCATAGAGAAGTATGCTTGGAAAAAGGAACTTTAAAATAAGAAGCAAAGTACTTATAGTAGTGCAACTGTGGTTGATGAAAATGAACACAATATTGTCACTTCAAAGTGAGAATGAACAGTCGCAGCCTTTTGTTCCCCAAAATTCTGAAGTGAAAAAACAGGAATCAACCAACTAATAAAAGACCAAAACGAAAGTATAATGACAGTTATTTGAATTTTATATGCATTAGAAATAAAGATGCTCCTGATGCACAGTGCATCATATGTAATAAAATATTAACAAACAGTTCTTTGGCTCCTGCTAAACTTGTGTTTCATAAGTGTTCTGTGAATATGTTGTGAGATGAAAAGTGTTCCGTGACTAAAAAAGTTTGGGAAACACTGGCCTTGATGCCTGAACTCTTCCAGGGGTACAATGCACCTCCCCACAGAGCTGTAGTAACTAGAACATTGTTCAAAGAGCATTCTGCAGATTTTACCGCCATGGAATTGCCTCCCCGTTCACTGGACATGAACCCTGTGGTGCATCTTTGGGATGCTGTGGAAAGGTCCATTTGAGCTTTGGATGCTCCACCCAGGAATGTGACAGAATTATGGACAGCAGTGCAGCAAGCATAGATGGAAATACTTGTGGAATGCTTTCATGAACTAGTGGACTCAATTCCTCGCTGTGTGATTGCCCTTATCCTGGTGAAAGTTGGGCCTACCTGTTACTATGTAGGTCCTATGATTAAGTATTCCAAAATAATGCTGACTGGTTGTGGCATCTATTTGGATTGTTTTGGAAGAGAGAACAGGAATTATAGAAGTTAATTCAGAAGAAGAGTGCCCATGGAAGTCCCTTTTCTATAGATACTTCCATGGGCACTCTGAATTAACTTCTATAATTCCTGTTCTCTCTTCCAAAACAATCCAAATAGATGCCACAACCAGTCAGCATTATTTTGCTGTCCATCTTCAAGCTCACAGAACCAACTTTTCTATTTCCTCATTTATTCCTTCAACAGTATGGGGAAAAAAATATAACTGTATATTTAACTGTATGTAGATATGAAAAAAATCATATCTACATACAGTTACACATACTGCATTACCTTTCTCATATTTAATAATACATGGAAAATCTTGCATAGTATATATCTTCTGAAATTTTATACCATATTTCCTTGGCATCTTACTGCAAGATATTGTTAAATAGCTTTGCACCATACAAATAAAATGAAATTATCCTGCATTTCTATTTTTCAATGTAGACTAGCAAACCTGTTAGCCAATTCATTAACAAAAATAAGCAGAAATTCACAAATGTATTTTTAAAAAATTCCAATTTTAACTATTTTTTTTGCAAAAAGAAAACAATGGAGAGAAACATGGTTTTGCAAAAAGATGAAGAAACTCTGTCACCAACTTTATTATGATGGCAAGACAGAGAAGGGGTCAAACCGAGTAAAAAAGACGGATTCTCCATCATAAATCTGGAGAGTTGGCAACTATGAATAATTTATGAATTTAGAGGCCTCACAGAAATAATGAAGAAGGTTAAACAGAGTAATTACTGTAATGAGATAATCAGTAAACAGAAAATTAGCATTCTTTCCGCTAAGCCTTGATTATACTTGACTATTTTTTGAAGATAAGAAAATAGTGGAAATAATCCAAAGGTAGGCAGTAATACAATATCAAGGCTTTCAATACAGTTATGACAGGAGATTGCAGGTGTAAATTAGTTTACTTAGATGACGAAAAAGGCAGATATGAACAAAAAACATACCAAATAGTCAACAGTAGTGTATCAGGTAGATTCCCACAAATTTTATCACTGGCAACTGGAGACAGGACAAGAAGTCATCCGTGGAAGTTCTGTAATGATCATGGTGTTATAATTATTTCTTTATATGGAAGGTGAAAGGAGATTTAACTGCATACTAAGTGGATGGTGGGTGCACAAAAAGAGATACAAATACATATAAAAAGCACAACTTCAGAAGAAAGCTTTTGTACTATAGCTGGCTTTCTGCAATGAATAAACTGACTTGGCAGAAGTCAAGTACTAATTATATTAGTATGGCTTGTTAATTTTTTCCTTTTTAAATTCCAACAGTGAAACTTCCTCACAGTATTTTTGAACAAGATATGTATAGTAAAGCCATTAAAAATCCAATTTTTCCCTGCAAAATTACATTCATAATAAATGAAAAATCATTTAATGTAACTCATTCAGAGAATTTTTTTTATGCAAAGGGAAAACTGCAGTTCCATTGGCTAATAACATTTAAAATAAAATTTTATAAGTGAAAAATATCAGAATTGAATACCATACTGAATTACTAAATTAAAATAGTACTGAACAAAAAAGAAATTATGAAAAAATTCATTTTTTTAGAATATCATACATTGGAAATAAAAAAAATAAAAAAATAGAACAACATATACTTTTAAAGAGAAAAGTTTTAGTCAATTTTGTCCAGTTAAACATTCATCTTTTCTTTTGCTTACCTCATCATTTTCAAGGGTCAATCTCAGTGTAATAAATACTAATATAATATACTAAAAACTTCATGAAGTAAGATGTGATGCAAGACAACAAGAAAAATAATAAAAATCACCACTCTTTTTATGTGGTTTTAGTTAGTTGTCTGTGTTTTTCACAGACAACCAACTTTAGACTACTGGCAAGTTTCCAATACTCAGCTGCTTTCAAATACACTTACTAAAATATTTCTTTGAAAGGGTCACTACATTGTCACATATTTTATCGGTCTGCTGCCTCAACAATGGGGAGGGGGGTCGATGAGCAAATTAAACCATAATAAAAAGACTTATCTGCTCACAAAAATTGGAAATCTATACAGATTAGCTCAGTTTCACTATATAAACATATTATGTTTTTTTTTTTTTTTTCAAGTACTACACCACCTTGTATTCATAGAATGAATTTATGCATGACATGGTATCTTTCATACAGTTGCTTTATATATATATCAGTTGCTTTGACAGTATTGAACTAAGTGTCAATCTACTGTCTAATGTTGAGATGACAAATCACTAGTAACAGCTGCCACAGCAGTTAATCATTCTTTTAAATAAACAGTAACCAGTGACAGCTCGTGACTCTGATGTATGAAGGTGCTACTTCTTAAAGTTGCATTAAATTGCCTTGGTTATAAGACATGTAGACATATATGATAATAATAATAAGCAAGTTAAAAATACTACAAAACATTAACTGGACACTTACCATTAACAGACTTGGGTAATCTCGAAATTTTTATTAAAAATAAAATCCATTCTTCGGTTTTTATTTGTTGAAAATAGATTAATAACTTTTTCATTCAAGTGTGGCGCACTGTTCAAATCGGCACTGCTTACTCTGCAGTTCCTTTGGCTTGTTTTATCACTTCTAAAAAAATGTATATTGGCAACCTGCCAACTAGACATCGACTCAACCACTGGGGCAAAAATGTGAAACTGTGTAGCACACAGTTCCACCTATGGTTAAACTTCAAAGTTGAAAACAATTTCGTGTTTTTATTCATTTATTATTGAAATGATTATTGTAAGTAGAAGATGAGATACTATATGTGGGACCTGTTAATAAAAATATTCATTGCATTGCATTGTTCTTCCCAAAATTTCATATAACTCTGTTGACTGTATATTTAGATTTAAAACCTGGGGGTGCTGCAGTTCCACAGTGCCTACCAATGATCCGCCACTGACAGTAACATGCCACTTATTTGAAAGTGGCAACTTATCAGTATTAAAAACATAAATATATCTATCAATGAGAAAATAAAACAATGTAAAAGCTCTGCCTCTATAGTACTTCCCCATTACCTTGCTGGTAAAATTAATATTTTATGGGGAGTAGTAATGATTATTTTAAAAAATATTTTCTATAATATTTTATACTCCTATAAAATGAATATTTTATGAGGCAGTAGTATTTCTTCCATATGCCTTGCTCTAAAAAATATTAATTTTAACAGTAAGGCAGTTTTACAAATTAAGGCCTTATTGTTTGCACTATGTGTAAAAAGTATGTAGAATTGTCTGAAGCTAGATATTATGTCACAAGAGATGCTACTGTGTATGTGTGTTAGGTGCAGAGAGAGTGAGGAAATTTATAACTTTGACAGATGAATTTGAGTGCTTGAAGAAAAAGACCACTGTCCTGAAAGGAATTAAATCAAGTGACTCATATAATACTCAGATGCCCAATAGAATATAGAATCTATCCTTATGCATCTGGCCATGTAGCGGGGATCACTGTAAACAGACTGTGCTGGTCACATAGCAGTCTTTTAATTCTGGCGACTCAGGGAAATGGAGACTATTTTATGCTATAAGATTAGGCAGAACAGGACCAGAGTACACCAGGGGCAAAAGTTGGTAATATTTCATGCTTTAAAGGCACAGTGATACTGATATATATGGTGATGTTAATGCTATTAAGCATAAGCAAACTGAAAGTTTACTTAATGCATATGTTGGTGATGTTGAGGGGAAAAACTGAAAGTTAGGGGTTAATTTGAAAGTGTCTCGAATTTAGCCAAGACATGATAGGAGGGTGTTTGAATGATAGCCTTGTCAAAGACCATGGAGAGAGGGAGAGAGATTGCACAAGGTTCATGGGGTAGAATATTTCTCTGCATGGCCAGCATGGGCTTATTAATAGATGGGGAGATTTTTGTAGAGATGAGATATACTTCAATAGAAGGGGTGTAAGAATAGTTGCCGATGCTACTGAAGCAGTGTCAAGAGGATCGGAAAACTTAGTTTTGGGGATACACAGGCTAATGGTTTAATGACAGCAGTAAGCAGAGGTGAAACTGATTCTTGCTTTGCTTCTATTGGTACATACAGTAGCATGAGAAGAAGTGGGGTGGGGATTATAAGGTAATCAAGAGGTCTAAATGGAACTTGCAATTATATGGACTGTGTGAGGCTTACTAAAAATACAAACACACACATTTACTTACTTATACACTAATGTTATGAGTACATTAAATAAATTTAATACAGTTTGAAGCATTGGTTTAGTCATAAAATGCTGACATCATAGGTATAACAGAAACATGGCATCACTCTGATAGTTTATGCTTTTAGTTAACACTCGCAACCTGTGTGTGTACAACTAGTACACACACAGGTTGCGAGTGTAATACTAAGTCAGTCTTGCATGACATAAATAGTGGGAAAATAAAAATGAGTAGAAGTATGTTATAGGCAAAATATCTGAAAAGAAGATGTCATGGTGAAAGAATCTGATAATTCACCTATTGTTTATATCAAACTGTATCATTTTCCACTCTTTTTACATCCATCCTTTAAAAACAACTTGAAACACTGTCAAAACAAAGACTAATAGATTAACAGTAGCCACTGGCAGAGGTGAAAGAGATTCTTGCACTGATTCTATTAGAATGAGCAGAAGCCTGGAAAACAAGATGCATGGTATTTCAGAGACTGCTGGGAGCCATTGCGGTACAAGTAAACACATGGGTTGTGTTAGGGTAGCTAAGAATAGAAACAGGTGCATATATACTTGCGTGTACACCAATGCTAGGAGTTTGGTAAATAAATTTGATGAATTTGAGGTATTGCTCAAAGCATCAAAGGCAGATATTGTTGGGATATCAGAAACATGGTATCACACAGATATCAGGAATGCAGAACTGGAATTTGGGGACTACAATGTCTACAGAAAGGATAGACAGGATAGGAAGGGAGGAGGAGTTATGCTATTAGTTAAGAAACACATAAAATCCAAGGAAGTGAAGCCAGTCGACATTACTGGACAGTGCAGTGTCGAGTCAGTTTGGTGTGACATAAGCACTGGGAGATCAAAATTGAGAGTAGGAGTGTGCTATAGGCCTAATGACTCTGATGAGTATAATAAGAAACTGTACAGGGAAATAGAGTGGGCCAGTACATCAGAGAGTCTTCAAATGGGGGATTTTAATTTCCCAGATATTGACTGGAATTTGTGGGTTGGTCACTCACACACTAGCAGGGCTTTTGTGGATTTATTGGATGATTGTTTTCTACATCAGCATGTTCGGGAGGCAACTAGAGGAAGTAATACTCTTGATTTGATTATCAGTAGTGATTCTTCATGCATTAAGAATCTGCAGATAAAGGAACCACTAGGTGGCAGTGATCACAGTGTGCTGAAGTGAGATTTACTCAAAGAGGTAACTACCATCAGGGGTAAAGGGAAGGGTTATTGCTTTCGTAAAGGTGACTATGATGGTCTGAGACAGTATTTAAATTCTATACAGTGGGACCAACTGATGATGTTACCAACAGCAAATTCAAAATGGGAAGCATTCAAAGAACTTATCTTGGAAGCTTCTAGGCTTTACATACCAACTAAGAAATATTGTTCAAGGTTAGACCTAAATGGATGTCAGATGAACTAATGAGATATATGACAGGGAAGAAAAATGCATGGGATACATATAAATTAACACGTGACACAGAAGCCTACGATAGATACAAGTTGATCTGTAACCAAGTTACAAAGGAGGTTAGGCAGGCAAAGGCAGATTCCGAGAAATCTTTGGCAAGGGATGCAAAGAAAAACAGCAAAGAGTTTTTTACTTATGTAAACTCTAGAAGGAAGGGGATTAATCAGATTGGTCCACTTGATATCGATAGGTCAACTATTGAAGATCCTGCTCAGGTAGCTAACAAACTAAATGAATATTTTGCATCGACATTCACACATGAGGAGTTATTCAGCGAGGGGAATGCCAGAGGTGTACTCAACTCGGGCAGACTTATGCTAAGGTAAAGAAAGCCAACACGAGAACAACGAGAAACATTGGATAACTTACGTGGAAAATTAGTTTCCCGACAACGGACTCTAGCGCTGCTCGCTCAGTAAACAGACGGTAGGTGTTATCAGTCTGGAGCCAAAATCGAGAAGGATATATCGATTGACAGGTAGGCGTGGCAAACGATGAAATGGCTGGTGGTCGGTGCGGCAGATGACAAGCTACTGTGTAGTCATTGGTTGGCATTATGATGTGTATTTATGAGTAAAGAATGGTGCATAATAGTTTTGTAATGAACGGTAAACAGGTAATAGTAGTGATGAATATTTTAAAGATGGAAGAAATTTGTAAGGAAAATAAAATGTTGGTTGATTTTTTGATGAAAACTGAATTAATAAAAGTTTCGTTCCATTCATTTTTATGTTCTTCATTATGTTTTTTTCTCATTATTAAAAGCAGATTTTTGGAGTTCATGAGTGTTTTTACTATATTGTTGATTTAGGTTTGGTTACGAAAAAAGGAAAAGGTTTCTTTATTTTTTGTTATATTTCATAACCTAACCTTAAACGTTAGGTTAGGAAATAATAGGAAAAGAAAGAAAGATCCTTTATATATATATATATATATATATATATATATAGTGAATAGCTATTGAGGTGTTGATTAACATTATGATACATGTGTATACGAACAAGTGTCTTTAAAAATAAAAGTACAGTAATAAAAAATTAATATTTTGTTAATAAACAATTTATGCGCTAATCCACCCGTGATTCTAAAGAAAAAAGGTTAGGTTACCCCCTCCACTTCGGGAGGGGTTCGAGCTCCCATGGGATTCAAGTGTAGGTAACCTGACCTTTTTTTCACCATTATGGAAAGCATTCATTAGGGCATGTGTGATTAGGGCAAGTTACCATTAGTGCTTCTGAGGCACAGAGTAGTAACTTACTTCTCTGTGTTCTGAGGGATACTAAACCGAAGATATCGTGTGTTGTGTTCACACCCCAATCAGCACATCATTTGCCAAGCCTACCTGTCAATATATATATCGTTCTCGACTTTGCTCAAGACCGATAACACTTACCGTCTGTTTACTGAGCGAGCAGCGTTAGGGTGCCGTATCGGGAAACTAATTTTCTGCTTTAGTTATCCGATGTTTCTCGCCGGTTTTTTCATGTTGGCTTTCTCTACCTTCGCTAATGATACTTATGAAAGCATATCAGGCCTAATGTCTAAGTTTGCAGAGGCTGGCAGGTGGTTAATGGCAGTAATCTGGGTATGCTACCAAAATATCTAGAAAAATTTGACAGATGGGCCAAGAAGTAGCAGTTGAAGTTAACATTGACAAACTCAAGATATTAAATATGGGTGGCAGTAATCCCAGATTAACATGACAATAACAAATGCAAGGTACTGCATATGGATAGCAATAATTTCAAATTAACATATCAATTGTGCGGAACCACACTGAAGGCAGTAGAAATGAAAATTGACCTTGTAGAAAACTGCAATCAGACATGAAGTTGTCTGAACAGTGCAAACAGGCTAGTAGGAGTTCTTTGGGTTTTGTGAAAGTGGGTCATTCGAAGAAATTCAAGGAAGGATTATACCAATTATTAGAGGGGATGGGCAGGTGTGTGGATTTTTTTTTTTTTTTTTTTGGCCAATGCTGTATAAGCTGCATCATTTGCCACTACTATACTATACTATACTATACTATATAATACTATACTATACTTCCTGAAACTGAAACATTAATACACAGAAAATCTTGTGTATGTGTCTTATTACTGCATAGTATTTCTTTGGCATCTTACTGAAGACTATTTATCAAATTTAGCTTTAACCACACAGAAAATAAAAATAGTTTAATGTTACAACATGTCTAATACAGAATAAAACTCTAACAGAGAGAGAGAGAGAGAGAGAGAGAATGTCAAATTGCACGTTGTAATAGACTAGGGGAAGGGGTCCATTCCTTCCATTCCAAAGCCTGTTGCATGTTGTAATAGACCAACTGCATCAAACTGCATGTTGTAATAGGGGTCCATTTCTTCCATTCCAAAGCCTACTAACATGTAAGCAGCCCTAAGTGTTATGCACTACCCTAAGTTTAAAACTAGCATGTCAGAAATAATAGTTTCATGCTAACTTTTGACTATATCTATTTTAATAATATTTAATGTTCCTACTTCTTTCTGTCTTATGATGTTTTATGTATCTTTCTTAATAATCAACAATATTATCATAACCATATAAATAAGAATATTGTAGTCATATTAATGTCCTGCAATTTTCAGTGGTTTATGTTTTTTGGCTCCTAGCCAACAAAGATTGGATTCATGGTGTGCTGAAGCTGGCTCAGACGAGCCAATTGTTAAACTTTCAAGAATTTTGCAAACCGGTTGTTAAACTGACAATGGCTATAAACTCTAGAGTGGCATGCACTTCAATCCACAATGGCCAGCAGCAATTGGGCGATAAGCTTGTATATGGTGACACGGAATCCAGCCAGGGTGCGCTTATTTCGGCACCTTTTGTGCTTCCCTTCCCCCACCTCCCTTCCCTACAGATAATCCTTACACAGGCTTGTGTAGGGATTATCTCCGCTAGCAATTTTACATGAATATTAATTCCAACAAACATTTCTCACTCTCGTACAAACTATTTAATGTAAATAGTTTGTACAAGGAGTTTGACAATAGATCACATATTGGATTTAATGTACACCATCATACATTAAATCTAATATGTGATCTATTCTTAAACTATTTCTCACCCTAATACACGTAAGGCATATGAGGGTGAGAAATAGTTTAACAATAGATTACATATTGGATTTCATGACGATAAATTTATTGGGCAAAGAGTTAGTGGATTGGGATGCAACTCCATTTGTCAAATCATGGTTGAATCAAACCACAGATTGGCTATGGATACAAGAGCTCGGCAAAAGTCAACAAAAACATTTTGTGAGAATCAATTGGCTATACAGAAATTACAATAAAAAAATGAATATTTTATTATTGTTTGAAATTTTTGTATTCCTAATGGCTGTAAATCAGTAAAACTTAGAACGTATATACAAACATTTAGCGAGCTGGTTGTTAAAAATTTACCAGCACACCATGATTAGATTGGATTCCCTTGCAATACGCCTCCATTGCACCTTGGCAAGGATTTAACATTAAAATATGGAATATTCTTTAATTAAAAAAAAACTTATATTAAAAAAATAATAATGAAATAAATAAATGCATTAATACTGACAGGTTCTGATGTTACTTTTCAACACTTTTTCCTGCACATTGGACCTAAGTCCACAGCTGGGGAATCTGTACAGTCACACTTGGATCTGAGAAGATTCTTTAACCACACTATATGCAGAAACAGTTGGTGCATGCACCTTCCAACAAATTGGCAGGGTATGTCAATCACTGGGCCTTGGCTGAGACTGGTAGTCTTGGCCAAGAATCACTAAATATTCATCATATTTATTGTGGTTGCATATCCTTTGTCGGTAATAATCCTTTTGGTTAAAAGGGAGATGGCTAATTCAGCATCACAAGATGAGGACTGACCATGGTATAAGAAAGACAGTCTGGATGCATTTCATTATGTCTAGGAACCTAGAGCTAACCAGGGATATGGTTCTAATCATTACACTAGTATGATGGCAGATAACATAGCTAATTAAGCAAAAATGCACCAGAAATGGCTCACGGTCAGAGTTGGGCACTATCTTGGAAGGAGAGGGATGGTCACGCATGGTATGGAGCTTAGCATCATGTAAAGCTGGTTGGATCTACATGTGGAGAAGTTGTTGACAAGGCAGAGACTTGAAGTAGCAGGTTAGAGCTGTCAAATAAAATTTTGATAATGGAGGTTGAATCTGGCTAAAGATCTGGAATTTGACTACCTCGAAGAAGAAGAAGAAGGAGGAATGTAAACAAGTCACTTGGAGGTTGGTAGACTAGATCATTAGCTTCACAGAGATCACTTCAAAAAATAGTGAAGCTCCACTTTTCCTGTTAACCCTAGATGCAAAAGAGGATCCCTATACAGTCAAGATAGTGATTATGAGATATTCCTGATCATAATCCAGCCAAGTCTCAGTGATGCAGAGAAAATTCAAGTGTTTGGAGAGAAGCAACTGCTTAATGGTGTCAATCTAATGCTGCTGGCATTTTGGTAAAGTAGCTAAAGCATAGTGCTCACTGAGATTTTTACTAAGGTAGTTAGACTGTTATATTTGTTATTAGATGGAGCACAGAACCCTCTACTTGTTTGGGAAAAGAAATCCGCATAATGGCAAGAAAGGAACAAGCAGGCAGGAACTCACAATTAATTGGAGTTGGGGGACAGGTATGATAATATGCTAAGTAATCTGAGTTACTTGGAACAAGTAATCTGATTACATGTTCCAAGTAATCAGATTACTTGGAACATTGTTGTCAGAGGTGGTTAGGGGTCAACTAATTGAAATTTGGCTGTGCTGGGGCATGGCTGAGCTAGTCCTGCCAAGGTAGAAAGCCTCATGAAATGGCCAAACTATTACTCCAGTTGGCCACATAGATAGATGAGAGGTTCTGTTAAATGTCACTGGATGAGCTAGTAGATGAGTTGGTTCTTGGATTAATTGGCAGCCGAGTTGACAGAGAGTAAACACTACATTGTCAGATTATATTCAAGAAGCTTAAAGAAAGATTTTTAGAGCTTGGTAGAAAATTTTTTTGTTTTTCCTTAATTTTCTTAAATGTTTTGTGAATTTAATTTCTGCAATTTCGTAAATTTAATATTTTAGTATTTATGAAGTTATTTTCTATAATATTTTGTAAATTTAATTCCTACCTTTTCTAAAGCTGATACTGCTAAGTTTCATTATCTTGTTTGCTTAAAATTTTAAGTTCAATAGAACAATTTTATGTTCAGTAGTAATCATCAGCAAAAGTAATTACAGTAATATACTGTATATATATATATATATATATATATATTACTGTAATTTTACATATACATACTGAGATTTTATACATATAAAATCTTATATATATAAAAAATTATATATATATATATATAATTTTTAAAATTTATTATTTTTTGGTTAATTATTAGTTACAATTTTTAAAAATTATAACTAATAATAAACAAAGATAGAATAAAGTAAAATAAAATTAAATATAAAGTAAAGAATTGCCAACAAAAGAAACCACAACTCCCACAATCTTACAGTATATTGTGTTAAATAAATATGTTTTCTGTAATAAATTTTTTTTTCATTCTCAAAGACTATTGTTATGTATAGGTACTTAATAATAATTTAATATTATTAGGCAACATCGCTTATAAAATCATAGTACTGGAAATATTTTATAATAAAATTCAGAACTATTGTACGATTTTAGTGATTATAGGCTTAGTGGTTCGCAATAAAAATATTATGTTAAAAGGCGATTGCGAGTCAAATAAGGTTGGGAATTGCTGTATTAGACAAATGATAAAAAAAAAAAAAAAAAAAGTAATAGTTCACAAGGTCTATTACTTTTAAATGCCTCTGCAGTAGCAGGGTTTACAAATCGTTATCTTTGATTCATTTAATTTACATTAGCTATAAAACTAAATATTTGGACAGACAAACATTACATACATTTCACTTACACTTCTTTAATTTAGCCTTAACTTCACAAGCATAGCATTTGGAATTACACAACAGGTCAGGCTCTACAATTTAATCATCCTATTAGTTGTGCAGCCTGGCAGAAGGAATATACCACTCTATTAACTGGCATATTGGTAAGAAGTCATCAATACCTGCTATTGGTTTGTGGGTCACATCAATAATGTTAAGCAGCCAACAGTGGATGACTGGGATATATTGAAGTTGTTGATATCAGCTGGATATAAAAATCGTATTTTGGTTTGTTTGTTTTTTGGTTTCAAATTGGACCATTTAAGTAGCTAATATTCAAAACTTAAAATGTGCAAGATGGTAGATTTACTTGCAGTACCCCATATTAAAGGGACATAAGTAAGAATGTAGATTACATGCATGTTAACATAATTTATTACTATAAGTGATTTTTAACAAATATAAGATCTAATTTCACATCAAGGTATGAAATATATATTTTAAGAGTTCTTGAAGGATAATTTAGCATCGATATTATAATAAGAAATTTTACACTAAATACAAGCATTAACTGAACATTATTAATACGCAGACTGAAGAAGGTAGGAGAAGTACCCCATGAAGGAAAACAAATATACATGGTTTTATTTGTGTTACATTTCTAGCCAAAATTTGTTATATATTGAATAAAATCCTGTAATTCATAGCATATAAGTCTAAACTGGTAATGGCAGAAGAATTCTTATACTTGATTTAGTACAGAAGGCAATTTCATCAGCATATACAAAGAATGAATCATGCTGGTTAAATAACAGAATGAGTATGGAAAATAGGAGTGTTGATGGGACCCCACCTTGCAGCATACCTAAAGAAGTAAATCTATGTGTTTGATAATCTAAGCGAAAAATGTAATACATGTTTCTGTAAGTAGTAATTTGAGTATTTTAAGTATTTGATCAGAAATTGAAAGGGAATTCTGTAATAAAAAAAAAAAAAGAGATTTAGTATTAAATGTATCAAATGCAGAAGAAAGGTTGAAAATGATATCATGGACGGCAGATTTTTCATTCCATCCCTTGAAAATCAGCATTGTGAAGGATATGGAGACAAGATTGAACATTAAAATGTGAGATGACAATGGCCTTAATAGGCTTTTTACAAGATTTTCAAAAAAGAGGAATAGACAGCTATGGGTCTAAAATCCAAAAGTGGGATGGATAATTTCTATTTAAGTATAGGTATAATGTGGTAAGATTTTCAATCTTTTGGTAGCCAACCTTCAGTAAAAATATGATTGTAGAGGTATAATAAAATGTCTATTATAATAAAACTTGCTGCCTTAATGTATAATTAGGAATTTCATCTGGTCCTCAAGCAGAATTATTAGGTAGCTGGTTAATCATTTCTGAAAGAGCAGATTTATTAATTTGACAGTTAGTCATATGGCACATTAAAGAAGAATGGATATCAATGAAAAATTATAAGCTTTCATCGAAGATGATGAATGATACAATTTGCCCATTTTTCTGAATCTTGAACTCAAGAAGACAGAAAACTGACCTTGTAAA
This sequence comes from Mastigoproctus giganteus, assembly GCF_048544385.1. Classification (NCBI taxonomy): domain Eukaryota; kingdom Metazoa; phylum Arthropoda; class Arachnida; order Uropygi; family Thelyphonidae; genus Mastigoproctus; species Mastigoproctus giganteus. Next base: position 22,230,169 of record NC_143577.1, on the reverse strand, counting down.
AATTCATTAACTCCTCTTTAATCTGTTCTTAATGAATAGTGCTATAATTTCTGCTTTGATACAGTTAAAGTCTTTTTGACTAATAGCATAAAGTTCACATGTGCTAGTAGAAGCATTCTAACTGTAAAATTTGTAGGCATGTGATTTAACCTTAAATATGTTGATAAGCGGCAAATTCCATCAGGGTTTGGTGTATGATAAAATACAATATTATTTTGCCATAGTTTTCCTTGCAAAAAGTTGGAAACCATCTTTGCAGCCAAAAATTTTTTTTTTATGAAAACCGCAAACACGAGAGGTATTAGAACCTATAGTACTTAGTACCATGCTTAGGTTGGAGGTTGAGCAGATGAAAGAAGATATTTGTTGACATTAGACATGAACTTCTGTAGACCATAATTTTCAGGAAATACAAATGAAGGAAGGTTGTTCCAGAAAATGGCAGTTGAATGAACAAACGAGGAAGATGAAAAGTTGGTTCTGTGAGTTTGGAGTTGGACAGTAAATGGATGTTGGCTAGTGGATGTTGGCACATGTTCGGACTGTTTTGAAAGAGAGAGCGGGAATTATAGAAGCCAATTAAGAACAGTGCCATGGAAGTATCTGTAGAAAAGGCATGCAGCAGAAACAGTACATCTATGAGACAGAGAGTGGAGAGACTCTGTTAGAGAGGAGTCATTGATTAACCTAACTGCCTTCTTCTGAATGGAATCTAGAAGCCTGAGAGAGGTTTTGGGGGCACCGCCCCAGATTTGAGAAAAATATTCCAGAGTAAGGCGGATTTGAGATTTGTACAGAGTGAACAACTGTTTGGAAGAAACGTAACACCGAGAGTGAAAGAGAAAACAAGTTTTTTAGATGCAGAGGAAGCAATATTTGTAATGTGCTTGTGTCAAGAGAGATTAGAAGTCAGGGTAATCCCCAAAAGAGATATATCAACTTGCCTAGAAATCGGAGTGTCACCAAAGATAAGCATGGTAGCAGAAGAATCCTTTTTGCGAGATATAAAACAAGACAGAGTTTTAGAAGGATTGAAAAAACTAAGTTGTCTTTGCTCCATTGGAGAATTACCTGGAGATCAGCATTTAAGTAATCGGTAGTGGATATTCGAGAAGTTGAAGATGATTGAGCAGGGCAAGGTTTCTCAAAATGGAAAGTGGAATGCAATGTTCTATCATCGGCAAAACTATGGATAGGATTTCCAGTCAATGGAAGAAGGTCATTAATATACAAGAGGAAAAGGGTGGGGGAAAGAACTGACCCTTGGGGAACACCAGCATTAGCAGAGAAGTTAGAAGACAGAGAGCCATCTTCCACCACCCTCAGTGAGCGATCGGAGAGAAAACTGGATAACCAATTACTAAAAACAGTTGGCAAACCATAAGATGGAAGCTTGTTTAGAAGACCTTTATGCCAAACATGATCGAAAGCCTTTAGCATTAGCATTAGTAGAGGCATTTGATGCAAGAAAGCAAGCTTATGCAGCATCAGCCAAAAAAAAAAAAAACCCACTTCCACTTCACCCCTCTGTTCGTTCAAAATACCTGTGCAGCTGAGCCTTAAACTTATTTAGGCTATCAACCTCCACTACAAGGGATGGAAGTCTGTTCCACCAACCAACCACCCGCTGGCTAAAGGCAAATTTCCGCACGTCTATCCTACATCTGTCTTTCCTCAATTTGAATTTATGCCCTCTCAGGTGATTTTTCTGAGCTAGAGTAAGAATCCCATCAGCATTGAGCATGCTCAAACCATTCAAGGCTTTATACACCTCTATCAGATCACCTCGCTGGTGCATAGTCGCCAGACACTGTAATTTGCAAAACTTAAGCCTTTCTTTGTAACAGCAATCCTTTGTTCCATTCACTAATCTTGTTGGCCTTCTCTGTACTCGTTCCAGCAGCTCTATATCCTTCTTAGAATGAGACCTCCAGACATGTATACAGTACTCAAGGTGTGGCCTGACCATTGCCTTATACAAGGGAATAATCACCTCCTAATCCCTGTTAAACAAATTCCTGTATATCATTGATGAGCTACTCTTGCAGCCCGTCTGCACTGCTCAGAGAACTTCATATCTGCCTGCACAATTACCCCCAGGTCCTTTTCATTCTATATCACTGTCAGTGAAGTACCATAGAGTTGGTAAGCTGCTCTGGGGTTGCTGTTTCCCATATGTAGTACTTTACATTTATCAATGTTTAAACTTCATTTTCCACCTCTCAGCCCATCTGCTGAACCTTTCCAGATCCTGTTGCAGTAGCATAGTATCAGTAGTGTCCTTCACAACCCTGCCAACCTTTGTATCGTGTGCAAACTTGGACATTAAGCTTGATATACCATCATCAATATCATTTATAAATACAGAAAACAATAATGGACCCAACACTGAGCCCTGAGGGACTCCACTAATAACATTAGTCCATGATGAGCAGTGTCCATTGATTACCACTCTCTGTCTTCTCCCCCTCAACCACCCCTTTATCCATAGCAGCAATTTGCCTCCAATGTCACACTGCTCCAATTTGTGTAGCAGTCTTCCATGTGCAACAGTATCAAAAGCCTTTCTAAGATCCAAGTATATAATATCAAAGCTATTCCCTGCATCCAGTTCTTTTGTGACTGCATCATAGTATCCAATCAAATTGGTCAGGCAAGATTTCCCCTTAACAAAACCATGCTGTGTGCGAGCTATAACTGAAGTCTTGTCTAAATGATCCTGCAGTGCTTCTTTAACCAGTGCTTCCATTAATTTTCCTGGAACAGAAGTTAAGCTCACAGGTCTATAATTACTTGTTTCAGCCTTTGATCCTCCTTTGTGAATTGGGGTCACATTTGCACATTTCCAGTCCATGGGTACCTCCCCTTAGTCCAAGGAAGCTCTCATAATTATGGCTAAGGGTTTGCTTACTTCCTTTGCTGCCTCCTTTAATATAACTGGATAGATCCCATACACCCCGGGTGCCTTTCTTGTGTTTATCTTCAACAGTTTCTCCTCCACTTTACTCCCAGTTATTTCAAGATTCTGTAGCTTACTGCTAGAGTTGAATACACCTCTGGCATTCCCCTCGCTGAATAACTCCTCATGTGTGAATGTCGATGCAAAATATTCATTTAGTTTGTTAGCTACCTGAGCAGGATCATCAACAGTTGACCCATCGATATCAAGTGGACCAATCTGATTCATCCCCTTCCTTCTAGAGTTTACATAAGTAAAGAACTCTTTGCTGTTTTTCTTTGCATCCCTTGCCAAGGATTTCTCGTAATCTGCCTTCGCCTGCCTAACCTCCTTTGTAACTTGGTTGCATATCAACTTGTATCTATCATAGGCTTCTGTGTCATGTGTTAATTTGTAAGTATCCCATGCATTTTTCTTCTCTACCATATGCCTCATTAGTTCATCTGACATCCATTTTGGCCTAAACCTTGAACCATATTTCTTAGTTGGTATGTAAAGCCTAGTAGCTTCCAAGATAAGTTCTTTGAATGCTTCCCATTTTGAATTTGCTGTTGGTAACATCATCAGTTGGTCCCACTGTATAGAATTTAAATACTGTCTCAGTCCATCGTAGTCGCCTTTACGGAAGCAATAACCCTTCCCTTTACCCCTGATGGTAGTTACCTCTTTGAGTAAATCCCACTTCAGCACACTGTGATCACTGCCACCTAGTGGTTCATTTATCTGCAGATTCTTAATGCATGAAGAATCACTGCTGATAATCAAATCAAGAGTATTACTCCCTCTAGTTGCCTCCCGAACATGCTGATGTAGAAAACAATCATCCAATAAATCCACAAAAGCCTTGCTAGTGTGTGAGTGACCAACCCACAAATTCCAGTCAATATCTGGGAAATTAAAATCCCCCATTATAAGACCTTAGAGATGTCAAGAGCAACTACTTGTGTTTCACCGAACCTTTCCATTGAATTAGTCCATAAATGGGTAACATAAGCCAGAATATCACCAGTGGATCGACACTGACGGAATCCATACTGGCGATCGTTGATCGAATGGAAGGTTTCTAGGTAGTTTAAGAGTTGGCGGTTAATTGATTTCTCCATTACTTTAGAAAGAGTAGAAGTAATTGCAATAGGACGATAATTGGATGGGAGAGATTTGTCACCCTCTTTAGGAACTGGCTGGATATGAGCAAATTTCCAAGCAGAAGGAAAAACACCTTTGGAATAAAAAAGTGAAAAAAGGTGGCAAAGAACAGGAGTAAGTTCAGGAGCACAGATTTTGAGAACACATGGAGAAATACCATCAGGACCTGGAGCTTTTTTAGCATCAAGATTCGTCAAAATCCTTCTGACATCCTTTTGACAGAAGACCACAGGAGGCACTGAATGGAGCATGCTGGGAATGGTGGAAGGTGTTTTACCAAGATCATTAATACATGAGTTGGAAGAAAAATGGGATGCTAGCAGGTCAGCTTTATCCTTGGCCGAAGTGACAACAGAACCATCTGGTTTTTACAGAGGTGGGAGCAGAGATAGGCAAAAGTTGCAGCTAATAGCTTTGGCAAGAGACCAGAATGCTTGGCTACCATTAGGGCAGCAAGAAGCAAGTTTTCTACTCTTAGCCTGTTCAAAATCTAGTTTGGACTGATTAATAGCTGCTTTACAATTGTTGCGAGCTTTCCAAGCAGCATATGAAACTGAAGAATTGGAAACAAGCCAATTGTGATATGCAACATTCTTCTCTTGAACAGCCTTAGCACATTTATTAGACAACCAAGGTTTAGATAAAGGACGAGATTTTAAAGTGGAGTGTGGGATAAAGGATTCCATTCGTTCAAGAATAATTTCACTGACACGATCTGAGCAAATGTTGACATCACAAGTTTTGAAACAGTAATCCAACCAAGGAAAAAAAAAAAAAAAGAAATTTTGCAGGTCATCCCATTTTGCATTCTTGTAATGAATCTGCTACCAATTCCTTAAATGCCGATCTTCAGGTAATTGTCCAGTGGGACAAAGACAACTTAGTTGATTTCAAACCTTCTAAATCTCAGTCTTGTCTTATATCTCGCAAAAAGGATTCTTCTGCTCCTATGCTTATCTTTAGTGACACTACGATTTCTAGGCAAAATGATATCTCTTTTGGGGATTACCCTTACTTCTAATCTCTCTTGGCACAAGCACATTACAAATATTGCTTCCTCTGCATCTAAAAAACTTGGTTTTCTCTTTCACTCTCGGCATTACTTTTCTTCCAAACAGCTGCTCACTCTGTATAAATCGCAAATCCACTCTGCCATGGAATATTGTTCCCACATCTGGGGTGGTGCCCCCAAAACCTCTCTCAGGCTTCTAGATTCCATTCAGAAGAGGGCAGTTAGGTTAATTAATGATTCATCTCTAACAGAGTCTCTACACTCACTTTCTCATAGACGTACTGTTTCTGCTGCATGCTTCTTCTACAGATACTTCCATGGACACTGTTCTTCTGAATTGGCTTCTATAATTCCTGCTCTCTCTTTCAAAACAGTCCGAACACGTGCTGACACCAGCCAACATCCATTTACTGTCCAACTTCAAACCCACAGAACCAACTTTTCATCTTCCTCATTTATTCATTCAACTGCTGTTTTCTGGAACAACTTTCCTTCATACGTATTTCCTGAAAATTACAGTCTACAGAAGTTCAAGTCTAATGTCAACAAATATCTTCTTTCGTCTTCTCATCCTCCAACCCAAGCACGGTACTAAGTACTATAGGTTCTAATACCTCTCGTGTTTGGGGTTCACATAAAAAAAAAAAAAAATCTTTAAAGCAATAGTCAGAGACACCATGAATGCGCATAACGTTAAGAAAATATAGCACGAGGAGGATGCCGGAATGGATAAATACAGTCCTGATTGGTTTACCATAGCACAAAAAAGACAGCATGGGAAAGGTACAGAACACTAAAAAGGGCTGATGCCTATAAGAGTTACAAGTTGATCAGCACTTGTATCACAGAGATACAAGATACAAGCAAAGAATGGGGAGAAGAAGTTTCATGTATGTGAATATAAAGAAGAAAATGAATCAAATAATAAATGAATGTGACTTATCAGCACCCTTGCATAATGGGCGTGGATAAATCAGACAGCCCAGCTGATGAATTCAACAGATACCTTGCATTGATCTTTACTGATGAATAAACCTTATATAACAAGTAGAAGCTGGGTAAGTGAGGCTGAGCAGCATGAAATTAGTGCTAATGAAATTACAGCAGAATGTTTATTAGAAAAATTTTGACCTTAATGGCAACTAAGGCTCTCTTAATGGCATATACCCAGTAATTGTGAAGGAGGAGGTAACATTAGAGTACACTGCACTATTAAAGTAAATCATGAGAGCATCACATAATTTGGGAGGGATTCATTTGGATTGGTGAAGTGCCAATATATCGCCAATACATAAAGGTAGTTCTAAGAGTGAAGTCAGTAACTACAGACCAGCCATTCTGACTTCTGTGATAGGGAAAATCATGGAAGCAATCAAAGAGTACAATATGGGTCCACTCTAATGGAATTGTGAAGGCTGCACATGGTTTTTAAAAGGGAAAATCATATTTACCTAATCTCATTAACTATTTTGATATAGTTACACATGAGCTGGATGTGGTAAATAATTGTGACATTGTTTATTTGGATTTTAGCAAAGTATTTCGCTCAGCTGCTCTTGAGAGACTACTGTACAAGCTGGAACATGTTTGGATCATGGATAAGATTCCAAGATAGATAGCAGGGTCACTGCAGGGCAGGAAGAAGATGGTTGTGATTACTAATTACTCTTAAAATCAGTCTAATGTTAGAAGTGGGGTTGCCATAGGATTTGTTCTGCAATATCAAAAAGGGATGGAGGGCATGATGTCAAAATTTACAGTTGATATGAAGATAAGATTGTGAGCAGTTAATGATCAGTGTCAAGTAAGATTTGTACTTTGGATAGGCTTTGAGGATTGTCACAAAAGTGGTACCTGTTTTTTAATGCAGCAAAATGCAAAGTCTTACATTTAGGGAATAACAACTCCAAAACAACTTATATACTCTGTGGGATTGAATTAAAAACAGTAGAGGAAGAAAGGATATAGAGTTATGATATGGGTGGATGTGAAGGTTCTCTGAGCAGTGTAGATAGATGACAAGGAAGGCCCATGATGTCTTACTGATCATTTATTGAACATTTGCTGGTGAACTTAAGCCTCTCTAGGTAAGAAGATCCCTTCATTCCCTTCACCAATCTTGTTGCCCTTCTCTGTACACGCTCAAGTAAATCTACATCCTTCCTAAAATGAGGCCTCTGGACCTGTACGCAGTACTCAATGTGTGGCCTGGTCATTGCCTTATACAGAGGGACAATCACCTCCTTCTCCCTGCTAGCAAAATTCCTATATATCATTGACAAAACCCCATGACCTGCCCTGGCAGCCTGTCTGCATTGCTCAGAAAACTTCATATCTGACTGCACAATTACTCCCAGGTCTTTTTCATTTTCTACCACCTTAAGTGTAGTACCACACAGTTGGTATGTTTCTCTGGGGTTACTTCTACCCATATGCAGTACTTTGCATTTGTCAAGGTTAAACTTCAGTTGCCACTTCTTAGCCCATCTGCCCAAATTATCTAGATCCTGTTGCAGTAGCACACTGCCATTACTATCATTAACAACCCTGCCAACCTTTGTATCATCAGCAAACTTCGACAGTAAGCCTGATATACCTTCATCAATATCATTGATAAATATACAAAACAACAGTGGACCTAACACCGAACCCTGTGGGACTCTACTAATAACATTAGTCCACGAAGAGCAGCACCCATTGATTACTACCCTCTGTCTTCTCCTACTCAACTGTCCTTTTATCCATTGTAGCAACTTACCCTTATTACCATTCTGTTCCAATTTGTACAATAGTCTTCCATGCGCAACAGTGTCAAAGGTTTTCCTGAAATCCAAATATATGATATTAAAATTATTTTTTGCATCCTGTTCCTTTGTAACCACATCACAATAATATCCTATCAAATTTGTCAGACAAGACTTTCCCTTAACAAACCCATGCTGTGTATGAATTATTTCTGCAATCTGGTCTAGATGATCCTGCAGTGCATCTTTAACCAGTGACTCCATTATTTTACCCGGAACAGAAGTTAAACTAACTGGTCTGTAATTACTCGTGTCACCCTTCGATCCACCTTTGTGAATTGGGGACACATTTGCACATCTCCAGTCCGTGGGAACCTCCCCTGAGTCCAAGGATGCTCTCATAATTATGGCTAAGGGTTTGCTTAGTTGCTTTGCCGCCTCCTTTAATATAACTGGATAGATCCCATCCACCCCAGGTGCCTTTCTTATGTTTAACTTCAACAATTTCTCCTCCACTTTGCTTTCAGTTATTACAAAATCATTAGGCACACTGCTACAATTTGATAACCTTCTTCCATTTTCAAACTGTAATAATTCCTCACGTGTGAATGTAGATGCAAAATACTCATTCAGTTTGTTTGCTATCTGAGCAGGATCATCAACAGTCGAACCATCGATGTCAAGTGGACCAATCATATTCATCCCCTTCCTTTTAGAGTTTATATAAGTAAAGAAATCCTTGCTGCTTTTCTTAGCATCTTTTGCCAAAGATTTCTCATAATCCGCCTTCGCCTGCCGAACCTCCTTTGTGACCTGATTACAGACTAGCTTATATCTGTCGTAGGCTTCTGCGTCACCTGATAATTTATATGCATCCCATGCATTTTTCTTCTCTGTTTCGAGTCTCATTATTTCATTAGATAACCATTTAGGCTTAAACCTTGAACAATATTTCTTAACAGGTATGAAACTTTTAGTAGCATCCATGATTAATTCCTTGAATGCTTCCCACTTAGAATTTACTGTTGGTAACATCGTCAGTTGATCCCACTGTACAGAATTTAAAAACTGTCGGAGACCACTGTACTCACCTTTATGGAAGCAAAAACCCTTTCCTTTACCCCTGACGGTAGTTACCTCTTTGAGTAAATCCCACTTCAGCACACTGTGATCACTGCCACCTAGTGGTTCCTTTATCTGCAAATTCTTAATACACGAATGATCACTTCTGATAACCAGATCAAGAGTGTTACTTTCTCTGGTTGCCTCTCGAACATGCTGCTGCAGAAAACAATCATCCAATAAATCCACAAAAGTCTGACTAGTGTGTGAGTGCCCAACCCACAAGTTCCAGTAAATATCTGGGAAGTTAAAATCCCCCATTATAAGACATTCTGATTTACTGGCCCACTCTATTTCTCTATACAATTGTTCATTGTACTCATTCAAGTCATTAGCCCTATAACACACTCCTACTCTTATTTTTCCTTTCGCAGTGCTTATCTCACACCAAACTGACTCAACAGAGCACTGTTCATCTATATTAACTGGGTGCACTTCCTTTGATTTTATGTTTTTCTTAATTAACAGCATAACACCCCCTCCCTTTCTGTCCTGTCTATCCTTTCTGTACACATTGTACTCCCCAAATTCCAGTTCTGCATTCCTTATATCTTTGTGACACCACGTCTCTGCTATCCCAACAATATCCGCCTTTGATGTCTTGACCAACACTTCAAACTCATCAAATTTATTTACTGTACTTCTAGCATTGGTATACATGCAAGCATACATGCTCCTATGCCTATTCCTTGTTACCCTAACACATCCTATATACCCAACTATTCCATGATGACTGCCATCCGTCCCTGAAACCCCCAACACCCCTCGCTCCAGGTCGCTTCTTATTCTAATAGAATTGTGCAAGAATCACCTTCACCTCTGCCTGCAGTTACTGTTAAACTATTAGTCTTTGTATCCCCCCAAACTAGCAGTTTTCCGACCCACCTAACACTGCCTCGATAGCATCAGCAAATATTCTTGCACCCTTTCTATTTAAGTGTATCCCTTCTCTGTAGAAGCAATCTCTCCTGTTAACAAGTACAGTCCAGGCTGAAAAAAATTCTACCCCTTGAGCCTTGCACAATCTTTCCAGGGCCGAATTGATCGACAAGGCTCTCATCATGTACTCCCTCCTATCGTGTCTGGGCAGAATTGCAGACACTTTCAAATTCAACCCTATTTCACGGCTTTTTTTTCAACAGTGACCTGTACTTGTTGAGTAATTCCGCCGGTCTCCTACTCTTAATATCATTAGTGCCAACGTGTACAACTATATCACCTTTTGTGCCCTTGAAAGATGATATCCGCTCTACAACGTCATCAACCTTTGCCCCTGGCAGACATACCCTGGTCCTGTTCCACCTATCCTTTTTACAAAGGATGTTCCCCGTTTCCCTGACAATAGAGTCACCAACAACTACTAGTTCCTGTGGGACCAGCGCATTCTGCCTTAGGGGTTGCCGCTGTGTTCCGTGATGACCAAGTGCAAGCTCTGGCATTGATGTGGGCAGCTGAGAGCCTGATGGGCCCCTCAATTTAGATCTTTCGAGGGCATCCACCCTGTCCTTCAAACTCTTATATAGGCCCACAACAACGCTGAGTTGTCGCCTGATTTCCTTACACTCCTTACATCGCGCACACACAAAGACATCCCCCATGGCAATATCATGTTCCGTTCCAGAGAGTTCGGCAAACATTTCACAAGTTGCACATTTTTTTAGGCTGTGATGCGTTGGAGAATTGCCCCCCTCAGTTCTCCTCCGAGTCACAGCACTCCTGCCACTCTGTGCCCGTTGCTTTGCTGCTCTAGTTTGGGGCATGGTAGTTTAAATTAATAAAATCAATAAATTAAATGTCAATAGTATTTGAATAGAAACTATTAAATAGAAACAGTGAAGCGTATTACTATATAATTATGCGTTAGAGCTACCTAGCTACCTCAATTAAAAAATTTGAATTCCCTACCACTATATCCAAAAACAATGGCTACAAAAATGGAACGAAATAACGGTTTTACCTATCGTAAGTAAAATCCACAAAAACTCTTTATTTAAATAAAAAATAAAAAATAACCAGCGTAACTATAACTATATGACTACGTATTAAGTACAATATAAAATAACAATCATGTAAATAAAAGGCAAACACTTATCGTTTTTGCGGAGCCTGTAACTGACAGCTGTATATATGCAAGCATACATGCTCCTACTCCTATTCCTAGTTACCCTAACACATCCCATATACCCACCTATTTCAGGATGACTGCCATCCTTCCCTGAAACCCCCAACACCCCACGCTCCACGTCGCTACTTATTCTAATAGAAGTTGTGCAAGAAACTCCCTTCACCTCTGCCTACGGCTACTGTTAAACTATTAGTCCTTGTATCCCCCCAAGCTATCAGTTTTCCAACCCACCTAACACTGCCTCGATAGCATCAGCAAATATTCTTGCACCCTTTCTATTTAAGTGTATCTCATCCCTATAGAAGCAGTCTCTCCTGTTAACAAGTACAGTACAGGCTGAAAAAAATTCTACCCCTTGGGCCTTGCACATTCTTTCCAGGGCCGAATTGATCGACAAGGCTCTCATCATATACAGGTGACCCCCGCTTAACGCTGATCATTCGTTCCAGAAAAACAGAGCGCTAAGTGAATCCGCGCTAAGCGAGCACCGCTTTTCCATAAGGTAACATATGTATTTATGAGCTGCGGTCGGTGCCATAGGATATTTCCTAATCAATAATAAACAGTAATGAAAAGATGCACAAATGTCGGTCAAAATATTTAATATTCAAATATTTGCACATATAAAATATTCTGCATTACATACGTATAATTATGTGGTAACTACTTGCGTGCGTATCAAAAGTAAACTTAAAATTCCAATTAAAATAATGAATTTAATTGATTTAATTTAATGGATGAATTTAATCATGAAAAATGTGTGGATTTTGAGTTGAACTTTGGCCCTCTTCCAAATAAACTAAAAGGGGTATTAATTTTAAATGGCCCACAGCGTTACCACCCAACAATAAAGTCAACTGATCCTTCGCCGCTTTGAAACTTGGCATGTTTTTTCTTCTTTCAATATGAAACTTCTTTTAGGCATTCGTTTCCACAAAAGTCCTGCTTCACCTATGTTAAAAACTTGTTGAGAAGTATAACACATAATACCCCTCTTCAATAATTTTAACAAGTTCTTTTTTGAAAGTTTCGGCTCCTTGATCTACACTAGGCTTCTCCCTGGATTGTAAATCTATGCTACCAACCCTTACCAGTTTTAAATGGTTCCACATTTTTTTTTTTTTTTTTTAGGCGAGTTTTCTTCAGATCATCATATTGGCTAATCTCTTTCTCTCTCTCTCTCTCTTTTTTTTTTTTTTAATATTTAACTTAACTGAATTCTGCATTGGAATATTATCTTCAATAAAATTAGTCTTTCCATTTCAATCCTAATAGCCGGCCTAGTCCTAGTTGCTTGCAGTGGAACAGCTATCGTTCCCGCTGCTAAAATTAATTCTTTATTTTTTTATAATTGTTCTTACAGTTAAAGTTGCAAGTCCTAAATTATGGCACACATCCGCTTGTCGTTGACCGGAATTGATTCACTTCAAAACGTCTAATTTAATTTTCAAATTCAGTCTTTTTCTTACATTTATGGTCTTCGTACTGCGCCCCGACGTTGTTGCTTTTTTCATTCTTATCGGCCATTATTAACTCTTCGAAAATGTAACTGTGTTGGTTGCATTAATTATGATACAATGTTCAAGTAAACTTTCCGTTACGCACGATGTCTAATACTGTACTGAATAATGACTAGACTTCGGATAAATGCATATAACGCAAATATTACAAGCAATATATTTGATAATTTTTTAAAATGTTGATCTCGGAACTACGTAACAAGTCACTGTACTGCAATTAAATTAGCATGCGAGAAAATTTCACTGAGTGTGGGAAAATTTCTCAAGTCGGCGTGGGAAACATTTTAATGCTGTTTTGCTATTTATTTTCAAGCTATCGACTCCATCAAATGAAACGATTTCATTAAATATGTCAAAAATGTAATCTGTAAAAGAGTGTTATAGTGATCTGTGACAGCGTTATAGTCAGATACGGGTTATAATATAAGAACAGCGTTATAGCGAATCAGCGTAAAGCGAACTGCGTTATAACGGGGGCCTGCTGTACTCCCTTCTATTGTGTCTGGGCAGAATTGCAGACACTTTCAAATTCAACCCTAATTCTCGGCTTTTGTTCAACAGTGACCTGTACTTGTTAAGTAATTCTGCCGGTCTCCTACTCCTAATATCATTAGTGCCAACGTGTACAACTATATCACCTTTTGTGCCCTTAAAAGATGATATCTGCTCTACAACGTCATCAATCTTTGCCCCTGGCAGACATACCCAGGTCCTGTTCCACCTATCCTTTTTACAAAGCATGTTTCCCATTTCCCTGACAATAGAGTCACCAACAGCTACAGTTCCTGTGGGACCAGCGCATTCTGCCTTGGGGGTTGCAATTAAAGGCATTAATTTTAAGCATTGTCTAGGAGGTTTTTTGAGGGATTATACACAGATACATGCATGGATTGATGCATGGGATGCTGCTCATTAGTATTTTCCGCCATCAGCTCAAGAGTGTGACTGTAAGTACAGCAAACTATGATCAATGGCACTTTAATATTTTATGACTGAGTGCATTGTCTTCTTTTAACTGCAAATTAGAAATAAAAATTTTATTTATTTATTCCTATTTTCCTACCCTAACAGTTTCGTTAAGATAAGTTAGGAAAAGTAAGAATCAAAGGAACGAGCATGGCAGAAGTGACCCCCTTTGCTGCTACATAAAACTCTGACATAAATATCAGATGAAACAGCCATGTGACTTAGCTGATATTAGCTATCACTGACTTTCATTAGCTGTTATGAGTAATGAGCTATAATCAATGGCACTTGGTAGTTTCATTAAACATTATACTGCTGAGTGAATGTGTTATCTTCTTTTAACTGCAAATAAGAAATAAAATTAACTTTTACATTTTCCTAAACTAACCATATATAATAGTTTTATTAAGATAAGTTAGATTAGAGAAAGTAAGAAACAAAGGGAAAATGGGTAATTCATCAGTAACATTAGTAGAGGCAATAAGCAGAATGTGTAGAATGGAATGAAATGTGTAATATGGAGCTGTAGAATATGTCCAGAACCAACTCAGGATACATCCTACAGTTCTATAAGCAAAAGTATCAATTCTTGAAAACATTTATCACGTTATTGCTTCTGTTTTAAATAATGATCTTCGAATGGAAGTGGTAGCAAACCTTTTACAGTTCGAGAAAAGGTAGTTGAAACAAGAGCAACAGCATTATGATACACTTTTCCCAGAATTGATTTTTTTGGTTTATGCTTTAAATTTAATAATAATAATAATAGGCACCAGAGACAATCCCGAAGTTTCTCACTGAAGGAGTCACATATTTGAAGCCTAAAGATGAAGATACAAGAAACCCGGTGAAATACAGGCCAATCACATGCCTCCCAGTGATGCACAAGGTCCTGACCAGCTGCATAACTAAGAAGATATCAGACCACTTAGAGAGTCAGAACATAATGGCTGAACAGCAGAAAGGATGCAAGGAGCAATTAACCATAGATGCCACAGTTATGGAGAAAGCCTTCAAGAAGCACCGCCAACTATACACGGCCTACATCGATTACCGCAAGGCCTTCGACTCCGTACCTCATAGCTGGCTAATAGAGACCTTGAAAATCTTCAAGGTCAATCCGATAGTGACAAACTTCCTAGGAGCAACAATAGCGAAATGGAGTACTACCATTACGGTCGAGAACATACCAGGCCAATCGCCATTAGAAGAGGAATCTTTCAGGGAGATGCTCTGAGCCCACTATGGTTCAGTCTAGCACTCAACCTGCTATCCACCATGCTCAACGGCAGCAAGTATGGATATAACCTCGAAGAAGGAAGAAAGAACCTGTACATCCTCACCCACCTGATGTACATGGATGACATAAAGCTCTACGAGGCAACCAAGAAGCAACTCCAGCAACTACTCCGGATCACCGAAGAATTCAGCAAGGACATCAGGATAGAATTTGGTCTAGAGAAATGCAAGACCCACGCACTACATCAGGGAAAATTAGTCAACCGAAACTACCAGCTGCTGACTGGTAAAGAGATGGAAGCTATGACAGAAGGAGAGACCTACAAATACCTAGGGATGATGCAGGCTCAGCAGTTGGAACACAAGGAAATTAAGAAGTGCCTGTCCAAAAAATATCATCAGAGACTCAGAAGCCTGCTGAAAGCAAAATTGAATGGAGGGAACACAGTTAAAGCCATAAACACCTATGTAGCTCCAGTAATAACATACACATTTGGGGTCATAGATTGGACTAACAACGAGCTAGAAGATATCATGCGAAAGACAAGGACAATGATGACCAAGTCGCCAACACCACCCGAAGTCAGCAGTGGAGAGAATAACAATACCTCTGAAAGAGGGAGGAAGGGGCCTGATAGATCTGACAGAACAACAGAAAACAGCAATAGTTAACCTGAAGGATTACTTCAAGAACAATACAGCACCACTCCATCAGGCCATAAGGAACGAAGAAACGAAGATAGAAAGATGGGCAAAGAAGACACTCCATGGCAGATACTACAATGACCTCCATCAAGATCACATCAATAACACTGCTTCCAATGCATGGCTCACAAGCGGGATGCTCTTCCCCAAGACTGAAGGATTCATGCTGGCTATCCAAGACTAGGTAATCAACACTAGAAACTATAGAAAATACACCGCAAAGGAGCCCCGAATGTCAGATGACACATGTTGACGATGCCACCTGGCCTCAGAAACGATCCAACACATCACTGCAGGGTGCAAGGTGATCACCCAGACTGAGTACACTCATAGACATGACCAGGTAGCCAGGATAATACATCAGAAGCTAGAGAGAAAATACCAGTTGACCAAAGAAAGTGTACCATACTAAAAGTACGAACCCCACGCAGTACTAGAGACCCGAACCCACAAGCTGTACTGGGACCGTGCCATAATAATGGATAAGACCATCCTGCACAACAGACCAGACATAACTCTTGTGGACAAGATGGAAAAGGCTATCTACCTGATTGACATAGTGGTGCCGAACACTAGCAATGTCCAGAAAACCCATGAGGAAAAAATGAGGAAGTACACGAACCTGAGACATGAGATCAAGGAGATGTGGCATATGCAAGAAGTATCAACCATCCCAATCATCGTGTCAACAACCGGTATGGTATCAAAGACTCTACATAGCAGCCTAGCAGCAATAGGTCTCCCAGAGGACACCTACAAGGAACTCCAGAAAGTCGCAATCCTGAACACCTGTAGGATAGTCAGAGATTTCCTCGACTGACAGTAACACCAGACATTACAACCACTCTGTGTACCTGGTAGCAGTACCCGTCATGGAGTGGAATCTGCCAATCAGGGAGAAAAAATATATGAGCAACAATAATTATAATAATAAGAGCATGGCTCACGAGCGGGGCGCTCTTCCCAGAGACTGAAGGATTCATGCTCACCATCCAAGACTAGGTAATCAACACAAGGAACTATAGAAAATACATCACCAAGGATCCCGAAGTGTGTCCGATGACACATGTCGACAATGCCACCTGGCCTCAGAAACGATCCAACATATCACTGCAGGATGCAAGGCGATCACTCAGACTGAGTACATCGTTGTTCATAGACACGACAGGTAGCCACGATAATACATCAGAAGCTAGAAAGGAAATAGCAGTTGGTTGAAGAAAGTATACTGTACTACAAGTACGAACCCCAGGCAGTACTAGAGACCCCAACCCACAAGCTGTACTTGGACCACGCCATAATAACGGATAGGACAATCCCAAACAACAGACCGGACATAACCCTTGTGGACAAAAAGGGAAAGGCTACCTATCTGATTGACATAGCAGTAGCCAACAATGGCAACCTGCAGAAAACCCATGGGAGAAAAAATCA
Source organism: Mastigoproctus giganteus (assembly GCF_048544385.1). NCBI lineage: Eukaryota > Metazoa > Arthropoda > Arachnida > Uropygi > Thelyphonidae > Mastigoproctus > Mastigoproctus giganteus. The sequence continues at coordinate 22,213,197 of NC_143577.1, read as the reverse complement.
GGAAGTACACGAACCTAAGACAGGAGATCAAAGAGATGTGGCATATGCAACAAGTAACGACTATCCCAATCATCGTGTCAACCACAGATATGGTGCCAAAGACCCTACATAACAGCCTAGTAGCAATAGGTCTCCCAGCGAACACCTACAAGGAACTCCAGAAAGTAGCAATCCTGAACACCTGTAAGATAGTCAGAGAGTTCCTTGTTCAACAGTAACACCAGACATAACAACAACCACCCTGTGTACTTGGTAGCAATACCCGTCATGAGGTGGAACCCCCTAATCAAGGAGAAATAATATAAGAGCAGCAACAATAATAATAATAATAAGACAAACTCTATATCAAAGTAAAAGGTTCTGGATCCTGAATTTATCAGTGAGCTGGCTCTGAACATATTCCACATAATGCCACTACCAATGTTATTGATGAGTTACCCATTTTACTTTGTTCTTACTTTCTCCCTAACCTATCTTAATGACACTGTTAAATTAGTTTAGGAAAAAAGAGATTAGTAATTAATAAAATTTTAATTTCTTAATTTACAATTAAAAGAAGACAGTGCACTTGCTTGTGTAATGTTTCATGAAACTAGCAAGTAAAGTTGATTGCAGTTTGCTGTGCCTATATTGCACTATTGGTTGAGCTGATTATATAAAAATCCTAGTGAGTGATATTCCACATCACTGTATCTGAATAAAATCCTCGAAAAACCTCCTTGTAGAATCTAAAAAAAAAAAAGACATAAAAGTTTGCTATGAATTTTATAATCATTAGCACATCTGTCAACCTGCATGACAATCATAATGTCTTTGTGCTCATATTTCACTGGTCTTTAATAATTATGATTGAAAAGAAAGTTGGCTTTTCTAATTACTGATAGGAGGACAGTCTTTGACAGGCAACTTGATAGACAATGCAAACTGTTAAATTGCCACTAAGGGTTAGAGCAGCCGGCATCTCATAAATAAAAATAAATATCTATTGCTTTATAAATTGAGGGAGGGTATCATCCCTGTGTTGTATCATTTGCATTGAATTGAAAACAAAAAATGCACAGAAAAAATTGATGAATAACTGAACAGTCACAACAAACTTTAAATGAAGTTTCTTTACTTATGTATTCTTGGCATCAAGAATGAGGTTATCAAAAATAGAAAGTATTGGCTTTCTTATTTGTAAAAGAATAAAAGAAGTTTACCTCAATATGATATGTAGAACACTTCCGTATGATACTTTCCAGAAATTAACACACAAACAATTAAAAAACTGAAGATCTTACATTACAGTAAAAAATAATTAACAATAATTGAAAATCAAATGAACACAATTACAAATTAAGTCAAAAATTACAAAATGATTTTCCTTCCTTGGCTTTCTTATGTCATGTGCCATTAGTTCATAATTACATTCCCATATTATATTTTATCTACTTAAAACTTTTTGTTTTGTCTGATGACCTTTACAAGACATTCACAACTTAACAGACATGATTTGTTATATTTTTAATTTATTATAAAACTTTTTCCCACGAACTACATTAAACTGAAAATATGGAGAAAAGCTACTACAAAGAAGCTTAACTAAAGATTTTTAAGCTAAGTAATATTTAACTTTCACTTATATAAAATCATATTCAGAGAAATAATTTAATTTGACACCCAATAGTGCTACTCAGAGAACAAGTTTTGCATTGAATTAAAACAAATCAGTTTCGGAAAAAAAAAATAATATATATATATATATATATATATATATATATATATTTATAAATAAAAAAAAAAAACGTAAATCTTAAAAATATCCAGTTTTTAGTTCCTACTGGTCTTCAGGATTCAGAAAGCAGGATGGGGGTCTTTTCCCCACTTACCCTGGAATAATTTCTTTCTTCCCAAATTATAAAAGTGAAAGGGAACAACTATGTGAACTATTGAAAAGCACATTGATATATATATTTTTTAGATAAAAAGAGACTAACAGAGATTAACAGAGACTAACAAATTATATCAAAATACAATTACATGACAGAAAGTACCAAATGCAAATAATGAAGTATTTACTTACTACACAGTCAAACCTGTTGAAGGCAGATTCAAAGTAGATGTGTGCCCCAAGGGCATATACTTTCATAAGCATTTCAAAGATGAAAAGTCCTAAAAATACAAACTCTGCATAGTCTGCAACAGAAATTAAAATGGCAAGAAGTTAATAAGCTAAATAAGAAGTTAAAGAAAGTAAAACTGCAATGGAGAGATTAGTGAAAATGACACAAAGTAACTGTTAACAGTATAAGTATATTAACTACATTAAATTAAATATATTACAAGTGGAGTTTTAGCCTGATGTGTGAAGCTGAGCAGAAAGTTGATAATTTAGTATATTAACATTAGTATTAATATGGCAAAATGATGCAAGGAAACAAGCATATACAGTAACAGCTGATAAAAAATAACTTTTTAGTCACTTCATTTGTCCAAACCAACAAAATTCACAATGCAGTTCATACCAACAGTCAATTAGTGTCTGGTCAAAAACAAATTTCTGCACATCTATTCTGTAACCATTCTTTTTCAATTTAAATTTATGTCCCCTTATGTGTGTTGTCTGAGAAAGAGCAAAGATGGTGTCAGAATTTAATTTATTCAACCCTTTTAAAGTATTAGATTCAACAGATCACCAGATCAACAGATCACCAGAACAATGCCTAGTTTTCAGATACTCAATATAGAGAACCCAAGTCTTTTTTTCTGCTAAGAATAAGAATGCTTTTTTTGTACTTCAAACTAACCTTGCTGCTCCTCTATGTGCCCTTCAAAAGATTACATCCTTTCAAAAATGAGGTTACAAACCTACATGAGTATTGAGGGTGTAAACTAACCATTACTTTCTACATAGGCATATTCACTTATTTGTCTCTGCTGACAAAGTTCCTGTACATCACTGAAAATTCATGAGAGAGTCCCCATGAACTGTTCTAGCAATCCGTTTGAACTGCTCAGTTGTTTAATAGAATCTGTTTGATTCTATTAAACAGCAATTCTAATAAGCGAAAATTGGATGAATATTATCCATAGGCTATAAAAATGAAGATATAAAGCACAAATTTACACCTTTATTAGCTTACCAATTAACAAAATTAAATGATACTTGAAAATTGACAAAAAAACTGAATGCTATCCAACTCAACTACTCAGGCTGAAAAGAGAGAGAGATCTGGCATCAAAGAAGCAAAGTTCGAAAAAGGTACAGCAAAAAATAAGTTATTTTCATTAAAGGCCTATACACATATTATTGTGGCTAAAAGTTCCATTTGTTTTGTTACCTCTGAATAAAAATACATAAGTACAACTCATTGTTTTTATTTATAAACTCACTGAACCTTTTTTTTTCAGTCTCCAGAACAGTATTTTTGATGTCCAAAAATCTGAACAAATCAGAAGTTCTGAACTACCCCAGTCCCAATTAGTTTGGATTATCGATGTTTAATGTTATCAATCACCATGGCCACATTTGAATCATCAACATATTAAGACATGAAACTGGAAAAACGTATATCAATAATAAATCGTTAATAAATATCAAAACCAGGAGCCCAACTAAACTCTGTAGTACTCCACTCATAATGCTGATCCATGAAGAACTGTCATCATTTATAGTCACCCTCTGTCCTTTACCACTTAACAATCCTTTTATCCAGAGTACCACCACTTTGCTTATTGGAGGCTTGAAGTGGTGAAACCCATGTTTAGTCTCTGGAGCAAAGTTTCCGGCATCCCCCATACTTCTCCTTCAACCCATGCACGGTACTAAGTACTATAGGTTTTGATACCTTTCGTGTTTGGGGTTTTCATAAAAAAAAAAAAAAAAAATATTTTTCCAATTCATACAAAAACATGTGGAACAATATCAAAGGATTTATTGAAATCTAAGTATATAACGTGAAAATTACTGTTTGCATTTAGTTCCTTTGCGATGATCTCATAATAGCTAATTAGATTGGTCATGCATTATCTTCCTTTTACAAATCCATGCTGTGGCTCACTTTGGACCAGATCACTTTTTGATAGCTGCTAAGTGGACCTTTCTTTATTGCTTAAAAATACTATTTTTTTGTTATCTTCTGTTTAAAATTAATGGTGTAGTTATTGTTTGTGTTTATCTGATTAAGTTGATGAATTTGTTCTTTACTTTGCATTAAAAGTAGCTTAAAACACCGAAGTCGACTTCTGCCACTATTGTGTTGCATCAATGTACAAGCCTGTTTGAATTTTGCTGCCACTGATTTAATATCGATATAGGAATGGTATAGGTGCTATTTAGTGGATTTCTGCTTAGTATATGGACCTAATAAAAACATTTATAATTGATATTAGAAGTGTTTTTATTAGATCCACAAACTATAAATTTAGAGCAATAAAAACATGATTTTATAACATAATTGTATAACATAGACATTAAAGTAAGTTATTTTAAATGACATAATGCAATTTAAAATAAGATACTTTGATGTCTTTAATGAGAATTTTTTGCAAGTGTTACCCTTTGAGAAATATACTATTCAAACACTTCTTTAAACAATGATAAATAATTTTAATAAATGAGTCATGTTACAAACTCTTTACCAAGTCACTGTTGTGACTAATTTATACATGTGAATGAGGACCTGGTAAAGTGTTTGTAACATGATGTTCATTTATTAAAATTCTTTATCACGGTGTATCAAGTATTTGAATAGTTTATTTCTTGATAAAATATTGTAGTTTGTATTGCTATTAAATAAGTGGGATTAGCATTGCATTATTATTTTCATATCTCTTAGATGTGTTTTATTTTTAAAATAAATTTAGACTAAAATCATACCTCAGAGTAGAGGAGCTAAGCTAAAAGTAGTAGAATGTTTTGGTTCAGGGAGAACTGGTGGGGCAGTTCTACAAATCAATGGTGGTTCACCTGTTGATGATCCTGCTCAGGTAGCTAACAAACTAAATGAATATTTTGCATCTACATTCGCACATGAGGAGTTATTCAGGGAGAGGAATGCCAGAGGTGTATTAAACTCTGGCAGTAAGCTAGATAATCAAGTAATAACTGAGAGATTAAAGTGGAGGAGAAATTGTTGAAGATAAACATAAGAAAGGCACCTGGGGCAGATGGAATCTATCCAGTTATATTAAAGGAAGTAAGCAAACCCTTAGCCATAATTATAAGAGTTTCATTGGACTCAGGGAAGGCACCCATGGACTGGAGATGTGCAAATGTGACCCCAATCCACAAAGGAGGATCAAAGGGAGAAACAGGTAATTACAGAACCTGTTGGTTTAACTTCTGTTCCAGGGAAATTAATGGAGGCACTGGTTAAGGAAGCATTGCAGGATCATCTAGACAAGACTTCAGTTATAGCTCAGCCACAGCATGGTTTTATTAAGGGGAAGTGTTATCTGACCAATTTGATTGGATACTATGATGTAGTCACAAAGGAACTGGATGCAAAAAATAATTTGGATACCATATATTTGGATCTTAGAAAGGCTTTTGATACTGTTGCACATGGATGAATGCTGCACAAATTGGAGCAGTGTGGCACTGGAGGCAAACTGCAGCTATGGATAAAGTGATGGTTGAGTGGGAGAAGACAGAGAGTGGTAATCAATGGACACCACTCTTCGTGGACTAATGTTATTAGTGGAGCCCCCCCAGGGTTCAGTATTGGGTCCACTGTTGTTTTCTGTATTCATTAATGATATTGATGATGGTATATCAGGCTTAATGTCCAAGTTTGCAGACAATATGAAGGTCAGCAGGGTTGTTAATGACACTAATGACAGTACGCTGCTGCAACAAGATCTAGAAAAGTTGAGTAGATGAGCGGAGAGGTCGCAACTGAAGTTTAACATTGACAAATGTAAAGTACTGCATATGGGAAGCAGTAACCCCAGAGTAACATATCAACTGTGTGGTACTACACTGACAGAGGTAGAGAGTGAAAAGGACCTGGGGGTTATTGTGTAGGCAGATATGAAGTTTTCTGAGCAGTGCAGATGGTCCGCAAGAGTAGCTCATAGTGTCTTGACAATGATATACAGGAATTTTTCTAGCAGGGATAAGGAGGTGATTATCCCCTTGTATAAGGCAATGGTCAGGCCATAACTTGAGTACTGTATACAGGTCTGGAGGCCTCATTTTAAGAAGGATGTAGAGCTGTTGGAACAAGTACAGAGAAGAGCAACAAGACTAGTGAATGGAACAAAGGGTTGCTCTTACGAAGAAAGGCTTATGTTTTGCAAATTACAGTGTCTGGAGACTAGGCACCCGTGAGGTGATCTGACTGAGGTGTATAAAGCCTTGAATGATTTGAGCATGCTCAATGCTAATGGGATTCCTCCTCTTGATCAGAATAATCACCTGAGAGGGCATAAATTCAAATTGAGGAAAGACAGTTGTAGGATAGATGTGTGGAAGTTTGCCTTTAGCCAGCGGGTGGTTGATTGCTGGAACAAACTTCCATTTGTCATTGTAGAATTTGATAGACTAAACAGATTCAAGGCAGAACTAGACAAACATTTGGAGCGGGTGGATAAGTGAAATGAGAAGGGTGTGTGTGTTTTTTTTTTTTTTTTTTTTTTTTTTTGGCTGATGCTATATAAGCTTGCTTTTTTGCATCATGTGCCCTGGCTAATGCTAAATCAGGATTGTATTATGTGCTCTACTTTTTCCTTTTTGTGACTACCTTTAGCGGGACATGATACAGCCAAAGGGGATGCCTTGTGTGTGTGTGTGTGTGTGTGTGTGTGTGTGTGTGTGTGTGTGTGTGTGTGTGTGTGTGTGTGTGTGTGTGTGTGTGTGTGTGTGTGTTCATTGCAAATAGAATGAAGGCATTAATTACCAATTCAGCATTCTGATAGCCTTACTGAGGGCTTAAAAACAGAGACTGAAAAAAAGGTTAACCCTCACAGGATTAAAAGAAAGGGATTCATCCAGCATTCAGCTGCCCAGCTCAACCCTAGAGCCCACGTTTCAGCATCAGACAATATCCTCCACAACAGAGAACCTTGGTCTCATAGAAAGTACCTATATTTGGTGACTCAATAAGCAGGGAAACAGGATATATATTGTAAAAAAGGACATGTGAAATGATATAACTATACTAAGATTGACGTTGTAGAGCGGATATCATCTTTTAAGGGCACAAAAGGTGATATAGTTGTACACGTTGGCACTAATGATATTAAGAGTAGGAGACCAGCGGAATTACTTAACAAGTACAGGTCACTGATGAAAAAAAGCCGTGAATTAGGGTTGAATTTGAAAGTGTCTGTAATTCTGCCCAGACACGATAGGAGGGAGTTTATGATGAGGGCCCTGTCGATCAATTCAGCCCTGGAAAGATTGTGCAGGGCTCACGGGGTAGAATTTTTTTCAGCCTGGTCTGTACTTGTTAACAGGAGAGACTGCTTCTACAGGGATGGGATACACTTAAATAGAAAAGGTGCAAGAATGCTTGCTGATGCTATCGAGGCAGTGTTAGGTGGGTCGGAAAACTGCTAGATTGGGGGGATACAAGGACTAATAGATTAACAGTAGCCACTGGCAGAGGAGAAAGTGATTCTTGCACTGTTTCTATTGGAATGAGCAGCAGCCTGGAAAATAAGATGCAGGATATTTCAGAGACTGCTGGGAATCATGGGGATACAAGTGAACACATGGGTTGTGTTAGGGTGGCTAAGAGGAAGAGCAGGTGCATGTATACTTGCGTGTACACCAATGCTAGGAGTTTAGTAAATAAATTTGATGAATTTGAGGTATTGCTCAAAACATCAAAGGCAGATATTGTTGGGATTTCAGAGATGTGGTGTCACACAGATATAAGGAATGCAGAACTGGAATTTGGGGAGTACAATGTCTACAGAAAGGATAGACAGGATAGGAAGGGAGGAGGGGTTATGCTATTAGTTAAGAAACACATAAAATCCAAGGAAGTGAAGCCAGTCGACATCGCTGGACAGTGCAGTGTTGAGTCAGTTTGGTGTGACATAAGCATTGGGAGATCAAAATTGAGAGTAGGAGTGTGCTATAGGACTAATGACTCTGATGAGTATAATAAGAAACTGTACAGAGGAATAGAGTGGGCCAGTAAATCAGAGAGTCTTATAATGGGGGATTTTAATTTCCCAGATATTGACTGGAATTTGGGGGCTGGTCACTCACACACTAGCAAGGCTTTTGTGGATTTATTGGATGATCTTGTTTTCAGGCTTCTGCTCATTCTAATAGAAGCAGTGCAAGAATCTCTTTCACCTCTGCCAGTGGCTACTGTCAATCTATTGGTCTTTGTCTCCCCCCAAGCTAGCAGTTTTCCGACCCACCTAACACTGCCTCGATAGCATCAGCAAATATTCTTGCACCCTTTCTATTTAAGTGTATCCCATCCCTGTAGAAGCAATCTCTCCTGTTAACAAGTACAGTCCAGGCTGAAAAAAATTCTACCCCTTGAGCCTTGCACAATCTTTCCAGGGCCGAATTGATCGACAAGGCTCTCATCATATACTCCCTCCTATCGTGTCTGGGCAGAATTGCAGACACTTTCAAATTCAACCCTAATTCTCGGCTTTTGTTCAACAGTGACCTGTACTTGTTAAGTAATTCTGCCGGTCTCCTACTCTTAATATTATTAGTGCCAACGTGTACAACTATATCACCTTTTGTGCCCTTAAAAGATGATATTCGCTCTACAACGTCATCAACCTTTGCCCCTGGCAGACATACCCTGGTCCTGTTCCACCTATCTTTTTTACAAAGCATGTTCCCCGTTTCCCTGACAATAGAGTCACCAACAACTACTAGTTCCTTCGGGACCAGCGCAACCAGCGCATTCTGCCTTGGGGGTTGTCTCTGTGTCACGCGATGCCCAAGTGCAAGCTCTGGCGTTGATGTGGGCAGCTGAGAGCTTGATGGGCCCCTCAATTTAGTTTCTTCGAGGGCATCCACCCTGTCCTTCAAGCTCTCATATAGGCCCAAAAGAACGCCGAGTTGTTGCCTGATATCGATACACTCCTTGCATCGCGCACACACAAAGACATCCCCCCCTTGGCAGTATCATGTCCCGTACCCGATTGCTCTGCAAACATCAAGCAAACAGTGCATTTTATAAGGCTGTGAGTCAGAGGACAACTGCCCCCCTCAGTTCTGCTCTGACCCACAGCACTTCCATTAGCTTGAGCCTTTTGCTTTGCTGCTCTGGTCTGAGTCATGATTCTATTAATTTATTAATTAATTATGTTATGTTATTAATTATATTATGTTTGTAATCTAAGTCGTTATATGTATTTATTTAAACGTACAATTTAACTGCTAACGAAGTTCAACTAACGCTATCTAGTACGGTATATAACCTGCGGTATATCTAGTACGGTATCACAATGGCGGGAAAGTTAATAACGGTAGCGGTAGTTACGAACACGTGGAAACCCTTACCGATACTTTTACAAGGCCGAGTAAAGAATAAATACACCAAATTAATCAAAAAATCACAAAATAATGTTATACTACTAAATTTAAATCAAAAGTTTTAGAAAAACAATAATTTCAAATCAATAAATAAGAAAAATCCACTTAGCGGCTTGGAACACGACCGTCACTAGTAGCCTCGATTGTTGTTTTCTACATCAGCATGTTCGGGAGGCAACTAAAGGGAGTAATACTCTTGATTTGATTATCAGTAGTGATTCTTCATGCATTAAGAATCTGCAGATAAATGAACCACTAGGTAGCAGTGATCACAGTGTTCTGAAGTGGGAGTTACTCAAAGAGGTAACTACCATTAGGAGTAAAGGGAAGGGGCGTTGCTTTCGTAAAGGCAACTACGATGGACTGAGACAGTATTTAAATTCTATACATTGGGATCAACTGATGATGTTACCAACAGCAAATTCAAAATGGGAAGCATTCAAAGAACTTATCTTGGAAGCTACTAGGCTTTACATACCAACTAAGAAATATGGTTCAAGGTTTAGGCCAAAATGGATGTCAGATGAACTAATGAGGCATATGGTAGAGAAGAAAAATGCATGGGATACATACAAATTAACACGTGACACAGAAGCCTATGATAGATACAAGTTGATCTGTAACCAGGTTACAAAGGAGGTTAGGCAGGCAAAGGCAGAATACGAGAGATCCTTGGCAAGGGATACGAAGAAAAACAGCAAAGAGTTCTTTACTTATGTAAACTCTAGAAGGAAGGGGATGAATCAGATTGGTCCACTTGATATCGATGGGTCAACTGTTGATGACCCTGCTCAGGTAGCAAACAAACTAAATGAATATTTTGCATCGACATTCACACATGAGGAGTTATTCAGCGAGGGGAATGCCAGAGGTGTATTCAACTCTAGCAGTAAGCTAGAGAATCTTGTAATAACTGAGAGCAAAGTGGAGGAGAAATTGTTGAAGATAAACACAAGAAAGGCACCTGGGGTGGATGGGATCTATCCAGTTATATTAAAGGAGGCAGCAAAGGAAGTAAGCAAACCCTTAGCCATAATTATGAGAGCTTCCTTGGACTCAGTGGAGGTACCCATGGACTGGAGATGTGCAAATGTGACCCCAATTCACAAGGGAGGTTCAAAGGCTGGCACAAGTAATTATAGACCTGTGAGTTTAACTTCTGTTGCCGGAAAATTAATGGAGGCACTGGTTAAAGAAGCACTGCAGGATCATCTGGACAAGAATTCAGTTATAGCTCAGACACAGCATGGTTTTGTTAAGGGCAGGTCTTGTCTGAACAATTTGATTGGATACTATGATGTAGTCACAAAAGAACTGGATGCAGGGAATAACTTTGATATTATATATTTGGATCTTAGAAAGGCTTTTGATACTGTTGCGCATGGAAGACTGCTGCACAAATTGGAGAAGTGTGGCATTCGAGGCAAATTGCTGCTATGGATAAAGGGATGGTTGAGTGGCAGAAGACAGAGAGTGGTAATCAATGGACACTGCTCAACGTGGACTAATGTTTTTAGTGGAGTTCCTCAGGGTTCAGTGTTGGGTCCATTGTTGTTTTCTGTATTTATAAATGATATTGATGATGGTGTATCAGGCTTAATGTCCAAGTTTGCAGACGATACAAAGGTTGGCAGGGTTGTTAAGGACACTACTGATACTATGCTGCTGCAACAGGATCTGGAAAGGTTGAGCAGATGGGCTGAGAGGTGGCAAATGAAGTTTAACATTGACAAATGTAAAGTACTACATATGGGAAACAGTAACCCCAGATCAACGTATCAACTCTGTGGTACTACGCTGACAGTGGTAGAGAATGAAAAGGACCTGGGGGTAATTGTGCAGGCAGATATGAAGTTCTCTGAGCAGTGCAGACGAGCTGCAAGAGTAGCTCATGGTGTCTTGTCAATGATATACAGGAATTTTTCTAGCAGGGACAGGGATGTGATTATTCCCTTGTATAAGGCATTGGTCAGGCCACACCTTGAGTACTGTATACAGGTCTGGAGGCCTCATTTCAAGAAGGATGTAGAGCTGCTGGAATGAGTACAGAGAAGGGCAACAAGATTAGTGAATGGAACAAAGGGGTGCTCTTACGAAGAAAGGCTTAAGTTTTGCAAATTACAGAGTCTGGAGACTAGGCATTGGCGAGGTGATCTGATAGAGGTGTATAAGGCTTTGAATGGCTTGAGCATGCTCAATGCTGATGGGATTCTTCCTCTTGCTCAGAATAATCACCTGAGAGGGCATAAATTCAAACTGAGGAAGGACGGATGTCGGATAGATGTGCGGAAATTTGCCTTTAGCCAGCGGGCAGTTGGTTTGTGGAATAGCATTCCATCACTTGTTGTTGAAGTTGATAGCCTAAACAAATTTAAGTCTCAGCTGGACAGGTATTTTGAATGAACGGAGGGGTGAAATGGGAGTAGTGGTTGTGTTTTTTTTTTTTTTTTTTGGCTGATGCTGAATAAGCTTGCTTTCTTGCATCATATGCCTCTACTAATGCTAAAGTATACAGAATTTTTTATCGGGGGCACCAATTTTTTTTGCACATGGGTACCATATATTGAGGATCAGTTCCGTACTACATCTACTGGAACATGGTGCAGCCTGGAGATCAAGGTGTCAGAGAAATTCAAGGCCTGCTGGTGATTCTCATGGAATAAGCAAATATGCAGAATGTAGGGTTACTAGGAGTAAAAACATCTGCATGTATACTCAATTTTACACTTATAGGAGCACAGTAAAAAAAATTGATGAATTTGAGGTACTTGTCAAATTATCGAATGCAGACATTGCAGAGATATCAAAGACATGGTGTCATGCAGACATAACAAATGCAGAATATGAAAATTGGGCATACAATGTGTACCTAAAGTATTTGAATGTTTTTGATTTATTATGTATGCAGTCCCAGCCAAACAATGGAAATTCTACTGTTTATTGCATGATGATATCGCACAGATAAAGGTAGCAATCAGTGTGGAATTGTGTGTGTCCTGTACTATTGTGTTGTTCATTTTGAATGACTGGCCACAGAAACTATAGCCATTATGTTACCATCCTCGGCATGTAGAACCGGGACAGGATCAAGTGCACTTCTCAATAGGATCCTCCCCTTGATTGCCCAGTGTGGGGTTAGAAAGGAGAGACAGAACAGGGAGGGGGGGAGAAAGAGAGAGTTATGACCTTAGTTAACATGCAAATAAAGTCAAAGGTAATGCATCCAGTTAACATGGGTAATCATTGCAATAGTATTAGTAGTGAACAAAAAAAAAATCAACTTCCCGCATCACCTGTTCATCCCCTCCAATAATTTGTCCCTTCCACAACAACAGGTGCAAGTTTGTTCCAACAATCAACCACCTGCTGACCAAAGGTAAACTTCTGCACATCAATTCTGCAACCATCCTTCTTCAGTATGAATTCATGACCTCTAATGTGAGCAACATGAAGAATGTCATCGGCACTGAGCTCATTCAATCCATTCAAAGCCTTAAACATCTCACTCAGATCATGTTGTAGGTGCCTAGTCTCAAGATGCTGCAGTTTGCAGAACTGAAGTCTTTCTTGGTAAGACCACCCTTTTGTTCCCTTTACCAATCCCATTGTCCTTTGAACAGTGTCCATTAATAAACACTCTGTCTTTTCCTACTCAATCATCCCTTTATCCATGGCAGTAAATTGCCCTTAATGCCACACTATTCCTATTTATACAGCAGTATCAAAAAGATTTCATGAGATCCAAGTATACATCAAAATTATTTTTTTACATCCAGTTAATTTGTTACTGTATCATAGTAGCCAATAATATTAGTGGGACTACCCCATACCATATCTATTATGTGATTGTAGTATAACTGCATTCCTGTACAGCTAATCCTGCTTTACTTATTTACGATGGAGCCACTGGTGAAGTGACTCAATTATTTTCCATGGAACAGAAGTTAAGTTAAGAGGTCTGTAATTACTATTGTCACCTTTTGGAATTGGGGATACATTTGAATATCTCCAGTCTACAGGGTCCTCCCTGAATCCAGGGATTCTCTTGTAATCATTGCTAAAGGTTTGCTTACTTCCTTTGGTGCATCCATTAATCCAACTGGATAAATCCTATCCATTCTAAGTGCCCTTTTTATATTTAGCTTCAACAATTTCTCCTCTTCTACTATTCTCTTGGCATTTGCCAAATAATTCAGCTTCCTCTCAGAATTTGACACACTTCCAGATTCGAAATTCAAAGACATTCAAAGATTAGGAATCTTTGAATTTTGATACAAAATACCTATTCACTTTGTCAGCAAATTGAGCAAGATCATCAACAGAGAATCCATCAATGTGAAATGGACCAATGTGATTCAACTCCCCTTATCTTTCTACTGCTAATATAAGCAAAGAAGTTTTTCCTGCTTTTTACTTCTTTGCTAGAAACTTCTTGTAATCTTCCTTAACTTGCCAACCCTCCTTAATGACTTGATTACAGTTTACATCAACTAGTTCATATCTACAATAGGTTTCTGTTAATGATAATATATGCATCCCAGCCATTTTTGTTCTCTGCCACAGGTCTCATTAGTTAATCTGACATCCATTGAGGTCTAAGCTTTGAACATTATTTCTTAGTTGGTATAAAAAGCCTAGTAGCTTCTATGACTGCATCCCTGAATTCTTCTCATTTAGGATTGCTGTTGTTAACTTCATCTGTTGGTCCCAGTGCAGAGAATTTAAAAATTGTCTGAGACCACTGTAATCACCTTTACAAAATTAAAAGAGCCCTTCCCTTTGCCCTTTAAATATTTAAATAAATTTGACATCAGTATACTCTGATCGCTGCCACCTAGTGTGTCTTTTACCTGTAGATTCTTAATGCATGAAGAGTTACTGATAATAATCAGATCAAGACTACTGCTTCCTCTTGTTGTCTCTCTAACTTGCTAACATATGTAAACTCTAGAAGGAAAGTGATGAATCAGATTGGACCACTTAACATAGATGGGTTGACTATTGATGATCATGCTCAGGAAGCTGATAAACTGAATGAGTATTTTGCATCTATATTCACACATGAGGAGTTATTCAATGAGGGGAGTGCCAGAAGTTTATCAACCTCTAACAGGGAGCTAAGTGATTTTGTAATAACCGAAAGAAAAGTGGAGGAGAAATTGTTGAAGTTAAACATAAGGAAAGCACTTGCGGTGGATAGGATCTATCCAGTTATATTAAAGGAGGCAAACCCTTAGCCATAATTATGAGAGCTTCCTTGGACTCAGGGGAGGTTCCCATGGACTGGAGGTGTGCAAATGTATCACCGATTCATAAAGGGGGGTTCAAAAGGTGACACAAGTAACTACAGACATGTTAGTTTAACTTGTGTTCCAGGGAAAATAATGGAATCACTGGTTAAAGAAGCATCACAGGATCATCTAGACAAGGCTGTAGTAATAGTTAACACAGATTGGGTTTATTAAAGGGAGGTCTTTTCTAACCAATCTGATTGGATACTATGATATGGTCACAAAGGAACTGAATGCCAAAAATAATTTTGATATCATATACTTGGATTTCTGGAAAGCTTTTGATACTATTGCACATGGAAAACTGCTGTACAAATTGAAGAGGTATAGCATTAAGAGTAAGTTGCTACAATGGATAAAGGGATGGTTGAATGGGAGACAACAGAATGGTAATCAACAGACACTGCTCTTTGTGGACAAATATTACCCAACACTGAACCCCAGGGTTCAGTGTTGGGTCCATTGTTGTTTTGTATATTTATCAATGATACTGATGAAGGTATATCAGGTTTAATGTCCAAGTTTGCAGATGATACAAAGTTTGGCAGGGTTGTTAACAACAGTAAAGACAGTATGCTACTCCAACTGGATCTAGATAAGTTGGGCAAGTGGGCTGAGAAGTGGCAACTAAAGTTTAACATTGACAAATGCAAAGTACTGCATATGGGTAACAATAACCGAAGAGAAATGTACCAACTGTGTGGTAATACACTCAGGGAAGTGGAAAGTGAAAAAGACTTTGGGGGTAATTGTGCCGTCAAATATGAAGTTCGCTGAGCAGTGCAGAAGGGCTGCCAGGCAGGTCATGGAGTCTTGTCAATGATATATAGGAATTTTGCAAGCAAGGACAGGGAGGTGATTATCCCATTTCACAAGGCAATGGTCAGGCCACACCTACAGTACTATGTACAGGTCTGGAGGCCTCATTTTAGGAAGAATGTAGAGTTGCTAGAACAATTACAAAGAATGGCAACATGATTGGTGAGGGGAATGAAGGGATTCTCTTACCAAGAGAGGCTTAAGTTCTGCAAATTGCAGTGGCTGGAGACAAGGCACCTGCGCGGTGATCTGATTGAGGTGTATAAGGCCTTGAATAGGTTGAATAAGCTGAATGCTGAGGGGATTCTTTCTCTTGCTCAGACTAAGAACCTGAGGGGGCACAGGAAAAAATTGAGAAAAGATAGTTATAGAATAAATGTGCAGAAATTTGTCTTTAGCCAGCGGGTAGTTGATTGGTGGAACAGGCTTCCATCTTTTGTTGTGGAAGCTAATAGCCTAAATAAATTTAAGGCTGAGCTGGACAGGCATTTGGAACGAATGGAGGGGCGAAATGGGAGAGTTTTTTTATTTGGCATACACTTACTTTCTTGCATCGTATGCCTCTACTAATGCTAATGCCTCTGAAAGAAGCTCTGATAGAGATGTTTAAGGCTTTGAATGGATTGAGGGAGCTCAATGATAATGGAATCCTTTCTCTTCTAAGACTACACCCATGAGTGGACATAAATTGAAAATGAGGCTAGTTGTTGGGTAGATGTGTGAAATTTGAATAAATTTCAGGTAAGAACTAGACAAACTATTACAGCAGTGGTTCTCAATCTTTTGTCTCAATCTTTTGTCACTCAAGTCATACTTTAAGTTTAAAAGATGAATATTAACAGCACACTGAAATTATTGTTACCATCAAACTCAATGTAATTTTTCCTAATCTCATGGCATACTTGAAAAGGGTCACGGCACACCAATTGGGAACCACTGTATTAGAGGAATGGATAGGCAATATGGGAAGTGTATTTTTTTTTGTTTTGGCTGATGCTGTATAAGCTTGCATTCTTGCATCATTTGCCTCTCTTAATACTAATATTAAAATGCATATTATGCCAAAATTAATGATAATCTTGTGTCAGATTGATTAAAGTTTATGGCAGCACTGAATGTTTCAATTAATGCTGGAAAAATGTACCCATATTGCACCATTTTACTAGCATTAATTGAAAACAGTCCATTTTTAAGATGGTGGCACCCTTTCAGTCACAAACAAGAAGGCAGAGATGCAACCTGTAATCTGATTGTTGAATAGAGAGTTATAAATCCTGCCAAAATTTATCACATTAGCTCATAATGGTGAAGCATGCATGAATCAATAGCTAGTCTAAAAGTAAGTGAATAAGTATAATAACAGTATGAAAAGTGTGCAGGATTCTTCTTGACCAGGACAAGCAAATCATGTTATGATACCAGAAATCACAGCGGAAGAATTCATATGAGAAAACCATCACAATTACCATTATTTAATTGAATTTTTTTTTGTTAGTTGTTGGTGCATCATCTTCTGTGGCCATAATGCACCTCCCCAAAGTTTTTGCATTTTACTCTGATCCAAGCCGAAGGTGGGATTCGAACCCGCAACCTTTGGGTTGCCAGGCAGGCACTTTACCCACCTGGCTAGCCTGGTCGGTATTTTTAATTGAAGAAAGTGCCACAGCATGAAAGATTAGTGTTGGTTCACTGTATACGATTGTTAGCAAAGAGTTGCACTTTTATGTGCCTAATGGATATCTCAGCATTTAACACCAGAACTAAAGGAACAATGACTTAACAAACATTGTTATTGTTTCTTCAGTTCCATGTTTCTTGTATGGTATGGGTGCAAAAGAGATACCTTTTTAGAAAACAAAGCAATAGGATCCTGGGTGCATTATTACACATTAAAGAAAGCAAATGTGCACATTCAGAATGATGCCATACGGCTCACCTTGACCGAAGAAAGTCCACTGCAAGCATCAGCTGGGAAAACTATATTCTGAAATCATAAAGGAGTGATTATGGAACATTATCAGGAGAGAGCGCCAAGTGACAAATACTGTGATGAATTCTGAACCATTTAAAGCCTGCAATTCAAAAGAAATTGTAATTTGTTGCCATCAGGTGTGATGACTCCTACATGATAATGTCTGTCATCACACCACCAGTTCTATTCTAGGCCTTAGTGCAGTGCTGAAGAAAGTGTGTCACACATGATGGACTTGTTGTTTGTGAAGTAAAACTTCCATTTAATTTTTGTGGTTTTCATTTGAATGATCTTTGCACAATCTCATAAATATTGAGATTGATGTGCTTAGTGTTGGAGCCCGTTTCAGTTTCTTTTAATAACATTAAGTGCCACTATAATCTGATAATAATAAGCCACAATCCACTCAATATTTATTTATTATACATTTCCTAAAATTACTTTCTTGTTACGTTGAATTCAAACTTGCCTGCAATTGCAATTGATTGTAATTGTTGCAAATAGTATGACATGCCTGCCCTTGCTGATTGAAGGAATTTATTTTGCAGGTATAGAATAGATTTTGCAAGAGTCCTTGCCAATATCATTGAGGAAGCTTTCAGGTTCACGGAAATGGTTAGTGATAGAGGAAAAGTTACAGAAATGCAATTGGTTAGTAGCATGAATCAAGGTCACACTTGCTTGATGGTTCAAATAAGTGGCATCTAGAGTCCATGGATGAATGTGGATTCAATAGATCGATGCTCGCTGATCAGTTAAATATATGACAGAATATGATGGATGCAATGCATGACAGGTACAATCTAATCTTCTTAATCAATCAGGTTGATTGAGAAGATTATTCCTGTTTTACCTAATTAAAATGATTAAGGCCCTTTAAATGGATTGAGTAAACTAAATGTGCTGATACTATCCTCATTCTTGGAAAACACACACATAAAGGAACATAAATTTAAATTGTTAATAGATGGATGCAGGATAGATATGTAAAAATTTGCTTTCAGCCAGAGACTAATTGATTGAATAAATTTCTATCCTGTGTTGTGGAAGTGTGTGTAGTTTGAATGAATTTAAACAATTTGACAACTTATTAAATGGGATGGGCAAATAGAATGGTTTTTTTTTTTTTTTTTTGGCTGATGCACTATAAGCTTGCATCTTGCATCATTTTACCACTACTAATACTACTATAATGAATACCATAAATCAACTAAAACCATGAAAATAAAAACTACAAAATAACACAAAAAAAAATTATTATTTTTTTTTTTAAGATTTTTATTTTCACAATTTTACTTGACGAATTAGAGTATTCAATGATGTATCCTTGTTATCTTAACCCTTACACATACATGTATGCACATAAATTTATGCTTTTAAGGTTACATCAGCATAATATCAAAAATTATGTCTGTATATGTACATGGCCTCTTGAAACTCTGAGAGATGTTCTATCATGCATCAAGTGATAATAGCTACTTTTATATTTATGATAATTTTGAAAATCAGTGTAGAAAAATATGGCCTATTTAATAAGCTAAAATTAAAGAAATTCCCTGGAATCCAGACCCAGAAGTTGATGAAATCAAATCAAATAACATATATAAATGTAGAGGACATTCCTGTAAATAAAAAATTAGGAAAAAATGTGCTTTTTTATGAAATTTTGATTTTAATTTTATTTTTGATAATAATCCCACTCCAGTCCAGTTTCCAGCAATCAAGTCAAAATATGAAAAAATTAATATTTAAAAAGCATTTATGCACATAGTTTTTCAATTTTTACACACCTCCAAATTTCTTTAAAAAAAAAAAAAAAAGCAGTGTGGGTTAACGAGTTAATTTTATTTTGATTTTAACTACATTAATCTTTAGGGATTTTTTTCACTTTCTACTACATTTAAGCACATTTAACGTATATGTAGGTATTCCCGTAAATAAAAAATTAACTAGTGATGTGTTTTTTTATGAAATTTTGAGTTTAATAATTTGTTTTTTTAAGAAATTTTGATTTGAATAATTTGTTTTTTTATGAAATTTTGATTTTAATAATCCCACTCTAGTTTTTTAATGAAAATTTTGATTTTAATAATCCGACTCCAGTTTTTTAGCAATAAAGTCAAAACAGGAAAAAATTTATTTTAAAAGCATTTATGCACATAGTTTCTCAATTTTTGCAAACCTCCAAATTTCTCAAAAAATGGGAGAGGATTAATGAGTTGATTTTATTTTCATTTTAAATTCATTAGTTTTTATAGATTTTTGTTCACTTTCTACTACATTTAAGCACATTTAAAGTAGTCCACAACCTAAGTTCAGAAACTTCTAGATTAGCTGCAATTTTTTATTAAACATTATTCATAAATAAGTCATTTAAAATTTGTAAATTTGCATTATTTTTAATCCTTGTATATAGGATTTTGTTTTAAGTGGATAACCCTAGCATATAAAAACAGTACATACTTACATAAAAAGTCTGTGAGCCATTGTGGTTGTTTATAATGTTCTACAGCTACGCAGATGGTATTTAAAAGGACAAGAACAATTACAACCCAATAAAATACTTGACATTTTGCTACATGACGAACAAAAAACCTAAAACAAACAATTTACAGTTATGAGCAGAAAATTGAATTTTTAAAGACATTATGAAATTATCAAGGTAATAAAACTATCATCACATTTTATTAATGTTTACTAGGGGACTTTGCCCCTGCTCACTTTGCTTGCCAACCCACGCACATGCTTTTGTACGTAAAATGTAGAGGTATGACTGAGTAAGTCAAATATTTTCTACATAAAAGACACACCTATCAAAATGCACTGATTGCACAAATACACTACCTGTATATTTGTAGTGACGTGCCTCTCCCACTTGTACCACGTGACCTGCATCCCTCCTCTCCCATTGGTTACTGCACTCCCCCACTACGCGGCAGTCTCAAGGTTGAATAAATATCACTATGTAATTATTTACCTGTGTTTACATAGGTCACTTAGGAAAAGGCCTTTTGCTTCGGGTTCCATAATGCATGAGGAATATTGTTGCATCCAAAAGAGCAGGTCTAAAATATTAATATTTAACTAAAATATTTACAAACTATACAAATATCTAAAATATTTACAAAATACTAAACTATTTACAAATATACAAACTATGTCAAGCCCCTTCATCAGCTGACATTACAATGGAATATTAAATGATGCTGGACATGGTCATGTTTAGACAGTGAAGCACATGCACGAGGTTGGTGAACGTTATGGAGGTAGTTGTCTTTCAATGGAAGACAGCAATGTAATTATTTACCTGCGTATTTGTAGTGATGTAATTGCCCCGCTCTCTGCTACCATTGTCTTGAATAAATATCACTATGAGGAAAACTTTATTTAATGTATAGAGAGATTATGATCAGCCCTCATCTCCATACTGCTGAGATTAACAAGTCTGAATATTTTTGATCTATTTATTGAATATATATATATTTTTGTTTTCCTTATCCAAATAAAGTTAAAAAAAGAGTAATTTGAGTAAATACTATGTTCTTTTGGCTTTACCACTCATTGTGGTCCTGCAATTGCTGAAAAGATGGTTGCCCTAATAGATGAATTCCTTCTTTATATAGTTTATTTGATTTTCATGTATTTTGTTATACAAAATTCATGTTCTTCAACTGCAGAACAGACAAAACAGTACTGTCTACTTTCATAAGTGCCTCCCAAAACTTTAAAATAGGAAAAACTAATAATTATTTCCATAATTATTTTATCAGATGAAACTTCTATTTGTAAATATCAGCAAGCAACATATATTAAAATTTATAAAATGTTAATTAATATGAAGTTCATCATGATGTACTTACCTGGTTTTAATAATATCTTGAACAGATATAGATTGTTGCAGAAATTTTAACGGGTTACAATCAATTCATTTATTTAATTCCTTGCTATCTCTGTAATTCAATATATATAGGTTGTACAGTAGATATGATGATTTCACTTTACATTCAGCAAATTTTACTTTCATGCATTCATTTCTTCAAAAATCATTGGCACTGTTCAGCTTGCTTCCAAGCCAGTCCAAACACATGCTTCAACCAGTCAACGTTATGTCTGTATCAATGTTCAACTCCATACTCACAGAACTAACTTCTCTTCTTGTTCATTACCTTTCCTACTTCTGTTCTTTGGAATGGCATTCCTTCACATCTTGTTCCTGAAAATTATATTGTACAGAAATGCAGTCTAATGTCAGTTGAAGGTTGAGAAGACAAAATATATTATGTATGGACCATAACATGTATGGACTAAGTATTGTAGGTTCTAATGCCTTTTGTATTTTATGTCATTTATTTAATTCCTTGCTGTCTCTAATTTTGTCCATATGAGTTCTACAACAGACAAGATTTGATTTTTCTTTCAACAATATCATACATTCATTTCTTTAAAATGCATTGGCACTAATGATCTTGCTGCTCATGCCATCTTTGTGTGACATTCTCCAATTCTGACCATACCATAATTATGGACCATCAGATAGAACTGCCCAAATATAACTGAAAAATCCGATCATTCTTATATAATTTCTGATCTCTTAATAAAATAACCAACCATAACATCATTAAGAGTTCAGTCAATTAAATTCTGATAGTTATGATCCAGCTTCATCTAATTAATTTTTCATTTTTTCCCTACTTCCCCTAAATTTCCATAACCTTTACTCTTCCTGCAGTCAGCCCTGTTTATTCTTGTTTTTTTTTTCACCACCCAGCAGCACTGTATAACAAACTCTTCCTGGCATTTTACCTTCACCACTTCATGAAAGATGATTGTAAAACCTATTAATTGAAGTGGTCAATTATTACATAAGTAGATGTGCATGATCATGAACCATCACAAATAATGAAACATTTGAGATAGAAAAATCAAAAATTTAAAATGAATTTTAAATTTAAAACTTTTTTTTTTCAGTATTTCTCAGATGTCTGACGGAAGAAACGACTCTCTGGTTATGAATACAGAAAAATAAAAAAAAATAAAAAGCGACCAAATAAAAAAGCAACAAGTTCGATTAGCAGGCTTCTGGACATCCAGCCACAGACAGGTCCATCGACTTCGATTTCCTCTAGCTTTACTACTATTGATGAAGAAACTGAAACACGTGAATTATCACCTATCCAAGAGGATTGCTAAATTCAGCAAGAAACACTAGGTGCAAGTGAAGCAAATTCAGATGAAGAGGAAAGTGAAGATCACAATAGTGGTATACAAGATCAACTAATTTCACTTAGTGATCCCAGTAAATGGCCACAAAAAAATTTTAAATAATAAAATAAGAATGATGCTAGTTGAGAACAAACCAGAACAATCAAAAAAATTTGATTTTCCAAAAGAGAAAGATAATAATAGAAGAAACTTTTCTATTGAATATTACACTAAAAAATTATAAAATGGTGAATCACTTTCGCATAATTGGTTACTGTATTCGATTTCGCAAAATGCTGTCTTTTGTTATAATTGTAAAATATTTTTAAATAGTACTGTTTCAGTTTCGCTTGTAAATGGTGGATTCAGACTGGCCACATTTAAAATATTCACAAAAAAAAAAGCAATATGCATGCTGAATGCACTAACAAATTAATTAATTTGCATAAAAACTTAGAATTACAAAATACAGTAGATGCACATCATCAAAATTTGATAAATCAAGAAAAAATAAGATGGCAATCAGTATTAAAAGGAATGTGGCATGGGACGTTTATCAATCTGAATATGTTGATGTGTTCCTATAAAGTGGAATCAAATTTGGCAATCATTTGTATTAATTGCAAAAAGTTTCGTTCTTTTTTTTGTCAAATAATTTTGAATTCGTACTACTTAAAGCCAAATTTTGTTTTGCCAAATATTGAATGCAAAGAACAATTTGGTTGGGTACTATGATATGGTCACAAAGGAACTGGATGCAGGGAATAACTTTGATATCATATATTTCAACCTTAGAAAGGCTTTTGTATTGTTGCACATGGAAGACTGGTGAACAAATTGGAAAATTGGAGCAGTGTGGCATTGGAGGCAAATTGCTGCTATGGATAAAGGGATGGTGAGTGGGAGAAGACAGAGAGTGGTAATCAATGGACACTGCTCATTGTGGACTAATGTTATTAGTGGAGTTCCTCTTGGTTCAGTGAAGGGTCATTGTTGTTTTCTGTATTTATAAATGATATTGATGATGATATATCAAGCTTAATGTCCAAGTTTGCAGACGATATGAAGGTTGGCAGGGTTGTTTAAAGACACTAATGACAGTACACTGCTGCAACAAGATCTAGAAAAGTTGAGCAGATGGGCTGAGAGGTGGCAAATGAAGTTTAACAAACGTTAAGTACTACATATGGGAAGCAGTAACCCAAGAGTAACGTATCAATTCTGTTGTACTACACTGACAGTGGTAGAGAACGAAAAGGACCCGGAGGGTAATTGCGCAGGTAGATATGAAATTTTGTGAACAGTGGAGACAGTCTGCAAAAGTAGCTCATAGTGTCTTGTCAATGATATACAGGAATTTTTCTAACAGGGATAACGAGGTGATTATCCCCTTGTATAAGGCAATGGTCAGGCCACACCTTAAGTACTGTATACAGGTCTGGAGGCCTCATTTTAAGAAGGATGTAGAGCTGCTGGAACGAGTACAGAGAACGGCAACAAGATTAGTGAATGGAACAAAGGGTTGCTCTTACGAAGAAAGGCTTAAGTTTTGCAAATTACAGTGTCTGGAGACTAGGCACCTGCAAGGTGATTTGATAGAGATGTATAAAGCCTTGAATGGTTTGAGCATGCTCAATGCTGATGGGATTCTTCCTCTTGCTCAGAATAATCACCTGAGAGGGCATAAATTCAAATTGAGGAAAGACAGATGTAGGATAGATGTGTGGAAGTTTGCCTTTAGCCAGCGGATAGTTGGTTGGTGGAACAGACTTCCATCCTTTGTTGTGGAAGTTGATAGTCTAAATAAATTTAATGCTGAGCTGGACAGGTATTTGGAATGAATGGAGGGGTGAAATGGGAGTATTTTTTTTTTCTATTCTTTTTTTTTTTGGCTGATGCTGCATAAGCTTGATTTCTTGCTGTTTTTTTTTTTTGTTTTGTTATTTGGTTTTTAGGAGCATTAGCAACTAAGGCCATATTGCTCCAGGATATGCGGTGGTCATTCCCTGACCTTTCCGCATCCTCCGTATTTGGTGGTGACGGGCTCGAAGCCCGGTCTAATCAAGAAGCGTGTGCTACGCACTGCTGCTCCTTCCCACCTGGCTACGAAGGGGCCTTTGATTTCTTGCATCATATGCGACTAATGGTAATGCTAATTATTCTTTGGTTTTAGATTGTACACCTGATGGTAGTCATCAGGAACAATTGACAATCATTTTAAGATTTGTAATTTATAATGATAAAACACAAAAAATTAAATTTATGGAACATTTTTTAGGTTTCTATGAAACTGAAAATACCACTGGTAGTGGGCTAACTACATTCATTTTAGAAAAATATAAAATTAATATTCAAAATATGCGTGGGCAAGGCTACGACAATGGGGTCAATATTAAAGGAAAACATAATGGTCTACAAGGAAAAAATGTATATATAAACCACCGAACCTTTTTCATAGCTTGCGTTGCACATACTTTGAATTTAGTGATGAATGATGCAGCAAAAATATCTTTTGACACAATTGATTTTTTGGAATTATACAGGAACTTTATAATTTTTTTTTCTAGTAGTACTAAACAGTGGGCAGTATTAAAAAAACAAAGTTTCAAATCTTTCGCCGAAACCTTTGTCAGACACAACTTGGGAAAAGTGAATTGACGCTATAAAACCTCTAGTATACATTTTAAAACAAATTGATTATGCTCTTTATGAAATATATTCAGATTGTGATAATTAATTCGATTTAAAAACAAAACATCAGTTTCAGTCATTGTCAAATAAAATTAGATCTTTTAAATTTGTGTGCTCTACTATTATTTGGTTTTGACAAAAATTTAGCTAGGTAAATTTTGTAAGCAAATTATTACAAAATACACAACTGGATATATTAACATCACTAACGCATTTAAAAAAATTAAAGGAAACAATTATAAACTTGAGAACAGATGAGCATTTTGTACTTGTACTTGAAAATGCAGCAAAAATTACTAACTCATTACAAATTGACACCGATTTCTTTAAATAAATCTTAAGAATGGGAAGGAAACAAAAAAATTATTTGATTATGAATCTGGAGATGAATTTGTGCCAATGCCAAAAGATAATTTTAAAATAAACTTATTTTTTGCCATTTTAGATACTACAAAAAACACAACAGATGAACGTTTTGAATAGCCTGAGGTTTATAATAACAACTTTAATTTTTTACAAAGTTTTCGCATTTTTAGTAAAACATCAAAAGGTGAAATTTTAAAACATTGTTCAGATTTAGAATTACAGTTATCAGATGCCACCAATGAGGAATGTCCAAAAGATATTGGTTGCGTGGGTAGCACAGTGGTACTGTCACTGTCCTCCCCACATGGGGTGGAAAAGGCCCAGGTTTGAATCCCATTGATGATGAGTATGATATGACTCTGATGAGTATAATAAGATACTGTACAGGGAAATAGAATGGGCCAGTAAATCAGAGAGTCTTATAATGGGGGATTTTAATTTCCCAGATATTGACTGGAATTTGTGGGTTGGTCACTCACACACTAGCAAGGCTTTTGTGGATTTATTGGATGATTGTTTTCTACACCAGCATGTTCGGGAGGCAACTAGAGGGAGTAATACTCTTGATCTGATTATCAGTAGTGATTCTTCATGCATTAGGAATCTGCAGATAAATGATCACACTGTGATCACTACCACTGGGTGGCAGTGATCACAGTGTGCTGAAGTGGGATTTACTCAAGGAGGTAACTACCATCAGAGGTAAAGGGAAGGGTTTTTGCTTTCGTAAAGGCGACTATGCTGGTCTGAGACAGTATTTAAATTCTATACAGTGGGACCAACTGATGATGTTACCAACAGCAAATTCAAAATGGGAAGCATTCAAGGAACTAATCTTGGAAGCTACCAGGCTTTACATACCAACCAAGAAATATTGTTCAAGGTTCAGGCCTAAATGGTTGTCAGATGAACTAATGAGACATATGGCAGAGAAGAAAAATGCATGGGATACATACAAATTAATGGGTGACGTGGAAGCCTATGATAGATATAAGTTGGTCTGTAACCAAGTCACAAAGGAGATTAGGCAGGCAAAGGCTGATTATGAGAAATCCTTGGCAAAGGACGCAAAGAAAAACAGAAAAGAGTTCTTTACCTATTTAAACTCAAGAAGGAAAGGGATGAATCAGATTGGTCCACTGGATGTTGATGGTTCAACAGTTGAGGATCCTGCTCAGGTGGCTAACAATCTAAACGAGTATTTTGCATCTACATTCACACATGAGGAGTTATTCAGGAAGGGGAATGTCGTAGGTGAAGTAAACATTGGCAGTGAGCTAGATGATTTTCTAATAACTGAGAGGAAAGTGGAGGAGAAATTGTTGAGAATAAACATAAAAAAGGCACCCGGGGTGGATGGGATCTATCCAGTTATATTAAAGGAGGCAGCAAAGGAAGTAAGCAAACCCCTAGCCATAATTATGAGAGCTTCTTTGGACTCAGGGGAGGTACCCATGGACTGGAGATGTGCAAATGTAACCCCAATTCACAAAGGAGGGTCAAAGGCTGACACAAGTAATTATAGACCTGTTAGTTTAACTTCGGTTCCAGGAAAATTAATGGAGGCACTGGTTAAAGAAGCACTGCAGGATCATCTGGACAAGAATTCAGTTATAGCTCAGACACAGCATGGGTTTGTTAAGGGCAGGTCTTGTCTGACCAATTTGATTGGATACTATGATGTAGTCACAAAAGAACTGGATGCAGGGAATAACTTTGATATTATATATTTGGATCTTAGAAAGGCTTTTGATACTGTTGCGCATGGAAGACTGCTGCACAAATTGGAGAAGTGTGGCATTCGAGGCAAATTGCTGCTATGGATAAAGGGATGGTTGAGTGGCAGAAGACAGAGAGTGGTAATCAATGGACACTGCTCAACGTGGACTAATGTTATTAGTGGAGTTCCTCAGGGTTCAGTGTTGGGTCCATTGTTGTTTTCTGTATTTATAAATGATATTGATGATGGTGTATCAGGCTTAATGTCCAAGTTTGCAGACGATACAAAGGTTGGCAGGGTTGTTAAGAACACTACTGATACTATGCTGCTGCAACAGGATCTGGAAAGGTTGAGCAGATGGGCTGAGAGGTGGCAAATGAAGTTTAACATTGACAAATGTAAAGTACTACATATGGGAAACAGTAACCCCAGATCAACGTATCAACTCTGTGGTACTACGCTGACAGTGGTAGAGAATGAAAAGGACCTGGGGGTAATTGTGCAGGCAGATATGAAGTTCTCTGAGCAGTGCAGACGAGCTGCAAGAGTAGCTCATGGTGTCTTGTCAATGATATACAGGAATTTTTCTAGCAGGGACAGGGATGTGATTATTCCCTTGTATAAGGCATTGGTCAGGCCACACCTTGAGTACTGTATACAGGTCTGGAGGCCTCATTTCAAGAAGGATGTAGAGCTGCTGGAACGAGTACAGAGAAGGGCAACAAGATTAGTGAATGGAACAAAGGGTTGCTCTTACGAAGAAAGGCTTAAGTTTTGCAAATTACAGAGCCTGGAGACTAGGCATCGCCGAGGTGATCTGATAGAGGTGTACAAGGCTTTGAATGGCTTGAGCATGCTCAATGCCGATGGGATTCTTCCTCTTGCTCAGAATAATCACCTGAGAGGGCATAAATTCAAATTGAGGAAGGACGGATGTCGGATAGATGTGCGGAAATTCGCCTTTAGCCAGTGGGCAGTTGGTTTGTGGAATAGACTTCCATCGCTTGTTGTTGAAGTTGATATCCTAAAGAAATTTAAGGCTCAGCTGGACAGGTATTTCGAACGAATTGAGGGGTGAAATGGGAGTAGTGGTTGTTTTTTTTTTTTTTTTTTGGCTGATGCTGAATAAGCTTGCTTTCTTGCATCATATGCCTCTACTAATGCTAATGCTAATGCTAATGACACAAGGAACTTATGGCCTTTTTTCACTCCGTGGCTGAGTTAGTTGGTCTCAGGCGTAGATAGCAAGGTTTTTTCATCTGGCAAAACAGACAAATCAACAAGACAGCACACGGAATTTGCAGATAAAAATATGGGTATATGTATTACATTACGGATAACCCTAATATAACAATTTAATTTTTGTCCAAAAGATATTGTTGCTGTTGGTCTTGCAAATGAAATACACATTTTTCAAAATTTTATGTCCATGAATCAGACTCCACAAGAAATTTCAAGTTTTATATTCAAAACTAATTTAACCACTCTACTTCCTAATACAGTATATTTATTTCATTAAGAATAATGTTAACAAAGCCCATATCAGTAGCTACTGGTGAGTGCTCTTTTTCAAAATTAAAATTAATAAAAAAATAATGACTGATTTTACTACAGCCAAAGCAAGACAAGTTAAATTTATATTTTTGTTGTTGTTTTGTTATTATTTTTATTATTTACATTTTTATTTTACGTTTATATATAGCTTTATTTTATTGTCTGCAGCCAAAGCAAAATAAATGTATCTTCTTTTTATTTTTAACATATTTACTTCATGTATCATAATACAGTCGATTCCGATTAATTGGGACACATCGGGACTAGTGCATTTTGGCCCAATTAAGTGGCTGCCCCAATTATCTGAAGTTTCACGTAAAACAAAAGTTAAAAATACAATGGATCCCCGCTTTACAATTGGTTCACCATACAATCAAATCACGTTACGATGGAGTCATATATAGCTCGTATAGTACCATTCACTATACGATGTGTAGTAAGCGCTGTTCATTGTGATCACCCTTGTGAACTGAATTTCAGTTCTATTAAACAGCTATTCTAATTAGCGAAAATAGGAGGAATATTATACACCGGCTATAAAGATAAAGATATATTAAGCACAAATTTACCGTTTATTACCTTACCAATTAAAAAATTAAATGATACATGAAAATCAGAATTAATAAGTACTGTAATTAGCATTAGTAGAGGCATTTGATGCAAGAAAGCAAGCTTATGCAGCATCAGCCAAAAAAAAAAAAAAAACCCACTTCCACTTCACCCCTCTGTTCGTTCAAAATACCTGTCCAGCTGAGCCTTAAACTTATTTAGGCAATCAACCTCCACAACAAGGGATGGAAGTCTGTTCCACCAACCAACCACCCGCTGGCTAAAGGCAAATTTCCGCACGTCTATCCTACATCTGTCTTTCCTCAATTTGAATTTATGCCCTCTCAGGTGATTTTTCTGAGCTAGAGGAAGAATCCCATCAGCATTGAGCATGCTTAAACCATTCAAGGCTTTATACACCTCTATCAGATCACCACGCTGGTGCCTAGTCTCCAGACACTGTAATTTGCAAAACTTAAGCCTTTCTTCGTAAGAGAACCCCTTTGTTCCATTCACTAATCTTGTTGCCCTTCTCTGTACTCGTTCCAGCAGCTCTACATCCTTCTTGAAATGAGGCCTCCAGACCTGTATACAGTACTCTAGGTGTGGCCTGACAATTGCCTTATACAATGGAATAATCACCTCCTTATCCCTGCTGGAAAAATTCCTGTATATCATTGACAATACTCCATGAGCTACTCTTGCAGCCCGTCTGCACTGCTCAGAGAACTTCATATCTGCCTGCACAACCACCCCCAAGTCCCTTTCATTCTCTACCACTGTCAGTGTAGTACCACAGAGTTGATACGTTGCTCTGGGGTTGCTGTTTCCCATGTGTAGTACTTTACACTTGTCAATGTTAAACTTCATTTGCCACCTCTCAGCCCATCTGCTCAACCTTTCCAGATCCTGTTGCAGCAGCATAGTGTCAGTAGTGTCCTTGACAACCCTGCCAACCTTTGTATTGTCTGCAAACTTGGACATTAAGCTTGATATACCATCATCAATATCATTTATAAATACAGAAAACAATAATGGACCCAACACTGAGCCCTGAGGGACTCCACTAATAACATTAGTCCACGATGAGCAGTGTCCATTTATTACCACTCTCTGTCTTCTCCCCCTCAACCACCCCTTTATCCATAGCAGCAATTTGCCTCCAATGTCACACTGCTCCAATTTGTGTAGCAGTCTTCCATGTGCAACAGTATCAAAAGCCTTTCTAAGATCCAAGTATATAATATCAAAGTTATTCCCTGCATCCAGTTCTTTTGTGACTGCATCATAGTATCCAATCAAGTTGGTCAGGCAAGATTTCCCCTTAACAAAACCATGCTGTGTCTGAGCTATAACTGAAGTCTTGTCTAAATGATCCTGCAGTGCTTCCTTAACCAGTGCCTCCATTAATTTTCCTGGAACAGAAGTTAAGCTCACAGGTCTATAATTACTTGTGTCAGCCTTTGATCCTCCTTTGTGAATTGGGGTCACATTTGCACATTTCCAGTCTATGGGTACCTTCCCTGAGTCCAAGGAAGCTCTCATAATTATGGCTAAGGGTTTGCTTACTTCCTTTGCTGCCTCCTTTAATATAACTGGATAGATCCCATCCACCCCGGGTGCCTTTCTTGTTTTTATCTTCAACAGTTTCTCCTCCACTTTACTCCCAGTTATTTCAAGATTCTGTAGCTTACTGCTAGAGTTGAATACACCTCTGGCATTCCCCTTGCTGAATAACTCCTCATGTGTGAATGTCGATGCAAAATATTCATTTAGTTTGTTAGCTACCTGAGCAGGATCATCAACAGTTGACCCATCAATATCAAGTGGACCAATCTGATTCATCCCCTTCCTTCTAGAGTTTACATAAGTAAAGAACTCTTTGCTGTTTTTCTTTGCATCCCTTGCCAAGGATTTCTCGTAATCTGCCTTCGCCTGCCTAACCTCCTTTGTAACTTGGTTGCATATCAACTTGTATCTATCATAGGCTTCTGTGTCATGTGTTAATTTGTAAGTATCCCATGCATTTTTCTTCTCTGCCATATGCCTCATTAGTTCATCTGACATCCATTTTGGCCTAAACCTTGAACAATATTTCTTAGTTGGTATGTAAAGACTAGTAGCTTCCAAGATAAGTTCTTTGAATGCTTCCCATTTTGAATTTGCTGTTGGTAACATCATCAGTTGTTCCCACTGTATAGAATTTAAATACTGTCTCAGTCCATCGTAGTTGCCTTTACAAAAGCAACGCCCCTTCCCTTTACCCCTAATGGTAGTTACCTCTTTGAGTAAATCCCACTTCAGCACACTGTGATCACTGCCACCTAGTGGTTCATTTATCTGCAGATTCTTAATGCATGAAGAATCACTGCTGATAATCAAATCAAGAGTATTACTCCCTCTAGTTGCCTCCCGAACATGCTGATGTAGAAAACAATCATCCAATAAATCCACAAAAGCCCTGCTAGTGCGTGAGTAACCAGTCCCCAAATTCCAGTCAATATCTGGGAAATTAAAATCTCCCATTATAAGACTCTCTGATTTACTGGCCCACTCTATTTCCCTGTACAGTTCCTTATTATACTCATCAGAGTCATTAGGCCTATAGCACACTCCTACTCTCAATTTTGATCTCCCAATGCTTATGTCACACCAAACTGACTCAACACTGCACTGTACAGCGATGTCGACTGGCTTCACTTCCTTGGTTTTTATGTGTTTCTTAACTAATAGCATAACCCCTCCCCCCTTCCTATCCTGTCTATCCTTTCTGTAGACGTTGTACTCCCCAAATTGCAGTTCTGCATCCCTTATATCTGTGTGACACCACGTCTCTGATATCCCAACAATATCTGCCTTTGATGTTTTGAGCAATACCTCAAATTCATCAAATTTATTTACCAAACTCCTCACATTGGTGTACACGCAGGTGTACATGCACCTGTTTCTATTCTTAGCTACCCTAACACAACCCATGTGTTTATTTGTACCGCAATGGCTCCCAGCAGTCTCTGAAATACCATGCATCTTGTTTTTCAGGCTTCTGCTCATTCTAATAGAAGCAGTGCAAGAATCTCTTTCACCTCTGCCAGTGGCTACTGTCAATCTATTGGTCTTTGTCTCCCCCCAAGCTAGCAGTTTTCCGACCCACCTAACACTGCCTCGATAGCATCAGCAAATATTCTTGCACCCTTTCTATTTAAGTGTATCCCATCCCTGTAGAAGCAATCTCTCCTGTTAACAAGTACAGTCCAGGCTGAAAAAAATTCTACCCCTTGAGCCTTGCACAATCTTTCCAGGGCCGAATTTATCGACAAGGCTCTCATCATATACTCCCTCCTATCCTGTCTGGGCAGAATTGCAGACACTTTCAAATTCAACCCTAATTCATGGCTTTTGTTCAGCAGTGACCTGTATGTACATATGTACATACGAACTAGTTTACATTTCTGTTCACTGACATTTGTGGGTGGGGGTTAAAATTCAAAACAGTAAAAAGATAAGCAATCAATAACAAAGAACACGGCACACACAAATTGCAAGTAACACGATAAGCGCAAGTGAGAACAGAGTAATGAGTTACAAATCTTTAAAAATAGGAATGAAAAGAAGATCTGAAAATTAATTTTTTTATATGAATGAAGATTTCATGGAAGTGTAAACACATTTTACCATAATAACCCACAGAATTCCAGCTGTCGGTATTATCGCAAATTCAGTAAGATCGAGTTTACTATCCATTTATGATAAATTGCGTTAACAGAAAAGCCCAATAAACAGGTGACTGCTAATTGTTTTATTGTTTTTATTGTTTTATGGTTGTGACCTCCAGAAATCGGACCGAACCACGTGGTACGGTCGGAGACAATTGTAGGGTGATGTCCAGTGCTGCGGTCTCCTGCCCCGATTAAACGGCATGCTGTCCCAATTAAGCGAAGTAAACCCTGGGTATTTTCTCGATTGGGTTCTGTTTTTTAAGATTTGCCCCAAATAAATGGCTGCCCCGATTAACCGCTGGCCCAAATAACCGGAATCCACTGTATATTTTATTTTCTGTTTAAAAAATACAATTATATATTATTTTGGAAACTTTTTTTTTTCAAATTCACAAAAAAAAATTGATATAAGAAAAATGGCCATGGGGGTATCAATAAGAAGTTTGCACCAGGGCGGCTATATAGCCTGGCGTGGCCCTGCAGGGAGGATCAGCTCTGATACAGTGGTGTCTGGAAAGACAGAAGCAGATCCCACATATGATTTTGACTTTGAGTTGTCTGTGTAGACTGGTGCAAAATCAGAATGTTCAGCTCAGTGTGCTGAATAGAGCTGAAGGTAGACAGACAATGCAGTGTCTGTCTACCTGTCAATGGAGTTTTTAAGAGAAAAGTTGTATGCCAGAATGGAATGAGCTGCTTTGGTGTTTGGGCAACCTTTTCTATTTTAATTTTAAGTTCTTTGAGTAGCTGTTGGAGACGAATACCAAAAGAATGATTGGCAGTCTGATGTTTATAGTACAAACTTTCCCATTGTGGCTCAAAAATGGATGCCACATAGGATGGTCTGGCAGGGATATCAGTTTTAAAGCATACTTTAGAGACAACTGCTTATGTTGAAGTGATAATGGTGGTTCATGTGCTTCAACCTATAAGCTCTGGACAGAAGATGTTCAATATGCTCCAGTAGCAAGATGGATAGCCTGATGATGAATCGGCCCAGCCATCAAAGTACATTGCTTCTGGCTGATGCGTAAACTTGGGACCCGTAGTCTAGTTTGGATTGTACTAGTGCACGGTAAATGCATAATAGGGTGCATTGGTCCACACCCCAAGATGTAGAGAGAGAGAGTGGAGAATATTCAGGCCTCTTGAGCACTTTGTACGGAGTTAAAAGATGTGTTTCAGAAAGGTAAACTTTTTATCAAACTTTAGTCCTAAGAAGTTTATATCTTGCACTACTGGAATAGCATTTTGTCTGAGCTTCAATTCAGGTTCAGGATGAAGATTCCACTTATAACAAAAATGTATGCAAACATTCTTCTGTGGCAAGAACCTGAATCCATTAGCAAATGCCCAGGAATTAAGGCAACCAATGGATTGTTGCAGTTGTCTTTCAATAACCCTCACGCTGCATGACTGAGAGAACATGCTAAAGTTATCAACATAGAGGGCCCTTTTTACAGTTGGAGAAAGTTGTCCTGTGATAGCATTTACTTTGATGGTGAAAAGCGTGACACTTAATACTGAATCTTGGCAAAATTAGCGAGAGAGTGAGGTTCCCACACAAACTTGGAAAGATCAATTGGCTAAAAAAGTTTTTAATAAACATGGGAAGATGCCATCTAAGACCAATGCTATAGAAATCTTTTAATATGTAAAATCTCCAAATACAGATACAAGATGTTTGCATTTTAGGAAAGCATCCCAGATGAATGTTTCCAGTCTAATAAGATGGTCTGAAGTGAAGTGGTTCCTTCAGAAGCCACACTGGATGATAGAGAGAAGGTCATTTGATTCTAAATACAATATTAAATGAAAATTAGCCATTTTCTCTAGAATTTACTCTAGTAGCTGGTCAGAGCAATTGGACGATAATTAGTAGGGATTTTAGGATTCTTTCCTGGCTTGGCAAAGGCAAGAACGATTGCCTTGTGCCAGGCATCCAGAAACTGCTCTTCAATAAAGATTCTGTTATATATAACAGGTGAAAGAGCATGTGATCCATAGATTTTTGTGAAAGATGCCATCTGGTCCAACAGCACTTGCCTTAGAGAGCTCTCTAAGTGAGAGCTGTTTCAGTTCCTGTATAGTGAATGGCCTGTTGTGGGGATAAAGGCCCTTTGATGTGAAATTAAGTGCCTGTTTTTCGGTTTTATGTTTCAGGACCAGAAACCCTGGGGAACAGGAAGATGTCACAGAGATGTTAAGAATGTTTCCCCCAAGAGAAGAGGCTATTGCAGTTGGATCTTCAATAGTGCATCCATTATAATCTAGGATCGAGGAAGCATGGGTGTATATTTTCCCTTAATTTTCCGGATTTTATCTCAGATCAACTTAGTACTAATGGACTGAGTAATTGATGATGTGAAATGGATCCACAATTCCTTTTGACTCTGACGGTGGATGTAGCGTGCTTTGGCTCATGCATGTTTAAAGGCTATAAGGTTGCCCGTGGTAGGATATCTTTGGAATATCCCCCAGGTTTTGTTTTGAGCTGCTGTGCATTGTGAATTCCACCATGGTTTAGATAAAGGTGGAAACCAGGCAGACGTTTTGGAATGGCATTCACAGCTGCTTGGACAATATTTTGGACAATATTTTCTCTGTGACGTACGTAACTGCATCATTGATAGTCTCCTGACTGATTGCAGTGATGTCAAAATTTTCTTGACGTTGAAAGGCATTCCAGTCAGCCTGATCAAACTTCCACCATGGTAATCTAACAGGAAAACACGGTCTCTCATTAATTAGGGTAATTATCACGGGGAAGTGATCACTTCCATTCAGGTTCTCCTCCACCTCCCAGTTAAGCGAAGAGAAGAGAAGAGAGAGGGAGAGCAGATAGAAAGATCAATAGCAGAAAATGTATAGGTAGGCATGTGGAAGAAGGCGTTTGCTCCCACATTTAGGAGGAAGAGGTCATTGAGCACATGCTCTATGACTTGTCCCCCTTCCACTGATGCTAACACTACCCTACAGGGTGTTGTATCCATTTAAACCCCCAAGAAGTAAGAAAGGGGAGGTAACTGCATTACAAGATCATCAAGGTCTTTCTGGGGGGATGTCAGTCCCAGGTGGGAAATAAATAGAACAGATGGTTAACAAAAATCCCACTGTACAGCAAACAGCAACAGCCTCTAAGCTAGTTGTAAGTTGCAAAGGCTGGAATGGGGACTGGTTGCTCACAAGGATAGCAACTCCTCCATGAACAGGATCATCTGCAATTCTATCCTTATGAAAAATTGCAATGTTACGCATGGTGGGATTATCATTTGCCCTTACATAAGTCTCCTGCAAGCAAAAGCAAATTGACTCGTACTTTTGCAAGAAGACATTGATGTCATCAGTATTTTGCCGGAATCCATGACAATTCCATTGTAGGAATTCGGCCATTGTTTTGGCTTGGTGGGTCCATCAGGTGGCTTCCAAAGTGCTGGGCACTTACTTTTCTCAGACTTGGATTTATGTCTTTTTGGGAAGTATGGATGCTGTCCTGTGTCCATTTCCTCCTTTGAAAAGAGTTCCAAGACTGAGTCATCTGGTACCTCCTTCTCCTCAACTTCCATATTGTTTTGGGCACTAGAAGATACCTCAGGCTTCTTATGCTTTTCTACATCAGGCTTCTTATTCTCTCCTTTTTTTACTGGTGGAGTATTAGGAAGTACCAATATGGGAGTGGCAGCTGATTCATCTTTTTTTGCAAGTGTTTGTGAGCTTAACAGGTAGCGTGAAATAGGAGTGAATGACTCTTTTGGAGGTATAGTAATTTCTGTTTGGGTTACAATGGAACATCTCCCTGCTACCTTCTGAGCGTAGGTATTTTTGTTTACATTCAAGGGTTTCACCACTTTTCTTGCCTCCTGATATATGCTCAGCTGTGCCTTAAGTCTTTGGATTTCTTTTTCTTCTTTCCATCTCTGGCATGCTCATAAATAAGCAGGATGCTCTCCTTGGCAGTTAATGCATGATGGTTTTCAAGCTGAACATGATGAGGTTTCATGGTCCTTTGCAGCACAGCGAGCACATGCAAGGGCTCCACAGCAGGCCATTTGTTGAGTGTCTGTATTTCTGGCACTTAAAGTACCATAAAGGATTTGGTATATATGGATGCACTGGACAGTTAATATAGCCAGCTTCGATCTCATTAGGAGATATTGAATATAAGGATATTGTTTCTAGTGTAAACAAGTTTCTTCCCATCCCTGCATGCAGAAATTCTTTTAACTGCAATCACTTCCTGTGGTTTTAATTCAGAGAAGATTTCCTCCTTGGTAACCTCAGATCCCACTCTGAAATGACAGCTCTTGATGAATTGAGGTGTCACGGTTATTGGTATTCCTCTGAATGACGTTGCTCAGAGTAGCTGCTCAGAATGCCTGTCATTTTTTGTTTCAACTAAGAGGTTCCCAGAACGGAGCTTCTTAACTGATTTAGGAGAACCTGCAAACCCCTCTAAACCTTTCTGTGTAAAAAAAGGGTGATGCTTTCCCAATGGGCTTTTCGCTGTTGAAGTGAATGATTAAAAATCTTAGGACAGGCCCTGATGGTATTTCAATTCATTGTCTCTTTGGCACAATAGCACCTTCTGTTTCTCCATTGTTACTTGCAGATAGGGACCAGTTGCCCCCCCCCAAAGAAAGAAATAATTTTATCATGATTCATGATGTTTTTTGTATTGGTTGAGTGCCTGGGCTCCCCATCCACTACGGAGCCCAAAGGGGCACCCACTACCCGGCAAGCAATAAATGCACTCAGGAGTGGGACACCATACTTGCACCACGGCCAGCCTGAATCCTGTCCCTTGAACCATGAGGGTAGGGGCATGGCATTGACATGGTTGACCCCTGCAGGTGAACCCACTGGCCAATTGATCCTAGCCAGGCCATCCAGCCTATCTTGTCGAAGCAGGGGCCAAAGTGGTGTGCTGAAGCTGGACCCCTCAACCATCAGGGTCCTCCTTTTTGAATTTCCAAGAGTCGCAGTGCACAGCAAACATGCCAGATTCCATTGATGTTAGCCTGGAACGTAGGCTGTAGGCAGTGGATCCCAGTGATGCTAATTGGAGGACCAGCAGAATCATTGGGAGGTCCCCTCACCACGTACAGGTGCCCACATCAAGGGTGCCCACATCAAGGTCCCCTCACCACGTACAGGTGCCCACATCAGAGCTCACGCACTGCTGCTCCTGGCTATGGAGGTGCCATGTTTGTGGGACCTACTGTGCAACAGCAAAACATTATATACTGTGTAGCGGTGGGAAAAAGGTTAGAATTTTTACCAGGGAGAAGTAATATAAATTATGTTACTAATTCAATGAAAAATGGTTCTTCCACATTTGCATATAAAGCTTGCATTAATGAAGAATTTTTTTTAGGGCTCTGCATAAAGAAAAAGTGAATATTTCTACCTAAGGAATGCATTTTCTAATTTAACAGACACAAAACTGAAAGAAGGAATTTTTGGTAGGCCACAATTAAACTTCTCAGAGATGATGTATTTGAGACAAGGCTACAGGATACTGAATTAGCAGCTTGGTGATCAGTTAAGTCTGTTGTGGATG
This sequence comes from Mastigoproctus giganteus, assembly GCF_048544385.1. Taxonomy (NCBI): domain Eukaryota; kingdom Metazoa; phylum Arthropoda; class Arachnida; order Uropygi; family Thelyphonidae; genus Mastigoproctus; species Mastigoproctus giganteus. The sequence goes on along the minus strand of NC_143577.1, from coordinate 22,174,252 downwards.
GATTTCTTTGAGAAGGAAAGAAGAAAATTATATGAATTTCTAATATCAAATCTACTGCAATGTTATAAAGATATGGGCTGCTGAATGGCTTTGAAATTTTTTTTTCATTCCCTGTCAGTTTTCTAATTAAAAATTTAGGAGATGTAATTGATCAGCAAGGAAAACACTTTCATCAAGACATCCATGATGACAAAGTAGTATCAAGTTTGCCGAGATACTCCCATGATCAGAGTTACTGCTGATTTCTTAAGAAGAAAAGCAAAATGAACTATAAGAAAAAAATTTCCAAGTGTAAAATATTTCTAAGGACAGAGAATGAATATAGTACATTATATGTTTTATCAAAGTATTTTAAAATGAATAAGACTCATTTTTAAAATAACATATGTATATGATATTGAAACATATGATGTATATGATGTACATGATATCGAAATTGGTCATTCATTAAATGTTTACTAAAATTTTAGTATATCTTTCGGTGGATAGTATTATCAATAAAATTTATTAATCTTATTAAATTATACTTAAATGGAATCATGACCCAGACAAGAGCAGCAAAGCAGCGTTCACAGAACAGCCAGAGTGCTGTGGCTCACTGGGAACCAAAGGGAGCAATTCTCCCACACATCACTGTCTAAAACAATGTGCAAAATGTGAAATGTTTGCAGAACTGTCTAGAACCGGACATGATCTAGCCAAAGAGGATGTCTTTGTGTGTGTGCTAGATGCAGAGACTGTGAAGAAATTAGGCACCAACTCAGCGTTCTAATGGGCGTCTATGAGAGTTTGAGGTGTAGGGGTACATGCCTTCAAAGAAATTAATATGAGGGGCCTATCAAGCTCTCAGCTGCCAAACTCAATGCCAGAACTCACTCCTGTGCATTAGGCAACATGCCGGCAATGTCCAAGGGTGGAATGTGTTGGTCCCACAAGAACTAGTTATTGTTGGTGACTCTAATGTCAGGGAGATGGGGAATATATTATGCAAAAAGGATAGGTGGAACAGGACCAGGGGTATGTCTGCCAGGGGCAAAAGTTGATCATGTTGTAGAGCAGATATCATCTTTTAGGCGACTCCGTAGCCAGGTGGGCAGGAGCAGCAGTGGGTAGCACACGCTTCTTGATTAGACCGGGGTTCAAGCCCGTGACCACCAAATACGGAGGATGCGGAAAGGTCAGGGAATGACCAATGCATATCCCTGGAGCAATATGGCATTAGTTCCTAATGCTCCTAAAAACCAAATAACAAACATCATCTTTTAAGGGCACAAAAGGTGATGTTGTACACATTGGCATTAATGCCCTTAGGAGTAAGATATCTCCAGATTTACTTAACAAGTACAGGTCAATGCTGAAAAAAAGTTGCGAGTTAGGGTTAAATTTGAAAGTGTCTGCAATTCTGCCCAGACACGATATCAATTCGTCCCTGGAGAGATTGTGCAAGGCTCATGGGTTAGAATTTTTTTCAGTGTGGTCTGTGCTTGATAACAGGAGAGACTGCTTCTACAGGGATGGGATACACTTAAATAGGAAGGGTGCAAGAATATTTGCTGATGCTATCGAGGCAGTGTTAGGTGGGTAGGAAAACTGCTAGTTTGGGGGATTCACATACTAAAATATTCACAGTAGCCACAGGCAGACGTGAAAGTGATTCTTGCACTGCTTCTATTGTAATGAGCAGTAGCCTAGAGAGCAAGTTGCTGGGGATTTCAAGAGCTGCTGGGAGTTATTGTGGAACAAGTAAATACATGGGCTGTGTTAGGGTAACTAAGAGTAAGAACAAGTGCATATATACTTGCATGTACATTAATGCTAGAAGTATAGGAAATAAAATTGATGAATTTGAAGTGCTGATCAAGACATCAAAAGTAGTTATTGTTGGGATATCAGAGACATGGTGTCACACAGATATGAGCAGTGCAGAATTGGAATTTGTGGAGTACAATATGTAAAGAAATGACAGACAGTGTAGGAAGGGAGGAGGGGTTATGCTGTTAGTTAAAAAACAAATAAAATCTAAGGAAGTGCATCCATCCAGTTGACACGGGTGGACACTGCAACGTTGAGTCTGTTTGGTGTGATATAAACACTGGGAAAGAGAAAATCAGAGTAGGAGTATGTTATAGACCTAATGACGCTGAAGAGTACAATGAACAGTTGTGCAGAGAAATAGAATGGGCCAGTAAATCAGAATGTCTTGTAATGGGGGATTTTAACTTTCTAGATATTGACTGGAACTTGTGGATTGGTCACTCACATGCTAGCAAGACTTTTGCGGAGGATTGTTTTCTACACCAACATGTTTGTGGGACAACCAGAGGGAGTAATACCCTTCATCTGATTATCAGAAGTGATGATGCAAGCATTAGGAATTTGCAGATAAAGGAACCACTAGGTGACAGTGATCACTGTGTACTGATGTGGGATTTATTTAAAGATGTAACTACCATCAAGGGTAAAGGGAAAGGGCTTTTGTTTTCTTAAAGGTGACTACAGAGGTCTCAGACAGTTTTTAAACTCTATAGAGTTGGATCAACTGATGATATTACCAATGGTGAATTCTAAATGGGAAGCCTTCACGGACTTAATCTTGGAGGTTACTAGGCTTTTCATACCAACTAGGAAATATTGTTCAAAGTTCGGGCATAAATGGATGTCGGATGAATTAATGAGGCTCGTAGCAGAGAAGAAAAATGCACAGGATGCATATAAATTATCAGGCGACACAGAAGCCTATGACAGCTATAAGCTAGTCTGTAATCAAGTCACAAAGGAGGTTAGGCAGGCAAAGGCAGATTATGAGAAATCTTTGGCAAAGGACGCAAAGAAAAACAGCAAAGAGTTCTTTACGTAGGTAAACTCTAGAAGGAAGGGGGATGAATCAGATTGGTCCACTTAACATACATGGTTCGACTATTGATGATTCTGCTCAAGTAGCTGATAAATTGAATGAGTAATTTGCATCTACATTCACACATGAGGAGTTATTCAAAGAGGGGAATGCCATAAGTTTATCAAACTCTAAGCCTTAGTTGCTAATGCACCAATAAAATCCAAATCAAATCAAATCAAATTATCAAACTCTAATAGGGAGCTAAGTGATTTTGTGATAACTGACAGCAAAGTGGAGGAGAAATTGTTGAAGTTAAACATAAAAAAGGCACCTGGGGCAGATGGAATCTATCCAGTTATAATGAAGGAGGCAGCAACGGAAGTAAGCAAATCCTTAGGCATAATTATGAGAGCATCCTTAGAGCCAGGGGAGGTAATAATTATAGACCTGTTAGTTTAACTTCTGTTCGGGGGAAAATAATGGAGTCACTGGCTAAAGAAGTGATACAGGATCACCTAGACAAGACAGCAGCAATAGTTCAGACACAGCATTGGTTTGTTAAGGGGAAATCTTGTCAGACCAATTTGATTGGATACTACAATGTGGTCACAAAGGAACTGGATGTTAAAAATGATTTTAATATCATATACTTGGATTTCAGGAAAACTTTTGATACTGTTGCACATGGAAGACTGCTGTACAAATTAGAGCAGTATGGCATTAAGGGCAAGTTACTGCAATGGATAAAGGGATGGTTGAGTGGAAGACTGCAAAGAATGGTAATAAATGGACGCTGCTCTACGTGGACTAATGTTATTAGCGGAGTCCCCCAGGGTTTGGTGCTTGGCCCATTGTTGTTTTGTGTATTTATCAATGATATCAATGAAGGTATATCAGGCTTAATGTCTAGGTTTTTGCAGATGATACAAAGGGTGGCAAGGTTGTTAATGACAGTAAAGACAGTATGCTACTGCAACAGGATCTAGAAAAGTTAGGCAGATGGGCTGAGAAGTGGCAACTGAAGTTTAACATTGATAAATGCAAAGTACTGCATATGGGTAGCAGTAACCCAAGAGAAACATACCAACTGTGTGGTACTACACTCAGGGAGGTGGAGAATGAAAAAGACCTAGGGGTAATTGTGCAGTCAGATATGAAGTTCTCTGAGCAGTGCAGACGGGCTGCCAGAGCAGGTCATGGAGTTATATCAATGATATATAGAAATTTTGCTAGCAGAGATTAGGAGGTGATTATCCCTTTGTATAAGACAATGGTCAGGCCAAGCCTTGAGTACTGCGTACAAGTCTGGAGGCCTCATTTTCGGAAGGATGTAGAGTTGCTACAACAGAAGGGCAACAAGATTGGTGAGAAGAAAAACTAATGCTAATGCTAATGAATTGCCCATATTCAAAAAATAAAGATTTATTCATTTACCTTTTGAATATATTGAAGCAATGTCACATTGGAAATAAATTATTATTCTAGATAAAAAGACAGTTGAATGATAGAAGAACCCAAAGTGGTTGAACTAAACAGCTAAAGAGTTATTATTCTGTGCAAATCAAGGTCATGAGTGGGATCCCACATATTATTGTTGGGTTCCTTGAATTCCCTATTGTCTTCACCAAGTCTGTCTGTCTGTATGCATGTAACAAATCAACTCCCAGTATATGAATTTTCATTAAATTTTATATTTATTTCTTTTAGAAAGTTCTGTTCAGCTGTCAAAAATTTCACTAATATTGGACAAATAGAAATTCATAGATTAAATGTAGCTTTAATGCACAAAAGTATTGTTAGCTTTTGTTCAGTACACACTGCACATGTATTGTTATGCAAGACACAAGATGTCTTTGTGAAGATATAGATAAAGAAGGATAAAAGACTTTAAAAAAAAAGTACATGGAAGAAGGCTAATAAATGTTATACACTTGCAATTGAACTGAATGGCTAAGTATTTCAGAGAATGTAAAATTATAGAGTTTTATTAAGTTCTGTTCTATAATCTTAATTATCTTCAGTTATCAAAGTTTTAATCTTAATAATTAAATGATATGAAGACAACTACATTTATTTTTTTCACTTCTATTAATCACAGAAACAGAAAAAAATTCATTTAAGAAAAATTAATACACCTGAAATGTAATGCAGTGCGTACATTACTTGAGTTGTTGTTTATGATGTTTGCTAATAACAATGATATATATACAAGAGGTGGTTCAAAAAAGATTTAAAAAGATTAAATGCAAAAAAAAAAAAAAATGTGATTACTGCCGTGCATTAAGGTAGCGGTCATCAAATTGTATTGATGTAAGTAACCTCAAAGGCAAGGATGCAATCATAAAAGCTACTACACTTTTCATACCAATTAAGAGATACCATTGAAGGCTTAGGCCTAAATGGATGTCAGACTAACTGATGAAACTTGTTGTTGTTACTGGAATTTAGGAGCATCGGCAACTAAGGCCATGTCACTCCGTGTATATTGTCTGTAAATTGTGTGTGTTCTGAGGTAAATTTTCTGTTTGCTGGATGAAAAACCTGAGTCTCCAGGAGAAAAAGCCATGCTACCCTTATCTGAGACTGACTAACTCAGCCATATTGTGAAAAAAGACCCATAAAAATTCCTCTGATCATTGACAGGATTCGAACTCAGTTCTTTTCCAACTGGTGTGGGGAGGAAGGCAATACTACCAAAATGTGCTACCCACAAGGGCAATGAGACTTGTGGCAGAGAAGAAAAAATGTATGAGATGCATATAAATTATCAGGTGGTACAGATGCATACAGTAGATATACGCTAGCCTGTAACCAAATCACAAAGGAAGCTAGGTAAGCTAAGGCAGATTATGAGAAGTCTCCGGCAAAGAATGCAAAGAAAAACAGCAAAGACTTCTGTGCTTATGTAAACAGTAGAAGGAAGAGGTTGAATCACATCGGTCAGAGAGATACAAATGAATTAACTGTTGATGGTCCTGCTCAGATTTCAAACAAACTGCATTTTGCATCAACATTCAAACATGAGAAATTTTTTAGGGATGGGGTGCCAGAAGTGAGTTAAATTCTTGCAGGGAACTAAAAGATTTTGTGATAACTGAGAGGAAAGAGTGGAGAGAAATTGGTGAAGTTAAACATAAAACGTCACCCATGGTGGATATCCAGTTATATTAAAGGAGGAAGCAAAAGAGATACACAAACCTTTAGCCATGTGATAAGAGCATCCTTGGATTCAGGGGAGATCCCTATGGACTGGAGATGTGTAAATGTATCCCTAATTCACAAAAGGGGATCAAAGCAAGACATGAGTAATTACAGACCTGTTAGTTTGACTCTTGTTCCAAGAAAAATAGTGGAGTCACAGGTTAATGAAGTAAAGCAGGAAGCAGTCTAGGCAAGAACATAGTCATACTGCAAAGGAACTGGATTCAAAAAATAATTTGGATATCATATACTTAGATTTCAGAAAAGCTTTTGATACTGTTGTACATAAAAGAATGCTTAATATAAAAACAGAGCTACAGGGCTCAATAAATTCTGTTGTAATAATATTTGATAGTATGAACCAGAGCTGTAACCCTCAATATGTTCTATGTTGATATCAATATTTATAAAATAATAACAGAAGTTTACCTCAATATAATAAGCAGAACACTTCCTTATGATACTCTCCAGCAATTAAAATGAAAAAATTGCAAATCTTACATTACAGTAAAAAATATAAAATAATTAAAACTCAATTGAACACAAAAAACAATTGAACACAATTAGAAATCAAATGAACACAATTAAAAATCAATCTAACGCAATTAAAAATTAAATTAATGCAATTAAAAATTAAATTAATTAAAAGAAATTTAACAGAAAAAAAAAATTGCAAATCGTTTTTTGCAATTTTTTTTTGATTTTTAATTGTGTTCATTTGATTTTTAATTGTGTTCAATTGTTTTTTAATTGTGTTCAATTTAGTTTTAATTATTTTTTATTTTTTACTGTAATGTAAGATTTGCGATTTTTTCATTTTAATTGCTGGAGAGTATCATATGGAAGTGTTCTACATATTATATTGAGGTAAACTTCTCTTATTACTTTATAAATGTTGTAATGATATATAAAAATTATATTGAGGTAAACTTCTCTTATTACTTTACAAATGTTGTAATGATATATAAAAATGAGCATCACAGCTCTGGTTTACACTATCAAAAAAGAATACGAGATTACCTCAATCTTTTCCATAGAATGTTTCTAGTCAATGCTCTCCAAATGTAAATGAATAAAATTAATTATTGAATTCTTTCACTCATTGAGCCACGAATGATCTGATGCATACCGGAACCGAAAGTTGAGGGCCCCAACCTGATCCCAAAACATATCAAACCAACTCAACGAAACTCTGGGTGCAAGAAGACATTGAGTCAAAATAATTTAAAAGGAGGAATTTATTACGGTAGTAAATAAAATCACGACTCTAAAATTTTTAATGAATGCTGCCTTTCTTCCTATGGTAATAAATAATTAAAGTCACGACTATGAAATTTGAATGAACACATTAAATAAAATTTTACTGTACTTTCCTTCCTTAAGCAGACTAAGCTTTTCGACTAATCGTCTTGTTCACAGGTCAGAAAAAATACAAAGAGTGTGTGTATGTTAAGCTAATAAATAGAGAGATTATTTGTTTTGGTGCATGCGTATAATAGACCAGAAATCTGAAATTAAGTAAGGACAGTGCCTGTTGATAGAATTTGCACATAACTTCATTCAAGGGTTTCAGCAATTTTAATAATTTTATGTAATTGTGTTGTATATTCAGAATTTTTGCATCATTAAATAGGAACACATGACTTTCATTGACGCCATGAAAAGCCAATTCTGATGTGGCTGTGCAGACCAAAGCAACATGTTGTTTCAGGCATAAATCTAGGGTATACCGAGTCGAGCTTTGATATGATGAATCACATTGACTACAGGAAATATTATATACAAAGTCATTTACTTGTACCGAAAAAGAAGGAAGAACTGTGTGATTTCTCAGTATATTGGCCATTACTAATACTAATACTAATTGTGGAGTTTCTGCATAGGTCTGGCTATAATTTTAAATTCTGTATCTTTAAAGAGTTTATTGAGTTGTTTCTACCATTGTTCAAAGTATGGGATGGAAATAAAGTATTTTTTATTGGTTGTATTGATGTCATATTTTTGACCTACTTTTAGCTTGTAGTTTGATTGATTAATAATGGAGAGTGGATAGCCTCTATTTAAAAACCTGTTGGTCAGTATATCAATTTCTAAGTCTAAAGTGGGTTCAGAAGTAGAACATTTGAAAGCGTTAAGGAACTGGTTAAATAGGATGGACCTTTTGTAAGAAAACAGATGATAACTACTGTAGTGAAGCAACATACCAGTATTGGTGGGTTTCCAGTAAATATTAAATTGTATTTTACACATATCTCGTGTAAGGGTGAAATTTAAGAAATGTAGAGATTTTGTTTCTTCGTGTTCTTCTTCCAGTGTAAAATGTAATCTCACATGAATGTTGTTAAATGTCTGTAGAAGGCCCTGGGTGGTGCAATAATCAGTTATAATGAGTATATCGTCAAGGTATCTCCCACAGTAAGTAATACGGGGGGTGTTAAATATATGTGTTCAATGTTAGCAAGATAGATCTCTCTCAGCAATAGATTGCTCAGGCTTAGACTCATAGGTAATCCAAAAATTTGCTTGTATATCTTATCTTTAAAAGTAATATAATTTCCTTCAAGTAGAAGCTTAATAAAATAGAAAATTTCTTTTTTAGGTAATTTTGTGTGATTAATCGTTACAGTGGTGTTGTTTAACAATTCCCAAACTATATCAAGTGCGTAGTCAACATTAACATTAGTATACAAGGAAGTGACATCTAACAAATACGATTTATCATTACGGGCAAGCTTGACACCTTTAAGAGTATTAAATAATGTGTCATAGTTTTTTATATTGATTTTTATCACCTGTCTAAAAGGTTTGATGATAGTATATATACAAGTGTGATAAACGGATTATTCCAATCCGTTTATCATCTTGGTTTTGCAAGACGAAAATCTTTTTCGTGTACCAGAAATGTATTTTAAATAAGTCATATTTTTTTAATTAATTATTATTTTTTTTAATATATTTTAGGGGAGGGTGCAATTTTTCATTCTTGCCTTGAGTACTAAAATGGCTCAGCATGGCCCTGTAGCTAGGTGTGAAAATGCTGAATTTTTGTAGGATACAATCGGGTGTACAAGAAAACCAGGTTTATGGAGTTTAACTTGTCTGAAAAATACAGGAATATTACAAGTCCTGGCTTTCAGCTCTTTTAATTAAGCCATATAAATAAAATCACTCTTTTGATATGAAATTAGTGTTTTGTTATATTGATTTACTAAATTCACAAATACAGACAGGTCTATCTCCCTGTAGGTGGAACTGTCCGATACAATGGAATACAATTTGTTAACAATAGTCCAATTTATTCATAACTTCACTCCTATTTAATCTGGGTAAACGGATATTTTTGGGGTTATTAACTACTTGATTGATTTGTTGGACTAATAAATCTTTTTGTGGGACATTGCGGAGACCAAATTCAAAATCTATCACAAATTGTTTCTTAGGAAGTTTATGTGGTGGTAAATTAAAATTCAGTCCCTTCCAGAAGAGTGAAATCTGATCCTCTGATAACACGTATGAAGAAAGATTAGTAATCTGTTTTTATATAGCCCCCAGGGGCTCACACCTGGTGAGTATGGGCTTGGCACACCCAGGGTCCTGAGCTGAATATTATCATTCTTCTCTTTCTTGGTGATTCCTTTCTACTTCTCTCTCTCTCTCAGAGTAACTTGGGAATTTTTTTTTGGCTGGTGCAGCATAAGCCTCAGGCTTCCTTGCACCATATGGCTAATAATTATAATAATAATAATTGACTCGTTATACGTGTGATGTGTATGGGGGGGAGGAACATATATAAGCTAGGTTTGTGTTATTATGTGCATACCTATTACCTGTATGTAGAGGAATAGTAAAGGTACCAGTATGTGTTGGAGCAAACGCTTATGGAAACGTGTCCGGGTTGTTAGTGAGTAGGTTACATATGTACAAGGGAATTTTAGTAACGTTTATTCGAGCCCGGCTCAATGAGTGAAAGAATTCATTAATTTATTTTATTCATCTATCTTATTCGTTTACATTTGGAGACCACTGACTAGAAGCATTCTATGGAAAAGATTGAGGTAATCTCTTAATATTTTTTATATAAAAGAATGATATACAAATTGGAGCAACCTAGCATTAAGGACAAATTACTACTATGGATAAAGGGACAGTTGGGTGGAAGAAAACAGAGAGTGGTTATCAATGGACTTTGCTCTTATTGGACTAATGTTATTAGCAGAGTACCCCACGGTTCAGTGTTGGGACCACTGTTATTTTCTGTATTTATTAATGATATTGATGAAGGTATAGCAAGCTTAATGTTTAGGTTTGCAGATGATGAAAAGGTTGGCAGGGTGGTTATTCATAGTAATCAGGGTACACTACTACAGCAAGACCTTGACAAATTAGGCAGATGGGCTGAGAAGTGGCAACTATAGTTTAATATTAACAAATGCACTGTACTTGATATGGAGAGCAGTAATCTCAGATTAATATACCAGCTGTGTGGTACCACACTCAGTGCAGCAGAGAATGAAAAAGACTTGCAGATAATTAATTGTGCAGTCAGATATGAAATCTCTAAGCAGATCAGGGAGACTGCCAGGACAGCTCATGGGATTTGACAATGATATATATAGAATTTTGCCAGCAGGGATAGTGAGGTGATTATGCCTTTGTATCAGGCAAAGGTTAGATCACATCTCGAATAATGCATAAAAGTCTGGAAGCCTCCTTTTCATGAAGAATGTGGATCTACTTGAACAGGTGGTGAGAAGACAACAACATATAGGATGTTTATAAGCTGTCAGGGGGATACAGAACTGTATAGTAAGTGTAAAGCAGTCTGTAATCAAATTACCAGGAGGGTTAGGTGAGCCAAGGCAGATTCTCTCTCAGGGTAATTTAGAAATTATTATTTTTTTTGGCTGGTGCAGCATAAGCCTCGGGCTTCCTTGCACCATGTGGCTAATAGTAATAATAATAATATAAGAGCAAGAATAATAATAACAATAACACAATAACAATACTCGGTAGAAGAGAAAAAAGTTACTTGTGAGATATTAATCATACTGCATCGAGTGTCGTGCAGGATAAAGTCACTCGTGTTCAGGCCTTAGGCAGAGGGGTCAGTTGGAAAAGTTGGAGACAGTCTCCCAAGCAAGACAGTGGAGCAAGTGACGCTATCCCCTGTATGGCTACCACAAGAGAAGGGCAAGACCATCCAGCCCCACTAACTGGAAGTGCTTCCTGTGCAACTGAGCTAGTGACCACCCAGAAAGGAATAAAACGACAACACATGAAATGGAGCATCGAAATGAATACATACATCATGTGAGCATACTATGAAATAACCAAGCTAGAGACCGATATGACAATGTACAGGTCACAACTACATACCAAGTGGTTGGAACGATTCTCAGATATTCAGGTCACAGAACAGCAATTAGTGGACCAAAGAAGGACCATCATCACAAAGAACCTAACAGCTCCTGCCATCTTGGAAAAAATCAAGCAGGATGTGAGCAATCAACTACAAAGAATATGATCAATATGGAACCAGAGGAGGAAGAGCAAGAAGAAATACAACCCACAACAGCTGAAGTGGAAGGAGACAAGGTCATGATATCCAGAACAGAAGATGAGTGGAAGAAGGCCCTAACAGAATTCGAAGGAATGGAGCCCACAAGAACCCCCATGATACCTAAGCAGAGGCCAAATAAAATCCTGTGGAGAGTAATAGACTACCTCAATTGGCAAATAATACCACATTACCTTGACAACAATGGCACAATGCTGGAGGCTATCCGCACAGCCGTATACTGTGCTGCTATAGCAGCCACTAGGATTAATGGAAAAGAAACGAGAGGCCAGCAGCAGAAGAACTGAAAACAGAAGGAACCGCCAGCTTGGGAAAGAAGACTTTAGCAGAAGATAGAAGAATTAAGAGTCAAGATAGGCTAGTTGACTCAGTACCAACAGGATAACAGAAGTAAGAAATTGATTGGAAAGGTGAAGAGCATCCTCAAGAGAGACAGTGTCCACAGCAAACATGAGACCAGAAATCAGAGAATAGGAGAATACTTGGACACACTGAAGCAGAACCTCCTCGCACTCAGCAAATGACTATGCCAATACAAAGAGAGCTCCCAGAGGAAAATAAACAACTGAATCATTAATGAGGATCAAAGAGCCTTCTACAGGAAACTGGGAGAAGATGAGAAAGCAGGAAATGGACCACCCAAGAAGAAGACGATCCAGGAGTTCTGGAGCAGTGAAGTAAGACATAACAGCTGAGCCCCTGGATAGAAGTAAAACGGAAGAAAACCAAGGACGTACAAGAGATGAGAGAGTGGAAGATTCAAGAAAAAGAAATAAAACAGTCGATCAGGAACACCCACAACGGCGAATCCCAGGAATTCATAACATCCACAACTACTGGTACAAGAAGCTCATTTGCACACACACAAGCACTCGCAGAGCAGTTCACTCTAATGATAAGGTACTCAGAGCCAATCCCGAAGTTCCTCACTGAAGGAGTCACATATCTGAAGCCTAAAGATGAAGATACAAGAAACCTGGTGAAATACAGACAAATCACCTGCCTCCCAACCAAGAAGATATCAGACCACTTAGAGAGTCAAAACAATGTCCGAACAACAGAAAGGATGCAAGTGGAGGAGCAATTAACCATAGTTATGGAGCTATGGAGCAAACCTACAAGAAACACCACGACCTACATCGATTACCGTAAGGCCTTCAACTCTGTACCTCATAGCTGGCTAATAGAGACCCTGAAGATCTACAAGGTCAATCCGATAGTGACAAACTTCCTAGTAAAGGAAGTTTGTCACACTGGTGAAATGGAGTACCACAATTAAGGTCAAGAACATCACAAACAGACCAATCCCCATCAGAAGAGGAATCTTTCAAGGAGATTCTCTGAGCCCACTGTGGTTCTGTCTAGCACTCATGCTTAACGGCACCAAGTATGGATATCACCTCAAAGAAGGAAGAAATAACCTGTACACCCTCATCCGCCTGATGTACATGCATGACATCAAGCTCTGTGCGCCAACTGAGAAGCAACTCCAGCAACTACTCTGGATCACCGAACAATTCAGCAAGGACATCAGAATGGAATTTGGTCTAGACAAATGCAAGACCCACGCACTACACCAGGGAAAATTAGTCAACCAAAACTACCAGCTGCTGACTGGTAAAGAGATGGAAGGAAGCTATGACAGAAGGAGAGACCTACAAATACCTAGGGATGATGCAGGCTCAGCAGTTAGAGCACAAGGAAATCAAGAAGTGCCTGACCGAAAAATATCATCAGAGACTCTGAAGCCTGCTGAAAGCAAAATTGAACGGAGTGAACACAGTTAAAGCCTTAAACACCTATGCAGCTCCAGTACTAATATACTCCTTTGGGATCATAGACTGGACTAACACCAAACTAGAGGATATCATGTGAAAGACAAGGACGATGATGAGCAAGAGCCACCAACACCACACGGAGTCAGCAGTGGAGAAACTAACAATAGCTTGGAAAGGGAGGAAAGGGGCTGATAGACCTAATAGAGTAGCATAAAATACAACAGTTAACTTGAAGGATTACTTCGAGAACACAGCACCACTCCACCAGGCCATAAGGAAGATAGATAAGTGGTATACCCAACTCAACCTAAGCAAGGAGCCCCTTCCCACCAAGACGGCACAAGAAACAAAGCTAGAAATATGCAAAGACGACACTCCACGACAGACACTACAATGGCCTCCATCAAGATCACATTGATAACATTGCTTCCAATGCATGGCTCACAAGCGGGACGTTCTTCCCTGAGACTGAAGGATTCATGCTGGCCATCCAAGACCAGGTAATCAAAACCAGAAACTATAGAAAATACATCACAAAGGAGCCCAGAATGTCAGATGACACATGTCGATGATGCCACCTGGCCTCAGAAATGATCCAACACATCACATGGGGATGCAAGGTGATCCTCTAGACTGAGTACATTCATAGACACGACTACGTAGCCAGAATAATACATCAGAAGCTAGCAAGGTAATATCGACTGACCAAAGAAAGTGTACCATACTACAAGTACGAACCCCAGGCAGTACTAGAGACCCCAACCCAAAAGCTGTCCTGACCATGCCATAATAATGATAAGACCATCCCGCACAACAAACCAGATATAACCCTGGTGGACAAGATGGAAAAGGTTACCTACCTGATTGACATAGCAGTGCCCAACACTAGCAATGTCCAGAAAACCCATGAGGAAAAAATTAGGAAGTACATGAACCTGAGACATGAGGTCAAGGAGATGTGGCATATGCAAGAAGTAACGACCATCCCAATCATCGTGTCAACCACTGGTATGGTGCCAAAGACCCTGCATAGCAGCCTAGCAGCAATAGGTCTCCCAGAGAACACTACAAGGAACTCTAGAAAGTCACAATCCTGAACATCTGTAGGATAGTCAGAGAGTTCCTCGACCAACAGTAACACCAGACATTACAACCACCCTGTGTACTTGGTAACAGTACCTGTCACAGAGTTGAATCCCCCAATCAGGGAGAAATAATATAAGAGCAACAATAATAATAATAATAACAATACCCGTGAGAGGAGAAACAGTTGAGAACGTGGACATTCTCTTCAACAGTTGAGAACGTGGACATTCTTGCACCATGATAATGCAGTAGCAGTCCAGACATTCTCAAATCAGGTCTGTAATATTTTCCAGACACAGTACAACATTTTCCCAAAGTGTGAGTGAAAATAATATCCACCATATCAACAAAAGGTGATGATAATATACATATCAGAAGATTACACAGATTGTTCCTTCTTTGGAGGTGGAGTTATACTATGCTTCCACTGTGGACTTTGTTGTTTGATTTGGAAAAGCATAGTGGTAGATCCAGGCCTTCTGCAGTGATTATTTTGCTTAAAAATAATTTTTCTGATGTTGACAGGCATTTTTGAAATGAACGTAGCTGCCAAATCTAAAATGCCTTAGTTTGAGAATAAAGCTTGTTTGTTATTTGGTTTTTAGGAGCATTAGCAACTAAGGCCATATTGCTCTGGGGATATGCAGTGGTCATTCCCTGACCTTTCCGCATCCTCCGTATTTGGTGGTCACGGGCTCGAGCCCCGGTCTAATCAAGAAGCATGTGCTGCACACTGCTGCTCCTGCCCACCTGGCTATGGAGGTGCCTGAGAATAAAGCATTGAGGGCCCAAATGAATAAACACATTATTCCTAAATGTTTTTTTAAAAATGCTTTGTGTGCTTCCCCTAGCAAATACTCAAGCCCTCTGCAAGTTTTCTGACTGTAATTCATTCGTTTTCAAAAATGACAGCAGTACACTAAATGGTAGTCTGGAACCCTATAAGATATTTTAGGGGCCTTAAGAATAAACTTTCTGAGGCTCTGTACCAATAGTAATTGCATTGTTCTGCTCCCCTCTATCACCTTGGGCTCGGGGACAACTGTGCTACTACACCTTGTGTGACTCTGGTAACTCTGGCCTTGGCTGTACCAAGTTTGATTTACTGAGTCACATCAACAATTATTCGTGCTGATGGATATCCTAGGATAGGGTCATGTTAGATGCTGGTTCTTGGATCTTTGAATGACTTATGCCATCTGAGTATAGTGGATATAGGTGCAACAGGTTCTACCATGGGATATCTGCAAAAGTTCTGATGTTTGTATTTTGTTCAGCAGAACACAGAATTTCACACTGGTTTGCTGTTCATTTATTATTTTTCTTGTAAATATGCTATCCTTGTTCAGATTCAAAAACTGGTCTTTCAGAAATTATTACACTTCCAGAGACAAAAAAATAGATGTTAGGTTTATTACATGATGACCGTATGATAGGTTTAAATGCATATAGTTTTCATTAATAATCATTTTACAATTTATGTAGCAAAATTAGTAAAAAACATTTTTGAGCAACCTAAACCTAAAATAGAGTGTATTTATGCATATATAAATATTACATATTTGATGTCAAAGGTTGCCAGTGATATGAAGGTAGGCAGGGCAGGTAATGACAAAAATGGAACGTAATGGTAATCATAGATTATTTACAAAGTTACAAACTTAAGATGGGTGGAGATAAAAAAATATTTAGCAGGAATAACAGAGGAATAAGATTTAAGAGGAAATGACAGCATTTCCTCAGCAGTGTAAACACAAACTACAAGAAGTATAAGAATATACTTTATTATATGATGAAACATTAAAATGACTTACCTAAACCTCTTTTCTACTTGCCAAAATCCTTTACATGAACCGTCACTCTTTACTTTGGTTTTGAAATAGGAAGACCTTGCTAAACCTAAAATAGGGCATATTTATGCATATATATACATATATATATATATATATATATATATATAAATAACAAAAGTTCAATAGTAAGGCAAAATTATTGACTTTTACTTTTAAAAAGTTAAAAATAATATATTACATTATATTTTCTGGGTGTGTAACTAAATTACCGTATTTCCCCATGTATTTCCCCTTTTTTTGAAAAATTTGGGGTCAAAAAACTGGATGCGTCTTATACAGTGGTTGTAGATTTTTTTTACTTGCATTTCCCACTTTTTGCGCTTGTTGTCTTTGCGCTCATTGTTTCGCACTTGTTACCAGTATATTAGGTTACATTTTGCCACGTCTGCCCAGAAATGGCTCAGAAAAGATTTTCGTACAGTGCTGAATTCAAGTTATGAGGAGTTGTATGAATTTTATGATGAATAAAACTTGAGTTCAATAACTTTCTGTAATACATTTTTTTTCAAATTTCGGGCCCCAAAATTAAGGTGTCTCTTATACATGGGGAAATATGGTACTCATCCAAAAATGCAAATTATGACAAATCAATACCAGTCGTGACAATTTCAAGTTTGTCACTGTACATCTTATTTTATATCTTAATTTTATTTTAAAATTTTCTTGTAAAAACAACACTTCTCTGCATTATGAGGCTGTTTAATTTTGAAATAAACTTTACAAGGTATTAACAACCACATTAAAAGATATCTTATGTGTGCCTTATACTGAAATGAAAAACTTACAAACTTTAAAATTTTTAGATGGCCACTACATGCTACTTTGCTATTTTGCTGTTGTTGTTATTATTCTATTTTGTAGAAACGAAATACAATTGAACAAAAGTGGTGGAAAGGTCCTTGCTTTGTGGCTGCAAAACCTGACATTGACAAGATGCCAAGGATAATGATGTTTCAAATGAATAGGAAGCTAATCTAGGGAAACAAGGCTTAAATAATTTCAAGAGATATAGAAAATAAGGTTGTTAATGCAAGATTGGAAGAGTGCAAAGGCAGTACTATAGAATCTGAGGTTCTGAGACAATATGTAGGCACCGCCAAAGATAATTTAGGAAAAAAACATCAAAAGCAATGTTTATTGAAACTAATGATGAAAAGTTTAAGAATCGCCTATAATGAACAGGAAGAAATCTGAAATTTTGATGAATGTGAGACCTTTACTAAAGGGCATTAACGTAAGGAACATCAGCCAGTGAGAAATAAAGCATTGTTATAAATACAAAAACTGAATCTGATATTACTAAGATAGTATGTACTAAGATATTACTAAGATAAGATAGTATATTACTAAGATTATAAACTGTGGAAAGATTAATGATTTGTGATTAAAGTGTGAAGTTCTGAAAAGATAAAAGCCTAAAATTATTCTTTATGACATTGACTCTAACACGACAATGAAGAATTTATGGAATGATTTCGGAGTCACAACTTGGAGGAGCTGGGAATTACCAGTGATGGTATTCTGCAAGTTGTAATCTTTTTGCTAACTAAGTTAGAAATAAGTACTAATAACTGAATCTTTCAGATAGGGAGACGTTTATACTGGGTGATTGAAAAGTCCCCGTGCATGTACTAAAATCTTAACAAATATATTCCCATACAGTACTTACTTTAGTTACAAGAGATGTTAAAAATGATCCCCACCTGCTCATAGATAAGCACCTACACATCTCATCTTACCTTGTTTGCAAATACATGCAACAGTTCAATTGAAGGGATGTTCCTGATGAATGTTGCATTGCTTCCTTACGCTCAAGAAGAGTGTGAGGATTGTCTTTATAAATGGTGTTTATAAGCTGATAAAAATTAAGAGGTATAAGATTGGGCAACCGTGGAGATCAGATGGCCTTTGAAATTAATGTTCCTGAACCCATTGTGCATTAGTGCCATGGAGGCACAAGCTGCGTGTACAGTAGCACTATCCTCCTGGAAACAGCCACAGAAAATTTCATCCTTGGTTAAATGTCCAATGAGTGGATAAAGAATCAATTCACAATAACATTCTGTGTTGATAGTGTCATCAAAGAATATAAGGCTGATTATCCGATTTAGAGAAATGGCACACCACAAACCAACTTTCTGATCATGTAATGGTGTCTTATGATATGCATACAGATTATTTGCTGACCAATGTGGCTGTTTTGGCTGTTAATGTAATCGGATAAAGAACCACACCTCATTGGAAAAGAATGTGATGTTCAGTATATCCTCTCCATTAGCAGTAATGAATTCTTGAAACCATCAGCAGTACTCAACACGCCTGATGGTGTCATTTTCTTTGAATTAATTAATTAATTAAATTAATATTAATTTTAATTAATTAATATCTTGCAGGGATGTAAGTGCAAATTTTTCTTCAGTGCCTTCCACATGCTGCCATATGAGAGTCCTGCCTGCCTGTGCCAATTTATGAATGGATTTTTTTGGACTTTGCAATATGCAGTTCAAAATATCCAGCACTTTTTCCTATGTTAGTACTTGCAGCCTGCAGGATCTCCACGCATCCATAACTGATCCATTTTTATGTAACTTGGAAATTAACCATTGCACTGTATTGCAGTGCGGCACTTCAGTGTCAGAAAATTTTTCTGCAAACTTTTGTTGTACTTCTTCTGTATGTTCACCTGCGCTATGAAACACCTGTTCCACCAAAAACCCTCGTGCCTCAAGTGATCCCATTTTCACATTAACAGTTGTTAACAATACTGAACTTGATTTCATTTAAAGGAATAATGGACCAAAACTGCCTGAGAAGGAACAAAGGGGTGTATGGAGGGGAGAGGAGGGAACACTGTACACATCAAAGTCATATAGGCCAGTTGTTGTAACATCAATACCAATTTTAATGAGGCAATTTTATCATTTAAGGTATAGATGATAGTGATTGTTTGATCTCTCTCTGTATAAAACCCTAACAGAAAGATCTAGAATATATATAAATTGGTCATCCTATAGAATTAAAACTATTATAACAGTAACTCAATGTTGTCGTATGTCATAGCTATGTTGCTAAGCTATCACAGTGAGAGTGTGGTCATTGCTCTAGCAAAGGTTAGGGTTACCAGGAGTACTCTTTACTCCTGGTATCGAAATGTGAAAAGAGTACACAATTTTAAATCAACTCTTTATTTACTCTTTTTTTTTTAAATAAACATTAGAACATTACAATATCAGCTAACTAAATTTCAAGTGTTGCTTCATAAAGTTAGGTAGCATCATACCATGTTGGAAACTTTGAGGCAAATTCCCGACATACGATGAAGTCCCTTTGTGGTTTGCTCGTTGGTTGTGTTTATGCACTCACCAGCAGTGAATCATGATTATGCAGTAACTGTTGTTTCATGCCATTCAAAGCCTTTATTATGCAAGTGTTGTTCAATGGAAAATAGCCTGCAATTGATTTATCATCAAGTTTATGATTAAACATTAGCATCTTTTATATTGTAGTTTTGATGGTTAATTTTTATTTAAATTAATTTGTTGCTTAAAAAATTATTATCTTTAATTTTTCAACTGCTGCATTCATGGATGAAGTGTGCATTATCATGCAATAACTATAGTAAATATATTTATATTTTTTTTTTAGAAAAACCCATAAATTCAATAATGTCTCACCAAAAAAATAAGTTCTGTGATGTATTGGAAAAAAATCAACCGATGTTTAAAAAATCAACATTGGACCATGAAGCATTTTGTGAAGTATGCCAGGTGACAATTTCAATAGCTAATAAAAGAAAGGCTTATTTGGAACATTTGTCATCATCAAAACACACAAGAAGCATAAAAATGGCTGGCAGTTCAAGAAAATTAAATACAATGTTTGTTATCAAAAAACACTCCAAAAGAAGAGAAATATTGGCTACAAAGCAACATTAGCATTTCATGTTGTTAAACACCACCAAAGTTATGTCTTGTGATTGCTCTACTAAATTGCCGTAGCCTAGTGGTCAGGCGCGCGGGTACATAAGTACACGTGCCTTGAGTGACCGGGGTTCAAGCCCGTGACTACTGAATACGGTGCTGTTTCTTGTATTCTATCTTGTGAACTCCTCTGACCGTTTGGTCGTCCCGGAGTATAAGCAGAAAATTTATTTATTTATTTATTATACTATCACTTAATGTGTAACTCAGATATTGCTTCAAATATTTCAGTGAAAGAACAAAAACAGAGGCAATCATTAATAATGTTTTGGCACCTAATTCATTAAAATTAACACCAGAAAAAATTGAGAATGAAAAAAACATTTCTTATAATGGGGCATGCACAGATAGATGTAATCGTGGACCATCAAAAATATTTCCTGTTTTAATGCAGTATTCTGATAATGAATTCAGAATGGCTATTTTTGCTAGAATTGAAATCGCTAATAAATGAGAAATCTGAGACAATTTGTGATTTGATTATCACAACACTGCAAATTCATAATCTATAAGTAAGTGTATTGTGCTTGCAGCAGTTAAGTATAATTCAAATTTTGGTGGCCTGGAAAGAAGAGGAATGAATAATGTTTTTTTTCCAATTTACAAATCACACTTGGAGTAAATCTGATTAGAGCAGGATGCCCAGCTCACATTTTAAATAATTGTGTTCAGCATGCTTTAGACAGTCTACCAATTAATATAGAATCTGTCATTTTGAAAAAATATAATTATTTTTCAATATTCACAATTTTAACAGAGGATTTGGAAGATTTTTTGTAATTTTGTTGATGTGGAATTTAGAAAGCTGCTATCCCATTCAAAGACCAGATGGCTATCTTTATTTCCATTAAAATCCCCATTTTTAAGACATTCTGATTTACTGGCTCACTCTATTTCTCTGTACAATTGTTTGTTGTACTCATCAGAGTCATTAGGCCTAAAATACACTCCTACCCTCATTTTTGCTTTCCCAGTACTTATGTCACACCAGACTAACTCAACATTGCTCTGTCAGTCCACCTTTGTCAACTGGATGCACTTCCTTAGATTTTATGTGTTTGTTAACTAACAGCATAACCCCTCCTCCTCCCTACCTATCCTGTCTATCTTTTCTGTACACAATGTACTCCCCAAATTCCAATTCTGCACTGCTTATATCTGTGTGACACCACATCTCTGAAATCCCAACAATATCTGCCTCTGATGTCTTGAACAGTACTTCAAATTCATCAAATTTATTTACAGTACTTCTAGCATTGGTGAATGCGCAAGTATACATGCACCTGTTCTTACTTTTAGTTACCCTTACACAGCCCATGTATTTACTTGTCCCATGATAACTCTGACCAGTCCTTAAAATGCTCAGCACCTTACTTTCCAGGTTGCTGCTCATTCTAATAGAAGCAGTGCAAGAATCACTTTCACCTCTGCCTGTGACTACTGTTAATCTTTAAGTCTGTGAATCCCTCAAAGCTAGCAGTTTTCCAATCCACCTAATACTGCCTAGATAGCATCATCATCATCCTTTCTATTGAAATGTATCCCATCCCTGTAGAAGCAGCAGTCTGTCCTGTTAACAACAACAGCCCATGCTGAAAAAAATTCTACCCCATGTGCCTTGCACAATCTCTCCAGGGCCAAATTGATTAACAAGGCTCTCATCATATACTCCCTCCTATCATGTCTGGGCAGAATTGCAGCCACTTTTAAATTAAACCATAACTTGTGACTTTTTTTCAACATTAACCTGTATTTGTTAAATAAATATGGTGATCTCCTACTCTTAATGTCATTAGTGCCAACATGTACAACAATATCACCTTTTGTGCCCTTATCTGCTCTATAATGTCATAAACTTCTTCCCCCTGGCAGACACCCCTAGTTGTATTCCACCTATTCTTTTTGCACAATATATTACCCATCTCCCTGACAATAAGAGTCACTAACATTAAGACAAGCACATTCTGCCTTGAAGATTTCTGCTGTGTTGCCTGATGCACACGAGTGAGCTCTCCCTCCTATCATGTCTGAGCAGAATTGCAGCCACTTTTAAATTAAACCATAACTTGTGACTTTTTTTCAGCATTAACCTGTATTTGTTAAATAAATATGGAGATCTCCTACTCTTAATGTCATTAGTGCCAATATCACTTGTGCCCTTATCTGCTCTACAATGTCATAAACTTCTTCTCCCTGGCAGACACCCCTAGTTGTATTCCACCTATTCTTTTTGCACAATATATTACCCGTCTCCCTGACAATAAGAGTCACTAACATTAAGACAAGCACATTCTGCCTTGAAGATTTCTGCTGTGTTGCCTGATGCACAAGAGTGAGCTCTGGTGTTGAGTTGGGCAGCTGAGAGCTTGATGGGTCCCTCATTTTAATTCCTTCAAGGGCATCTACCCAACTCTTCAAACTCTAATAGACACCCATCAGAATGCTGAGTTGGTGCTCTCTGTACCTAGCACACACAAAGACATCCTCCTTGGCTAGATCATGTCCTGTTTCAGAAAGGGCCACAAACATTTCAAAAGTTGCTCATTTTTTAGGCCGTGATGTGTTGGAGAATCTCCCCCTTCGGATTTCCACCAAGCCACAGCACTCTTGCTGATTTGTGCCAGTTGCTTTGCTACTCTAGTCTGGGGCATGATTTCCATTTGAATACAATTAATTAACAATGAAAAAACAAGATTAATAAAGTTAATTAATTAACTGATGATACTACACTAATCTAATAGATTTCTAAATGCAGTGATACGTATTACGCTATCTTATCTAGTTTTACATTATACCTTGCACTAATAAGTTAGGAATATATGTTATGCTATACTGTAACAATCACAATGTTAAATTAGTTATATCCTTAGCTAAACACAAAGATATATGCCCAACAAATGATTTGGAGTTATAAGTTAATTATAATATATAACAAAATTATCCAACTAATGCCAACCTAATTTAACTTTAGAGATACCTATTTACCGAAATTAAAATTTTGAATTTCCCTGCCACTCACTCTATACTATAAGAATGGTGGCAAGATTTGAATGAAACAACAGTTCTACGTGTATTAAGTAGTAACCTACAAAATCTCTAGCTAAATTAAAAAGAAAATAACAAGCATGACTAGGACTATAAAGCTACTTATAGAGTGCAATTTAATATAGCAATTAAGTTGGTAGATGACTTTCATCAACAAGTGGTGGTATTTCAAGTGGTGAAATACCACCACTTTGCTTATTGGAGGCTTGAAGTGGTGAAACCCATGTTTAGTCTCTAGGGCAAAGTTTCCGGCATCCCCCTCCCCCCATACTTCTCCTTGAACCCATGCACGGTACTAAGTACTATAGGTTTTGATACCTTTCGTGTTTGGGGTTTTCATAAAAAAAAGTCAATAAAATGGCAAAATTCTTCAAAAACCTTTCTTGGAGTTGGAAATTTCTTGCTTGCACTTGGATAATCTCATCTTATGCACAAGGTCAGGATCTTGTACATCATTGGGAGATGAGTGATCAGTCTCTACATTACCAGGTTTCTGTTATCATTGTATTCACCCATAAGGAATCAGAGACTCTGGGATCATCTCAGAGTGCCTTATCATCCAGGTCGACTGCTTCACTAGGGACTGCTGAACTTTTTGTACCAATAGTTGTGGGTGTAGTATATTCCTGGTGTTTGCCAGTTGTGGGAATGCCCGATCTCCTGTTGTACTTCTTCCTCATGAATCTTCCATTCTGTCATTTCTTGGGAATCTTCAGTTTTCTTCCATTCTAGGTTTATTGGGGGGGGGGGACATTATATCTCTCTTAATTGCTCTATAAGCTGCCCCAGAAATATTCAATTGCATTCTGGTGAGATGGTCTGTTGTCCTCTTTTTCCTCTTGTCTGATGCTTCTGTAGAAGGCTCTTTGGTTTTCATCGTAGATCCAGTTTGTTTTCCTCTGAGTGCTCTCTCTCTCTCTCTCTCTCTCTCTCTCTCTCTCTCTCTCTCTCTCTCTCTCTCTCCCTCTCACTTAAATGTATTCCTTATCTAATCTAAGCAGTATTTGGTTCTCTGCACATAGTATATCCTATACAATCTGTCCTAACCAATTTATACTTTTCTCAGCCTTGTGTTTCATTGAAAATTATGAATTAAAATCCAATCAAGAAAGTTAATTAATAATATATAAATGTTCCATAAATATTAAAATAATATATCACATCTAGTCACCTTCAACTTCAACTTCCTCTTCTTCTTCATCTGTACTTTTGCTTTGCATACTTTTTAATTTCTTTCTTTTAGCTGCAGCTTTCCGACGAGCTAAAACAATAAAAACAGAAAAAATAAATACTTCAATCACAGACAGCATTGGTACATTTTCTGGATAAAATGGAAATGAAATTCTTCAAACTTATTACAGTGCTTTTCACAAAGATACTGCGACCACAGTGCCAAGTAACATACACAGAGAAAGTGGCAAAAGGCATAATGTGTATATTTAAAATTGTGGGTAAAAAAAATTTTGATTGAATTCAACCAGAAAAGGCAGTCAAATATAGAGCATGTTGCAAAATTTATTTAAATCCAGTCTTATTATCTAGCACCTTCAGAACTTTAATCAGGAAAAACCTGCCAATTATTCCTCCCTCTCCTACTAGTCTCCAGAGGAAACTTTGGTTGGAAATGAGATATTGTAATCCCTCCCCAATACTGGCAAAATTTTTGCACTGTACATTTCAAAAAGTTGTCACCCACCTGGACACAGGTCTTTACAATGTTTGTATTACATTTATGAGGGATGATCAAAAAAGATCAAGACTAATTTACTACAGAGAATTCAGAATAATTATTAATGAATAATAATCACTGCAAAACTACAATACACACATTTAAACCTATCATATATTCATCTGTGACATTTTTTTTACCTCTACAGGTCCACAATAATTCTAAAAACCAGATTCAAACTTAGACAAGAATAACATACTCATAAAGAAAATAATGAACGAACAGCAAGACAACGGGAAATTCTGGTTAAAAACATCAACAGAAACAGTAACACTTTTTCAAAAAGACTATGGAAACTTGCTACACTCAACTCCACTGCATTCAGATGTTAATGATGGAAAAATCAGAACAGAACATAACCCTATCCCTAGCACATCTGTCAACATCAATAACTAATGTGACTACAGGCAGTTCTCGCTTTACGAGTTTTTTTTCCCAAGTATCAAATATCAACAAAATCTAAAATATGAACATTAATTGCAAAAAAATGAATGTTAAACATTCATAAATACCGCATTCCAAACCACGTGCGTAGCTATACAATACAGTGTACTCTGCTTTATGATATTAATCAGTTCCAGAGATACCATCGTATCGTTAAAATGTCGCAATGTGAACCCAATAACACATTGTGTTTTTGGTAATTTGTTTCAAGATCTTGGAAGTTGAAATTTTCACTGTATAATTAAGCTATTTATCTCTTTAAAATGTCATTTTTAAGGTCACGAGTGCGACCTTAAGGCCATATAAAAAAAGGTCGTGAGCGTGATTTGTAAATTGTATTAGTTACCGATTCAAATCATTAAAATGCACTACACTTTTATCATTATCATATGTTCCGTTATAAGAATTAATTTTAAAAGCCTTTGTGATATTTTTCTAAAGCGCATTTCTGGAGGTCATGACCATAAAACAATAAAAACAATTTGCACTTTCTGGTTTATTGGGCTTTTCTGTTAGTGCAAGTAATTATAAACGGGTAGTAAACTCAATGTTATTGCATTTGTAAAAATACCGATAGCTGGAATTGTGTGGGTTTTTACGTTATTATGGTGAAATGTGTTTGCCCTTTACTGAAATCTTCAGTCATATAAAAAACATAAATAAATTTTCAGAATCTTTTCATTCCTTTTTTTAAAGCTTCGTAAACTTGTTACTCCACGCGAATCATGTTAGTTTAAATTTGTGTGCCGTTAAAAAATGCTTATGCATGCAATTGTGAAATTTATAAAGAAAAGAGAAGATTATCTTGGAAACAAACGACTCTTGAAACATTTCTGAAGAAGACGACTCCTTGTGCAACAAACCAACAAGTGCCGAGCCAATAATGGGTGATCAACGAGTGTGCATTTAGTCGATGATGATGAAGAATAAACATTCTTTAACATTTGTAAGTCATAAATAATTTCTCTATTATTATAATTTTCTTGATTTTAGAGGCTACGTTTACATTTCTTTGGATAAATCAATCATTGTTTAAATATAAATTAATTAGCTAACTAATTTCATTGTTGATAATGTAACCCCTGTTTTTAATCTTATGTTTATGGGAAATAAATTTCGGCTTTGCGAGTTTTCGCTTTACGAGCACGTGCTAGGAACGAATTAACTCGTAAAGTCGAGAACTACCTATATTGGTAATATCAATAGTCACTGAATACAGATGAATACCAATAGTCACTAATGTGAGTTATGGAAAGTGCACAAAGCATTCTGAAAGTACATTTAGGAATGACAGATTTTCTCATGTTGGGTCCCTTAACTCCTTATTCCTGAAGGAAGCAGGATACAATTTCTATTTGTGTTCATCTCAAAAAATGCCTGAACCAACGACAGAAAAATTATTTTTTTAAGCAGAAAAATCACTGCAGATGATTTCCGGATCCATCCACCATTTCATTCCTGAATCAAAATAACAAAATTCACTGTGGAAGCATAAAACACCTCCAAAGAAAATGTAGTCCATGAAGTCTGCTGCAACTGTATGATAATTTGCTTTTTTGATACATTATTTACACTCACATTGTGTAAACACAATGACCTGTAATATGGACAATATTAGCATGTAGTTCTAAAGAAACTGAATTTAAAACCCTATACTCCCCAGAGTCCAAATCTATTTCCTAAGCTCACAATTGCTGTTTTTTATGGGACACAGTTAATATTACTCAGAGTTTAAATCATCTCTTAAAAAATAGCTGCTCAGAAATATTCAGAAAATGAGTCCAATGGTGGGACCAGTGTAGAGCCATAACTAGGTGTTCCTGTGCCGGGAAAGAATAAAAGTTTTGAAGCCCCCCTATATTCCCCTATAAATAAACCAATAAATAAATTAATATATACAATAGAACCCGGATAAGAAATTCCCACATAAGTAGTTTTCCCCTGTACTACGTTTGGTTTCTTAAGTCCCATTTTCAATTCTGCATGTTGTAATGTATTATTTTCTCGCATAAGAAGTTTCCTGGGTAAAAAGTTTTCCTGCATAAAAAATTTGTGATAAAGAATACACAGTGTATTATTATAATAACATTTTCGCACTTAATACGTTTTTTAAATATAAAAATTATTTATTTTTAATATCAAAAAATTATTAAACAAAATAAACATTTGATAATCGAACAAGTTAGTACCAACCATCATTTTAGTTCGTAGTAAACCACTGAAGTGGCAGTAATCCCACTGAAGTGAAACGGCACATGAATGCCTTCACGAGTTGCCCTGATATTGCACTACCTCCAATAAGCAAAGCTTCGCCAATGAAGAAGACAAATGTTACTTATTCTCAGCAGATACCACCACCCAGTGGTTGTGGGGTGATGGTATCTGTCGAGAATCCATTGGCAAAATGTTGCCTATTCGAGAATCCATTGTCTGAGCTTTGCATATTCGAGGTAGTTCAATATCAGGGTAACTCATTGTGAAGGCACTCACAATATGAGATATAACAAAAATGATGCCATTTCACCTGCTTCGGTGGTTTACTATGAACTAAAATGATGCTGTGCACTAACTGGTTTGATTAGTGAATTTTCCATAGTCTGAGGCTTTCAGCACTGAAACATTTTTAGTATAAACATTTTGATATAATGGAAGTGGCACATTGCAATTGTTTTCATTGATATCCATAATTGGATATATAGACAGCGTTAAGTTCTGTTGGTTGTGAACAGTTCTGAATTACTTAGTAGATTATTGCTCTTTCTTACTGTAATTGTGGCCTTTTAAGGTATGTTGAAACTCAAAAGGAGCTCATCCTTCCAACTTGGTAATGAATTTAATGAACAAATTAAACTCATTAAAAAACATTTAAAACTGTTTCTCATAGGCAGTGTAAAATATTTATAAATTCTGAAATAGTACTTAAAAATGATCTTTAACTTATGTATGTGTATCTTTTCATTTTTATTTGTGTAGTTAATATTTCATACCCTTAGGTAATTTTCCCTTCTAAGAAGTTTTCCCCGTATAAAAGTTCTATACCTCCAGTCCCTTGAAAAACTTCTTATCCAGATTCTATTGTATATTATTTATTGTAACTTTTTAACTTTGAAATACAGCAAAGTGAATGAGAATAACATGCATATTGCACTATTCCATTATTTATTTATTAATTGCTAATTTATATGGTTTATAATGTGTTATGACTACAAGCAGTGCCTAAACTGAAAAATCTCAACAACCAAAATATTAACATTTGGCAATAAAAGCAAGATTAAATGTGGAGAAGATTAGATGTGGGGAAGTTTGCCTTCAGCCAGTGGGTGGTTGATTGTTGGAACAGGTTTCCTTCTGCTTGTTGTGAAAGTGGATGTGTTGAGTAAATTCAAGGGAGAACTAGAAAAATTCTTGGATGTTATGGATGGGTGAACTGTGTTCTTTTTTTTTTGGCTGATGCTATATAAGCTTGCTTTCTTGCATCATTTGCCATTACTACTACTGCTACAACTATTACAAGGGAAGAGAAATAGCATCCAGCCCAACCAACCTCCCTGTGCTAGTGACTACTCGAGGCAGAATAAAATGGCAATGCATGAAGTGGAGCATCAACAGGAATATGTTCATCAAGCGAACATACTTTGAAATAACCAAGCTAGAGACTGATATGGCAATGTAAAGGGTCACGACTATATACCAAGTGGTTGGAACAATTCCCAGATATTCAGGTCACCAAACAGCGAATAGTGGACCAGAGAAGGACCATCATCACGAAGAACTTGATAGCACCTGCAGTCTTGCAGAAAATCAAGCAGGACTTGTGCAATCAACTATAAAGAACAAAGAATGTGGACAACATGGACCCACAGGAGGAAGACCAAGAAGGAATACAACCTAGAGTAGCTGAAGTGGAAAGAGTGGAGGTCATGATATCCAGAATAGAATATGAGTGAGTGGAAAACGGTCCTAACAGAATTTGAAAGAATGCAGTCCACAAACACCCACGTGATACCAAAGCAGAGACCCAACAGAATCTTTTGGAGAGCCACAGACCATCTCAATCAGCAAATAATACTACATTATATCAACAACAATGGTGAAACACTGGAGGCTATCCATTCCACTGTATACTGTGCTGCCATAGCAGCCACTAGGGTTAATGGAAGACAAACAAGAGACCAGCAGCAGAAGAAATGAAAAAATAAGGAACTGCCAGCTTAGGAAAGAATGTACTGAAAGGAAAAAATTCATGGGATATCTGGTTCCTGGGCAATGCAATGATGTCACCCCCCTCGCTAGTGGATGAACCCACCACTTGGCAGGTATATAGGTACATTGCATCACTGCATTCGCGTAGACGGTAATTTGATGTCAGTATGGATAAACATCGTGAGTTAACTGACTTTGAAAGAGGGATGACAGTAGGTGCCAGACACGATGTTCAGATGGGAGGAGTCACTATCACAGAGGTGGTACAGAAATTGCACTACCACCGTTCAACAATATCAAAAGTGTATTGGGAATACACCATTTCTGGAATAACATCTCATCATGGACAGTGCTATGGGTGGAGAAAGGTGGTGAATGAATGTGGCCATTGATGTCTGTCTCACATTGTTTCAGCCAACCAGAGAGCAACAGTGGCACAAATCATCGCTGACTTCAACGAGAGAGAGGTGCCAGAAACGTCTCTGCCAAGACCCTCATGCATTCATTAGCCACAATAGGTTACAGGAGCCGCCGACCCACCAGAGTCCCATCGCTAATACCATGACACAGGACTCTATGCCTCAACTGGGCAAAAGAACATCAGCACTGGACATTGGATCTCCTGGTCCGACGAGTCCCATTTCCAGTTATTTTGAGCAGACAAGAGAGTGCATATCTGGTGGAAACCACACGAAGCTATGCACCAGTTATGTCAACAAGGAACTGTTCGGGCAGGTGGTGGACAGTTGGTAATGGTCTGGAACATGTTCAACTGGCACAAGTTTTGGCCTCTGCTATGTCTAAATGCATCTCTGAACAGTCCAGGTTACGTGTCCATCCTTGCAGACTGTCTGCATCCTTTCATGGTCATAGTGCACCCACAGGGCAATGGACTCTTCCAGCAGCACAATGTTTGTTATTTGGTTTTTAGGAGCATTAGCAACTAAGGCCATATTGCTCCGGGATATGCGGTGGTCATTCCCTGAACTTTCCGCATCCTCCATATTTGGTGGTGACGGGCTCGAACCCCAGTCTAATCAAGAACAGCAGCACAGTGCACCTACCCACAGATCTGTGGTGACTAAAATATGGTTCGAAGAGTATTCTGCAGATTTTACCACCATGGAATGGCTCTCCCCGTTCAAAGATGAACCCTGTAGTGCATCTTTGGGATGGCTTCAGAAATGATCCAACAGATCACAGCAGGATTCAGGGGGATCACCCAGATGGAGTACACTCATAGGCACCACCATGTAGTCAGAATAATACATCCGGAGCTAGCGAGGAAGTACCAGTTAATCAAAGAAAGTGTACCATATTACAAGAACGAACTCCAGGCCTTACTAGAGACCCCAACCCACAAGCTGTACTTGGGCCACACCATAATAAGGAACAAGATAATCTCGCAAAACAGAAAGAACATAACACTTGTCAATAAGAAGGAAAAGCCTACCTTTTATGTTGAAATAAATATAAAAATGGGATTTTATATTTATTTCATCATCATAACTTGTTTTTTTTTTTTTTTTTAGTTGTTGCCGCATTGGCTTCTGTGGCTATAATGCACCTCCCAAGGTTTTTGCACCACTCTGATCCAAGTCCGAGGCGGGATTCGAACCAGCGACCTTTGGGTTGCCAGGCAGGCACTTTACCCAATCGGCTAGCCAGGTCGCCCATCATAACTTGTAAATTTTAGTAAATGGTAAAGGTTTGTTTGTTATTTGGTTTTTAGGAGCATTAGCAACTAAGGCCCATATTGCTCCGGGGATATGCGGTGGTCATTCTCTGATCTTTCCGCATCCTCCGTATTCGGTGGGCACGGGCTCGAACCCCGGTCTAATCAAGAAACGTGTGCTACGCACTGCTGCTCCTGCCCACCTGGCTACGGAGGTGCCAAAGGTAAAGGTTTAATTGAAAAAGCTACCTATCTGATTGATATAGAAGTGCCCGATGCTGACATGAAGAAAAGATCAGAAAGCACATGGACCTAATACAGCAGATCAAGAATATGTGGTATATGCAACAAGTAATGACTGCTGATCATTGTGTCAACCACCAGTATACTGCCAAATACCCTACATAACAGCCTAATAGTAATAGGTCTCCAAGAGAACACCTACAAGGAAGTCAAGAAAGTCACAATCACGAACACCTGTAGAAGAGTCAGGGAATTCCTCGACCAACGTTAACATCAGACATAACAACCACCCTGTGCACTTGGTACAAGGACCATCATGCAATGGAATCCCCCCCCATCAGGAAGAAATAATAATATAATAATATATTAGGAATTTACTGGATAAAAAGAAAGTCTAATTAGACTATATCACTTATTACACCAAGGAAGGCACACAGATATTATTGGTATTAAGGATATTTTGTGAGTTGTCAAAGACTCTAAATTGATATTATTTGCAATTGGAGGATAATCTGTTCACAGGCCTGTAGGACTGTATTTCTTAATATCACTGTCGGATGGCTGGATATGGGAAGTCTGCTGATATCTGGCTGGAATAGGTAGGACACAGAAGGTGATCAGTCACAACAGTTACAGAGAATCCTAATTCTCAGAGAAAATATTATAAAGAAACTTGAGATCCGTTAAGGTTCTTCTGACATTAAGACTTTTGGAATGAAGGCAAATACACAGTGATAGTAATATGACTTATAGAACAGAGATTGCTGCTAGGAAACTAGTGAATTTATGCTGGATAGCTTTGAGTGAATGATCTAGTGATTTGAAACAACAGAGGCATAGCTGATGACTAGTAGAATTGTTCTTTTTTTTTTTTTTTTTTTTTACAGAAAGAAAGCATATCTGCAAGTTTAAAGCAAAATGTCTTCTTTCTGATGATTCCAACAATTTTTAAATACTTCCTGATAACATAGGAAATATGGTTTTAATAGCATGAAATAAAATACTCATCCACAACCTGAACCAAGTTTTTCAATGATAGCTTTAGTTTTATTCAAAAACATTTTAAATAAAAGTTTATGCAGATTAATTAATTTAAACTCAGTGGAGAAATCACCATACTACTAGGTCTTCCACCACCACAAGGAAGGCTACAAGAATGTTGTTGAGATGGGAGTGGGGATCAGAATTTGTAGTTTAAAAACCTTGGAGTGCAATATAACAAGTTTTTTTTTTTTTTTTTTGGAAATTCAGAAGTGAGCCAATGACAGTTATGTGGTACCTAATGGGACATAAACTAGACTATTATTAATTTGACTTATTTATTGGTTCATTAATGTTACCTGATGCTCTTTATATGTTTCAAAGTGTTATTCCAAAGCACTTACCTTCCATTATGTGCAATTTTTCTTCTTCTGTTGTCCTTTCTTCTGCTAAAATTACTTCCTCTGTGTGGGGAAGAAAAAAAAGAGCATTATAGGTTCACTGACCTGAACACATTTTGCTGTTAAAAGAAATATAATTTTCATTATTTTATTTTGTATATATATTAATCCTAGCGATAGTTATCAATAATTGAGTGCTAATAGGCTTTATTAATAGTTAGATGGATTATAGAGTTATACTCCACCTGACTTTACCAGGTTCAAGGAACCTGGTAAAGTCAGGTGGAGAGTTCATTAATGTAAATTAATGAACTCTCCACCACAAAGTTCATTAATGTAAAGAACAACTATTTGTTCTTTACATTAATGAATTTCTCTCTCTTCTTCCCACCTAGTAGCGTATGCCGATGACATTTCCATTCTAATCACTGATAAAGACCCTAACCAGCTTCAATGCAAGATCTCTGCCCTGCTCTCTGAAATGCATAGTTGGCTACAAAAGAATCAGCTTATACTAAACCCAGAAAAATCCAAACAAATGGTGTTTAGGATGAAAAATAAACCATTAAATATTGATTTCGAAATAGCACAACATACAAAGGAAAACAACTCGAAAGGGTGAATGATACCAAGTTTCTAGGAATTTGGCTAAATGACAAGCTGAGTTGGGATAAACAAATGATCACTTTATGAAAGAAGACTTCATCACTAGCAGGAATACTCACCCGAGCCTCTCCCTGGGTACCTCCTTCCCTTCTCAGACTAGTATTCCTTTCCTTAATACATATTAAGGAAAGGAATACTAGCCTCACCTCACATACCCCATGAGATATGGAATCATCTCATGGGGTATGACCATTCAAGATAACCTTGCGAGAATCAATCCAATTGTCAATCGATGTGTTCATTCAATTTTAGGCCTTCCCTGGAATGCATTGATGACTTTGAGATATAATAATAATAATATATATGTTACGTTAACATATGGTACCATTAAAAGGGTACAGTAAAGAATATATTAATAAACTGTCCTAAATATGGAAACAAGCCTTCAAAAATGTTTATAGGACACATCATACCATTATCCTAGCAGATCTCCTGAATGATAGAAATGACCTTACAGATGTTTTCACCTTCCTTAAAGATATTAATTTATACCATCTCCTCTAAGGAACTATTTATATTTATATGTTTCAAAGTGTTATTCTTCCATGTGCAACAGACTAACTGAATGAAGTATGAATCAGAATAAAAGGAGCAACAGAAATTCAAAGTAAGCACCTCTGAAACACATCATACCCTATGAACTGGGGCATTATGACCAACATAGTCCATGCGCTATTAAATCCTAACACAACCAACAACCAACCCCTAAAGGGGTACCATATACTAAAGATTAAGTGGGCACTTGTAGTGGGCACTTTTATATTCCTTCTGACTTGTACTTTCTGGATCTAACGTTATCGTCTAGCATCATATCAATCACGATTATGTCAGAATATCAACTTTTATGTACAATTCGTGCAATTACATTAAAAAAATGTATGGTCTTAACTTTTGGGCATTAGTCTGTACTATGTACAGAGTCTCTCACCTGCTTTACATATCCATTCTACGTATCCATTTAGTTCTCTCTCCAGTTGTTGCTGTCTTCTAAGTTTTAAAAAAGCTTGTCTATTTTCTACTCTTTCCCTTTCTTTGGCAAATTCTCTGAAATATATAAAAAAAAAAATCATTTTTTTGGTATCAAGATCACTCATTTTTGAAATTAACACCATAATTTATTAAAAGATATCTGATCTTATATACAAGATATATTAATATGTTGTGACAACCGTAAATATATACAAATAGTAATGAATTATTAACAAATATTCTCAACACTCATTATATTACTTGAAGGAGCAGTGGTTTTGATTTTCAATGGCTATTTTTGTTGTAGGGATTAGCGTTAGTGACTAAGGTCATGTTGCTCCTCGTATATTGTCTGTCAATTGCGTGTGCTCTAAGGTTGATTTTCTGTTTGCTGTAATCAGAATTCCTGGGAGAAAAAACCATGCAACTTCAATTTTCACGCTAACAAAAATTCCAATTTATCAAAGAAAGTACAGCAAGCACAACTGCCTGGCCATACTACAGAGGAGAGGTCCTACTCACAATCTATAGTGGGACTAAACCATAATAACGAACAAGGCAATCCCACACAACAGACCAGATATCACCCTCATTGAGAGGAAGAAAATTGCTACCTACCCGATCATCAACATAACGATAACCAACACCAGAAACCTCTAGAACACCTATAAGGAAATGATCAGGAAGTACACAAACCTAAGATAGGATGTAAAAGAAACGTCGTATATAGAACAAGTAATCACTAACTCAATCACCTGTCACACAACCACCAGCTTATTACCAAAAGAGCCTTTGTAAGAACTTAGCAGCAAAAGGCTTCCCAGAGAACATTTACGTGGAACTCCAGAAGCCGACCGGGCTAGCCGGGTAGGTAAAGTGCCTGCCTGGCAACTCAAAGGTCGCGGGTTCAAATCCCACCTCGGGCTTGGATCAAAGTACTGCAAAAACCTTGGGAGGTGCATTATGGCCACAGAGGCCGATGCGCCAACAACTACCAAAATAAAAAAAAAAAAAAAAAAAAGGAACTCCAGAAAGCTGTGATCCGGAACACCTGTAGGATATTCAGAGAGTTCTCTGCCAACAGTAATAATAATAATAACTACGGTGGTTCACCAATCCCTGCACGTGCTTTTCTGTGTAAAATGTAGAAGTATAACGGAGTAAGTCAAATATTTTCTATGTAAAAGACACACCTGTCGAAACACACTGATCGATATCTAAGCAGGAAATGATCTATGCAATTATTTACTTGTGCATTTGTAGTGACGTAATTGCCTGTCCACTTGTACCACGTAACCTGCATCCCTTCTTCCCCATTGGCTACCCACCACGCAGCATTTTAAAGGTGGAATAAATATCACTATGTAAATTATTTACCCGAGTTTACATAGGTCACTTAGGAACAGGCCTTTTGCTTCAGGTTCCATAATATATGAGGAATACTGTTGCATTTGAAAGAGCAGGACTAAAATATTTACAAACTATACAAATATCTAAAATATTTACAAAATACTAAACTATTTACAAATATGCAAACTACATCAGGTCTCTTCATCAGCTGACATTACAATGGAACATCAAATAATGCCAGACGTGGTCAGGTATTAGACAGTGAAGAACGTGCATGAGGTTGGTGAACATTATGGAGGCAGTTGTCTTTTGATGGAACAATGTAATTATATACCTGCACATTTGTAGTGACGTAATTGCCACGCCCTCTTCTCCCATCGGCTCGAATAAATATCACTAGGAGGAAAATTTTTTTAATGTATAGAGAGATAATAATAGTAACCAGACACAATCGACTATCCCATGCGCTTTTACCAGTATCTTTCACCAGCTGGAAAAAATCGATAAGGAGAAAATTCATAATGATAATAATAATTATTATTTATTGGTTCTGATATGTCATTCATATGCTAGTATAGCGTTATAGAAAATTTTACAAAAAGCATATATATGATGTCTTTCATACATACATCTAATTTAAATATACACTCTACTTTAGTAAACTTATGTATTAGCAAATATTAAAGTTTCATTAACACTTGATAAATGGACACTTATTAAACATTTTTGAAATGTGTATGAAATATGCAAATCTATCATATAAATTAATGTTCTAGATTTGTTTCATAAATGATTGTTTTAGAACTGTACGTTACCATAAGTTTCTTCCATATTTTTTGTATCGTGTATCTTCACATATGCTCTAAAGATCAGTGTTCGTGTTATTGGCAAGTCTGAGTGTGTTAGCTAGCAGCGCTCATCTAATTCTTGATCGTACACCTATGAGTGTATGGATGCCCAGACCACCAAGTTTTCCGTTATAAGTTTCAGTTATAATAAGTTATTCCTTATTATAACTTGCAAGTGTAAGTAAAGATGCACTGAGATGGTGTTGGAGTTTCCAGCTATTCGATTAATCCATCTTAATATCCAGTACTTCAGCCGAATGTATTATTTCAGATATATTGATTTCATTTTTTTTTTCATTCATTTGTTTACATGCACACACACAAAGTTTATGTACAATTCCAAGATAAATATACAATTCATTTATATACATGATTTATACAAGAGTTATATACAATTTTATATACATTCTCAATATATCCATCCTAAGGGTGTACATGTGTGTGTGTGGGGGGGGTGTATTCTGGTATCGGGGTGGCTCCTAGACAGATGCCCATGTCCTCTGTGATCGTACAGAAACTCTGTATAGTGAGCCAGGAAAAGTGTTGGTATTTGGTGTTAGGAGTGGTGAGTTTTGTTGTTATCATCTGTATGTGCTTTTTTTTGCACATATCCCGCACCCACCAGAGGTATTGCAGTACCGATGGGTGCCATCCATCAATCCCGCTCCCAGGTTGCCCATACCTGGGAGACAGCAAAAAAAAAAATAAATAAAATAAAATAATATAATATATATATATATATAAATAAATAAATAATAAATAATTTTTAAAAAAATTCTTCACTTTCCTTCGACAGCCACCACCAGTGGTGGTCATCAGTGTAAGCAATTTTGAGTACATTGTGATGCGTTCTCAAGAGCCATTGATTCAGGACTGCATTCCAGAGGAGAGGCCCAAACACTGACTCCTGAAGCATCCTCTGGAAACCTGAGAATTATAAGTAAGATGCTTAGCACTAACCTTGGCTGAACATATTGATATTTTTGTGAATAACAAAAATATATTGATACCTGATCAACATAAGATATGTTGATAAGGCCGATGCTCAAATCACTAAAGCTGCTAAGAACAACTTCTATGCGAAAATGAGTTTCAAGAAGCTTGGCAATAATAAACCGCCTATGTATCACCGAATGCAGATGCTGATGCTTGTGATAAAAGCAGTATTAGTATTAGTAATGGCCGCATGGTGCAAGAAAGCCAAAAAAAAAAAAAAAACGGATAAAAAATAATAATAATAATTAATAAAAAAAACTGGAAATTAAACCTATCATCCTATGCGTTTCCCTGACCCGAAGGTACTATCCAGATGACCTTTGAATTTTCCCAAACTGTCAGCCTCTACCACCCATGTAGGAAACTTATTACAGTAATTTATAACTCGCTAGCTAAAATAAAACTTCCTGCAGTCCAATCTAAACATTCCCCCCCACCGTAACTTGAATTTATGTCCCCTAGTTCTAGCATCATTTATAATCTTAAAAATTTCGTCCTCATTCTTTTTACTGATGCCTCTCAGAGCCTTAAACAACTCAATTAAATCTCCTCTAAGGTGTCTAGTTTCCAAATCTGCAACCCACATATTCGAAGTCTTTCTTCATAAGGACGCCCTTTTGCCGATCTCACCAGGCGAGTTACCCGTCTTTGCACCCTTTCAAGAAGATCGATGTCTTTCTTTAGTGCGGTCTCCATACTTGAACACAGTATTCCAAGTGTGGTCTAACAAAAGCCTTATATAACGTCCCTATCTCTACTTACAAAAGTTCAATAGATCATCGATAGGACACCATGGGCCTTCCTTGCAACTTGTTTACAATGCTCAGAGAATTTCATGTCTGACCGTATCGTAACACCCAAGTACCTTTCCTTTTTTCTTGGGTTTAGTTCAACTAAACCCAAGTACTGGGTTTAGTTGAACTCCACCAAGTGAATAAGTTATTTTGGTATTACTGCTTCCCAGGTGTAATCCCTTACACTTTGTTGGATTAAAGCATTGCTGCCATTTTTCTGACAATTCCTGAAGTCTATCTACATCTCTCTGAAGAAGCTCAGCTTGACAGCGATCATTAACTACTCTACCAATTTTAACATCATCTGCAAATTTAGACATCACCCCCCTCTGTCCCTTCATCGATGTCATTTATGAAAATTAAAAACAACAGTGGTCCTAATATTGATCCTTGGGGAACCCCACTTCTTACATCGACCCAATCTAAGGAATAGCCATTTATCACAATCCTCTGCCTCCTGCCTTGAAGCCATCCTGCTATCGATCTAAGGATTTTCCCAGTGATTCCAGCCTGTTCCAGCTTATAAACCCCAGGGGCTCACATCTGGTGAGCAGGGGCTTGGCAAACCCAGAGTATTGAGCTGGATATCATCATTCTTCTTTCTTGCTTTATTGGTGATTCCCTTCTACTTCTGACTCTCTCTCTCTCTCTCTCTCTCTCTCTCTCTCTCTCTCTCTCTCTCTCTCTCTCTCTCTCTCAGGGTAACACGGGATTTTTATTTATTTTTTTGGCTGGTGTACCATAAGCCTCAGGCTTCCTTGCACCTTATGGCTAATAATAATAATAATAATAATAATAATAATAATAATAATAATAAAGCAACCCCTCATGTGGGACTGAGTCAAAAGCTTTGCAGAAATCTAAATAAACAATGCCGAAATTATTCCCTAAATCCAGCTCGTGAGCCACCCTTTCAAAATACCGAACCAGATTTGTTAAACATGATGTTAACAGGAGAGACTGCTTCTACAGGGATGGTATACACTTAAATAGAAAGGGTGGAAGAATATTTGCTGATGCCATCGAGGCAGTGTTAGGTGGGTCGGAAAACTACTAGCTTTGGGGGGATACAAGGACTAATAGATTAACAGTAGCCACTGGCAGAGATGAAAGTGATTCATGCACGGCTTCTATTGGAATGAGCAGAAGCCTGGAAAACAAGCTGCAGGATGTTTCAGAGACTGCTGGGAGTCATTGCGGCACAAGTAAAAACATGGGTTGTGTTAGAGTACCTAAGAATAGGAACAGGTGCATGTATACTGGCGTGTACACCAATGCTAGGAGTTTGGTAAATAAATTTGATGAATATGAGGTATTTCTGAAAGCATCAAAAGCGGATATTGTTGGGATATCAGAGACGTGGTGTCACACAGATATAAGGAATGCAGAACTGGAATTTGGGGAGTACAATGTGTACAGAAAGTATAGACAGGATAGGAAGGGAGGAGGGGTTATGTTATTAGTTAAGAAACACATAAAATCCAAGGAAGTGAAGCCAGTCGACATCGCTGGACAGTGCAGTGTCGAGTCAGTTTGGTGTAACATAAGCATTGGGAGATCAAAATTTAGAATAGGAGTGTGCTATAGGCCTCATAACTCTGATGAGTATAATAAGAAACTGAACAGGGAAATAGAGTGGGCCAGTAAATAAAAGTTTTATAATGTGGGATTTTAATTTCCCAGATATTGATGGAATTTGTGGGTTGGTCGCTCACACACTAGCAAGACTTTTGTGGATTTATTGGATGATTGTTTTCTATATCAGCATGTTCGGAAGGCAACTAGAGGGAGTAATGCTCTTGATTTCATTATCGGTAGTGATTCTTCATGCATTAACAATCTGCAGATAAAGGAACCACTAGGTGGCAGTGATCACAGTGTGCTGAAATGGGATTTAAATAAAGAGGTAACTACCATCAGGGGTAAAGGGAGGGGTTTTTGCTTTCGTAAAGGCGACTACAATGGTCTGAGACAGTATTTAAATTCTATACAGTGGGACCAACTGATTAAGTTACCAACAGCAAATTCAAAATGGGAATCATTCAAAGAACTTATCTTGGAAGCCACTAGGCTTTACATACCAACTAAGAAATATTGTTCAAGATTTAGGCCTAAACGGATGTCAGATGAACTGATGAGACATGTGGCAGAGAAGAAAAATGCATGGAAAACATATAAATTAATATGTGACACAGAAGCCTATGACAGATATAAGTTGATCTGCAGCCAAGTTACAAAGGAGGTTAGCCAGGCGAA
Organism: Mastigoproctus giganteus; assembly: GCF_048544385.1. Classification (NCBI taxonomy): domain Eukaryota; kingdom Metazoa; phylum Arthropoda; class Arachnida; order Uropygi; family Thelyphonidae; genus Mastigoproctus; species Mastigoproctus giganteus. The sequence goes on along the minus strand of NC_143577.1, from coordinate 22,133,340 downwards.
GGCAGATTACGAGAAATCTTTGGCAAGGGATGCAAAGAAAAACAGCAAAGAATTCTTTACTTATGTAAACTCAGGAATTTTTAAATAGTCTTCTCTATTAGTGAAGAGTTACTTATTCGAAGTAGTGCAATATCATGGCAACTCGTCGTGAAGGCAGAGCACAATATGAGAAACAGCAAATGATGCCTACAACAACTACTTTGTAGTTTATTAAGAGTTATCTATGGTGTATCTAAACACCGATATTATATAGATACCAAACTCTTAAAGTATTATGCCTTGTGCATTTATTTATTTTAAATATTGACATCTACACCTCTTGGCATCTCTCATATTGTGTGATTAACTTCACAACTGGGTCGTCATGTCTGCATTACCAGGGTACCTGCCCACCCACTGATGATCGGCCAATAGCCGTGAAACAGTGCTGTCTGGGTGGTGGTACTCAACTGAGAATAAGTAACAATAGTCTTCTCTATTAGTGAAGAGTTACTTATTCGAAGTAGTGAAATATCATGGCAACTCGTCGTGAAGGCAGAGCACAATATGAGAAACAGCAAATGATGCCTACAACAACTACTTTGTAGTTTATTAAGAGTTATCTATGGTGTATCTAAACACCGATATTATATATGTAAACTCAGGAAGAAAGGGGATGAATCAGATTGGTCCACTTGATATCGACGGTTCACTGTTCATGATCCTGATCAGGTAGCTAACAAACAAAATGAATATTTTGCATCGACATTCACACATGAGGAGTTATTCAGCAAGGGGAATGCCAGAAGTGTATTCAACTCTGGCAGTAAGCTTGATAATCTTGTAATAACTGAGAGTAAAGTGGAGAAGAAATTGTTGAAGATAAACACAAGAAAAGCACCTGGGGTGGATGGAATCTATCCAGTTATATTAAAGGAGGCAGCAAATGAAGTAAGCAAACCCTTAGCCATAATTATGATAGCTTCCTTGGACTCAGGAGAGGTACCCATAGACTGGAGATGTTCAAATGTGCCAGTTACAACGGAGGATTAAAGGGCGACACAAGTAATTAGAGACCTGTTAGTCTAACTTCTGTTCCAGAAAAATTAATGGAGGCACTGGTTAATGAAGCACTGCAGGATCATCTAGACAAGACTTCGGTTATAGCTCGGACATAGCATGGTTTTGTTAAGGGGAAGTCTTGCCTGATCAATTTGATTGGATACTGTGATGCAGCCACAAAAGAACTGGATGAGGGAATAACTTTGATATTATATACTTGGATCTTAGAAAAGCTTTTGACACTGTTGCCAATAGAAGACTGCTGCACAAATTGGAGCAGCGTGCCATTTGAGGCAAATTGCTGCTATGGATAAAGGGGTGGTTGAGGGGGAGAGGAGAGATTTGCCACCTCTCAGCCCTTATCGGCTGAGAGGTGGCAAATGAAGTTTAACATTGACAAATGTAAAGTACTACATAAGGGAAACAGCAACCCCAGAGCAATGTATCAACTCTGTGGTACTACACTGACAGTGGTAGAGAATGAAAAGGACCTGGGGGTAATTGTGCAGGCAGATATGAAGTTCTCTGAACAGTGTAGACGGGCTGCAAGAGTAGCTCATGTTGTCTTGTCAATGATATACAGGACTTTTTCTAGCAGGAATAAGGAGGTGATTATTCCCTTTTATAACACAATGGTCAGGCCACACCTTGAGTACTGTATAGAGGTCTGGAGGCCTCATTTCAAGAAGGATGTAGAGCTCCTGGAACGAGTACAGAGAAGGGCAACAAGATTAGTGAATGGAACAAAGGGTTGCTCTTACGAAGAAAGGCTTAAGTTTTGCAAATTACTGTGTCTGGAGACCAGGCACCGGCGAGGTGATCTGATAGAGGTGTATAAAGCCTTGAATGGTTTGAGCATGCTCAGTGCTGATGGGATTCTTCCTCTTGCTCAAAATAATCACCTGAGAGGGCATAAATTCAAATTGAGGAAAGACAGATGTTGGATAGATGTGCAGAAGTTTGCCTTTATCCAGCGGGTAGTTGGTTGGTGGAACAGACTTCCATCCCTTGTTATGGAAGTTGCTAGCCTAAATAAATGTATTGCTCAGCTGGACAGGTATTTCGAACGAACGGAGGGGTGAAGTGGAAGTGTTTTTTTTTTTTTTTTTTTTTTTGGTTGATGCTGCATAAGCTTGCTTTCTTGCATTTTATACCCCTACTAATGCTAATGTTAATGCTAATGATTTTCCCTTTAGAAAACGATGCTGAGTATCCTTGAGAATTTCAATTCGATCCAAATGATCCTGAATTCCACCCTTGATCATTGCCTCCATGATTTTCCCTACCACTGAAGTCAGACTGATAGGTCGATAATTTCCCACTTCACTCTTAGAGCCACTTTTATGTATGGGAGATACATTGGCACTTTTCCAATCCAAGGGAATCTCTCCAGAATCTAGTGATGCTTGCATAATTAGCCTCAATAGTTCAGTGCACTCACTTGCCGTCTCCCTTAAGATTATAGGTTATATTCCATCAACTCCAGGAGCCTTACTGGCCTGTAGGCTCGCAAAGATTTTTCATTAAATAATCTTGCGAAATTTCAATATCATTAATTACATATTTTTCAACTTCGCTCCCACAATTTCCCATTGCCACAAGAGGTTTTTCATTTGTAAATATCGATGCAAAATAATTGTTGAGTTCATCTGCAACGGCAGCTGGTGTATTTAATACCAACCCCTTTCGCTTACTTAAAGATCCGATCTGGTTTGTCCTGCTCTTCTTGGCATTTATATATGTGATGAATTCCTTATTCTCCCTCTTTGCTCTGTTTGCTAGTGATTTCTCATAAACTACCTTTGCCTGTCGAACCTTTTCTGTGGCCCTATTACAGATCATTTTGTAGCTGTTATAGGCTTCAGTACTTTTTATTGCTCTGTAACCTTTCCATGCCACCTTTTTCTGCTCAAGTAACGTGGCAACTTCACTATTCATCCAACTTGGAACCCTCCTCGTGGAGTATTTTTTAATGGTAAATACGCATTCAAGGCATCTGTGATTAATGTTTTAAAAGCATACCACAGTTCAAATGTATTCATTCTCTGAGCGATATCTACCCAGTTAATTGAGGCCATGTAGTACCTTAAGGCATCGTAATTTCCTTTTCTGAAATTAAAACCCATTCCTTTGCCTTTTACTGCTGCTACCTCTCTCATCATCATCCACCGTAGAACTCCGTGATCACTTATTGCTACTGGTTCCTCTACTGTCAGCCCTGTTATGTCATCTGATTCATGTGTGATGATGAGGTCTAGAATATTCTTTTCTCTAGTACTTTCCCTGACATGTTGATACAAATAACAGTCATCTAGTTGATTTAAAAATTTTGTTCCCCATGTCAAGTTTCCTTCCCATTTACTCCAATCAATTAGAGGCAAATTGAAATCACCCATAATAAGACATTGACGCTTACTTGCCTGTTCCATTTGCATGTAGAGGCTTTCGTCATAATCTTCACAATCACCTGGTCTGTAGATTACTCCTACTCGCATTATACCTTTGTTTCCAACTGTCACACACCATATAGATTCTATACTAGTATGTGAAACGTCTGAATCCCGGAAAGCTATCGTCGCACTCAGGCTGCTTCTGATAAGAAGCATTACCCCATCACCCCTTCTATCTACCCTATCCTTCCTAAATACATTATACAAGCCGTACTGAAACTCATCATCCCCAATTTCCAGGTGGCACCACGTCTCCGTAAGCCCTATTATGTCCGCGTTACTTGTTTTAACCAGCAGTTCGAATTCGCTCATTTTATTGACAACACTTCTAACATTACTATATAAACAATTAAGACTTACTGTTCTTGGATATTTAACAACCCTAACACAACCCTTGAAGTTTTTTAGGCTCTATTCCCTGGCATTAGCTACCCGCTCACTTGGAACGTTTCTGCCCCCAGAATATCTAGATAATATATCCATTTGGGGTAACAGATAAGAACTGTTGAGGTATGTGCAAGAGTTACTTTGACCAATATTATCAGATTAACGCGTGTCAGTGTTACCCACATCCCCCCCCCCCCTAACTAGCAGTTTCCCTGAACCTTTAAGGTATCCTCGACAATACTGGCAAAAACTTTTGCACCACCTTTGTTTAAGTGTATCTCGTGTCTACAAAACAAACTCCTTCTACCTACAAGTGTGGGCCATGGAATTTTCCCTCTAAAGCCTTGCAGAGTCCTTCAAGTTCTGAGTTAATCCACAAGGCTTTTAACATATAATCCCTCCTATCGTGTCTGGGCAGAATTGAAGACACATAGACATTGTGACCTAGCTCGCGGCATTTCCTCAGCATGGTCCTGTATTTTTCCAACAAATCGTCAGGTCGTGTACGTTTAATGTCATTAGTCCCCACATGAATAATAATATTCTCTTTACCCCCCTTAAAAATGACAATCTGTTGGTGACATCATTAATAGTTGCTCCCGGCAGACATACCCTGGTTCTACTCCACCTATCCTTATTACAAAAAATATTCCCCGTTTCCCTGACAATAGAGTCTCCTAATAAAACAATGTCCTTTTTAACCAGAGTAGTTTGCACTTGATTTTTCTGTTTTGAGGCCCGAATCGGGTGTGCATCCCTTGGTAGATTGCTGGAGTCTTGAGTCCCTAACGAGCTCCCAGATGCATTATTCTTGAGGGCAAGCACCCGTTTTTTCAGGGACTCAAATTGTTCCATCAGTGCACCAAATTGTAATCAGTAGTCAATTATCAGAGAAGAATGGTCTTCTCAAGGAGTTTAAGGGAGGAACCTCATTTGAGATATGTTGGAATCATTTTCTGTTTTTGGTCCTGCATTCTTCGGGAGAGGTTGCACAGAGTTCTGTATCCAAATGAGAAGTGTAGGGACTGATCTTAATATATCCTTAAAGATCCAGAGTATGTATCAATTATGAGAACATCGGGAAACCATCGAATCCAATTGTAGATTCATTTGAAAACCCATTAATAACTTTAATGGGGTTCTCTTTAATAATTACTATAGAAATTAGAGAGCAAAGTCTCGAACCTGGGTGGAAAAGATGATATATGAGCTAAAGATTCTGACATCCCAGTTATTTTCTACATTAATAAATAAATAAATAAATATCTATTTTAAAATTATCATTGTAGTAGGGTTTTAGGAGTATCAGCGACTACGGCCATATTGCTCCGTATACACTGTCTGTAAATTTTATGTGTTCTGTGGTAGGTTTTTTGTTTGCTGATTCAAAAACTGGAGTTGTCGGGAGGAAAAACCATACTACCTTTGCCTCAGACCGACTAACTCAGCCACTTTGTGAAAAAGGCCCATAGAAAATTCTTCACCGCTAACGGAACTCGAACTGAAGTCTTTTCCAAAAACGATCATACTGCTCGCTTTGTTTATATTTTATGAATTGTCTTTTCAATAATATTTCTATTATTATAAGAAGGAAAAAATTAGTAGATAAAAGATTAAATAATAAATAGTTTTCTTTCAAAATTAAATGGTTTGTCTCCAAATATTTTTTGACATTCGACAGTTGAAGTTCGGTATAGGCTTTTCTCCAAGCGTTATTTCTAACGCAAGAATTGCTTTCTTTGTGCCATGTGATTAATAGATTAATGAATTTTCATGACTACATTAAATCGGTGAAATTCACTTTTTATCAAATAGCAAGAAAGTCCTACTTACCCACTAAGTACACCAAGAACTAAGTTGAGCATAAAAAATGATCCCAAAATGATGAGTGGTATAAAATAAATCCAATTAAATGTACTACCTAATGAATCATTCGTCTGAAAGAAAAGGACAAAAGAAAAAAAAGTTAATTTGTTTATTTATATATACATACATATATTTATATTCATATAGAGTCATTCAACCACAGATATTTTGCATTCGATTCTCAATTTGTATTCATTATGAAGTAAAAACGGCCATTAAACCTTATTATTATTATTATAAAATCTTTCTCCTTTACGGGATTTTTTTTCACCATGTAATGGATACTTGTACCAAGTGCATAGGGTGGTTGATTGTGTCTAGTTACTGTTATTATTGTAATTGTTGGTCGAGAAACTCTTTTACTGTCCTACAGGTGTTCAGGATTGTGGCTTTCTGGAGTTCCATGTAAGTGTTCTCTGGGAGACTTATTATCTTTGGCACTTGCCGGTGGTTGAACCGATGATCGGGATGGTCATTACTTGTTCCCTATGCCATATATGTATTATTATTATTATTATTGCTCTTATATTATTTCTCCCTACAGGTTCCGGATTGTGGCTTTCTGGAGTTTCTTGCATCTGTGGGACCTATTGCTGCTAGGCTATTATGCAGGGTCTTTAGTACCATACAGGGAGCTGACACGATGATCGGGATCGTCACTACTTTTTTGCATACGACACATCTCTTTGATCTCCAGTCTTAGGTCCGTGTACTTCCTGATTTTCTCCTCCTGTGTTTTCTGGAGGTTGCTGGTGTTGAGCACCACTATGTTAATCAAATAGGCAGCATTTTCCTTCTTGTTCACAAGGGTTATATCCGGTCTGTTGTGCGGGATTGTCTTATCCGTTATTATGGCGCGGTCCAAGTACAGCTTGTGGGTTGGAGTCTCTAGTACTGCCTGGGGTTCGTATTTGTAGTACGGTACACTTTCTTTGATCAACTAGTATTTCCTTGCTAGCTTCTGATGTATTATCCTGGTTACCTGGTCGTGTCTATGAGTGTACTCAGTCTGGGTGATCACCTTGCATCCCGCGGTGATGTGTTGGATCGTTTCTGAGGCCAGGTGGATTGTTGACATGTGTCATCGGACACTCCGGGCTCCTTGGCGATGTGTTTTATTATTATATTATTTCTCCCTGGTTGGTGATTCCACCTCGTGACAGGTATTGCTACCAAGTACACAGGGTGGTTGTTGTTATGTCTGGGGTGACGCTAGGTGGCGCGGACACGGTGAAGCGGTTGTTTTAAGTGCTCCTGATTGTCACTCGATTTTTATGTTATAAGTGAATGTTAAAAGGTTCTCACATGTTACAGTGCAACGGCCAAATGGTTCTACCTCTCCCGAGGTGAGTATATCCCGGATCCGTTTATTCTAACGCTTTCAAATTGTGTGTAAGTTTAATCGAACCAAGCACGTTCTGCAGTAGAAGATCGTCGTTTTCAGCAGTTCGGATTTCTGCCTACTGGATTGCAGCCCGAATCAAGGTCAGAGGGGAGTGATAATTCCCCCCTCAGGTGAAGTTTCTTAAAGTGACGTCTCGCCGTAGGGCGAAACGACATACAGCGTCAGTTACAAAGCCCTTGCAAAGTGCCAAATGGAAAAGGTGGCTTCGTGTTCCTGGAAAGCTTTACGATCCTCCCCCATACAAATTTCTGTCGTCCAAAATGTCGGATTATAGTGTTTCAATAGCCGAGTTGTCTGGTGAATTGACTTTCTCTGAAGTTGCAGACACCAGTTTCAAGGAACCTCCAGCTATGATGGAAAAAACACTGGAAGACAAATTTCCCCCTATAAAAGGACCTTTAAACTCTACTAATACGTTTAATGATTTTCAAGATTGTGAACAAACTGGTAGCTCAGCTATTCTGGACTATCTTTTTGGATTGAAAGCAAATATGCTTGATGTTTTTATCGAGAGCTCTACTGTGACACCTCTTATGTTTGTCGAGATGTCCAAAAATTGGAACAATATGGAAAGGTTAGTGATAGATCTAACTATAGAGAATGAAAAGTTAAGAACAAAATTAAATGATTTTAAAATTCAGAGGAAACAACAAAATGTCTTGCCAACCGTTCCGGCTCCCACCTATTCGGGTGTGGTTGCCTTAGGCGCTGGCAAACAATCTCAGAGTATTGTTAACTTATCGGACGTCCAAACAAAGCACGTACTCATAGTTAAAGCAAATGCAGATAGTAATTGTAAAACTAGTGAGGAAGTTAAAGCTGAAATTTCTAAAAGTCTTAAACCTGAATTTAAAAAATTAAAGATTAAATCAATAAGAAAAATAAGAGAAAAGGGAGTTCTAATCGAAACTGACAACAGCAAGGATCTAAATAAACTTAAATCCTGCCCTAAGTTCAAGGAGTTAAAATTCTCTGTGGATTCCCCTAAAAAATTAAATCCCACTGTCATAATATATGACATACCTAAAGATGTCAATGACTCTGATTTTCTGGAGGACGTATTCAATAAAAACCTTGTGGATCATGGGATTTCCCAGGAAGATTTCGAGTCTGTTAAGGTTCGCTTTAAAATCAGGTCTCGGAACAAAAACAATCAACATTGGGTTCTTGAGATCCCAAATAAAATTAGGAAAGCGTTTTTGGCTTCAAATTGCAAGGTTTTTGTCGGATGGTCCGTCCATGGTATGAAGGATTTTTTTCACAGCATCACGCTGTTTTAAATGTCTTGGCTACGGACACTCGGCTAAAAACTGCCACCAGTCCGAGTTTACCTGCGGACATTGCGGTGACCTGGATCATCAAATTCAAGACTGTCCTAAAATGGAGGAACCTGTTGTTTGCCCAAATTGTCGGCTTAAGAAGAAGAATGCGGACCATTCCTTCAAGGACGTTAAGTGCCCTGAATTTGTGAAAGCCCAAGAGGTAACAAAAATTCGGACCGACTTAACCTAACTCTGAAATGTCTTGTATATATACTTTACAGTTAAATTGTCAGCGATCTTTATCGGTTTTAAGTGATCTTTCTAAGTTAATGGTCCAACACAAATTTCAACTTTTAGGGTTACAAGAACTGTATTCTTATAAGGGTGTGGTCAAGGGCCTCCCTCTCAGCTGTCGTATTATTACTTCAAACCCTGTTACGGTCGGTGACCGTGGTAACGCCACCAGGGTTTGGGCGGCTCTGGTTGTTGCCGACCCCTTCATTACTGTAACAAAAATTTCTAGTCTTTGCACCACACATGCCGCATGCGCATGCTTGGAAGGCCGTTTTGGAAAAATTTATGTGGTTTCTCTGTATGCTCAATGTAGTCAGGCTGGGCAGGCCATAGAGCCATTTCTAAATTACATGGAAGACGTTTTGATCCGTTTAACTGGTTTTCCCATCATTTTTATGATGGATGCTAATGCTCACTCCCAGCTTTGGAATAGTCCTACTACAGACTCTAAAGGTGAGCTTTTGGAGGAGCTTATTCAGTCTAATAACCTCACTCTGTGGAATACCCCGGGCCATCCGCCTACTTTTGTTTCTTCTCTGGGTCAATCTTATATTGACATTACCCTTTCAAACTCTACTCTTGGTTATAGCATTTCCAACTGGCTTAGCCATACTTCGTGGTGCTCGAGCGACCACAATGTCATCACGTTTATGATCAGTCCAAACAACAATCCTAGGGTTGTTAGGTGCTGTTTTGACTTCCCGCGGTTTAAGACAAAACACATCGATTGGAATATCTTTGATGTAAAGGCTCAAGAGCTTACTTCAGAAGAAATAATCGTCCAACTTGGTTCGCTTCCTGCTGATATGCATAGTTCAAGAGATTCTAACCACCGTCTGTGAGTCCACTCTAAAAAAGAAAAAACGAAAAATGAATAGTGTTTCATGGTGGACCCCAAATCTCACAATTCTCAGAAGAAACTTACAAAATGCTCGTCGTAATTTTCAGAGAGCAAAGAGAGCTAACAGGCCCAGAGATGAGATTGACAGACTTGGCGAGTTGTATAAATCCAATAGAAGGAGTTATTTCAATACCATTTTCCAAGAGAAGAAACTTGCCTGGGCAAGGTTTGTTCAGCATAACATAAATGAAGATCCGTGGGGATTACCCTACAAACTTGTTACTAACAAGGTTCATCCCGGCGATGTTCTTTCTTCTATTATTGTAAATGGTAACGAAACCCTGGACTGGAGTTTGTCCATAAATGCTATCTTGGACGGCTTGCTCCATGAGGACACTGCTTCTTGTGAAAACACCATCCAAACTACAATGAGATTAGATCATTTATCTTACCAAGGGCCCCGAACCGAAGCTCCATTTACGGATACGGAGTTGGAATCTGCTATCTCAACCTTAAGGGATGGTAAATGTCCTGGACAGGATCTCCTTGAGGTTTCTGTACTTAAAAGATTTTGGAAAAATTGTCCATTAATTATATTAAATCTTTTGAATGCTTGTCTGTCTTCAGGATTATTCCCGCTGGCTTGGAAACAGGCTAGACTTAAACTCCTGCTTAAGTCCTTTGACAAACCCTCCAATGATCCGGCCTCTTACAGGCCCATTGCACTACTGCCCATCCTTGGCAAAGTCTTGGAAAAATTAATTGTTTCTCGTCTTCTAAATTATTATTTAGACAGAAACCTAAGTTCCCCACTTCAGTTTGGCTTTACACGTGGAAGGTCTTCTGTTGATGCTATTTGTCAGATCTTGAGTTCTGTTCAAAATTCCAATTCTAAATATGTCCTCGGTCTCTTTGTTGATTTCCAAGGGGCATTTGACACTATTTGGTGGCCAAGTGTCCTGGCGAGGTCCAGAGAGGCTGGGGTATCTGCTCCTATTTACCGTCTCCTTTCGAATTACTTTGATTCTCGTAGCATCACAGTTTCCTCAGGATTCTGCTCTGTCTCCAGATCTGTTTCTAGGGGCTGCCCTCAGGGCTCTGTTCTTGGCCCTGTGTGCTGGAACATGGTCCTTGATGGGTGGCTCGCGGTTGATCGAGACAACATCCTTCAGATAGCTTACGCAGACGACCTTGCTATTCTGATTTTTGGTAATTCCCGCCGGGAGCTAGAGTGCAGAGCAAATGAAGTTCTAGAGGACTTGGATATCTGGTGTCAAACACATAAACTTCAAATCTCGACTAATAAAACAAAACAAATGCTGCTAAAGGGCTCTCTTGATGTGAATAGACCACCTGTTATTAAGTTGAATGGAGTAATGATTAGGAGTACTCGGCAGCATAAATACTTAGGAATTTATCTTGACGACCGTCTTAATTTTAATTACCACGCAAAATATGTACTTCAGAAAATAAAAGCTATGACCTATAAAATTATTAAGATTACCAGGAGTACTTTTGGTGTAAAGAAATCTTCCATTAAATTATACTACTCTTGTATATTTATACCAATTGTGTGTTATGCTGCTGGGGCCTGGGGATACAGAATCGGTAACTCCCTTGTTCAAAAATATCTTACACAAGCACAAAGATTCTTTCTTCTCGCTGTAAGTAGAGCTTGTCGAACTGTCTCTACAGCTGCTCTCCAGGTCCTCAGTCATCGACTGCCAATCCAATATGAAGTAACGTTACACTATCTTTTATATTGTAGAAGAAAAAATGTTCCTGCGATTGTAAATGGTATAACGTATAATACTGACTTGCAAGAAAAGGTAGACATTAAAAGAATGAGAAATGAATGTTGTAGAGCATGGCAAAATACCTGGTCTACCTCTACTTTGGGTAGGGAGACCTTTAAGTTTTTTCCCGAGGTTGTTGATTACGACAAGAAAATGGACTGGTTCAATCCTGGTTTATATGTCACGTTTTTATATACCGGTCATGGAAGTCTCAACTTTAAATTGTTCTCACTAGGAATAAGTAACACTCCTCTCTGTAGTTGTGGTGCTCAAGAAACTGTCGAACACCTCGTGTTTCATTGTCCTCTGTACGATGATTTAAGACTGGACTTTCAAATTCTCACAAATGTATTTGACTGCTCCGAACTGCCAAGATTGGTTAACTGTTCCGAATATTATACTGCCTTCTCCACCTATGCAGAGAAATTGTTTAAACGGAGGAAAAGAATTCTTGCTCCTGAGGTTCAGTAAAATGCTAGATGTCTCTTTGAATTACTCTTACCTGATGTATTGATCAGTCTGCTGGACTCCGAAGCCCAGTATTTATTTATGTATCATCATTGTATATAGTCTTTTTATGTACCACCATTGTATATAGTCTTTTTATGTATAATTAACCATTGTACTCTTTATGTATAACTAATCATTGTACTTGTATGTACAATTAATCATTACAAATTGTACCCAATGTATAGATTACTTTCAGCGGTGAATAGGGGAAACCCTGGAGCCCGCCAAAAAAATATAATAAAATACTTTAAATACTTTGTTATGTCTGGTGTTACTGTTGGTAGAGGAATTCTCTGACTCGGCACTTATTATTATTATATTTTGCAGTGTTATTACCACCTGTGACAGAATACAGGCGAAACTAGGGTTGATGGCGCCCAAGGCAAATAAAAAAAAATGGCGCCCCTTGAACACATGGAATTGGAATTTTTGCATTTTTTAATTATAAAAACGGTGCCTTCCCCCAAATTTGGCGCCCAGGGCACGTGCCCCACCTGCCTCATCCTAGTTACGCACTGGACAGAAGCCCCCTAAGAATGTAAGAACTAATACGGTAAGCCCTCAATGTTAATTATAAAGGATTGCATTTTCGTATTTTGTAATCAGAAATACAGTATAATCAAGAATCTGGTCAAATAACAAAAATGCGTCATTTTTTTTCAAAAAAATAATTATACTCAAATTTTGAAAAAATAATCTTTATTACATTATGATTCAGGAAATGGGACATTTACAAAAAGGGGAGGCTTTTATAATAATAATAATTGATTTTGATAATAACAATTGTCGCAGTTTAAAAATAAATTAGAAATTCAGTTATAATGTCAATAGTTATGACTGTCTATGTTTAAATTACTTAATTCACAGTTTCTTTGCTATTCAATTATAGTAGGGTCATACCACCAGCACATTTTAAAAAAATCATGAAACGGTCACATGATTTTTAAGTTTTATATGCAACTAAATATGATTTAGGAAATGAAAAATAAATATTATCAGCTCTCCCCTGCAATTTGGAGTTTTAAATTTTTTTAACTTCATACGAAACCTTATTATGGTTATTCGATAGTCAAAAGACAGATGAAAATAAAATAATTCAACTAATAAAAATATAAACCTGTGTAAAATTTAAAAAAAAAATTAAAAATCATGATATTGCGATAAAGAAATAAAATATAGAGATATTTATTTCATTTAGAATATTTAAATATGCTCTCCTCCATTAATTAGAAAAATAAATATTTTTTATAATTCATCCCTCCTCGTTCTTTCAATCATATTTCTGACCCGCCTCCCCTTATGTGAGACAGAGGTGTCCATGTTGTTGGGATATCAGAGACGTAGTGTCACACAGATATAAGGAATGCAGAACTGGATTTTGGGGAGTACAATGTGTACAGGAAGGATAGACAGGATAGGAAGGGTTATGCAATTATTTAAGAAACACATAAAATGCAAGGAAATTACAGTGTCGAGTCAGTTTGGACAGTACAGTGTCGAGTCAGTTTGGACAGTATAGTGTCCAGTCAGTTTGGACAGTACAGTGTCGAGTCAGTTTGGTGTAGCATAAGCATTGGGAGATCAAAATTGAGAGTACGAGTGTGTTATAGGCCTAATGACTCCGATGCGTATAATAAGAAACTGTACAGGGAAATAGAGTGGGCCCAGTAAATCAGAGAGTCTTATAATGGGGGATTTTAATTTCCCAGAGATTGACTGGAATTTGTGGGTTGGTCACTGACACACTAGCAAGGCTTTTGTGGATTTATTGGATGATTGTTTTCTACATCAGCATGTTCGGGAGGCAACTAGACGGAGCAATACTCTTGATTTGATTATCAGTAGTGATTCTTCATGCATTAAGAATCTGCAGATAAAGGAACCACTAGGTGACAGTGATCACAGTGTGCTGAAGTGGGATTTACTCAAAGAGGTAACTACCATTAGGGGCAAACGGAAGGGTTTTTGCTTTTGTAAAGGCGACTACGGTGATCTGAGACAGTATTTAAATTCTATACGGTGGGACCAACTGATGATGTTACCAACGACAAATTCAAAATGGGAAACATTCAAAGAATTTATCTTGGACGCTACTAGGCTTTACATACCAACTAAGAAATATTGTTCAAGGTTTAGGCCTATATGGATGTCAGATGAAGTAATGAGACATATGTTTGTTTGTTTGTTTGTTGTTTTTTTTTTTGGTTTTTAGGAGCATTAGCAACTAAGGCCATATTGCTCCCGGGATATGCGGTGGTCATTCCCTGACCTTTCCGCATCCTCCGTATTTGGCGGGCACGGGCTCGAACCCCGGTCTAATCAAGAAGCGTGTGCTATGCACTACTGCTCCTGCCCACCTGACTACGGAGGCGCCAATGAGACATATGGCAGAGAAGAAAAATACATGGGATACAGATAAATTAATGGGTGACATAGAAGCCTATGATAGATATAAGCTGGCCTGTAACCAAGTCACAAAGGAGATTAGGCAAGCAAAGGCAACTTATGAGAAATCTTTGGCAAAAGGATGCAAAGAAAAACAACACAGAGTTCTTTACTTATGTAAATTCTAGAAGGAAAAGGATAAATCAGATTGATCCACTGGATATTGATGGTTCAACTGTTGATGATCCTGCTCAGGTGCCTAACAAACTAAATGAATATTTTGCATATACATTCACCCATGAGGAGTTATTCATGGAAGGGAATGCCAGAAGTGAGTTAAACTCTGGCAGTGAGATAGATGATTTTGTAATAATTGAGAGGAAAGTGGAGGAGAAATTGTTAAAGATAAACATAAAAAAAGGCACCTGGGGTGGATGGGATCTATCCAGTTATATTAAATGAGGCAGCAAAGGAAGTAAGCAAACCCTTAGCCATAATTATGAGAGCTTCTTTGGACTCAGGGGAGGTTACCCATGGACTGGAGATGTTCAAATGTGACCCCAGTTTACAAAGGCGGATTAAAGGGCGACACAAGTAATTAGAAACCTGTTAGTCTACCTTCTGTTCCAGAAAAATTAATGGAGGCACTGGTTAATGAAGCACTACAGGATCATCTAGACAAGACTTCAGTTATAAAGCTCGGACACAGCATGGTTTTGTTAAGGGAAAGTCTTGCCTGACCAATTTGATTGGGTACTATGATGTGGTCACAAAGGAACTGGATGCAGGGAATAACTTTGATATCATATATTTGGATCTTAGAAAGGCGTTTTATACTGTTGCACATGGAAGACTGCTGAACAACTTGGAGCAGGTGGAATTGGAGGCAAATTGCTGCTATTGATAAAGGGATGGTTGAGTGGGAGAAGACAGAGAGTGGTAATCAATGGACACTGCTCATCGTGGACTAATGTTATTAATGGAGTACCTCAGGGTTCTGTGTTGGGTTCATTATTATTTTCTGTATTTATAAATGATATTGATGATGGTATATCAAGCTTAATGTCCAAGTTTGCAGACGATACGAAGGTCGGCAGGGTTGTTAAGGACACTAGTTACAGAATGCTGCGCAACAGGATCTAGAAAAGTTGAGCAGATGGGCTGAGAGGTGGTAAATGAAGTTTAACAATGACAAACGTTAAGTACTACATATGGGAAGCAGTAGCCCAAGAGTAACGTGTGGTACTACACTGACAGTGGTAGAGAACGAAAAGGACCTGGGGGATAATTGTGCAGGCAGATATGAAGTTTTGTGAGCAGTGGAGACAGTCTGCAAGAGTAGCTCATAGTGCCTTGTCAATGATATACAGGAATTTTTCTAGCAGGGATAAGGAGGTGATTATTCCCTTATATAAGGCAATGGTCAGGCCACACCTTAAGTACTGTATTCAGGTCTGGAGGACTCATTTTAAGAAGGATGTATAGCTGTTGGAACGAGTACAGAGAAGGACAACAAGATTAGTAAATGGAACAAAGGAGTGCTTTTACGAAGAAAGGCTTAAGTTTTGCAAATTACAGTGTCTGGAGACTAGGCACCTGCGAGGTGATCTGATTGAGGTGTATAAAGCCTTGAATGGATTGAGCATGCTCAATGTTGATGGTACTCTTCCTCTTGCTCAGAATAATCACCTGAGAAGGCATAAATTCAAATTGAGGAAAGACAGATGTAGGATAGATGCGCAGAAGTTTGCCTTTAGTCAGCGGGTAGTTGTTTGGTGGAACAGACTTCCATCCTTTGTTGTAGAAATTGATGGCCTAAATAAATTTAAGGTTGAGCTGGACAGGTATTTGGAACGAACCGAGGGGTGAATAAGGGCGCGTTTTTTTTTTTTTTTTTTTTTTTTTTGACTTATGCTGCATAAGCTTGCTTTCTTGCATCATATGCCTCTACTAATGCTAATGTTTAGGACTACCTGAATGAACGATCAGAGCAAAACTAATTATTTAATAGTCCGATAGATGGCAGAACAGGCTACCTTACCGACTGCCAGACCATTTTCTAGTGTCTACTAAAGCAATAATTATACCGAAGTTAAAATAAGTAACGAATATTATTTACTTTTCTCTTTTGGTATTATTTTATTTTAATACAATTCATAATAATTTTAGAAAAGATATAAACAGAAACGTTAATGGCATCTCCAATGGGTGGCGATCAATGCATATGGCAGCTTTAACACTTTCATTTAAATATAAATAAAATTACAAATTACGTATTATACACGCCCACAACACAACACAGCACAAGCACACAACATTTTTTTTTTATAAGAGGCTGATTAAAAACGAAAGAAGTTAAACCTATAGCCTAAAATATGATTAACTTATTATATAATATTTATTAATATTTATTAGCAAATTTAAATCACGAAGGGCCTCGAAATTGACAACAAACTCACCCAATATAACATGGATGTCCATCCTTCCATTGTAATACACTGAAATACAGTGAGCATGGCAAAAAAGATGTTATCGAAACTGGTAATGCCGTGGTTAGGTCCAATCCATCCCTCGTCACAAACTGATCTATTAACATCACATGTATATGCACCAAGAGGAGCATTATTTGGATCCTGAGTCTGATGGCACGGCGTTTCCAGTTCCCCCTCGAGAACGATTTCAGCTAGAAAAGTAACACTCTGTAAGTCACATTAAATGTGGGCTACTAGTCCTTAAACAGAATAATTTACATTTACATACAATGGTGCTTTAATTGATATCAATCTGCAAATCGGTTTAAAGAAGTGCATTAACTGTCCACAGGTTTAACCATTTATCGCACAACTCACTGATCAATGATATGTGCCGAAATAACTATAACAACAGAGTACATAACGCCATTGGATATGGAGTGAGATATTTTTAGAGAGATGGCAGAAAAGAACGGAGGTCTTGTATGGTAATTCATTTATTGACGCAAGATACGCTGAGTGGCTACTTTATATCATCCACCGTCTGCACAAGTAGCACAATGGCATTGTCACCGTCCTTTCCAAAGGTCACAGACGGGTTCGAATCCCATTAATGACGCGAGGAACTTTTATGGGCTTTTTTTATTCAGTGCCTGAGTTAGTCGGTCTCAGACGTAGATAGTAAAGTCGCCCCCGCCAGAAAGTGAGGTTGTTCGTCCAGAAAACAGGCAAATCGACCAGAGAACACACGCAATTCACGAACATAATATATCTGGGCAGATGAATGCATATTCCGGATGGCGCTAGTGCGACATTTATTTTTATACCGATACACTTATCAATAGCTTCCTTCTTTCCCTTTCTTTCTTTCTTTCTTCCTTAGAGCAGCATGGATTGATCGCATGGGCTCAATGAACTGTCGAAAGCAACAGGGATTCTGGTCCATGTTAACTAATTTGCATCCCATAGTTATTACAAAATAGATGGCTCGGATCTTTACTCGGAAGGGCTTGTTCCACCTCCAACCACAAGCGGCCAATTGGATTGAGATCTGTAACCGAGGCCATTGCAGTAGGATGAATTCAATCTCAGTTCCTGGAAGCAGTTCTGTACAATTATCCTGTTGAAAGAAGCCACTCACAATAATTTTTGCAGCCATAACGAATATGGTCGGATACAATTTTCGGATAAATTTTGGCATCCAAATATTGCTCCACTGGTAAAAAGAGATCCAATGTTCACCACGAAAGCGCTTCCCACATTACACATCACTACAAACCTGCATTGTTAAGACCAGGCAGGATAGATCCGTGGAATCAATCATGCAGTTTTCATCATGTTCTGGTCCTCCCAACGGCAGGAACCGTATTCGTCAGACTAGGCGACATTTTTACAATTCTTCACAGTACATTAATGTTCCTGCGCCCACTGTAACTCTACCTTCTTGTCTTTGCCGACAATTGTAGTAATGGCAAATAATGCAAGAAAGCAAGGTAGGCAGGAGTAAAAACCGATTCAGTCGTCGGCTGCAGTACTCCATCTGTGACAAGGTATGACGAATTGTGCAATGCCTCCTTGGTTACTAGTATTGCACTGGGTTGTTATTTGACTAACTGTAGCCGTTCTGTTATCTTGCATAAGCCTTGTCAGTCTCCGTTGGCCTCTCGCATCAACGAGCAGTTTCCGATCACAGGAACGCTGTTGGCTGGATGTTATTTCGTATTGGACCAATCTTGGTACGGCCGAAACACAGTCGTACGTGAAAACCCCAGCAGGACTGCAGGTTTTTGAGATACTCACAGAGACTTGGCTGGATCCGCCTACTATGCCACAATCAAAATCATTAAAATCTTTAGTCTTGCATATTCTCGCACTGAATTGTACATATGCAGCGTCCCTACATATCTCCTACATGCTGTATATCTCTTGGTACGAACACGTGATGCAGTTACTGAAGGAACACTCCATTTTATGAAATGTCGTCCTTATAAAGTAGCGACTCGTGTACAGTGTACGTACAGTTTCTGTATCATAACTTTATTTTTCTACATAATCGTTTATCAGCTTAGTGACTTGTATTACCGGTGAATGAGCACAATGGAAACCCACTGCGAAGAAATTGCAGTCGCTTGCAAATTTCTTTTTCAAGATATCTCGTTTCAATGGTCCAAAGAGGACAAAGTCGGGACAATTCAGTCATACATGAAAATGTCTCACCCAAGTTGTCTAAATCACTGCTAGTTTTGCCGGATAAGTGTATGACGTCACCTTGATATTCAATACATTTTCTCATCAGTTTTGGTTTATTTTGACAAATATATTTTAATTTTTAAAATATGAGACAGTAATGGACCTTACTGATTATTATCGTTCCCAAGATTTTTTTTTTTTAATTGGAGGAGTGGATAATGAGGGCCACAATTGCTGCTGCTGATTTGGTCTACAGAAAATGAGTCAAGTTTTTTGTTCCTTCCTTTTTATCGAGGCTCCTTGAGAATGGTTGAAGTCTGAGAGCGATCCCCTCTAGGTACCGCCCTGTTATCTCTCCTTTCAGGAGGAAGTAAACAAATATCTCGATGATTGCCTAGTTTTCGATCATCGCTCTAATATTTGTTCTGATGTTAGATGAAAATATTTTATGTACATGTACTGTTACTTCCCTACCATATGAGGAAATAGCACTTTTAGTATTCCTTTCCAGCTGTACCGAAGTGTTTACTACGTTCTGGATATTCCAATTTATGTTTTATTATGAAACAAGTATTGTATGTATTAGTTTAACAGATTTTTGATATTAATAATACTATATTTTGAGTTCTAGTAATATTTTATTTGTTTTAATTGCTTTTTTTATTTAAAAATTTTATATCAAGCCTTTGAAACCTATTATATGATTTATATTTTGGGAAGGCAAGATGGGGAAGCTACCTAAACAACCGAATAGTCGCCTCCAGTTCCACTGGACATTTAGAGTACCTGGTGAGCTTTTCATATTGGGTTTGCAATATATTCTATCTATGAGTATCATTATAAAATTCTAATGGGATGCAAATCCCACTTTTTTAATTGTTTTTTATAGGGGAAATTATATGTGGCTAACGCGGTTTAAAACTGTATAAACGTTAAACCTTTAAGGAACTTCAATATCTCTATTAAGTGCATCTGTAAGAAATCGTTTAGTACAAAGAAATTTCTAATAGATTAAGAGAAATAAGATTATTATCGTTCAAACTTACTCCTGTCTTCTAAACTCCAACATGTTTTATGAAGAGCACCACTGTAAAACTCAAGACCTATAATTGCGAAGATTACTATAGCAAACAGCACCAATAGACCGATTTGAAGCAAAGGCGCCATTGCTTTGATGATGGATTTTAAAACTACTTGAAGACCTGCAAAAAAAGAAGATATTCAATTAATAATTCCAAGATTAAATGACAACTCTTAAACACGATAGGAGGAGGAAAAATCATTATTAAAAAAGTGAAAATCATAGAATTCTTGAATAATTTGTAAAAGTTTATGCCTAACTGCCAACTGTAAAAATTTATATAAATATTAATATTATAAACTGAAACTAGTTTTAAAATTCAGATTGCAGATTTTCTAATTATTCGACTTTAAAATGAAAAATGGGGAATTTTTATTTATTTTCTCTCTATCTTTTTGGTAAAAACTTCTGCGAACTAAGATTTCTAATATTCATTTTTCAAAAAAGGAAAATCTAATCAATTTTCAAAATACGAAAATCTTTAGTACTGGTGTTGCCGAAATCTAAAAACAAAAACAAAAAAAAAAAAAAAAAAAAAGAAGAGAGATTTTCATTATATATTCAAATACATGTATATGGCAAAACTATCTGAATTTCGTTGGAATACATTCTTAAAGAAACTATAAATAAATATTTATTTCATTTCATAAACTTTGCAAGCATCAATTTCAGAAATGTGATTTAGCCATTAACATTAAAGTACTTTTGAAAATTATAGAGGGCGTTTTTTGAAACGAAAATAGAGAGGCACCGAACACACATTAAATATCGTAATAAACAGACAATACTGAAGACTGATAAAAAGGTTTTTTTTTTAATAACTGAGTTATCAAAACCTTTTTTGATAAGGGAAATTTCGATAGTACTAGAGAACAGAAATATACTAGTAGAATAAATAATATTACTTATATCACGCATACATCTCAGAGTATGAGATTCTGTCAATAAAATATCTGTAAAATGATTAATTTAAAATTGTTAATATTGGTCAATGAATATAAAACTTGTTAGCACTACTAATCGTTTACTGGAATTTGTGGAATATAGTAATTTTTGGGGCTAGATCTCCAAAGTTAGCCTTACTGTGGAATTAAGAAGTGGTAAACTGATAACGATCACTTTACCTACTGTAGTAAATAAATAAATAAAAGTTATCAATTTCCATGGTTAGCCAGACACTAGTGTCAGGCTATGGTGCGAACCACAGGATCTGTTCCTAAATTACTATACGAGAGCATTTTTCTCCTTTTATTTTCGATTCTATTTGGAAGACCTTCATTGTTGGGCACTGGAACTAAAAGAGATGTACTCAAACCGTTGTTTTTTGTATATAACTTGAGAACCATGAGTAAACGCTTTTATAAACGCTTTATAATGTAAGGAAGTTGTAAAATAAAATAGAGTGAATGTAATCGTTGTGCTTCTTGCCGATAGTTTTGCCAACTAAACAGTTATCCTTAACATTTGAGTAGCTATCCGTGCAGTGAATCGACTTGTTTTCTGAGCACTGCTATGTCACTTCGTCACAAGTCGGTTTGTCACTTCGACCACAGATCGTTTAGCATCACTGTTCCCACCCCCTTCCCTCCTAAAAACAGAACAGTCCATATGACCTTTCCTGTTGATTTCGGGGCTACCATCAGCAGTTTTTGATTTCGGAATTTGTATCCGCCTATGAACACGCCCGTTTGATCTCCAGACAAGCACTTGTCACTGTATTACTCATTATTTTTCAGTTGAGAACAATCGTATAACACATCTTAACTTTACCTTGTTCATTACATGACACGCACCACATTTTTAAACTTTGGCGTGACGAATATGACCCTCCTGCCAGCCTGTCGACCTGCAACTCTTCAGCAATAGTTGCAGGTCAACTTTTATCATTAATGCGATAATTAAAAAAATGAGATTCACCACCCATCATACTACTGAACACACACACACACACACACACATACACGCGCTCGCGTATTTCGATGTTCTTTTTTTTAAGGAGTAAAAACTGTGTAATTTGAACAACATCTATTGAAGAACGAATCCTATTTATTCATTCATGGGATCGATATTTGACCGAAGTTTCATAAGCGGACAGCTATTGTGATTTCTCTATGTTAGCTTTTCGATGGCTACAGTGTGCTCCCATATGATTTTTCATTCTCCTAACAAAATGGTATTGCCTTGTACTCTCATCTGAATCCGGTAAACATGAGGATAACGTGTTTCCGGTACTCCACACAGAAATCGTACATGCATACTGCGAAACATCCACCAAGTTCATTAAAATACACCGTAAGCAGAGGAAAGTCTGGCAATAGTAGTATGGCAAGTACCATTCCTTTATGTACTGATCAACGGAAACCAGGATTAATTCACAACTCTCTACATCTCTAAACCGATGAGTGCTGGCCGGTATGTAGAATGCACACTGCTTAAAATAATAATAATAAAAAACAGGGTCGGACGCATCCTATTGTTGTGCAGCACCCCCATTGACGTCATTAAGCACAACCTATAGTATGTGCTGCATTCATGGTTCCATGACATGCAGAGAGCTGCATGCTATGGATTTTAACGGAAGGGCTGCAAACCTCATAACATTGATAAAGAAGACAAGTGCACACCATCGATTGGAACGGTTCATGACGAGCCGAACCTCGACTGTGGAGCTGTCTTGCCACATCCATTTGCAGTGTGATGACCGTGTTTGGGTGTGGAGTATGCCTAAGAAGGTGTATTTCCTGAATGTGTTCTCCAACCTGTGAGATCGGGAGGATTCGATGTCTGAGGGTGTGTCCCATGGTATGGGCTAGGTCCACTAGTTCCATACTGGAGACCAATTTGAAACTAGTTCCACTAGTTTCAAATTGGGGTTAATTTAGATGAGAGGAAAGTGGAACATTTCTGCACATTATACTTCAGGCTGCTAATTACTACTTCCACCTTTGAAGTGATTTAGACTTCAGTAGGGTGACCAGATTTTTAGGAATAAAAATAGGGGACAAAAGGCATTTCCGAAGTTGAAAAAATCGGAATAAAACGAACTCTGAAAAGAAAAAAATTGGAACATTTCTGGTATGTAGCTGTAAAATTCAAGTGATGTAATTTTTGCCTTCTTGGGTTTTCTATGTCACCATAAATATTAGAAATGAATATTTAATATTAGTCCATGAAACAATGAGAATCATATTTGTAATTCTAATTTTTCTGCAACTAATATTATCAAATCGATTAACTGAAGAAACAAAAATTCCAATAAAAGTGTAATTATTACGTTTCATATATAATAAAACCTACAGGAATACAAAAAAAGGAATACGAAAAAGCTACAGGAACACAAAAATAAAATGATATTGTTCAATTAAACAACTTAATCTGTTACGTGATATAATAGCGTGGCTTAATTTTTTTTTTTTTTTCATATTTTATTTAGGAGATTTTTTTTTTTTTTTTTTGTTTTTTGCGGATAGTTAAATGTTATAGGGTTTACCCAGTTAATGCCAGAAAATAATCTTCGTTTATGACCCTGATATTACTAAATCTGCCACTGGTTAAAATCCATTATACTGTAGTAAACAATGAAATCCAACGTGTTTTGTACAAAACAATTTGACATTGAACTTCTGTGAAGTCTCAAAAATCTTTCATGTTTGTTATCAATATATAAATATGTAAAAACTGTTACTGGAAAGGCCTCCATAGCCGAGTTGTCAGGAGCGAGAGTGGAGTAACACCCTCTTTGAATAGACTGGAGTTCAAGCCCCTAACTGTTAAATACAGTCGATCTGCCAACCAGCACTGGACCAGTGTGGCAAATTATGGTCCATTTTTCCCAAACTTAATCGTTGAGGAGGGATCCATCCTGCAGTGGATTGATAAATGGTTGCAGTTTTTGTTACTGGAATGATCTTTATACAACAAGGCAACTTACATCTGTCTGCTTATGGAGTTCCAACTGTTTGAATACAATCTTGTGCTAGACAGCCGATACCTTCAAAGTTAATTCAAAGTTTAAATATTTTCCAAAAGGAAAATATTTAAACTATCTTGTTCGGCATTTAAATGAAATAAAATGAAATTATTGAAACCTTATCAGCATGAGTTCAGACATTATGACACTATACATTATTTCTACAGACAGTTTTGCAATTATCTAGTAGAAGATGTCATTGTAACATAGACTTATATTGTAAGTATGTGTGTGTTTGTGTGCGCATTAAATTAGAATAGAGACTAGACATTAGAGGGAGTCTCTTTGGAACTGTCACATTATTCAATAGCACACCGCGACAATCAGGCGTCTATACACTGATACCACGGACATAAAGTGAATTAAGTACTCCAGGAAGCACAGTATTGCCACTAGAGGTTAAGGAAAAGGAAAAGGAAGTCAAGTCCGTGTATTATACTATAGGATGGCCAGTTCCGCTGGACCTACTCCACTTTTTGAACCATGACTTATAATACTTCTAGAGTGATGTTACTTTCAGCTGAGTCAAATCCCTCGTATTCTCTTCATTTCATGGTAACAGTTTATATGGATATTAATTCATTGGAATCTAGAAACCTACACGCCATACAGTTCCCTTATTTACTTATCTTTACTTCATTGTATTGGATGTGCACAATAGAAAAGAAACCAACTGAAAGAGAGAAAAATTTTCGATGAATTAAAAATGATCAAAATATGTTACCATCGTATTAATAATGGGAGAATTTCTTGTACAATCAGAATACCTTTTGAGATACGGGTGTATAAGTATATGGATATATAGGATGTTTTAGAATTCTTACTTTATAATGATATTGATACATAAGCATAATATTTATAATCTCAAATAAAATAATATGGTGCCTGAGGGAAGAGGTTAAGAGAGCAGGATCTCATTTACCTCTGGAATATCTAGCACCATGATGATGTGACCTTTATTTGAATATCATTTTTTATGTATCCAAAATCAATATAATTTTTATTTCATTTTCATTCAATTAAATATGTAATCCATACTTACTCATCTAGTAAAAATGGAAGAGCTTTTATATATCTGAACACTACAGCAACACCAGGACTAGCTATTTTGCACGACATACAGGTTTAACTTAAAACTTTGGAAATACATTGATAGAGAAATATTTGCAATCACTTACTTGGTATACCAGAGACTAGCTTCAGTGGCCGAAGAACCCTGATGGCTCGTAATGTTCGCAAATCTACATCCAAATCTTGTGGCGCAAAATGGGTTATAAACCTGGAAAATGGTTTACACAAATAGGTCTAATCTACATGGATTTCTACAGGGAAGGGACATACAGGACATCTAATACATAACATGACATCACAGGCTTATTATTTTCTACATTCACTACTGTTCTATTCTACACAACAATCAGTAAAATGCTAACTACTACAACCAATTCCAATTCATTCTTCTTTTCATTTAAACTGTACTACGGGGCAGGGTATTCCGATTAGGGTAAAAGTCACGAAATCACAAGACACAGGCATCTAAAAACAATGTGTTTCCATTCATTCTTGCAAAGTTCATCTACGGACATTCTGGGTTCTAGTTTCACTAAAGACAAAACATTCTGGATACTAATTCCATTGATACACTAAACATAACCTACCATATTTAAAAGAACCAAGAAATACATCTTCTGGCATTTCGTGATCCTAAGACTCTTTTTTTTCCCCCTTAAACGAAAAATACTTCAGATATCAAATCTTCTTTAGTTTTTGCAACAGAGGCAATGATACTCAAAGTTTTGATAATCTTTTGTAGTTCTTGTTCTAATCTTGTAGTTCATTTCAAAGATGAATTTGAGGAAATCAGTGATCCCCTGTGATCGGTTCACAGGCAAAATGAAGATAAATAACATTTTAAAAATTATAAATGGTTGTGAGAAACAAAAAAAGAAAAATATTTTGTAGCAATCTTTCCACTTTAAATAAATGAACTATTATAAACCCCTTCATAGGGGTTTATAATAGTTCATTTGTCCAATTTAAAGGATGTCCAATTTATTTGGACATCCTTTTTTTTTTCATTTATGTTTTTTATTGCGAATATTCTCTCTTTTAAACATTTTATGGCATCATTAAAAGAATACATAATAGGTGTTTGGTTTTATACTGTTTTCGATAACGAAGGTATGAAAAAGAAATGCAGCAATTTTAAATCTGAATTTAAAACAGAAATTTTACTCAACAGAATTCGAAATGTATCTGGTAGGTTTTTAAAACAATGACCATATTGAACATTGAGCAATCACCACATTTTATGAGCATTGATATTTACAAACTGGCAATATGTCCGTTGGAATTAAGTAGAGAAAAACAGTTTTCCATTTCAGCCATCTACATTTTCACTAAAATTCCATTTGAGTGGTTACCTGTTTGAGAAAACTTTACTAACATCAACAAAAAGTGTGAAAAGTAACGTCCGTTAAAATTTATTGAGTTGATATTATTTGAAACAGATAATTTGACTCTAAGGCATGAATATTGAAACTTTATGTTTATAGGATGGGTAAGAGGAAAACGAGTTTTTTTTTTGCTAATAATTGCTACTTTATTTTTCCAAAAAAAAAAGAAAAATAAATAAAACCTCACACCATTGATTATGTAATTACCTGTCTTTAAACAAGTTTTTATATGTTCCTCCAAAAAATATTTTGGTTGCTGGTGGAACCTCTGTCCGGATCCTTCGATTCCTCGCCCTTGTGGAATAGTCGCTCTATCACATTAGTTTTCTGTCTTTCAAAAACATGTTGTAAGGCGACAAGTCCCGACTATATGCAGATGCTCATTCATATCCCAGTGCAGATTCTGGTTGTTGTTGTTGTGTTTTGCTTCGAAGGAACTAGGCTATAATGTTAGTGTATTATCTTTATGAATTGCGTTTATTCTTTGGTCTATTTGCCAATTTTTCTGGATGAAAAACCGAATTTCAAGAGGGAAGGGCAAGTCATTCAACTCTAGCCCGAAACCGACTAATTCCGCCACAATGTTCATAACAATCATAACCACTATATTTACCCACGAGCGTACAGTTGCTGAATGGATGCCAATAGTATGTTGAACAATATATGATCGCCCTGGAGAACTTCGGATACTTTGAAACCCACTTCGGCCAAACATTCTTGTTACTGCAATCTCTCATGAATGATTGCATAAACTGATCTATGACTGTTATCCATCTCCATGGTTATATCGTCATCTGTAAACGCCATATCTTCTCTGTTACTACAAATATGTATCATTTCCATTCTCATACGCGACAGTCAACGCGCTTAGTATACAGCGGAAGTATTACTACTAATCCATAAATTTATACCTATGGACCTTGTTTTCATTTTACTCAACCAAATAGATAACTCACTGAGCTCGGAATTAACTACATATATATATTTACTCTCAGAGGACAATACTGAAATACGACTCTCCCATAATGATGAAGAATGAACCGAAACAAAAGACGAGTGGCAGTACTCATTACATGCTTTCTTCATGTAATAAATATTGCCACTAATGGAAGTATTCATTACATGGTAACGTTTTCCTACATGTATAGGATATGTGCAGTGGTAATTCAGAGTTTGAAAGAGCCACGGCTGTTAGTTCCAGGACATTGGAAAAAGATAAGCTGGAAAAAAGCCCGTTGGAATCAACGGGGTGAAATGCATTTCCTCATTTTAAGGATTCGTATTTTCTTCATAGATTTTTATAGCAAGCTTTCCTTTATTAAGCTCTTCTCAAATTTTTGAGAGAAGCTTGATAAATCAACAGAAAGCGTGAAATTCATATTCTCTTGAATTTAAGTTCTCTCTCTGAAACAGCACTTATAGCAGTGTGAGAAAAAGTTCCGTTTCAAGGTTGTTGTGAGAGGCATAGAAAGAATGGCAGAGTGAGAATAAGATGCTGTCCATTACGAGTTAATGTGGTGAAAAGCTACATTGCTTGTGATGTCCGTACAGAATAAGAGAATAAGCCAGTAATGATGAAGATACTTACCTTTTAGTATGATGCCAGGAAGTATACCGCAGGATAAATGCAACGTAGTATCCACTGATTCTGTTGTAACATCAAATATCCATATGGACTAACTTCATACCACCGATAACTATTATTCGTGTGATGCCATGAACATTGTGATTTCGAAGTTAACGATTGGAAAGGGACGAATTGGGCTGACGAATCACGTTTGTTTTTTGTTTTTTTTTACGCCATGCCAAATAGGTAAATTCAGGAGACCACAGGCTCGAAGTACTTAACCCAGACAGTGCAGGCTACGGATGCAGTATCATGATCTTGAGAATGTTTTGGGAATATGTGGTCTTCTAATACAAGTGCAATAACATCCGATAGGACTATCTGAACGTTGCTGTTGATCAAGTGCATTCATCATTCTGCAGCGGCGATGGTATATTTTAAGAAGACGGCGAAACATGTTATAAACGTCTTCTCAGATATGTTGTTGTTATAGTGGGGTTTTATGAGCCGCTGTTGTAGTTGTAGTATGGATTTAAGAGTACCAGCGACTAAGGCCATATTGTTCCATGTTTATTGTCTCTAAATTGTGTGTATCATAGATCAGCAAGATTATAGTAGATCCTAGCCGCCTCCACGTGGTGGGGATGGGAGTGGGTCGTGGTGACCAGGTGTTGCTGCTTCCCACCTGCTAAGAGCCAGGTACCTGCCGACAACATAACAACAGAACACATCATAATATTTGCACACCCAACACACTACATACAAATGGCCGGTTTTGGCGTAACACAAGAAGTACAATAGCGGCTAACGGGGTTAATCCTGGGGCCCGAAACAGCAACACTTGAATATCCCTGGATATCCCCTTGTAAATTCTGTTCTGAGGTCGATTTTCTGTGTGCTGGATGAAAACCCGAGTTTCCGGAAGAAAAAAAACCATGCGACCGTCTCCAGAGCCCGATTAATTCGCCACGTTGTGAAAAAGACCCATAAAAATTACAGGTAAAGCAGTTCTTCAACTTCATTGAACCTTTTTGGGGGAATAAGATAACAGGGGCTAGGAATAACGTGCGTGGATCTAGCACCGATCACTTATGAGGCACAATTATGGGGCACTCTGAAGACAGCATAGCTTGTCGTCCTATGGGTGTTCGTAATCTCGTCGCAACCATGAGACAACATTCTCATACAATTATCCGCTCCTTGGTGGCCTAAATCATTTTAGGTGAATGGCTAATTTCAGTTTCCCCGGTGTGTGTGTGTGTGTGCGCGCGCGCGCATGCGTGATTACTGTTGTGTTAAACGTGGTCTGAGTGGTCTGATAATTTTCATCATAGTGTTCTATTTGTCCAGCAAAGAGCATAACACAACCCTGCAATAAGGTGTGTCAATTAAGTAGGTAAAAACAAAGATTTTTTTATATAATATAGATTCACACACATTTTGTTTCTTTTATACAAACATATATATATATATATATTATGCATTTATATGCTGTCTAGTTACTACGTTAGGATCACATTCTAATACATAATCCACCAAACTGAGATGCCTATCACTACTATGATTATTTTAGGGGAAACAGCTCGTCCTCGAAAGAACCAATGGACGAGAGTCCGGAAAATTAAAAAAAAAAAAAAAAAAAATCCTTTGACTCCCCATGGTCACACTACTGTATCAGAACATCCGCAGTTTAAGGAATAAAATTGAAATCATGGACAAAATTTTGTTATCGAAAGAGTTTGATATGCTTTGCCTCACCGAGACCTGGCTAGAACCCAGTGAGCATTACATTGCAGCTACGACTCCAAGTGGCTATGGCTCTGTGCTCACATCCAGAAATAAAAGGAGGGGAGGAGGAACGTCACTGTTCTACGATCAATCCATCCTCACCCTTGAGAACAGCATCTCCAGTAACTCAGATGATTACGAGGCGCTCTACGCATTGCTGAAAATGAGGTCCATTTCCATTTAAGTCGTTGTCATTTACATATCTCCCATTCCTACACCAGAAACAATCCAAGAGGTAACCAACTGGATCCCTCACCACCTCCACATCTCACCAACGAAAATTGTTTGTGGAGATTTCAACCTACCGCCATCTCTGGAAGACATGAAAAAATCGCTCCTTTCACAGCTTCGCGTGGCTGGCCTTACTATAAAAAACTAAGGTCCCACAAGGGTACAAACCAGCTGGATCTGATATTCACTTCTATTGCCTGTATGCTCCAGACTCCTCAAGATAGTTATTTTAACTCTGACCATGACCCAATCCTAATACAACTAGAACCACCAATCGCAAGTTACAACTCAAAAGGACAAGTGATACGAAGAACGATCTATAGTACAAAATTACAGCAGCATCTCTCATCCCATGGTATGTCCTTGAATCCTGTGATACCCTACTAGCAGTCGACCTGTTAACTCAATGGTTTATTACGATAGCTCAATACACTACCTGAAAGACAGTCACTATCACTCCCTACTGTAGAGAATGGTGATCTCCACATCTAAACTCCAGCTTTAAACTAAAGCAGCAACTCCATAAGCAATGGAAGCAGTCTGGTGAAATTAAAGACAGAATAGCCTTTTCAAGGGCAAGAGCCATTTTCAACCGCCAAAAATCCCAGGCCATTAAGAGCTATTTTGATCGTTTGCTAGCAATAGGTAAGATACCATACATCGAACAAACCACCAGTTTCCCAGAGCAACTCGACCCCCAGAGATGGATTGATTACATAATCAGGTTTCAAGGCGTCGCGGGATCCAGCTATAATCTCGACCACATATTCAATCATGACAAACAGAGCCCTCTGACAACTATCACCATATCAAAGCACCAAATCTTGACAGCCTTGAATTCAACCCAGTCCTCTTCAGCTGTGGATACTGATGGAATACCGCAGTTCATGTTGAGATGCCTGGGACCATATATCACCTAGCCCCTTGTTATTAATAAAACTATTATTTTTAGGCCACCCGAATAATTAAATTCATCTGCCATGCTGTGTGTCTTATGCCTGTTAATTGCGTGTGTTCTATGGTCGATTTGTTTGTTTTTCTGGACGAAAAATCCCAGTTTCTGGGGAAATTTTTGCTTGGATGGTGGTCAGTATTTTTAAATCATCCACACAAGACAATACATCTGGTCTTTGGCTTATGAAAGGGGAGATAATGGCAGTAAAGGGAGAACAGAGAGGACTCCCCCTTGTGGTGTTCCTGTAGAAAAACCTTGCTATCTACGCCTGAGACCGACTAACTCAGCCACGGAGTGAAAAAAACCCCATTAAAGTTCTTCGCGTCATCGACGGGATTCGAATCCTTTTCTACCCGGTGTGGGGAGGACAGTGAACCACTGTGCTACCCGCGTAGACCGACCCTTGTTAGCATCTTCAATGCAGTGCTGACCAGACGCATCTTCCTCCATCAATGGAATGTATATCTGGTAAGGCCACACCCGAAAATAAGAAGGCCGTCATTGGAAAAGCACTTCAGTCCCATCTCCAATTCCTCATGTCTCCTGAAACTACTAGAAAGAGCCTTCCTTTCAACTCTAATAAATCACATACTTCCAGATGCTCCACCACAAATTCATTCTTCATTACCAAATACCAATCTCCTTGCCACTACCTACAGCATCATTACAGCATTTGAGAGAAAAGAAGAACTCCTCATAACATACCTTGACATCTAAGCAGCTTTTGATGCCGTTCAGGTACCTCCCATCCTACAACTGCTTGAAGACCACTACTCTATAGGCGGGGATGCATTGCGCTTCCTCTCATCACTCCTTCTCAACCGTATTATCATACTCCATCATTCAAAAAAAACCTATACCAAGCAAATATCTACAGGAATACCACAAGGAGAGTCCTTTCTGATCTCCCTTTACTGCCATTATTCCCCTTTCGTAAGCCAGAGACCAGTAAACCAGAAACCAGTATTGGCTTACGTGGATTATTTAAAAATACTGACCACCATCCAAGCAAACACAGACCCATCTGGGATCACAGAGGAAATTAACAGTGTCCTCCTCTCACTAGCGTGCTACCTTAAAAAAATTGGCCTTAATATTAATCCAGCGAAGTCTAAGTGCGTGCTCTACTCCCTGAAGAAAGAAACAACAATCATCTGGCCCAACATCAGCTGAGTTTCCATCTTGACTGTTCCATATCATTTAGATTTGGGGGTTGTCTTTGACTCAAAACTCAGATTCAACAAGCACATTGACAAACTCATCAGTCGTGCGGCGCACCTGAAATGGAGCACGAAACAACACCTGCATTACATCTCAGAGAGGGTCAGAGCAAAAAAAAAAAATATATATATATATCAGGACCATTCTATACTCCCCACTACTTTATGCAGCTGAAATCAGGGCTTCAGCAACACTTACGATCAGAAAACCCATCTGGGCTGCGGAATCATCATTATCATCATCAGCCATTTTCCATCCACTGCAGGACGGAGGCTTCTCCAGCAACTTTCCGGTTCCTTTTGTTTTGTGCAATGGCCATCCATTTACTACCCACAAACTCATGAATTTCATCTATCCATCTCCGTTGTTGTCTTCCAGGTTTTCTTCTAGCCCCTATTGGGTACCATTCTGTTATTTTCTTAGTCCATCTGTCATCATGTCTTTGAGCTATGTGTCTTGCCGAAGACCATTTTAGTTCTTTAGTTTTGATAAGAATGTCCTTTACTTGAGTTTGCTGCCTAATCCATGTGTTTCTCTTCTTATCTAACAGTCTGATTCCCAATATAATTCGTTCCATTCTTCGCTGTGTAGTTCTCAGCTTCTCTTCCGTTCTTTTGGTGAGTGCCCAAGTTTCACTTCCATAAGTCATGGTGGGGAGTATACATTGGTTCATTATTTTACGTTTCAGACAAACTGGGATATTGCTCTTCAGTATGTGACTATATTTCCTGAATGCTATCCATCCAAAATTTATTCTTCTCTTGACTTCCAGCCATTTATCATTATTATAGCTAATGTTGTGGGCTGCCGAATATTGGCCCCTAAATGGCTAACCTACAAGCACAGATTACCACCCCATATTCACACGACTGAAATGGCTGAGGCCCTAGGAATCCCTAGGCTGCCCTGTCTCATTGATGAAAAAAGACTGGTAATCACAGTAAAAATGTTGACCGGTCTGATCACGTCTCCTTCATTCTGAGATCTCTGTGGCTGGAGGATTCCACATGCCCAAATCAAAATCAAATTATTATATTAGGGTTATCCGTAAATGATTACATTAATCCTTATTCGTGTCTGTAAATTGCGTGTGTTCTCTGGTCGATTTTTCTGTTTTGCTGGACGAAAAAACGCCAGTTTCTGGAGGAAAACACCTAGCTATCTGCGCCTGAGACCGACTAACTCAGCCACGGAGTGAATAAAGCTCACTAAAGTTCCTCTCGTCATCGATGGGGCTCGAACCCGGGTCTTCTCCACCCGGTGTGGGGAGGACGGTGACGATGCCACTGTGCGCGCAGACTCCTCATCCACATGCCCAGCTCACTTGCCCTCTTCATTCACCCCTCCACCTATCAGATCGTTTCCTACTATACCAGATGCTCGGACGAATCCAGGACATCGACGCCGACCTGAAAAGATTTGTCGCCAACGGACGATATAGACGTGGGATACTCGGCCCAAAACACTCCATAGACTCCGAACTATCATCTGTATCTGCCAATCACCAAACTATTCAAAGTAGTCATAAAAAGATCTTGCAGTTGTTTCAGAGATGTAGATTGACAGATGGGTTCATGAAGACTTCAGCACAGTTCATCCAACAGGTGCTCAAATGGATTGAGATCTATGGATTTTGTTCGACAGGGCTTAGTCCCAGTCGTGTTTTCAACGACGAGGACTAAGCCCTGTCGTGTTTATACGAGTAGGTTTGACACCGGTAGTTATACTCTGTTAATTCTAACTTCAATAATTACATAAACAAATACTTGTCATCGAGTAACGCTCACATTGGTAAGGTTCAACAATAAAATATTTCAGTAACTGATCATTGAGAGATTCACTGAATGACGTATATTTATTTATGTCTGAATTAAAGTTAAGGTAAACAAAGTTAGTGTCATTTTCAATTGTGGAGTGGGTGGAGTTACCAAATATCCATCCCGTCAGGATAGACGTGCAATACAGCAGAAATCTGGATAAGCTCGATCTAATTGAATTCCCAAGTAAGCCACATTGTCCACATTTGTGACCAGTGTGACCAGTAAACGAAGGGTAACCATGAAAACGTTTCCTACATCATTTTTCTGCACAAATTTGTACTGTTGGCAGAGTCTCTTGCTTCGCATGTGACTTTTCCATTACTTCGGAATAGAATGAAGCAAGATTCATTGGACTATACAATGTTCCTCCCGAAGTTCATCCTTTCACTTTTGATTTTCATAACTACATCGCTTCGATTCATTCCACAGATGCTCAATTGGATTGAGATCTGTGGATTCCCAGGTTCATTTCAGATGGTACAGTCAGTGGCGTAGCTACCATGTAGGCAGGCAAGGCAATTGCCTCCGAGGCCGGCCTTTTAGAGGCCTGGCGTCTTTGGCTGTCTCCTGTTTTTGTAATTGTTAGCCAGACAGATACTCAACGATTTCAATAAAATCTAATTCAAATGGCACCTTGCTTTCTTTATTAACCATTGAGAAAATCAATAAAAAGGTATACCTAGCAATCTTCAGCGAAGCAGGCATTGTATAACATAAAAAAATCTTCAGGAACACATTATATAAGAACCTTAACTGTATTCTAGCCGGTATTTTGGTATTTTAGTTCATCCCTCCTTCAACTTAGCCATCAATTCTGTTGCTGACTGCCAGCGTATTTGCTCGGCCTGAAGCCAATGTTCCCGTTCATCTCATAGATGTTCAGTGGAGTTAAGGTCGGTCCTCTGGGCAGGCAAGTGAAGGTTTTGCATGCCTATAGCTTCAAATCAAGCCACCATAGACTGCACTGCATGGTGCATTGATATCATGATATCAAAAAGGACCTCTCCTCATACGATTGCCAGAGTGTAGGAAGAATGGAATGTTAATGTATTGCAAGGTATGGGTTTATTGCAGTGGTGCAAACAAATTAATTGTTCATATGGCATCATATAATTATTCCCGTTGAAGTCTCTTAGCTCAACTTCTCCACCCATCTATTGTATTTTGTTTATCTGCTGACTTCTAGCGTGTATGCAATAGCTTTTACATTGGTTATACAGTATGCTGATGGCAGTTATGTTTCATTTTTTCCCAAATCTCAGGGTGTACAGTATAGTACTGTATATTTGTTAACGTCCGATAAATTCCATTTCCACCTAAATGGTAACGTTGATAAGAAAACCGTCTTGGAATATTAATAATTGAGGGCTGTCAAAATTGCAGAATGTATTATCCGCAAAGAAAGCCATTTCATTTTAAGCTTTTGCCAAAAAAACGAAGAAATTCCAACGTCACATTTGAATAACTTACTTCTGCAGTCAAGGGATATCTCCATTTCAAATATGTCACTTATTTATGCCACACCCTGTTTGCTAGATACTGCATATTACCTAGATATAAAGATATCTATTATATATTTATATCTAACGTTAGTGCGTTATATATCTAGAGTTATATCCAATCAGTAAGTTCAAGGGTGACCAAGAAACATGTAGAATAAAAGTAGAATAGGTAGAGATATGCCCATTTCCAATACAACATTCCAAAGTTCAAATAATCACAAATCTCTCTCTTCATACAGCAAATCCATCCTATTCTCGGAATCACATTACGAGCACTCAAACACAAAGAGCCATTATGCTAGTAAAATATAAATCAGTTCAATGGCTTTCATTTGATGGATAAGAAAATCCGCAGAATCCCTTTATAATGTTTAGGAGTTCCATGGTTTACAGGATATCCAAGACAATGTTGAACATAGTTAACAGAAAATCAAATACGATATACTGGGGAAAAAACATGTTTATTAAAACACTGAGTACAAATCAAATATAATGTACCAAATGGTATTTTTTCCGATTCACTTTATATACCAGTAAATATACAATCTTTGCACTGAGAAGAATATTTTAAAAGTCATGCACAAGCCGATGCTATGTCTAAAAAGAAAACTACAAAAAATGGAGCATCCAAAAAGCCTGTTGGCTATCTACAGAGTCTATGAAATGGCATTTTTCCCTACTGTTTCTTAAAGTCACTAAGAAAAGTCTACAGGAAAAGTCTCTTGTCTCTATGATGGATGGGAAATAATGAATAAAGAAGGTGGCGTGACTAATCCTCACGTGATTACTTACTTGGTACCCGATACACTAGTTTCAACGGCCGTAAAACCTTGAAGGAACGCAGCATACGTAAATCTAAATTTTCGCTTCCTTGGACGGTTAGGTTTATGGCCCTGCAAAAGATGGCGGTGAGACCTTCAATGGTTCAGGCATGCAATCAGGAAGTATAGGACAACAGCACCGAACGAAGGTCTATGTAACTGTAAGCCTGGCTACAGATTTTAATAATCGTTTTCCGCCATAGCGTACTAAGATTCAGGCACATAATATCTTTAAATATTTATATAAATTTAATACATAAAAATATCTATATATAAAATTTAGGTATAATAGATATCATGGCTGAATAACTATAATTTTCTGCATGAAAATAACAAAACTGATATTTTGGTTCAACATTTCTATTTATAATTACAAAAATACATTTTCGGATGCAGAAATAATAGATTCATCAACTTATATACGAATTTTAGGAAGGGTTGGACTGGAAAGTAAATGTTCCCCGAGAAAATACAATATTTTTGTTTGGATTTATGAGTAAACGTATTGAGGATCTTTATGAGTCCTTTGAAATCTCTGAAAATTTTCTCGGTACCTTCTCGATCCAGTCCGGCCCTTTCCGTAAAGAGACAACTGGAATAAACTGTTAATGAGAGAATAATAATAAAGACTGTTCTGTTTATACTCCATTACAGCCATACGAGACCAAAGAAGGGAGTTTTCAACTTCATTGATTTATCGCAGTTGATAATACTAGTGCTACAAAACATACACGTCCCTACAGCTAAAAATAGGCCGTGCATCGTTAGCTGTTGGACTACTGTGCATTTTACAAGGACCATTACACGAATGGTTCTTTTAATGTGCGTATTCCCAAGTTACAACAGGACCACAGTTAGAGCCCTTTCTTTTGAAATATGAAAGATTAATCTTGTAAAATGAATAGTTGAGTCCAATAATATCATTTCCATTCTTGCCTAAGAGGCACATTATAGGCAGGGTCTTGCCTTTGAAGATCTTGCATAAGAGGCACATTATAGGCAGGGTCTGCCTTTGAAGATCTTGCCTAAGAGGCACATTATAGGCAGGGTCTTGCCTTTGAAGATCTTGCCTAAGAGGCACTCTTAGGCAAGGTCTTCAAAGATGTTTAAGATCCTCTAAAACATTTTTGAAAACCATCAGTTGTCATGAAACTACTCTTCATATCTGATAAAGCGTATTTTTAATTACTTTATTATAATTTAAATGTATTATTTTATTGTTATCAGTGTTTTTATTTCAATCTTATAACTAGAACCCTCGCAAGGGGAAAAAGCAAGAGGCGATAGCTCAAGGAGCCAAGTGGGAGTGAATATATGTACAGTACTGTGAATATATGTACAGTACTGTATTATGTTTTTTAAAATTGCAACTCAAATCGATCGCACGAAGTGGTAAACAAATTTCTACTTAAATGTGACTTATGATACGTTTACAGAAATGGAGGAGAGTGTTGAAAATAACCCTTTTCTCTTCGCTGCATTTTATCCACTGACCACACTGCTTATAGATAAAACATTTAGTTTTATTACAAAATCAATTTGTAGCTTAAGTGGTGGCTCACTGTAGAAGCTTAAAAACTAACTTAATAAAGAAAAATGGCAAGATTTTAAGTTTATGACTTTTCTAGGACTTTTCTTTGATTTCACGTTTTCTTCGTCATAGAACTGCATCTTCACCTGTGCTTTGTTAATTCTGCTATCATTTAATTAAAGTGAACACTTCTGTATAAACATCAAACTTTTTAAGATAAATGTAAGAAACAAATGCCTATTTAGAATTCCATATTTTTTGATACTTAAACAGAAAAATACCTGAAATATAGAAACCATCCTTTCGAAACATTCAGGTACATTGTACGTCGTGTTTTAGTTCTCCATTGCTAATAATAATCCTTAGCACTTTAAGTAACTTTTTGTTTACTCGTCAGATTGTTTTTTTTTTTACTTTTCCATTTTCTAGAATTCCAAATGG
This sequence comes from Mastigoproctus giganteus, assembly GCF_048544385.1. NCBI lineage: Eukaryota > Metazoa > Arthropoda > Arachnida > Uropygi > Thelyphonidae > Mastigoproctus > Mastigoproctus giganteus. Next base: position 22,095,058 of record NC_143577.1, on the reverse strand, counting down.
ATCTTCTAAATGGCTTCAGGCAGATGTCTTCAAAATAATGGCCAACGATACATAGCAAAAGTTGACCGCATTGATTCAAAGCGTACGCAGTCTGAAGACCATAAATTATACATAGAAGTAGAAATGAACTTCTATCCTTGGAATATCGAAATCAAAACTACATGTATATACAAAAAGGAAGAAATATAGAATGCCATAAATGCTGGAGCAATTTCTGTGGCACTGCAAAGCGTTAGAATAAATACCTTATGAAGCAATCGAAGAAAGCAAATCACCAACGTATTTTCAGCTGACCAAATCTTGAACAATTAAAGAATAAAAAACCATCCGGCTGTTATGTAAGAATAAAAATATTCAAAGGGAAAGTTTACAGCGAGAAATATCAACCATTAGCAAAATAGCAAAAAAATATATCGTCAACACTATGTGTAATGAACGTTTTTCCCTAGAAACTGGGGTTTTTCATCCAGCAAACAGACATAATGGCAAAAGCACATTTTGATAAGTCCATCATTTCTTTTTTTTTTTGTTTTGTTTTCAACTCATTAAAATTATTCTTTCCCTTGCACTTTCATGTAAAATCAATACACCTTGGAGATAAATTAGGAGGCGATTGAACTTCAATCAAATAAGTGTACAAAATAACACACGATTTTATAAAAATGCCAGTGTTTTTTAAATCAGCAAGGTATTATTTATGATTGGATATAAAAGACGACCACCACAAACAACAATTTTCATGATATTAAAGTTAACAAACTGTTAAATCACTCTCTATATAAAAAAACAAAATTCATTACTACCTAATTATAAGGGTTTACTGCTCGAGATGTGTAATCATGAAAGAAACCGGAGTAAATATAAAAGTTAGTAATTATAGCTAAAGTTTCTTTATTTTATAATTAAAGCTAGTGTTATAAAAAGTCGTTTTGTTGAGAAAATAAGATGTTTATGGAAATTAGTTTTCTTATTATGGAAAGTTTTATTAGAACTCTAAAAAGCTGGGGATTACTTCCAGGAAAACAGCGCAAATCTACCAAGCAGTAAGAAAGACAGACAAATGGCACACACCGTTCAACTTGAACAAGGAGATACCATTCGCACAGAAAGCAGAAACAAAGACAGAAGGATGGGCGAAGAAGGCACTCCGTGGCATATACTGTACTACAATGACCTCCATCAAGGCTACATAGATAAGATGGCTTCTAACGCATCGCCCCCAGACCAAAGAATTAATGCTCACCATCCAAGACCAGGTAATCAACACAGAGAACTACAGGAAATACATCAAAAGAACCCTGGAGTGACAGATGACACATGTCGACGATGCCACAGTATCTAGAAACAATTCAGCACATCAAAGCGTTATGCCGGATCAGCACCCAGAGGACACTCATAGACACGTGAAGGTCGCCAGGATCAAAAGCTAGCGCAAAAATACTGGATGATCAAAGAGAGTGTACTGTATTACATACACGAACCTCAGGCCATAGTAGAGAACGCTACTCAAACACTCTACTGGGACCGAGCCATAACAACAGAAAGATGGCTCGGTCCCAGTAGAGTGTAATGGCGCGGTCCCAGTAGAGTGTTTGAGTAGCGAGCCATAACAACAGAAAGATGAACCCGGACAACAGACTAGACATACTCCTCGTCGACAAGAAGGAAAGGTCTACCTACCTATTTGATCGACATAGCGGTGCCCAACATCACCAACTTCCAGAAAATCTACAAGGAAAAGATCAGGAAGTAAACAGATCGAAGACAGGAAGTCAAAAGAATGTGGCATATGGAACAAGTAATGACCTTCGTGTCAACCACCGGCATGGTGCATTCAGAGCATAAATAAGAGCCTAGCAGCAGTGGGCCTCCCAGAGAACACATGGAACTCCAGAAAGCTGCGATCCTGAACTCCTGTAAGATAGTCAGATTCCTCGATCAACAGTAATAACAATAATAGTAATCTGGCACAACCAACCATCCCATGTACTTTGTATCAGTTCCGGTCACGGGATGGCTATTAAGAAAAATGAGAAAAAGAAAAGGAAGTCCACAGACCTAAGACAGGAGATCAAAGAGATGTGGCATATGCAACAAGTAAGGACCATTCCGATCATTGTGTCAACCCTTGATATGGTGCCAAAGACCCTACATAACAGTCTAGGAGCAATGGGTTTCTGCAGGTGTTCAGGATTGCGACTTTTAGAGTTCCTACAAAGAAGTCCATAGAGTCACAATCCTGAACTCCTTTAGGACAGTAAGAGAGTTCCTCGACCAACACTAATAACAGCCGGACATAGCAACCACCCTGTGCAATTAGTAACGGTCACTGGGTGGAACCTGTACCCCCCCAACTATCATGGAGAAATAATATAATAATAATATATGAACAGAATAATGGAATATCATTATTACTGTATTACTTTTTTTGTAGTTTCTTATTTTAATATTTTGAACGTTATGCGTATCAGAGAGAGTCATTTGCTGTTTTTTTATTTATATTTTGTGAAAAAAATCTAGGCCTTATTCTAGAGTTCAAAATAACAACAACAACAAAAAAAAAGTCATAAAACGTAGTCGACACTAAACTACAAACCTTCCCTCTCCCCCTTGAGATTTTCGATGGTAGATTCGTCATTGATATAAATATGTATCCGATTCTGAAAGCTTAAGGAGCTATGATTAATTAAAAAAAAACAAGTTAATTAATATTTTTCTTTTTTGTGATTAATAGTAGTGAAAAGTAAATATAATTACCTGCTTATCAATGCATTAGTAAGGTTGTAACTTTATAAAACACTTACTAAATATACACTAAGTGGACATAAATCATAGGATAATCACCTAGTAACGGGCAGGCCCACTTTTCGCCCCGATAAGGGCAGTCACACAGCCAGGCATTGAGTCCACCAGTTCACGAAAGCGTTCCACAAGTATTTCCATCCATGCTTGCTGCACCTTGGCGCCTCCATAGCCAGGTGGGAAGGAGCAGCAGTGAGTAGCACACGCTTCTTGATTAGACCGGGGTTCGAGCCCGTCACCACCAAATACGGAGGATGCGGAAAGGTCAGGAAATGACCACCGCATATCCTGGAGCAATATGGCCTTAGTTGCTAATGCTCCTAAAAACCAAATAACAACAACAACAACAACAACAGCTTGCTGCACCTCTGTTCATAATCCCTCGCATTCCTGGGTGAAGGATCCAAAGCTCAAACGGACCTTTCCACAGCATCCCAAAGATGCCCCACAGGGTTCATGTCCGGTGAACGGGGAGGCCATTCCATGGTGGTAAAATCTGCGAAATGCTCTTCAAGCCATGTTTAGTCACTACAGCTCTGTGGGGAAGTGCATTGTGCTTCTGGAAGAGTCCATTGACCTGTGGGCGCACTATGACCATGAAGGGATGCAGATAGTCTGCAAGGATGGACATGTAACCTGGACCGTTCAGAGATGCGTTTAGACGTAGCAAGGTCAAAACGTGTGCATAGTTTCGTGCGGTTTCCGCCAGATAAGCACCCTCCCGTCCGCTCGAAATAACTGGAAACCCGTCTCCAATCATCCTAGGTCCAGTCCTGTATCGTGGTGTTAGCGATGGGACTCTGGTGGGTCGGTGGCTTCCATAATCGATTGCGGCTAATGATCGCCTGATGGTCTTGGTGGAGACGCTTCTGTCACCTTTCTCGTTGAAGTCGGCTGTGATTTATGCCACTGTCGCTCTCCGGTTGGCTGAAACAATGCGGGACAGACGTCGACGGCCGTGTTCATCCACCACCTTTCTCTGCCCACAGCGCTGTCCACGATGAGATGTTATTCCGGAAATGGCGTATTCCCGATACACGCTTGTTACTGTAGAACGGTGGTTGTATAATCTCTGTGATAGAGTGACCTACCTATTCTTCGGGCACCCACTATCATCCCTATTTCACGGTTGGTTAACTCACGACGTTTATCCATACTGACATCGAATTACCGTTTATGTGAATGCAGTGATTCAGTGTACCTATATACCTGCCAAGCGGTGGGTTCGTCCACTAGCCGGAGGGGTGATAGCGTCACCCAGGAACCAGGTGTCCCATGAATTCTGTCCTTTCAGTTTGCTCTTACTTTATAGAACACTTAATAAAACTCTAGTTTTCCGTTCTCGGAACTTAGCAATTTAGTTTACAACTGTATAATATTTATTCATTTTCTTCCATACACTTTTAATTCACTTTTCACCTCTCTCTCTCTCTTAAACTGCTAAAACTAATAATATTGCATTAAAATTACATTTAATCTACGAATTTATTTTTTTTTCCATACAATTTCAATGGAAAAAATAAATAATAATTATATGATTTCTATTTGGGCGATTTATTGAAATTTGGGATGACTTGACTTCTAAAAGAACTAAATATAAAATTGTGCTAATATCCGTCTACTGCTAGACGAGTTGTTTCATGCGATCGGACAGACGGACATGGTGAAGCCAATAGGCGCTTAGCCTAAAATTAGTTAAAAAGTGTGGACAGATTTTAGGTGCTTAGCCTAAAATCTGTCCACACCTCTCACTAATTTTGCTCTCCCCCGTTGTGGTGGATCCGAAAGTTAGATTTTTTTTATTTTTTACAATCCAAAACTCCATAACAATTAAAAAAAAAAAAAAAAAAAAAGCCAGGACTCCCCAAGCAGTTCAGAATCAGACACGGGCGTCTATCCTTTTTTTTTTTTTGTGTCTTATTAGGGATTCTAGAATACGTCCCAGAAATTAATTATATTTAAATAATAATTAATATTTTTTTTATTTGTTTCGAGCATTCTTATATCAGCTTTATTATTATTTCATTCAAATATTCATTTAGCCAGTGGTAAATGGATAAATAGTAAATGAAATAGAAACAGAGTTTAAAATTATTCCAATTCCTTACGATAGATGGCACTGCAGTGTGTCCAACTAATGACCTGTTATAAAATATGTTCAAAGTTTTAAATGCCACTGTGTAGTTTAGTTTTAAAAAAAAAACTGCAACTATCGATGATTGATGAATTTGAATTTGCAAGCTATTAAAAATTCATTAAAAATTAATCATGTCTAATCTAGTGAAAGTAAGTAAGAAGACTGAATTTCTTATCTTGAAATACTGCATAATTTCTTTAAAGTGATTTGTATATGTTGCATTAACCAGTACTTTCAGCAAACTTCAATATCTTGGAGAGGTCCATTTTAAAGAGAATGATAGTATATTCTAAAGAATAAGACGATAACCAATCACCTAGAAGAGTAATTAGTTGTTTTTTTTTCCCATGAAATGGTTTAATAAGCTTTTTGTAATCTGAAAACTACGTATACGTTATGGTCAGTTTGCCTGTTTTGCTGGATGAAAATCCTAATATGATACTTGGCATGTTGATATCAAAGTTACGTAAGAATTAAATATCCTTTGATTGGGTGGGCAGACTTTAATATCTTTATTGCAGGCAGTGAATAGTTACATGGATGCCTGATGCAATAATACCCATAACAACGACAATGCTAGGGGGTTTAACATAAAATTGCTTTCGATCTGTAGATGACGTATAACAGTGGGAGGTTGGCGGAAGTAAGGATGGAGCCGGACGTCTCGCGGCTATGAAAACAGTCGTGTAATTGGGTTTGGTTTACTATTCGTTACGTGGGAAGAGGAACATTTCAGTAAAATCTTGATAAAGGAATGTTTTCCTTACCCCGACAAAGAGCTTTTAATTCTTTGCATAAAGGTTTGAACCCTCGATAGTTGCAGCATTCCTACTACAGCGTCTTCTAAATGCGCACTCACCAATCATACCTCTTTGGAAGTCTGTAAGATCTTATCCGTTCCCCACTGCTGGTGAACTGATTTAGGCACTAGTCGGATCACACAACGTATGACCTCTTCAATTTACATATTTTTGTATGGATTTTTGCATCATAGCCAAACCTTTATGATCTTATTAAAGTAGCCAGGCATAGTGGCATAATGTTTGGGGGTAAGGCGCCATCGGTGGTTTTCCACAATTGCACCGTTAGTACTCTTGTGAAGATTACAGACTCTGTAGATGCCAGAAGCGTGAGTGATGTGTGGTTTGTGTCGTGTAGTGTGGCACAACCGCCAGGCAGTGTAGATCGCAATATTAACTCAATCCTGCATATGCATCGCGTTTATTATAAAAGAGAGTTCGAAATTATATATAGTATAATATTCTTCTTGCGCTCGTCACTCCAATTACGATAATCTCTCAAAATAACATTGATTTCGTACGGTTTTATCTTGCAAACAAAGACAGTGGTAATATTTCAGAAGTTGCTACATGTGTATTGACGTTTGCAATGTAGTTGCAACACTGGATCCAAATTTCGCCATTGAAATCACTTTAAAAAGAACCACCGAAAGAAGTTAAACTTCTGGCGCTGCACTTCTATCAGCATTTATATCTTTCAACACTCATCTTTCCTTTTTCTGTCTGTTTCTGTTTCATCCGGCTCCTAGAGGAATTCATCTGATGTGACAAACCTTGATGTTCTAATGAGCAAAGAGTACTCCTCATTATTACATTTTCTCTAGTCAAGTGTTTCTACCTACATCCTGAAGTTATTCCTTTTGGTTCTCCAGGTCCAGGTTGCACAACATCCTGAGGTATTTCAATTAGCTTGACACAACTCAGACTTCCGAAAACTTTGTATTTTGCATAATTTACGATAAACAGACAAACCGACCATAGAACCAAGGAAATTCACAGACATTCTATGCTGATATTTCATGTGGTCAGCTTCTTTTAGCGTTGATTCTAAAAACCCCAGGGGCTCATATCTGGTGAGTATGGGCTTGGCAAACCCAGAGTCCTGAGCTGGATATCATTATCATCCTTCTCTTTCTTGTTGATTCCTTTCTACTTCTGACTCTCTCTCTCTCTCTCTCTCTCTCTCTCTCTCTCTCTCTCTCTCTCTCTCTCTCTCTCTCTCTCTCTCTCAGGAAAACTCGGGAAATTTTCTTGGCTGGTGCAGCATAAGCCTCAGGCTTCCCTGCATCACATGAATAATAATAATAATAACACAACTACTGGTACCAGAAGCTCACTTGGACACACACAAGCATCTGGCAGAGCAGTTCACCCGAATGATAAGACACCCAGAAACAATCCCGAAGTTTCTCACTCAATGAATCACATATCTGAAGTCTAAAGACGAAGATACAAGAAACTCGGCGAAATATACGCCAATCATCTGCCTTCCAACAATGTATAAGATCCTGACCAGCTGCATAACCAGGAAGATATCAGACCACTTGGAGAACTAGAACATAATGGCCGAACAGCAGAAAGGATGCAAGCGGCTGATCAAAGGATGCAAGGAGCAATTAACCATAGATTCCGCGGTTATGGAGCAAGACTACAAGAAGCGCCGCAATATGTACACAGCCTACATCGATTACCGCAAGGCCTTCGACTCCGTGCCTCATAGCTGGCTAATAGAGGCGCTGAATATCTACAAAGTCAATCCGATAGTGATAGACTTCCTAGGAGAAACGATGGCGAAATGGAGTACTACCATTAAGGTCGAAAACATCACAACCAGACGAATGGGAGATGCCCTGCGGTTCTGTGTAGCACTTAACCCACTATTAACCATGCTCAACAGTAGCAAGTGTGGATATAACCTCAAAGAAGGAAGGAAGAACCTGTACACCCTCATCCAGCTGATGTACATGGATGACATCAAGCTATACGCCGGAACCGAGAAGCACCTCCAGCAACTACTCCAGATCACCGAAGAATTCAGCAATGATATTAGGATGGAATTTGGTCTAGACAAATGCAACATCCACGGATTGCACCAGGGAAAATTAGTCAACCGAAACTACCAGCTGCAGACTGGTAAAGAGATTTAAGCCATGGCAGAGGGAGAGGCCTACAAATACTTGGGGATGATGCAGGCTCAGCAGTTACAGCACAAGCAAATTAAGGCATGCCTGACCGAAAAATACCATCAGAGACTCAGAAGCCTGCTGAAAGCAAAGCTGAACGGAGGGTTATTATTATTATTATTATTATTATTATTATTAGTAATAATAATAACCCTCCGTTCAGCTTTCTGCGGTTATTATTATTAATAATGATAATAATAACCGCAGAAAGCCATAGGTGTACTAGTATATGCATGATTAAAGTTTCTCCTGAGGGCCTTCACAACACAGTACAACCTAGCTTTGTTAGTTTTCCAGAAACAGTTTTTAACTATTTATCATAAGAAAATAAATTTATGATAAAATATAATAAATAATTTACAATATAATATTTATAATTAAATTATATATTTATTTATACTTCATTATTATACATAATTATGGAAAGGTGTTGGTGTATCTTATGTGTAAATTTTATTTGAGGGTAAGGTGTAATAAACAGTGGTATAGCAATTACTTGTAAGAAGCATGTTAATGGAGAAAGAAAAGAAATCGCCCAACGTGGGGCTCGAACCCACGACCCCGAGATTAAGAGTCTCGTGCTCTACCGACTGAGCTAGCCGGGCTGTGTTTATTGTTTTCTCATATACTAATATCATTTTAATTAAATGATCCTAATATAGTTTGTTTTAAATGATATGCGATATTTAGTACAGTACAGTATATCATTTAAAACAAACACAGTTAAAGCCATAAACACCTATGCAGTCCCAATGCTAACATACTCCTTCGGGTCATAGATTGGACTAACGCTGAGCTGGAGGATATCATGAGAAAGACAAGGACAATGATGACTAAGAGCCGCCAACACCATCTGAGACCTGCTGTGGAGAGACGGACAATTTCCCTGGAAGAAGGAGGAAGGGGCTTGATAGACCTCATTGAGCAACAGAAGACAGAGATAGTTAACCTGATGAATTACTTCCAGAAACACACAGCAGCACTTCACCAGGCCATAAGGAAGACAGACAAGCGGTATACCCACTCAACCTAAGCTAGGAGTCTCCCCACAACCAGGAGATACAAACGAAGCTAGAAAGATGGGCAGAGAAGACACTCCCTGGCAGACACTACAATGATCTCCATCAAGATCACATAGATAAAATTGCTTCCAATGCATGGATCACGAGCGAGACGCTCTTCCCCGAGACTGAAGGATTCATGCTTGCCATTCAAGACCAAGTAATCAAACCAGAAACTATAGAAAATACATCGCCAAGGAGCCCAGAGTGTTCTATGACACATGTCGTCGGTGGCATCGTCGACATGTGTTCTATGACACATGTCGACGATGCCACCCCTGGCCTCAGAAACGATCCAACACATCACCGCGGGATGCAAGGTGATCACCCAGACTGAGTACACTCATAGACATGACCAGGTAGCCAGGATAATACATCAGAAGCTAGCAAGGAAATACCACTTGATCGAAGAAAGTGTACCGTACTACAAGTACAATCCACAGGCAGTACTAGAAACCCTAACCCACAAGCTGTACTGGGATCGCGCCATAATAACGGATAGGACAATGCGCACAACAAACCGGACATAACCCTTGTGGACAAGAAGGAAAAGGCTACATGTCTGATTGACATAGCGGTACCCAACACTGGCAACCTGTAGAAAACCCATGGGAAAAAAATCAGGGAGTACACGAACCTAGGACAGGAGATCAAAGAGATATGACACATGCAACAAGTAACAACCATCCCGATCATCGTGTCAACCACAGGTATGGTGCCAAAGACCCTACATAACAGCCTAACAGCAATAGATCTTCCAGCAAACACCTACAAGGAAATCCAGAAAGTCGCAATCCTGAACCCAGAGAGTTCCTCGACCAACAGTAACACCAGACATAACAACAACCACCCTGTGTACTTGGTAGCAATACCAGTCACGGGGTGGAACCTCCAATCAGGGAGAAATAATAATAATAATAACCCCAGAAAGCCAAAGGTGTACTAGTATATGTATGATTAAAGTTTCTCCTGAGGGCCTTCACAACACAGTACAACCTAGCTTTATTAGTTTTCCAGAAACAGTTTTTAACTATTTATCATAAGAAAATAAATTTATGATAAAATATAATTTACAGTATAATATTTATAATTAAATTATATATTTATTTATACTTCATTATTATACATAATTATGGAAAGGTGTTGGTGTATCTTATGTGTAAATTTTATTTGAGGGTAAGGAGTATAATAAATAACGGTATAGCAATTACTTGTAAGAAGGATGTTAAGAAAGAAAGAAAGAAAGAAAGAAAGAAAGAAAGAAAAAAAAAAAAAAAAAAATCGCCCAACGTGGGGCTCGAACCCACGACCCCGAGATTAAGAGTCTCGTGCTCTACCGACTGAGCTAGCCGGGCTACAATTAGTGATTTCTCAATTATTTTTATCATTTTAATTAAGTGATCGTAATATAGTTTGATTTTAAATGATATACAAAAATAATAATAATAAAAAAAAACAAAGAAAGAAATATAAAAAAAGCAAATATTTATACTCCTAAAATGAAAATACCAACGAAAGCTATTGAAAATTTGAGATCTAAGCAAGCCATGGTTTAATTTTCAAGGTTCAAAAATACACTTCCGGTAGCGTATTACCGGAAGTGTATTTTTGATAATGCGATGAGCTGTATGTCATGAAATTATAGTCGAAAATGTGCTGGTAGAGCTAAATACACATTAATTTTTGTATTAATTTTATTCTGTGTACGTCCTTTAAATTGAGTTTTCTATACATCTTAGAATAGAAAATTGTTTAGAAATTGTTTAAAAATTGTTTAGAATAGAAAAAGATGCATAGAAAACATATTTTATACTAAGAAATGAAGTTTTATACTATGAATGAAAAATATTTATTCAAATTGTTATTTGAATAAATTAAAATATTTATGAATTATGGGAAAAAATGCTTTCCTTTTTTCCCAATTTGTGGAAACTCCTTACGTAACATAAAAAATAATAAAATAAAATGTTTAAATCAATGTAACAAACATAGGGGAGGTAATATATGAGAACAGAAACCCCATTATGTATGATTCAATTTGTAGACCTGTGTCATATTAAACTGGTAGAGTATATTCTTATAAATTTCGACTTCCTGGGAAATATTTGGTTCGTTATGAGACTACCAAAAATCAAATTAAAAGGAGTCATTCCAATGCCAGAACCTCACACTTTTTACTGATAAAAAAGTATGATTAATAAGTACTGGTCAATTGGGCCAAACAAAATAATATTCAAATTATGAAATTCAAATTTCATAATTTGAATTTCATACTAATATCTTTAATATAAAAATATCTTTATGTATTTGTAACGGATGTATTTTCAAGTTAGAGGGTCTCATTTATAATCTTTACAACTTCCGGAAAATTTTCTAACTATATTATTAAAAACAGTTCAAAGAAACCTAAATCGAATCAGCAATTATCTTTATCGTAGAAAATTATTTAGCAAATTTAAATATTAGGACAAGTTTTACTGGTATGTTGAAGCCAAATTTCTTCGTGCCTTGCACACTTCTCTGTGTGCCAAGCCTTTTGGATAGCGTGTAATAAATGATTTACATGATTTATGACCCTATGCACCAAGGCAAAAATGCCTACCAGAAGCAATGCGCGTGCTGTATTTGGGCTACTTCTTTAAATATACTCATTATTCCAGTTTGATTAAGTAATTTAGCAGCATTGCGGCATTACTTATAAAGACAATCATTGCAGTCGTTAAAAATGAGTTCCGATAATGAAATTTCTTTGCTTTTAGAATAGATAAGCAAATGGATGATTTATTTGCAGCCACAGATGCTAAGTCTCGCCTCGATTCTGGATATTGTGACACCAGTTATCGGCAATGTAATTTACCAAACCATTAAGTATTAGGATTTGGTTTCTGTTTATTGAATTGGTCTGTGCATTAATATAGCAACGTCAGTTCATCAGTGAACAATTGGGTGATAATTATTCAGCCATGTTTTTGGTTTATTATTCAGTTAGTATAATATTTTTAAAAATATAACAATGAGAGATTAGACATGTAATATATGGTTGGGAGATAGTCAGAATGATAATTTAATGAATACCATATTTACACGCGGAATTTACTCAAATATCTTATCACCCAAAAAGAAGCAATGTCGGTTGTGACCAATTATCTAAGAAGATACTGTTATACCCTTGAAAGTTTGTATTAATTGTAACAGACGGATACAGTACACACACACACACACATATATATATATACATCTTTTTTTTTTTTTTCTTTTTGAAAAATGCTTACCCAGTAACTACAACGAAGAAATCCATTATATTCCATATATTACGTAGGTAGGCTCCTCCGTGAAATGCAAAGCCTAATGCTAGAATTTTCAATAAAGATTCTACGCAGAAAATTCCTAAAAAATATGGCTCTGTCAATTCCTGTAAAACAACAAAAAAAAGAGATTTTTTTAATGAAGTCAATAATGGACTGTATAATAAAAATTGAGAAAAACATTACAAGACATATATTAGATCTACTGCTCTACCACGTGTGACATACAGTAAACCCTTTAAAATCTGACACCCTCGGGGATTGAAGGTGCTGGATTTCAAAATTTTCCAGATTTCAGAGAGGATACTTAGTGTTAGAACAGTTTTGGAGAAGCGTGTTTCAATATTGACAACACATCTGTAATCTCACGTCTCTCTTATTTACATCTATAAACATTTATATTTGCTAATATATAGTTTATTTTATCGATATTCTGCCAAGGGCTGGGCCATGGGTTTGGGTTTTTTTTTTTTTTTTTTTTGGCGCATTAGCAACTATGGCTATAATGCGCCAAGACTAGCTGGGCCATGCATACACTCAACTACTTCTCCATATCTCCCTAACCTCAGCTCTTCTAAAGGTCAGTACCAAGGGTTAAAAAGTAATTATAGTAGAGAGATAAACAACAGGCAGTCAAGGTCAATCGCTAGGCCTCTTCCATAGCATTAGTACGGAATGGGAAACCAAGTGACTGACCTTGAGCCGTCTAATATTTTTCACCTACTTTAGTTATGCACCTGATGAGGTGTATTATTAGTTATAATGGGACAAAAAGATTGGTTTTTATGGGATTTAACCTATTGTTTGTGTGCATGAGTAAGTCGCTGTTTATGGAAGGGATTAACTATAGATTTAATGAAACACGTTTTTACAGCTGTATCCACACTGAATATTTTCAATCCCTTTTCGTTCTCAGCTATTCTAAAGTGACGTCAGTTATCAGCTCACGTAAGCGCTGTATAATCAGCCACATAGCTGTAATTTTTAGGATCGGTTCGCGCTAAGTCACGAACTTTACTGAATGAAAGGACAGAAACTTTAAGTCTGTTTTGTCTGGGTATTACCGCTATAGATCATCTGTTATCTGATGAGAGACTAGTTGGCCCTGAAAGAAGCTGTTATAACAACAGTTTCATCTTTTAAACAGATAGTCGATTAACCTTTTGGCAACGTTCTGTTTGAAAGTAGCGCAATATCAGGGCAACTAGTTTCCAAGTCAGGTTTGTTCTAGTGTAAGAATTAAGACCATTGCTTTTTTGTATGTAGTTTAAACTGTTTTTGTGGCCAACAAGATTTAAAAGACGAAACAGTACGGCAATCATCTTACTAAAGAGAGAAATGTCATCTTCTTTTTGCATGGATTCTTAAAAATGCGATCGTTGATCCGAGTGTGAGATTGCTTTCTGATTTTAAAACGCTGATTTCTTTTATAAAATGCTCCTTATTTTAAAAGGATTGTCAGATGATGGGTTTTGTCAAGTTTAGTTTGGGATATCAAGTTCTTCGAGTGCCAACAAGGATTCATGTTCCTGGCAATTACCAGAGCGTGTAAACTGTCTCCATCAGAGTACTGCAAGCTCGAGCAGGAAAGCTGCTCTTTGATTTAGAAGTTATCTCTCTCTCTCTGTCTGACCATGATTCAACTGAACATTATGAGCATTTCCTTGCAGAGTCTGAAAGAGGAGAGCTGGTTGATAATTTAGGTCCTATAATACTTGGTGAAGAGTTTGCTCTAAGCGTATTATCTCTTTCGACTCGTTTTTTTATCTACTGAGTTTGATAATTGCAGGGCATTGGGATTAAAAGGGTCGTATTAAATGATTGGTGATTGCCCATCTTGTTTAATTATATTGTTGGTCATTGCTTAATAATGATTTTTCACATATAAAAAGATATAAATCGACAAACTATTACAGCGATTTTATTGTGATTTCGTTTTAATTTCAGAGATTTATTAACATATTGAATTTTATCCGTACTCTAATATTAATTGTACTCGTACGTTGTGTACATAGCAATGAGAAAACTAAATTTGCTACTTTTTGCATTGATCTCATATTGTGAAGATACTTTTCCACAAGTTCTCGGTATTCCATCGCTCTAAATCAAAAGCACTCCAGCGGAGAAATATTGCTATTTATTTAGAGAAGTGCAATGCTGAAACAACTCCTGGTGAAGTTTATACACAATGTGAGATCGATGCACTTAGTAGGCCATCTTGAATGATGTCAAACTACAATATTCCACATACGAAGTTATTCATCCGTTTTACTGCAATAGTGTGATTTATTCTCTCTCTCTCTATCTTCTTAATAAGCCTTATCTAAATTTGGAAGACTGAGACTGATAATTAGCGATATAACAGATAGCACTGTCTATGATATTAAGTATAAATTTGTTTTTAGTGCACATTATTCGCGGAAAAGTTCAGGGCGTATTTGATTTGTTGCTAATCTTTGGTAATATCAGGTAGCATCCACATTACTTCATATTTCATGAAGCAACCCTTCCAGAAATATGAAAAGTCGTGGGAAAATATCGAAGAGAAACATTCTGCACCCTTAATTAACTGTTTCCTAACAAATTGCCTACTAAGAAGCCATTTTAACGTTTTCAGAACTTTTCGTTTAAGTGACCGTAATTTAATTAAAATGAAGCTTAAAAGTATAATTGAAGCATAAATTTAAAATAAGAGAATGTCCATAGAAAAAATATATTTTGTAATTATACCGATGAACTGAGAAAAGTAAATATATTTCTTGCCTTCTATCTCTCTTTTGAAAGACCGAACGATTTTTGTTAGTATCGCTTCTGAAACGCATTTGCTGTTGAAGTAATATCAGCTGGGCCATTGATCAAATAATTCTGACTTCCTCCTTTTTTCACATTTCCTCCATAAACTTAGCCTCAGGGCTTTCTGTGGAACTGAATAAATAGCAGGCCATAGTTCATATTTATTTTATTGGTGAGATTTCTCACAGCCAATAAATATTCTTGTTTAAAATCAAGGGGATGATTTATACTCCCACTTTCCTCTAAGTAGTAAATTCGTCCTGTTTGGGACATTGAATGCATTACTGTAAGCGAAGACCTCACAAGAGGGAATTACTGTTCCTTGGCGTGTTTCCTTAAAATGGAATTTTGAACATTTTGGTGATGTTAGTTGAACTAGAATGAGAAAGAAACTTGTCTATACTATTCTAACAAAAGTAGAGAAAGAGATGTTCCTCTGATTAAATGTTTTTTTCACAAAAGCATCTGTTACCTAAATAAACCACGTATTCTTACTTATGCAAACTATTCTCATATTAGTCTTAGCAGGGTGCAATTCAGAAAACCTCAAACCGATTTCGTCTAAGTGAAAATATGCACACTATGAAAAATTAATAACACCAAGTTGAAGAATTCGAATGTTTTCAATAAGATTTTCCAATAAGACACGTGGAAAATCGCAGAAGGAGAAATTTACGCTAAAGGTAAAGGCTAGTGGACTGAATACATCCATCTAGTGATGGCTTAGGAATAGAATCTTTTTATAAAAATGAATGGAGACGACTGATATGGCGAAAACCTCTGACGGATTAAGAGGAGGAATTCGACATCAGCTTACTCTTATTCCCTGAACTTTTTTTTTAATCAGACATTTTGAATTCGCCACACAAGTTCACTAAAATAAAAACGAAACAAAAATGAACCAATATCGATTGTTGTTGAAAGAATGTCAAAAGAAACAAAAACAACGATGCTTTCCATCGGCAGGATTCTTTTAAAATATAACTCTTTCTTTCTTATGGGATAGATCAACTTACCACTTTCTTCTGCAAAACACATTAGGAAGAACAGAATGCTTCTTTCGACTATAGAGGCCTGAAAAATCAATAGCATGAGCATTATTTTTCATAGAGCCTATGCCCCCTTTCCCCTGTGTCCTCTGTGTTACTTTGCAAAACCAAAGGAAGCAAACATCGAGCTTTAAAAGTAGTCACCGGATTGAAGAGGTTTTGGCTATTTCTTCCAAAAAAATGATGAATAACCGTAAAGAACCATTTCGTTTTAAAGTAAAAGCAGCTGAGAAAGATAGGATGTAAACTTGGCACAAATGATGTGAAATCATAGAAGTGCTCAGAAATCCTTTGATAGAGAAACTATAAAACATAATCTTGTTGCTGAAAAATTTGTTGTAGT
This sequence comes from Mastigoproctus giganteus, assembly GCF_048544385.1. NCBI lineage: Eukaryota > Metazoa > Arthropoda > Arachnida > Uropygi > Thelyphonidae > Mastigoproctus > Mastigoproctus giganteus. Next base: position 22,078,585 of record NC_143577.1, on the reverse strand, counting down.
GTGACTCTCTTATTGGAATTATGAGAAACTTGTAAAAATAAAGCATTCAGACAGTGGGGAAGCAGTATTCAGAACTAGAGACGAAAGAGCTAAAAATAATTTTAAGGCGATTTCCGAACAGACAGAAGCAAAGCACTGATCGGGTTGGGTTAAATGAGCCAAGAAGACTAAGGCAATAAGGTCATAAGCATTATATGGACAGTTTAACTGTTTTGTGAATTTCAAAAATCCAAGTTTTCATGAGGGGAAAAAACCATACAAAAAGCCCCATAGACGTTCCTCCCCAATGAGAATCGGATCCAGGTGTTTTCCACATAGCATAAAAAAAAAGAGTAGTGGTAGTAGCTATTTCCCATCAATTTCGTGAAAAATTTAGAACCGGATCAGAACGTGGACAAGGCCCTCTGATTTCAGAAGTCTAGGACCTTGGATTTACTTTCAATTTCCTTCTTATAGAGAAAAGGAATAAAAAAATATTTGATGGCCAACATGATTAACGAGAAAAGGAGAATATCATCAGTGAAGCAGTGCATTAAAAAACAGGACATTCTTTGTGAGCAGTGCAGACAGCACTCAGAATACAAGGGCACAGGACCTAAAGCGTGAGGCGATATTAGGAATAATGGATAGCGACGTATTCACAAGATGGTGGCCGAGTTTGTCGGTGTCAGACAAAGATTACCATGATAATTTTTCTCTTTGATACTCAAGGTTTTTCGTCCCTCGAAATAGGCAAACTAACCACAACACCCTCTCATGGCCTTATTTGCCTCTGTCCTAATTCTAAACCTAATCAACGAATTTGTTCAATTACAGTTTTGGTCCAGAACTTTGAGGGCACTGTTAGGAGAGTTAGAAGTGGAGAAGATGTATATATTCGTGGTCCACTGGCATCTTCAAGTAAACACTTGGCGACCTATCTTAAAGAATAATCAAGAGAAGTTCGGAAGGACTTTTTATTTACAAAACAGGTCTTGTGTGAGGATAGAGTGGCACTAATCGATTAACAATAAATCAACTTAGATGTAATCTTTTGTGCCATACGGTAATGCCCAACTTGCCACTTTGCACCTATCGAAACAATGTAACTATTAACTTTTTGTTTTCTTCCAGAAATGAAAAATGATGGCCTGAATCACTTTAAATTTTTGTAAATACGGTATATTTAATTAAATAAAGAAAGTTAGGCGCTTTATTCAAACACCTTAGAAATAAAAGTCAATATTTTACAGATGATTTACATATATTTAAAATATTACTTACCAGTTTCTGGGCAAGCGGGGTTCTGTCACCCTCAGGCAGATGCTCTTCAAGGGCTAATACTATACAGTTAGCTATGATGGTCAACAACACTGCATACTCGAAGGGAGTGAGGTATAGTTAAGGAATTACTCAATTTTTTTTTTAAATTTAACGATAGTTTTAATAAATTCAATAATCCAAAATGGTTATCATAATAAATAATAATGGTTATAATATTTACAAAACAATAAGTTGTAATTAATATTCCACACGTTTCATGTTAAATATTTTAAAAAGTTTCTCAATTTCTGCACAGATAGCGTAGGTTTCAACAAGAAGTCATCGTCTTAAGATTTCAGACTAAGACTGTACTAAGTTTTCAATCAGGAAAACTGGTAATCTTGCCTACAAATCCAATAAATATCGATCCCAAATAGTAAACGAAATATATTGGTTTGTAGGGCCGTTGAGAGCTAATATGGGTCCATGGGTAAGTAATATTACTGATCCAGCCTTCCTCCTCTAATTACTCTTTATTGTAGAACTGATCTTTTCCCCTCTTCCTCTTAACGTCCCTGGCTGATGCTCAATGGTCTTGGTTTGCCTCCGTGCAGTGAGACCAAATGGACAACACACAATTAATCTTAATAACCAGCTCGATAAGTTTTTAGTGAATTTAGACAACTTTTACAACTGAAGGTCACATGCTGGGCGTGATGTTGATGATCTGATGCAAAACAAAATTAGAGATTAATGGCTATTCATATACTTACCCATTACCAACAAATGGAATGAATTTTCAATCACATAATTAAATATTACAATGGCGGGACAAAATATTACAAACCCTATCCATTTTCATTGATACAGTGCAAGAGAAATACAGGGTTGTCGAATTAAAACGCAACTTATTTTGTAATAATCCTACTAAAATACAACCAGTTTGCAATGCAGGAAATTTTTGTTAAAAATGAATGAAATATTTAATCAAAACTAATACAGATTCGACTTCAGAGGATTGGAAACAGGTATATGGTGGTCTGATATACATGGCTGCATGGTCAAGTTAATCTTCTCCTACGTTTTGGTCCCATTAACCAACTAAATTTATGTAGAAAATGTTTGGAAGGTATGCACAGCAGAAATATATTTCTCTGCTCCTAAGTGAGACATACATCTTGTTTTTCTTAATGCTGGAATTACGTTAAGCAAACATGAAAAGTTTTATTATAATCTTACACCTGCCATTCTTTTCCCAACTGTCAGAGGAATGGCTTTTGACGTGAACCATTCTTTTAAGAATCACATCTGGTGAGTATGGGCTTGGCACACCCAGGGTCCTGAGCTGGATATCATCATTCTTCTCTTTCTTGGTGATTCCCTTCTACTTCTCTCTCTCTCTCTCTCTCTCTCTCTCTCTCAGGGTAACTCGGAAATTTTTTGGCTGGTGCAGCATAAGGCTCGGGCTTCCTTGTACCATATGGCTAATAATATGTTCACTACGACACTAAGAAGCTTGAATATGACGGCTAACAGATTATATTGTATTTGTCCATTAGTAGCACATCTTTGACCTCACTTCAATTATTTTCTGTAAGTAATGAAAGTTTTAATGTACACGCTTTTCACAATATTAATTAAGATAAGGGTATAATTTTTACTTATTGAGGAGTTTTTAAATATTTATTCTTTGAAAACTCATCGATAATTGTTGTTTTTAGCTTGTCCAGTCTTACGTTCATGACAAAGGAGACGGCAAAGCAACTAAGCAAACCCTTAGCCATAATTATGAGAGCATCCTTGGACTCAGGGGAGATTCCCACGGACTGGAGATGTGCAAATGTATCCCCAATTCACAAAGGGGGATCGAAGGGTGACACGAGTAATTACAGACCAGTTAGTTTAACTTCTGTTCCCGGTAAAATAATGGAGTCACTGGTTAAAGATGCATTGCAGGATCATCTAGACAAGACTGCAGCAATAATTCAGACACAGCATGGGTTTGTTAAGGGAAAGTCTTGTCTGACAAATTTGATAGGATATTATGATGTGGTTACAAAGGAACTGGATGCAAAAAATAATTTTGATATCATATATTTGGATTTCAGGAAAGCTTTTGACACTGTTGCGCATGGAAGACTATTGTACAAATTGGAGCAGAATGGTATTAAGGGTAAGTTGCTACAATGGATAAAAGGATGGTTAAGTGCTAGAAGACAGAGGGTGGTAATCAATTGGTGCTGCTCTTCTTGGACTAATGTTATTAGTGGAGTCCCACAGGGTTCGGTGTTGGGTCCACTGCTGTTTTGTATATTTATCAATGATATTGATGAAGGTATATCAGGCTTAATGTCGAAGTTTGCAGATGATACAAAAGTTGGCAGGGTTGTTAATGACAGTAATGGCAGTGTGCTACTGCAACAGGATCTAGATAATTTGGGCAGATGGGCTAAGAAGTGGCAACTGAAGTTTAACCTTGACAAATGCAAAGTACTACATATGGGTAGAAGTAACCCCAGAGAAACGTACCAACTGTGTGGTACTACACTTAAGGTGGTAGAAAATGAAAAAGACCTGGGAGTAATTGTGCAGGCAGATATGAAGTTTTCTGAGCAATGCAGACAGGCTGCCAGGGCAGGTCATGGGGTTTTGTCAATGATATATAGGAATTTTGCTAGCAGGAAAAAGGAGGTGATTATCCCTCTGTATAAGGCAATGGTCAGGCCACGCCTTGAGTATTGCGTACAGGTCTGGAGGCCTCATTTTAGGAAGGATGTAGATTTACTTGAGCGTGTACAGAGAAGGGCAACAAGATTGGTGAGGGGAATGAAGGGATTCTCTTACCAAGAGAGGCTTAAGTTCTGCAAATTGCAGTGGCTGGAGACTAGGCACCTGCGCGGTGATCTGATTGAGGTATATAAGGCCTTGAATGGGTTGAGCACGCTGAATTCTGATGGGATCCTTCCACTTGTTCAGATTACGAATCTAAGGGGGCGTAAATTCAAATTAAGAAAAGACAGATGTAGAATAGATGTGCGGAAATTTTCCTTTAGCCAGCGGGTGGTTAATTGCTGGAACAAACTTCCATCTGTCGTTGTGGAATTTGATAGGTTGAATAAATTTAAGGAGGAACTGGACAGGCATTTGGGGGGAATGGTGTGATTTTTTTTTTTTTTTTGGCTGATGCTGCATAAGCTCATACATTTTCTTTCTTGCATCACATGCCACTACTACTACTACTACTACTACACTACCACTACAAGGTTTAAATCTAATCACTTGGAAATCATTCAAATAATTTAACTACTTTTATTCTTCTCTGAATAAATCTTTTTTTCCCCTGTTATTCCAAGAAAAGTTAAGAAACATAAAAAATACACGTTAGCTTAAATTATATAAAAACAAAATTTTGAAAAAAAAAAGTGTAGCTGGTTATGATTTGTGGTCTATATTCTGTGGTGTTGTGTACATAACTATTATAATGTAAGCCCTAATATCCGTCCATTCATGGGCTGTGTTAGGGTAACTAAGAGTAGGAACAGGTGCATGTATACTTGCATGTACACCAATGCTAGGCGTATAGTTAATAAATTTGATGAGCTTGAAGTGCTACTCAAGACATCAAAAGCAGATATTGTTGGGACATCAGAGACGTGGTGTCACATAGACATAAGCAGTGCAGAATTGTAATTTGGGGAGAAAAATGTATACAGGAAGGATAAACAGGATAGGAAGGGAGGAGGGGTTATGCTGATAGTTAAGAAACACATAAAATCTAAGGAAGTGCATCCAATTGATGTTGGTGGACAATGCAGTATTGAGTCTGTTTGGTGTGAAATAAGCACTGGGAAAGGAAAATGAGAGTAGGTGTGTGTTATAGGCCTAATGAATCTGATGAGTATAATGAGCAATTGTGCAGAGAAATAGAGTGGGCCAGTAAATCAGAGTCTTATAATGGGGGATTTTAATTTCCCAGATATTGACTGGAATTGTGGGTTGGTCACTTTCACACTAGCAAGACTTTTGTGGATTGATTGGATGATTGTTTTCTACAGCAACATGTTCGAGAGGCAACCAGAGGGAGTAATACTCTTGATCTGATTATCAGCAGTGATTACTCATGCATTAAGAATTTGCAGATAAAGGAACCACTGGGTGACAGTGATCACAATGTACTGATGTGGAAATTACTTAAAGATGTAAATACCATCAAGGTTAAAGGTAAAAGTGACTACAGAGGTCTCTGACAGTTTTTAAATTTTGTACAGTGGGATCAACTGATAATGTTACCAGCGTTGAATTCTAAATGGGAAGCCTTCAGGAAATTAATCTTGGAGGCTACTAGGCTTTTCATTCCAACTAAGAAATACTGTTCAAGGTTTAGGCCTAAATGGATGTCAGATGAATTAATGAGGCTCATGGCAGAGAAGAATGTATGAGATGCATATAAAGTATCAGGTGACACAAAAGTTTATCCCAATAAACTCTAGTTTATTGGGATAAACTAGTCTGTAATCAAGTCACAAAGGAGGTTAGGTAGGCGAAGCAGATTATGAGAAATCTTTAGCAAAGGATGCAAGGAAAAACAGCAAACAGTTCTTTACTTATGTAAACTCTAGAAGGAAAGGGATGGAACAGATTGGACCACTTAACATAGATGGATTGACTATTCATGATCATGCTCAGGTAGCTGATAAACTGAATGAATATTTTGCATCTACATTCACACATGAGGAGTCATTCAATGAGGGGAGTACCTGAGGTTTATCAAAAGCTAACAAGGAGCTAAGTGATTTTGTAATACCTGAGAGCAAAGTGGAGGAGAAATTGTTGAAGTAAAACATAAGGAAGGCATCTGGGGTGGACGGGATCTATCCAGTTATATTAAAGGAAGCAGCAAAGGAAGTAAACAAACCCTTAGCCATAATTATGAGAACATCCTTGAGACTCAGGGGAGGTCCCCATGGACTGGAGGTGTACAAATGTATCACTAATTCACAAAGGGAGTTCAAAAAGTGATACAATTAACTACAGACCTGTTAGTTTAACTTGTGTTCCGGGGAAAATAATGGAATCACTGGTTAAAGAAGCGTTGCAGGATCATCTAGACAAGACTGCAGTAATAGGTAAGACACAGCATGGGTTTGCTAAAGGGAGATCTTGTCTGACCAATTTGATTGGATACTATGATGTGGTCACAAAGGAACTAAATGCCAAAAATAATTCTGATATCATATATTTGGATTTCAGGAAAGCTTTTGATACTGTTTCACATGGAAGACTGCTGTACAAATTGGAGAGGTATGGCAGTAAGGATAAGTTGCTACAATGGATAAAGGGATGGTTGAGTGGAAGATGACAGAGAGTGGTAATCAATGGACACTGCTCTTCGTGGACTAATGCTATTAGTGGAGCTCCCCAGGGTTCGGTGTTGGGCCCATTGTTGTTTTGTATATTTATCAATGATATCAGGTTTAATATCCAAGTTTGCAGATGATACAAAGGTTGGCAGGGTTGTTAACGACAGTAAAGACAGTATGCTACCCCAACTGTATCTAGACAAGTTGGAAAAATGAGCTGAGAAGTGGCAAGTGAAGTTTAACATTGACAAATGCAAGTACTGCATATGGGTAGCAATAACTGAAGAGAAATGTACCAACTCTGTGGTACTACACTCAGGGAAGTGGAAAGTGAAAAAGATCTGGGGATAATTGTGCAGTCAAATATGAAGTTCGCTGGTCAGTGCAGACGGGCTACCAAGACGGGCTTTCAATGATATATAGGAATTTTGCTAGCAGGCACAGGAAGGTGATTATCCCGTTATACAAGGCAATGGTCAGGCCACACTTAGAGTACTGTGTACAGGTCTGGAGGCCTCATTTTAGGAAGGATGTAGAGTTGCTACAGCGAGTACAAAGAAGGGCAACAAGATTACTGAGGGGAACAAAGGGGTGCTCTTACCAAGAAAGGCTTAAGTTCTGCAAATTGCAGCACCTGGAGAGTATGCACCTGCGAGGTGATCTCATTGAGGTGTATAAGGCCTTGAATGGGTTGAGCAAGCTGAATGCTGATGGGATTCTTCCTCTTGCTCAGACTAAGAACCTGAGGGGGCACAGTATCAAATTGAGGAAAGACAGTTGTAGAATAGATGTGCGGAAATTTGCCTTTAGCCAGCGGGTAGTTGATTGGTGGAACGCATTTCATCTTTTGTTGTGGAAGCTGATAGTCTAAATAAATTTTAGGCTGAGCTGGACAAGCATTTGGAACGAATGGAGGGGTGAAATGGGAGGGTTTTTTTTTTTTTTTTTTGGCTGATGCTGAATAAGCTTGCTTTCTTGCATCGCATGCCTCTACTGATGCTAATGCTAATGATAATCCGATTTTAAATATGGTATAGGATAAAGTTTCGGTTATCCTCATAATGTCCCTATTAGACTTAGAAAAGAGATAAAGATGTCGGAAGGTAATAGTAGGAGAGGTAGAGGAAGGAAATGCCGTAGAAGGAAGAAAGGGACAGTTGCTCCTTCAATTCACACTCAAAGCTCTGATTGGGGGGTCCCACCTCGTGATTGCTACCAAGTACACAGGGTAGTCGTTGTTATGTCTGATGTTACTGTCGGTCGAGAAACTCTCTGACTATCCTACATGTGTTCAGGATTACGACTTTCTGGAGTTCCTTTAGGTGTTCGTTGGGTTGTTGTTATTTGGTTTTTAGGAGCATTAGCAACTAAGGCCATATTGCTCCGAGGATATGCGGTGGTCATTCCCTGACCTTTCCGCATCCTCCGTATTTGGTGGTCACGAGCTCGAACCCCGGTCTAATCAAGAAGCTTGTGCCGCTCCTGCCCACCTGGTGTTCGCTGGCAGACCTATTTCTGCTAGGCTGTTATGTGACGTCTTTGGTACCATACCTGTGGTTGACACGATGATCGGGATGGTCGTTACTTGTTGCATATGCCACATCTCTTTGATTTCCTGTCTTAGGTTCGTGTACTTCCTGATTTTTTTTCCCATGGGTTTTCTGCAGGTTGCCAGAAAAGGTTGCAGTGTTGGGTACCGCTATGTCAATCAGATAGGTAGCCTTTTCCTTCTTGTTACAAGGGTTATGTCCGGTCTGTTGGGCGGGATTGTCCTATCCGTTATTATGGCGACGATAATCACCGCCATTATTCTAGAAATAGCTAAATTAAATAACTGATTGCTCGATGATTTGCGCAAATACTTGCTGTGATAGTTACCTTGAAATAATACTTCTGTAAGGCATAAAGGAGCACAAAAATTCTAAATTACTTCGTAAAAAAAAATAGGTTAGAAATATTTGGATCTTGTACTGTCGTTAAAACAATAATTCATTGTTTTTAATGTAGCTTACACACTGTGCGCCACTTTAAAAACATTTCTAAAAATAATGGCGACGATAATCACCGCCATTATTCTAGAAATCGAGCCATAAGGAGGTTGGAATTTCAAATAGGAGCATGTTGGATGAGCTGCGCTATAAACCTTTAATTCTTTTCTTCAGCATTAACGATCATCACGCGACTATACTAAGAAATATATCGTAAGCTCAGCTCAAGGTATGTGAACAGCGACTGCGCACACATGAGAGGTATTGATCATTTACTCTGAGCAATTCTGCCCATGGTTGTGAAACCTAGAATCACAACTCAAGAAACAAATACGAAACTTCCACAAATACCTCCCAGTTTCTGTATGTTTTCTTTTATTTTGCTTGCCTTCTGTTTGCTTGATGAGCTTAATGTCACCGGCATATTTCAGGTTTCCGAATTTTCTATTTTCTATCTAACTTATTCTTATATATCTGTATTTGTTTTTCTCATTACCGAATCCAATATTAATTAAACACGAAAAAGGTATAGCACACAGCCATGTTTTACTCCTACTAATATTGAAATCTATTTTATATTTCTATGTTCCTTTTTAACTGTTTCCGTTAAGTCCTTGATATAAGATTTTATGATGACCACAAACACGAGAGGTATTAGAACCTATAGTACTTAGTACCGTGCATGGGTTGGAGGTTGAGAAGACGAAAGAAGATATTTGTTGACATTGGACTTGAACTTCTGTACACTGTAATTTTCAGGAAATACATATGAAGGAAGGTTGTTCCAGAAAACGGCAGTTGAATGAATAAACGAGGAAGATGAAAAGTTGGTTCTGTGAGTTTGAAGTTGGACAGTAAATGGATGTTGGCTGGTGGCGGCACGTGTTCGGATTGTTTGGAAAGAGAGAGCGGGAATTATAGAAGCCAATTCAAAAGTACAGTGCCCATGGAAGTATCTGTAGAAAAGGCATGCAGCTGAAACAGTACGTCTATGAGAGAGAGAGTGGAGAGACTCTATTAGAGATATACAGACGATTTGTACAGAGTGAACAGCTGTTTGGAAGTAAAGTAACGCCGAGAGCGAAAGAGAAAACCAAGTTTTTTAGATGCAGAGGAAGCAATATTTGCAATGTGCTTGTGTGAAGAGAGATTAGAAGTCAGGGTAATCCGCAAAAGAGAGATATCACCTTGTCTAGAAATTGGAGTGTCACCAAAGATAAGCACAGGAGCAGAAGAATCCGTTTTGCGAGATATAAGACAAGACTGAGTTTTAGAAGGATTGAAATCAACTAAAGTTGTCTTTGCCCCACTGGAGAATTACCTAAAGATCGGCATTTAAGGAATTGGTAGCAGATATTCGAGAAGTCGAAGCTGATTGAGCAGGGGATAGTTTCTCAAACTGGGAAGTGGAATGCAATGTGCTATCATCAGCAAAACTATGGATAGGATTTCCGGTCATGGAAGAAGGTCATTAAAGAGGAAAAGAGTGGGGGAAGTTTTGAAATCTGTTTAATAGTTTAATAACAGTATAGATAGGAGCATAATTCGTCTCTAGTTATGCATAGAGTCTAAACCTTATAATATATATTAGAATCTCTTGGTATTTGTATCTTTTATTTTTATTTGCAAATCAAAAAATAAAATAAATATGAGAATCTAATTGCGAACACTTTGGATAATATTATTTTAGTTTAAAATAAATAAATAAAATAATAACACGACTTTAACCACTACGAGAAAAACCTTATAATTATTTCAGCTTTTATTATTTATTTTTTAAAATTTTCTACTCAGATCAATAGCCAGGAGGCGTGAGGTTTCCTAGTTGGAAGTAGTTTAGTATACTGTGGGAAGATGGCGCCACTGGCGTTATCTCTAGTTCTATCGACTATTGCATTCTTTTACTGGTCATGTGACGTCACGTGCGATAGAATTGCAATTGCGGCATTATCGCTGGCCCGGGCGCCTCGGGTCGCGCAGGAATGTCAGGTGCTCGATCTACAAAGGGAGCGACATAAAAGACTTTTTGCGTGATTTCCGTCACTTCTGATTCGTGAAAACGATTACGCTTAGAATGGAGAAATAAAAATAACGTTTGAAAAAAAAAATTGAGAAAAAAAAAATAAAAAAAATGAAGATATATAGTTTCCCTTTTTTGTTCATTTTTGTTGATTTTTTAATGTCCACTAAGAGATATCGTATTTTTTCAATGAAATTATCTTCCTTATCTCGCGAGCCAATTTATGAATTTCTGCCTGGGGTGAATTAAACCTGTCGAAACACTCTGCGCTATTATCAGAAGACAAATGTAATTAGAAATTAAAAAAAATAAAAATAATAACTTAGGAAATGTTTAATGCTTATTGATTAATTGTATTGTAAATATTTTTACTTAAGATATCTTTTAAAAACTAATGTTCTGGAAACACACCTGTTGTTAGTATTAATAAAAATGATATATAAAATGGCTGTGAATTACAGCATGGTTTTTTTGTTTATTGCTAATACGCTGAAGATTATTATATCATCATCAACCATTTCCAATACACTGTAGGACGAAGGCCTTTCCAGCAACTTTCCAGTTCCTTCTGTTTTGAGCACTGGCCATCCATTTACTACCCACAAACTCATGAATTCCATCTCCACCTTTGTCTTCCAGGTTTTCTTCTAGCTCCTCTTGGGTACCATTCTGTTATTTTCTTAGTCCATCTGTCATCATGTCTTCGAGCTATGTGTCCTGCTCAAGCCCATTTCAGTTCTTTAGTTTTGATAAGAATGTTCTTTACTTGAGTTTACTGCCTAATCCATGTGTTTATCTTCTTATCTAACAGTCTGATTCCCAATATAATTCGTTCCATTCTTGCTGTGCAGTTTCAACTTCTCCATTCTTTTGGTGAGTGCCCAAGTTTCACTTCAACAAGTCATGGTGGGAAGTATACATTGATTCATTATTTTACGTTTCAGACAAACTGGGATATTGCTCTTCAGTATGTGACGATATTTCCTGAATGCTATCCATCCAAAATTTATTCTTCTCTTGACTTCCAGCCGTTTATCATTGTTACAGCTAATGACTTGTCCCAGATAAATATGCGAATCCGCCTTTTCAATTTCTACTCCTTCAATGATTATATCCATTTCTCTGGCATACTTGTTCATCATTACTTTTGTTTTAGCCATATTCATCTTTAGTCCAAAATCCTTACTAACTGTGCATAACTGATTAAGATTTTCCTCTAATTCTTTGGGATCGTGGCTTATGACCACAATGTCATCTGCAAATCGTAAATGGTTTTGGTACTCTCCATTCACATCCGCTCCTTTTTGCGACCAGTCTAATCTTCTGAAAGCTTCCTCAAGGCCAGCAGTAAACAGCTTCGGAGATATTGTGTCTCCTTGTCTAACTCCTTTCACGATTTTCAATTTCCAACTGTCTTTGTCTAGTCCAATAAAGGAGGTAGCACTCTCATATATTTCCTTCAAAATCATAATATGTGAAGTATCTATGCCTTGTCTTTCCAGTGCCCGAAACATTGCCTTATGCTGTATGGAGTCAAATGCCTTTTCATAATCCACAAATGCCAGGCATAATGGTGTTTTATATTCATTTGCTTTCTCCATTAGCTGTGATATTACGTGAAGGTGATCCATAGTTGAGAATCCTGTCCTAAAGCCAGCTTGCTCTTTCGGTTGATTCTCATCAAGTATTTTTTCTAATCTGTTAGTGATGACCCTTGTGAACAACTTGTAGATGTGGGACAACAATGATATGTCAACATGGAACCTCAACTTGAGAGAGAGAGAGAGAGAAGTTCTAGCTGCAAATAGCGAGGTTCGAATCTTTTACACTTTTACACGTGATTTGGGGAGGATAGTGCTTATAACCATTGTGCTACCCACGAGGATATGGAGGGCCCCTTACCCAAAAGAAAAAAAAAACAACATCAAATTTGCAAGAAATTTCTTCAAAAGAAGTATTCAGTGGATTCAACGAAATGCAATTTCAGCAGAAGTTAATAGTACTTATTTTTAAATTTTTTTCGGTTAAATGACTATAAAAAGTTCCATTAAATCTAAGTAGGCACAGGCGGTTCAGAAGGAGACTTGATCCAGCCTTGTCTGTGCGGGTAACAAAGTGGTTATAATCCCTGTCCTCCCCACGTCAGGTGGAAAAGGCTCAGGTTCGAATCCCGTCAATGACATCAGGAACTGTTATGTGGGCTGTTTTTCAGTAAGTGGCTGAAGATTGAAATAAATCCAGGAAGAGCGATGGAAAGTGACAATTAGCATTAATCCCGTGTATTAAGTTAAAGATAGTAAGTATTAAGATTGGATATTTGGTTTGAATGTAAATAAGGTTAAAGTTTGAAGAAACACTGGATTTTGGGACGGGTAAATGGAAACAAGAAATTTCGAGTAATATAGAGAGCAAATAGAGACAGCCGTCAGCACTAGAGAAAGGGTGCTATTTGAGAACAGGTGTGAAAGTGTTGCTGAGGGTATGAGCAATAGGACCGTGAAATGGGATTACAAAGTGTCTCTTTTGATCTAAGCACCGTTAGGAAGTAAACAGGAAATTAGTGGACGTCTAGTGTTCGCGTCAAAAGAAAACGGCGTCAGGGTGGCTGATATTTTGGAAAGTTGGCCATATTTAGCAGAGAAGGTGTGAACACGAAACTGAGTGTTTTGGAGGTGACCGAAAAACATGAAAAGGTCATGCTGCCGTTTGAAAAAAGAAAAAAAAGAGAAATTTCTAGAGAAGGGTTGGTTTGTCCACTAGGGAGACGTCTGGGTGAGTTGTTTTAGCAAATAGGAAGGAATGAAAAATCAAACTGAGTATGGGAATTGCGAGTCCTTGGGGAAGGCGTTTCAAACTTGAGGGAAAAAGAAAAGTTCAGGGGGAGTAATTGATAGATGTCCACTCTGTATCTGACTTCTCTGTGGTCTAGGAGAGAAGGTAGTGAGTTGCGAGTGGAAGTGGAAGTAAATTTTTTAGTGGTCGGAGTTGATATCTCTTGGTAGCAAGATGAAGAAGAAAAAGAAGAAAAAACGTGAGAGAAAGAAAGCCAGGTCCGGAATTGGAAGGTGGTAGTTAAGTTTAAAGATATGTGAGCCAAAAAAAGAAAGAAAGCCCTGTCTGCCACGAAGGAAGCCTGGGCGCAAGGGAATTGGAAGTAGCTGCCAATTCGGAACGTAAGTCTGTTCCTTTTTTTTTTTTTTATTGAACTCTGAACTCAAGGAGTCATAATCTAGCTCTGTAAGGAATTGAGTGATAATCCTTTTAAAAAAAGAATGTTGTTATGAATGTTAATTATTATGGAATAACGTAAGGATGGTACAGGAGTAATAAAAAGAAAGTAATAATATAAAGGAATGAGTAAAGAAATTATATTTATAGGGATAGTACTGTAAGGAGACGTTAACCTATATCATTAAATTAGGCCAGGTGCCAATACAAGATAACATACCAGATGAGGTGTGAAGAGAAAGAAATTTTATTAATAGAGAGACCTCATGAGTAAAGAGGGATGACTCAGATGATAACTAGAGAGTAATTAAGGTACAATGATGGATTTAATGATTCTTGAAGTATTGTCCTATGTGAGAAGTTCACGTAAACGAATCTGTTCTGGAACAATTATTAGTATTATTTTTTACAGCTTTGCAGAAGAAGAATTCCTTTATATTCTATATGGTTTGGTTCCAAAAAGATAGAACAACGTGCCGTGTGGCAACAGACCTAGTGGATGGATTGTGCCACACAGTTTGGTGAAAGCCGTATTTTGCAAGAAATAGTCCAACTCTACCATGCCAGATCCTTCCATTTTACTGCCTCAATTTCGTTCTGTTTTATTAAGGAGTTTGGCCATTTGTTAGTCGAATGGTGTTCCCGTTGAAGAGTTAGGTTGGTTGTTGTAGGGTTTTAGGCGCATCACCAACATAGTCCATATTGTGCCATGTACATTATATCTGTGGTCGAGTTGTGTGCTGAACGAAATACCCGAGTTTCCGGGAGAAAAAACCATGCTACCCTCGCCTGAGACTAACTTAGCCACGTTGCAAAAAAGACCCACAAAAATACCTCGTGCCATTGAAAGGATTCGAACTGGGGTCTTTTCCATCCAGTGTGGGAGGACAGTGAGGGCTGAAGAGATTAGGAAGGAACGTCTAGCAGTTCTGTCGAGATCTTACAGCACCCAATTCTTAAAGTTTACACTTGAGTTCAATCATTATATATTTAAACGGCGTTTTAGTTACACAATTGAAAGATTTAACAACGAATTCCCAGATTGCCGTGATGGTAATTTTAGTTTACAGATTTTTTTCAACAGCTCTTTCTTCGTGTAATCACGACTAGATAGGGCACTGAGCATGGAGTAATTAATGCTTTTTTTTTTTGTTTATTTTAGTTTTCAAGACAAACAAGTTATCCCCGTTTTATGCTGATTCCTTCTTGTGTGATTAACGTTTTTTTCAGTTGAAGACGAAGACCTTCGCGTTGTTCGCATGTCTAATTAGTTGTCAGTTGCTCATTATTTATGACTTGATTGCATCTTGAATAAGTAACGAAGAAGCCAAACAAACGTTGAGTTTCTGAGGAGAATGCTGAGGAGAAGTTTGTAATATAAGTAGCAGTAAGAATAACAAGAAGTAAACAAAGGAAGAAAACATAGTCCTCCAAACCTTAGATTCTTAACAGCACATGGTAAGCGTAATTTCACAGGAGCTGGAGTTTGTTGTTTTAAATTCCTGGAGTCATAAATCAAAATGGTTTACTGTTCCATGAAGTTTTAATTGAATATTTAGACTGAATCGCAAATTAATAAACGTCATCCAGGATATAAATCGATAGTTCTTTGCAGAAGTAATGGGGACAAAAAGCAATAACTCTTATTTTGTGGAATAATAAATCAATATCTTTTTATTTCGTGGGATTATAAACTATTGATTTAAATTTCATAGATTTGGTTGGTTGAATGGTGTTCATGGTGCACTGGCAATTTAGACCATAATTTCCATTAGTTCACACAGAAATTAGCCTTAATTAGCCTTTCTGAGTTTGTTCTGACAGAGTCTCCTATGTAAAGTTTGTTACTTCATGAAGCCCTAAAATCAATATGCTATAAATCAAGCTAATGAGACTTTTCCGCGTGGGTAGGACAGTTGGTAGAATCGCCATCCTCCCCACACCTAATGGAAAAGAATTGAGCTCAAGTCCCGTCGATGATGAGGGGAATTTTTATGGGTCTTTTTCACAACGTGGCTGAGTTAGTCGATCTCAGGCGAGGATAGAATATTTTTCATTCAGCAAACAGAAAATCGACCACAGAACACATGCAATTTACAGACAGTATACACGAAGCAATAAGGCCTCAGTCGCTGATGCTCCTAAAACCCTACCACAACGACTATCACTTAAAAACTCGAGTATCGATGGATTACTATTGAATCTTCAAAATTTTAAACTTGATTCTGTTGGAGGTTGCACTCACGAACAGATCCAGAGCGATGGAAGAAACTGGTTGTGGTTCCATCTCGAAGAATGTTTTCAAAAGCACTTTACAAACTCAGCTACTAAGATCAGGTGAATCTGATGGCTTCGGCTGCTTGTCCAATGGTACCTCGTGGAAGGAACATTATGTTTTTGAAGATGACACTTAGGTTTTCCTTATCACAAAGTTTTGTGCGTGATGACCAGGTTACACTGATGGACATTCTCACTCGAGCTCGTCAGAATCGCAGAGGATCAATTAGAAAGACACGTAGGAACTCATCCATTGAGTTCAACAACACTTCGTGAATTAAAAACTGTTGGGATGGTGAATATTTATTAACCGTATTCCATGAAGACTATAAATGCTTATTGTATACTAAATAAGAAAACGATATACAACACTCCCTTCACGATAAACAATAACCAGGGGACACACAGTCCAAATTTTATCCATAAGTATTCGTTGAAGCCTTCAACCCAAGAAGTTGAAGAATATAACCTGTATCAGTAGAAATTTATCAGAAAGATATGGAAAGACGACCAAGATTGAATAGGCCTAAATATGGCAAAAATATGTTGGAGAAAAATGTGATCAAAGGGCCTCAGCTTTATACGTTTATCACATGGTTTCACCAATATTTTTCCCGGGCATTAATAATAAATATTCAGTATGAACATTCAAAACTTAAAAGGAAGCTCCATAACTTGCAAGACGAAGGGTTATCATTCCCAAAGATAGTCAAAAAGGTATTTTAAGAGTTGTAAAAGATTAGAGTGATTTTTTTTAAATAAACGCATAGAAAGCTATGAATCTTTCCGTGCAGACCACGTGATGTGAATGTATTTTGTAGTTGGTAATTAAAGAAAACAATCATCCCCAAGAAGAGAACCATGGAATCCTTTATACATCTAAAAGAGAGAAATTAAATAGTCATTAGATATCGAGTCGAAGATGGGGAGTGTACATGAAACCGGAAATCGGCTTCAGAAAATAGAATTTACAGACGTGGTACATTATCCCTCATGGTTTGAGTTGCCTTGGCAATAATTCCGAGATGTAAATATCTTTAAGTTGCTATTTATATAACTGATGAGAAAACGTAAAACATTTTCCTACAAATTTTTCCAGAGTGTTTGTAGTCCCAAGCGACCATTGAGTCCACTGGGATTTCAACTCGCATTTTCGAAATCGCTGCAGTAAATTATTGGTGTATAATAAACCTACATAAGCAACATTTAGAAAACCGTGGTGGAAAGAAGAGGTAAGCTAATTTACTGCAAAATTCTGAATACTTCGGGGAGCAATCATTAAGGTCCTATTATGGAAAAAGGTTGGAGAACTGACCGCACCGAAGATGTAATTTTATAGCCAGGAGTAACTAAACGACTAACGGATCTAAAGCAGGGCACGAGCCACTGCGTGATGGTTATTAGTGTTGCTGCAATGGTAAAAGTCCATCTATTGCAGTCACGCTACTTTTCATACGACAACCGCTTCATGCCAAACCACTTACTCAGCCAAATTAAGTTCCCCAGTCACGTGATTAACATACACCGGTGTGTGTGTGTGTGTCTGTAAAATGCAATCAGGGTCCACCAGCAAGCTCTTAGTGGAGCTTATGGCACACCAAAGGATTGCTCGTACAGAGTTCCACGGATAATTGAAAACACTGACCTCCCTTACTAAGCCTAATTACCACAGATCAAATGCCCTTACGCCTACTAATGAAATTGCCACAAGAGTCGAAATGAGGGCTTCCTAATAATCCATTATTTATAGATTTTTGCAGAATATTAATCTAATGAACATTTATTTGATTGCTTCCAGACCAACAAAGTAATAAACACACTGGCCAAAAAAAAATGTGGACTTTGAATGAAGACAATCAAAGACAGAAGGAATGCAAATAGATGTTGCCTCGTTGAGTACAAAGATTGCACAGGTTGTTCGAGTGCAGTACTCTGAAGTCAGATTGGGAAAAAAGTGAGATCTTTCAGACTTTGAAAAGGGTCTTGTCGTGGATGTATTTTCAGCAATTTAACAGGAGCCACGATTCAAGGCAAGGAAGACATAGCTGGTTTCTTAAAAAAATCCATCTGAATGATTTTTAATGAGTGGAAAGCAAGCGGTTCTTCCGCATCTCAAAGGCGTAAATGTGATAGAAAAACAATACTTCACGGGCGAAGCCGTTGTACCTAAGGAGGACTTGTGCGGAAAAATAGACCATCCAGTGTGCAGCAAATAACATCTGAGTTCAACCAAGACCAGAACTGCCCTCTTACAACTCAACCCATGCACAGGGAATTGAAGAAATTGGGTGTTGACAGTCGCCTGCCTACTCGGAAGCCACTTGTTTCAGAGAAAAACAGAAAAATCCGCTGGCAGTGGTGCAGAGAACGTCATGATTGGAGAGTGGAACAATGGAAGAAAGTCATGTGGTCAGACGAATCACGATACACTTTGTTTTTAACTGATGGTAGGCAGAGAGTGTGGCGAGAACCTCACAAAACGATGGATCCTGCTTGCCTTGTTATGACAACCTAAGCAACAGGTGGTATCATGGCAGGGGGAATGTTTTCGTTGGCACCGACTGAGTCCGTTGATACAAGTGGAAGGTCTAATGCCATCCAGGGAGTACCTGAATTTTGTATCAGATCTACTGCACCCTGTAAGGTTAAACTTGCATTCCGAAAGTTATGGCCACTTTATGGATGACAATGCAACAGTGCATGGTTCCAGAATCGTGCAAGAATGGCTCGGAGAACGACACGGAATTCTGTCATCTTCTCTGGCCCTCATATTCACCTTATCTTAATCCTATTAAGAAAGTATGGGATATGCTGGAGAGAGAGCTATTTGGCAACGAATTCCTCTTCCTTGAACTTGTCTCAACTGCTCGATATTTTGCTACAATAATGGTTTCAATTAGACCAAATCGCACTAAAACATCTTACAGAATCCATGCGGCACCCCACACTTGCTGTTATTCGAAACAAGGGTGGCCCGATTCGAAAATGAATAAAGATTCGTAATTTTTTTGGCCAGTGAGTGTAGTTCACATGTACTTTGCCAAGATTAAACCTGAAAGAATATAGGTTTCATCTCATATTATACAGCGCATCATTTTTAAATCTAGGACGTTTCCTTAGCAACCAGAGAAGTTATTTTTCCTTTCCTTTTTTTGCTCGCTCTTTGCTCATACCTCAGTTCCGCTCCACTAGTTCGTACAGAAAGAGCCTGTTGGTACTGACGGTTGAATAAGTCACTGATCCGTTGTAGGCCTACTCCTCACGAGATGCACTCCAGAAAAGAAGATTTTTTTTTGTAGTTAGTGAAGTATGAGGAACAGTGCTACGATGCCTTCGCCACGCCATCTTGATTCCTGCTGCAACTAGAGCTTTTTCAAAGAGTAAGTCTAGAATCCAACAACTGAGATCTGACACATTTAAAAGTTATGGAGAAGGAAATTCTTGACTTAAAAACGCCATCCGGATTACGAACTTAGAAATTTAGAGTTTAGTTAGAGAAGGAAGAGATTCTGGCTAGCAGAAATCCTTGAAAGTTTCTAAACACATCCGCTATCCATATAGAGGAAAGAAATATTTGAAATCAAAAAAATCCAAATTGGGAGGACAGATTCCACCTTCCTCTACACCCACCCTCATTTTGTGATTCCTCAAAAGCTTACATCTGCAATTTTGCAATCTTCTGTTGGCTGGAAAATTAGTGCTCATCCTCTGAAACTGGCTAAGTATCCGGTATTTAATAGCAGCCTTTGATCTACCACGAAAGTTTTATCACAGATCATTTCGAGTTGATTCCCATTATCCAACTTTCTCGCTGACTTCCTTATTCTGTAAAGATTCATTTCTATTCATTTCACAAGAACCCTTAGACCGATGTCCGGTTCTAAGGCTTTTGTCTTCGAGACAATGAGAGGAAAACCAGAAAAGGACTGCAGTATTTGTGAAGTCGTAAAAGTATTTTGCATGTACCCATTTTTCAGTGTCAGACAATACCCCGTAATGGGTTAGTTCATTATCAGTTTCTTGTCCATTCATCCGAGATATCGATTTTTGCATAAGCCTATCTCCTACCATAGAGCTCTACCAATCAAAAAAGATTATTCTTGCCAGAATATAGGTCAATGAGTATGAAATCTTTTAAAAAATGTTAAAAAAAACCCGAATTTGCTGTAATAAAAGTTTTGAACAACTTGCAAGGATATGGTTATTGGTTATACACAGGGGTGTGCTCCAGTTAGTTTTTGTTCGGTTCGTGCCAGCCGTTTATTAAATTATCCCAAAACACCCCCTGGGTATTCTCACTTTTTATACACAATTTCTGAACATTCCATTGCTCAGAAATTATGCGCTCCATCTTGGAGAGAAAAAAAAAATACTTCCATTCGTCTTTATCAAGGAACATTGGTTGTTCTCGTTTCATACCTTATCAATAACCGTTAGCAGCGAACCTGCTGTTTTTATAATGAAGATTGGTTCTGATATTCTTCCTAGATGGAAGAATGACGCCGGTTAATGTGCAGTTTTACTTCATCCTTTGAATGCCTTTGCTGGAAACAGCGCAAACCAATAACTTCCTTTGGGAGAGAATTTTGTGTGCAGTTTTTCCCTCCTTTTGTACTTCTACAATGAAGTGCTCGTGCGGCAGTTCGTATTGATTGGCGCGTACACGCACACACACACACACACGTACTCACAATACAGCTAGATCCATCTCGCCAACCCTCGTTGATTCGCTGCAGCTAGAAACGATCGTCAACATCGACTCGCTGCACGGTTACAGACTTTCGGCTCTACAATTCATGAGACGTTGGCTTTTATTTTTGAAGCACGCGAGCTACACTAAACCTTCTGGAGATTGTTAGGTAAATACCACACATTTTAATGACACACTCTTGGATCAAAGGATGATAAACATGCAGATTAATATTTCCCATCTATCAAAAAGAATAAATTGTTGCCAGAGTAATACAGTAAATATATTTCCGGCAACAACCCGACATTTATGGATTGGTACGTACCACATCATGAACCTTGGAGGCTCCACCCTGTCAGTGTATCAACTCCAGTAAGAAAAAATAATGTAAGTAATCTCACTGGAGATGGCATTGTTGGTTTTGATGGTAATTAGTGGAACCAAAACTGCCAAAGGATTACAGGAAACTGACGTTGCTAAAATCACTTTTCGTGGTCTTTCAGCTTGATGCGTCCCTCAGGCTGACATGAACAAGCTTTTACATTGAGTATTTTGATCCTAGATATGTCCTAAAGATTCTATTTGCTGGAAGAAAAACCCTAGCTTCCGGGAGGAAAAACTAGGCCACCCTTTACTGAGACCGACTCAGCCACTTTGTGAAAAGGCCCATAAAAATTCCTCACGTTATTGACGGGATTTGAACCGATGTCTTTTCCATCTAGTGTGG
Organism: Mastigoproctus giganteus; assembly: GCF_048544385.1. Classification (NCBI taxonomy): domain Eukaryota; kingdom Metazoa; phylum Arthropoda; class Arachnida; order Uropygi; family Thelyphonidae; genus Mastigoproctus; species Mastigoproctus giganteus. The sequence continues at coordinate 22,057,053 of NC_143577.1, read as the reverse complement.
AGGGGATGGCGATTCTACTAACTGTATTACCATGAGTGTACTAACAAGAGAGTCTGAGATCTCTTTAAAGCATTGAGCGTGTTTGCATCAATAAAGAACGAATCAGTGCACTCAACAAATGCCATCAATTAGTGTATGTGCATGTACACCAATGCTAGGAGTACAGTAAATAAATTTGATGAATTTGAAGTGCTGGTCAAGTCATCAAATGCAAACATTGTTGAATGTCAGAGGCGTGGACTCATGTCTAAGAGATGCAGAATTTGAATATGGGAAGTACAATCTGTACAGAAAGGACAAACAGGATAGGAGGGGTGGTTGAGGCTCTTAGTTAAAGAGCACATAAAATCTAAGGCATTGCATCCAGTTGACATGGGTGACGGGGGCAATGTTGAGTCAGTTTCGTGTGACATAAGCACTGGGAAAGTGCTTATGTCACAAAAAAATGAGAGTAAGATTTAGTACGATTATACTAAACAGCTATACAGAGTGGGCCAGTAAATAGGAATGTCTTATAATGGAGGATTTGATCCTTCCAGATATTGACTAGAACCTGTTGGTAGGTCACTCACGCACTAGTAATACTTTTGTGGATTTATTGGTTGATAATTTTCTACAGCATATTAGAAAGGCAACCAGAGGGAGTAATACTCTTGATCTGATTATCAGTAGTCATTATTCGTGTATTAAAAATCTGAAGATAAAAGAACCACTACGTGGCAGTGATCTGTGTATTGATATGGGATTTACTTAAAGATGTAACTACCATCAGGGGCTAAAGGAAAGGGTTTTTGCTTTCGTAAAGGTGACTATAGTGGTCTCAGACAGTTTTTAAATTCTGTGTAATGGGATCAACTGATGATGGTACCAACAGCAAATTCTAAATGGGAAGCATTCAAGGAATTTATCATACAAGCTACTGGGCTTTCCATACCAACTAAAAAATACTGTTCAAGGATTAGGCCAAAATGGATGTCTGAAGAAAACTAATGAGATTCGTGGCAAAGAAGAAAAATGCATTGGATGCATATAAATTATCAGGCGACACAGGAGCTTATGTCAGATATAAACTAGTCTGTAGTCAAGTCACAAAGGAGGTTAGGCAAGCGAAGACAGATTACAAGAAATCTGCTGTTGATGATCCTGCTCAAGATCAAAAAAGACTTCAGTTTTGCAAATCAAAAAGAATTCTCAATAAGACACCTGCCAGGTGATCTGATTGAGGCGTTTAAGGCTTTGAATGGATTAAACAAGTTTAGTGCTTCTCGGATTCTTCCTCTTGCTCAGGTTATTATTATTATTAGCAATATGGTGCAAGGAAGCCCAAGGTTTCCTTGCACCATAGAGTCAAAACTAGAAGGGAAGAAAGAGAAGAATGATGATATACAGCTCAGGGTAAAAAAATGCAATATTTTTTCCAACAAACTGTTCAGTAAAGTCTGCAAACTTTTTACTTCATCTTTTGCTTGCTCCAAGCAATAATTTTGCTGTTCCATGCTAACCCTTCATACTTTTCAGCCTACATGATAATGATTACGAGCATGCGCTGTGAACATAATCAGAAGACCTGTTTATTGGTATTCAGGGATTCACGCGGTCCCTATTAAACAAAAACGAAGCCAATAAAAAGAAACAGAAGCTAATTAATTCCACGTGTATAAACTATCGGAAATGAGAAAAGTGCTATAGAAATGGAAATTTTATGTCATCCTTTTCCCATCTGGATAATGCACCAGTACATTGCCCTAAATATTTCGCGGAAGGTTTTCAGCTTCAACTATCATGGCCTTCTACAGACAACATCGTAGTTCTAATAATAATAATAAAAAAAAAAAAGATTGCTTTTGTTGTGGTTATCTGAGCTAAATAATTAAAAGGTCTTGGTTGCACGCAACTTTTGATATAAATCATATGTGACGTGATGGAGGAGCTGCTGATTAATCCGAAGCAAAAAAAAAGAGAGAGCCTTTGGTTGTAACTGGACTAACGAAGCTTTTAGCATTCAAGTATTCTATAAATAAATGTTGTATTTACTGCAACATAGTAGTATAAACTCAGAGGATTTCCAAGACCGATTAACTGGGCCACATTGTGAAAATACGCCGATGAGCTAAAATATTATGGCCATCCCTCTCTCTAAGAGCGAACACATCTTACAGAAACTAGTAATGATGTACTCGACTGGCGAAGGGTATTTAGTGATGGCACAAGTACTGCCTGTCAGTTCATCAGTATGAAGTCAGTGTAATTGGGAAAGGGAAGAACCTAATGGAGTTTGACATGGGAATAATTTTTGCGGCGCTAGGAAGGCGGTACCAGCACTTCAGCAACCGCAGGCATTATCAGCTGTACTGTTATAGCGAAGGTGTGGAGGGAATGGTCCGAAGAGGGATACACAATCACTCAACCTGCTGGAAGGGGGGGGGGGGGGTAGGCCACCACAGGTTATTAGTCTCTCCATTCGTGTACCCATTTTGACCGACCATCATTGACACTTCCACCTGCAGTGGGCAGAGGAGCACCGTTCCTGGGCGACTACAAAAGAGTTGCTTGATCTGATGAATCAAGGTTCCAGTTCTAGCTTGCCGACGAACGGTGCGTATTTGACGGTGAACAGCTGCAACCAGACTGAGGATGCAGGCCCCCACCTGCAGGAACAGCATTTCATAAGAGAAGGAAACGAATACTATGAAACAAATGACGCTGAGCAACCATTTACCTCAACAGAGCTGAACGTGGCACTGGCAAAAACAAAGGAAGGTAAAACTCCTGGTTGTGACCCTCTGCAGGTGGATGTGGTGAAGCAGATGGCTGAGATTTACCCCAACAAACTCCTTGGTGTATTCAATAGATGCTTCACTGAAGGTTCCCTCCCCTCTTCCTGGAAAGAGTGACCTCTATCAAGCTGATCGCAAAGAGTCCTAACAAATCTTGCAGCTCCCCAAATCCTACAGACCCATAGCTCTCCTCTCGATTTTGGCCAAACTCCTGGAAAGTCTTCTACTTTAACGCATATCTGACCACTACTCCGCTGAACGACTCACCTCAACACAGCAGTTTGGTTTCAAGACCGCATCCTCTACTGAAGATGCCATTCACAAGTTAATCACCTATGCCACGGAGACAAATTGCAAGTACTTGCTGGCCATCGTGGTCGACTTTCCAGGAGCCTTCGACAGCTTGTGGTGGCTAAGCATCCTTAGGAGGCTCCGGCAGGCCAAACTTCCATCTAACTTCTATAGCTGGATCAGATCCTATCTAACTGATAGGAAAATCCCAGATACCACAAAGTTCCAGAACATTATGAGAAGTGTTTCCCGGGCTGCCCCCGGGCTCAGTCCTGGGGCCGTTTCTCTGGTCCATTTTCTCGGATGAGTTCCTGGGGATGGACTTCGGGGGTGTCTACCCTCTTGCCTTCGCAGACGCCCTGGTCCTCGTAGCACATGCTGATACAAGAACAACAATGGAAAGCACAGTCAACTTTGCTTTGGCCAGGCAGCAGGACTGAGCCTCCACTCACCACTTTTCTATCTCTGGAGAGAAAACGAAGTCTATCCTCCTGAAAGGTAAACTATAAATTAGAAGACCTCCTGTCATCCAAATACTTGGCTTCCCCATATGACTGTATGAGGAAGTCAAATACCTTGGTAAATTATTTCAACACCTGAAATATCTTGCTACCAAGGTACAAAAGTATGCTGCCATAATCAACTTATTAGCAGGGCTGACTAGGGGTTGAAGAACAAATCACTGACTCTGATCTATAAAGCCGTTTTTGTGCTAATAGCATGTTATGGACCCTCAATCTGGTGTCCCAGGATCTCCCTGGAGAGAAACAGGTGGAAACTGGCGTCCATACAACATTTCATGCTACTCTCCATGACCAGTGCGTGCCGCACCATCAACACCCTTCTCTTCAGGTTATAGCAGGATGTATTTTATGCCACTGCATTTTGAGGTTGCACGTAGAGGATTATTCCAGCCGTTAAGGAAAAGACCATCAACTCAAATCCTGGGACTGGAACTTGACCTGGCCAATGATTCCAAGAGAGAAAAGAGATGCACTTCCAACTATACTCCAGAAGCTGCCAAGCCCGAGTTCATAAACCTTGCCGAAGTCTAAACTATCTCCTAAATCTACGGCAAGAAGAATGGAATAACATTGAGAAGGGAAGAATTACCAACAGGTTTCTACGTTCAGTCAATTTTACCTTCCCCAGTCCTCCTCTCTGGTTCTCCCCAGGGCTACAAGTTACCTTTGTGCTTACGAGATACGGACCTTTTCAACAGAAGCTCACAGCCCTTGGAATTGAAAGCAATCCGAGATGTCACTGCGGCGAAGAGGAAATTTGGCAACACATGACATATGCACGTCTAAGAAAACTCACGAAAATAGTCTACGTGGACGCACAGTGGTATCGTCACTGTCCACCCCAC